>NC_138142.1:27119242-27726359 GCF_964188305.1 Podarcis bocagei | reverse complement strand
CTTTAATCTGTGCTGTATTTACTGCCCCTTAGTTCCTTTGGTGGACCCTGAGCTCTAGAATTATAGGACAGGGATTCCCTCCCCCCTCAATCTACTTCCCCTACACTACATATAATGAGTTGGAAAACTTTTTCAGCTCAAGGAGAGCTGCGTTCCCTCATTGGCAAACTTCCAGAGGCTGCATGCCAGTGGAGGGCAGGGTTAGAGGCAGAAGCAGTCCAGCCCATGAATCGTGGAAAGAAGCTTATATTACACTCATACCAAAGACAGAGACTGGAAAGACTCAGCTTAAGAACTACCGCCCAATATCACTACTTAACGTGGATTACAAAATTTTTGCAGACATTTTGGCAAAAAGATTGAAAAGAGTGTTGATGGAGAAGATTCATAAGGACCAAGCTGGCTTTCTCCCAAAAAGGCACTTATCAGACAATGTGAGGAATATAATAGACATTTTGGAACTACTGGAGGTGAATATAAATACTAAAGCAGTGTTGATATTTGTGGACGCGGAGAAAGCCTTTGACAACATTTCTTGGAGTTTTATGAAGAAGAATCTTCATGGGATGGGGGTAGGCCAAGGATTTGAGAATGGTATGGGTGCGATATATTCTGAACAAAAAGCGAAATTGATTGTAAACAACGTGGTAACTGAAGAATTTAAGATAGAAAAAGGGACACGACAAGGGTGCCCAATTTCCCCATTGCTTTTTATATCAGTCCTGGAGGTTTTGCTAAATATGATTAGAGATGACCAGCAAGTTAAAGGTGTACAGGTCGGGGCAAAACACTACAAGTTAAGAGCTTTTGCAGATGATTTGGTACTTACTTTACAAGAGCCAGATACTAGTACAAAAAGGGTGTTGGAAATCAAGAATTTGGTCAGGTGGCTGGATTCAAATTGAATAAACAAAAGACCAAAGTTTTGGAGAAAAACTTAACAGTTATGGAGAGGGAGAAATTCCAGAATGAAACAGGCTTGACAGTGGTTAAGAAGGTGAAATACCTAGGGGTTTATTTGACATCTAAAAATCTGAACTTGTATAAAGATAATTATGAAAAATGTTGGTCAGAAATCAAAAAAGATCTAGAAACATGGTCAAATTTGAAATTGTCAATGTTAGGCCGAATTGCAGTTATCAAGATGAATGTATTGCCTAGAATGTTATTTTTGTTCCAAACCTTGCAGATCCTTGACAAGATGGATTGTTTTAAGAGGTGGCAGAAAGAGATCTCGAAATTTGTCTGGCAGGGCAAAAAGCCCAGAATAAAATTCAAAATATTGACAGATGCAAAAGAAAGAGGGGGATTTGCCCTGCCGGACTTAAAATTGTACTATGGAGCAGCAGCGTTTTGCTGGCTGAAAGAGTGGATGCTCCTCGAGAATACAGATATCTTGGACTTAGAAGGTTTTAATAATGCATTTGGTTGGCATGCATATTTGTGGTATGACAAAATCAAGGTGCAAAGGGCCTTTAAAAATCATATTGTTAGAAAAGCTTTATATAATGTTTGGATAAGATACAAAGATCTGTTGGAAAACAAAACCCCTAGATGGTTGTCACCCTTGGAGGCTAAGGCATTGAAAAAGCTCAATATGGAGGCCGGATGGCCAAAGTATTGGGAAATTTTGGAACAAGATGGAGACAAATTGAAGCTACAGAGTCATGAGAAATTGAAACCCAAGGTACGAGATTGGCTCCATTATTATCAAATAATGGAGGTGTACAAACAAGATAGGAAAATTGGCTTCCAGGTGGAGAAATCAAAATTAGAAACTGAACTGTTAGAACCCAATACTAAGAACCTATCAAGAATGTATAATTTGCTGCTGAAATGGAATACACAAGATGAAACAGTTAAATCAGCTATGATTAAGTGGGCACAGGACATTGGTCATAACATTATGTTTGCTGACTGGGAATGGTTGTGGAACACCGGGATAAAATTTACAGCATGTAATGCCTTAAAGGAAAATATTATGAAAATGATCTATAGGTGGTACATGACCCCAGTCAAGCTAGCAAAGATTTACCATTTGCCTGACAATGTGTTGGAAATGTAAAGAATCTGAAGGTACTTTTTACCACCTCTGGTGGACGTGCCCAAAGATTAAGGCCTTCTGGGAAATGATATACAGTGGTACCCCGCAAGACGAACGCCTCGCAAGACGAAAAACCCGCTAGACGAAAGGGTTTTCCGTTTTGGAGGCGCTTCGCTAAACGAATTTCCCTATGGGCTTGCTTCGCAAGACGAAAGCCCATAGGGAAATCTCCGGGGACCTCTTTTAAATGCTAGCGGTGGGGAGCAAAGCCTTTCCCCCCCTCCGGCCTTCAGAAGAGGTCCAGGAAGGCTGGCGGGGGCCGAAAGGCTTTGCTCCCCAGCGCCAGCATTTTAAAAGCAGTCCGGGATAGCAGGGAAGCGCTTCCCGCTATCCCGGACGGCTTTTGAAGGCAGGAGAGGTCCGCGAAGCCTGGGCGCGCTGATGTCAGCGCGCGCAGGCTTCGGCATGCCGGCAACTCTCCGCCAGTAGCGGCAGCGCTGCCGCTGCTTGCGGAGAGGTCCGCGAAGCCTTGGCCAGACAGCTTTTGAAGGCAGGCGGGGGGGAGCAAAGACTTTCGCCCCCGCCAGCCTTCAGAAGAGGTCCAGGACCTCTTCTGAAGGCTGGCGGGGGGCAAAAGTCTTTGTCCCCCCTGCCTGCCTTCCCAGGGGCTTTTAAATCGCCCCGGACAGCGGAGAAGTCCTCCGCTGTCCCGGGGCGATTTTAAAATGCCGCCCGCCAGCATTTTAAGATCGCCCCGGACAGCGGAGAAGCCCTCCGCTGTCCCGGGTTTTTTTAAAATGCTGGGGGTGGGAAGAAAAGCCCTTGTCCCCCCGCCCAGCCTTCAGAAGAGGTCGGGGGACAGACTGTCCCCGGACCTGGTCTGAAGTCGGTTTCCCTAGGAACGCATTAATTGATTTTCAATGCATTCCTATGGGAAACCGTGCATCGCAAGACGAAAAACTCGCAAGAAGAAAAAACTTGCGGAACGAATTAATTTCGTCTTGCGAGGCACCACTGTATAATGAAATGAAAAAGGTACTTAAATGTACTTTCCCTAAGAAACCAGAGGCCTTTCTCTTGGGCATTGTCGGCCAATTGGTGTTAAAGAGAGATAGAAACTTTTTTATGTACGCCACTACAGCAGCAAGAATACTCATCGCAAAGTATTGGAAGACACAAGATCTACCCACCCTGGAAGAATGGCAGATGAAAGTGATGGACTACATGACACTGGCTGAGATGACTGGCAGAATCCGCGACCAGGGGAAGGAGACGGCGGAAGAAGAATGGAAGAAATTTAAAATCTATCTTAAGAACTATTATAAAGTTAATGAATGTTAAAATGCCGAGGTTTTGAGAAAGAAAGGGTTACAGCGATATAAGATTAGATTGAAGGAAAGATTAGGAAGACACATGTTTGATAGAATTACTAGAAGTTGCTGAAAAATTTTGGACATTGGGATGCAGAAAGGGGAGGTATGGGGGAGTCTGAGAAACGAGGTTTATGAAAAAAAAAAGGTTATGAAATTATACGTGTTTGTATGTCTTTTTACATGTTTGTATTGTTTAAAATTTCTGTAAAACCAATAAAAATTTATTTAAAAAAAATGAATGTGATTCTGTATAGAAGGCAACATTCCAGCCACCCAAAAGCCAGAGGTTTCAACACACCTGCACATCTATGTATACCCAGTCTCCACCCAGGCAAGGATGGGTTCCTCCAGATGGCCTGTTATGTACTAAGAACATTCATCCTGATTTGCTTGCACAGAGCTTATCTGGAGGTTAGACTATTTACAGTCTTTATTGAGCATTTATTCTGATTTGTTTGTGCATTTATCCTAATTCACTTGTGGGCAGGGGGCGACGGCAGTAAACATCTTCCCATTCACCCTTTGTTTATCCCACACTTTCCAGAGCATTTCCTTGTCACTTTCCAAACTGCAAAAGCTTGTTTCTTTTTTTAAAAAAGTGGGCTTGCTGTGCTAGGGGCAAAAGAGAGATCCATCGTGATATCACAAATCTAAACTCATGGGGTGCACTTGACACCCTCTGCCAAGTCTGAAGGCACCACAGAAGGCATCATCACAGCCAGGCAAAAGCACATGAGGGCATGGAACAGGGACAGTGAGAGTCCTGAGGGCCAGAGACAGATGCCTAGAGGGCCACATGTGGCCAATAGGCAGGAAGTTTCTCATGCTTGATGTGTAACTTTATAAACCTACCCAGTGATTGTCTGCACACCACCTCTCTTCACAAGAGGAGCTTGAACTCAGTTTTACGTTTTGGGCATCTAAAAAATGATGTCCGAACTGACATTGAAATACACATGCATGCTAGTATTAAAATTCTCGTCCTCTTCCATCCTTTTCTGGTATGGAGAAAAACCTGGACGTTGACCGTCTTGCTGTTAACCAGACGGTTGGTGGTTCAAACCCATCCAGGGACGACTGTGGGCCAAATTCCTGCATTGCAAGGGGTTGGACTAGAGGGCCCAAGTTATACAATTCTATGAAAACCATCAGTGCGCATCTATAGAACTTCATCCATTTGCAGGAGGGAGCACATTCTTCAGACCACTCACATTCAAAAGCAACATGTTTAGAAACTGTTATTCCCATTTATATGCCTGTTGTCTTTGTCCATGGAGTTTCTTGGCAGGGATACTGGAGTGGATTGCCAGTTCCTGCTCCAGGTGGATCACATTTGGTCAAAACTCTCCACTATGACCTGTCCATCTTGGGTGGCCCTGCACAGCATAGCTCATAGCTTCTTTGAGTTATTCAAGCCCCTTGGCCACGGCAAAAGGTCTGTATAGTTAAAGCTATGGTTTTCCCAGTAGTGATGTTTGGAAGTGAGAGCTGGACCATAAAGAAGGCTGATCGCCAAAGAATTGATGCTTTTGAATTATGGTGCTGGAGGAGACTCTTGAGAGTCCCATGGACTGCAAGAAGACCAAACCTCTCCATTCTTAAGGAAATCAGCCCTGAGTGCTCACTGGAAGGACAGATCGTGAAGCTGAGGCTCCAATACTTTGGCCACCTCATGAGAGGAGAGGACTCCCTGGAAAAGACCCTGAAGTTGGGAAAGATGGAGGGCACAAGGAGAAGGGGACGACAGAGGACGAGATGGTTGGACAGTGTTCTCGAAGCTACCACCATGAGTTTGACAAAACTGCAGGAGGCAGTGGAAGACAGGAGTGCCTGGTGTGCTCTGGTCCATGGGGTCATGAAGAGTCGGACACAACTAAACGACTAAACAACAACATTCCCATTTAAAGTCCACTACTCCTGGGTTTCCACATGTTGTTAACTGCATTTGCACATATCCCAAATGACAAAAAATGTAAAGCCCTAGATGTGTTTGTTTGAGGGCACCGTCTACATTTATCGCAGCACAACTGCTGCTGCTTCCCTCCCCATCTCCTGATTATTTAGCTCTTCTCCTCTATATTCCCCTCCCAGCCTGCCTGTCAAATGAAGAGTAGAAGCTGCAGCTTTTCAGCCATTCCTTTTTTTTTAATTATCTTTCGCTTCCTGGCTTAAGTGGAACCAGCAGTGGTGCAAGCAATTAATCCCAAAGAGCATTAACAGCGGGGCCTGGCTGCCTTGATTGAAACTCATCGCCCAGCCCTTACACATCCTCAGACCTTGCCCCACCACAATGGCTCCATGGGCCACCTCTCCAGGATTCATTAATATGAGTAATTAAAGAAAGAGCCTTCCCTTGGGGAGGGGGGGTGGAGCAGAAAAAGGAAATTGCAGGGGGGGTTAAGCAGAATAGGGAATCCCCTAACACTGATCTCTGAACCCTACTTTCAATACCAGGGAATAGTCTTTAAAATTAATTATAGATCAGAAAGCACCATTTGAATCCATTGGTTTGGGTCCTAGCCTCCGGAGCAGAAGAAAACAGGCTTCCTCCATCTTCCTTGTGACAGCCCTAAACCCCAATGGATTATTCTCCACTATGAATTATTTTTCTCTATGGCTAACAAAACCAGAATAAAATTATGCAAAAATAAATACTATGGAAAGGTGCTTGATTTACACAATGTACCAAAGACACAGGGTTCAAATATCCTTAAGCATGTACTTTGGGCACAACTGAATTCTGATGGATCTTCTCACTGAGAAGCAGACACAGCCATTTCTCTGTATGACAAAGTCCCTCAAAAATCAGCTCTGTGTCCATTAAGTGCTTGAAATGTAGGAAATAAAACATGAAGGAGCAGTAAGTGGGTCCTAAGGCAAAAGGGGAGCCATCAGCTGGTGCACAGCCAATCTTCAGAAGGAGAATGGAAGCGCCACCAATCTAAGAGAGGGGTGGGAGGCTATGGTATATTTCTGACCAGAAGAGAATGAAAAACTACAAAGAGACAAGGAGGGAGTCTTTCCCTGAGGCCTAAAAAGCATCTGAGAAACATAAAACGAATTAGAGGGAAAGGAATTCGACACACAATAAATTCACTCAGCTCAACAGGACGTGCAAAAGGCAGGAAACTACAACGAAGGACAATGGAAAATGGGTTAGACAAAAGGTGCAGTGTCCTCCCTTTGGAATGTGGGGCCTGCTTTTCGCAGGGGAGTTGAGAGCAAACAAAATGTTTTTCTCCCCTAGCTAGGTGTGCAAGGAGAGGTGGCAGCTGTTGCAGAGATATAATAATTTCCCAAACTTGTTTTATGTTCAGCCACGGTGGCAGCAAGAGGGCACACTGTAAAGGGGCAACTCAACCCAATGGAAAAAGTGCCAAAGGGCAATTCTGTAGTGACCAATGTGACGTTTGGAAGCTTCTTTACATAATCACTGGTGTTTTAGGTAATATTATTTGAATTCCAATTAAGATTAAAATATTTGTGTGTTAACTGGACTGGCTTCATCTTCCCTACAAAAATATTCAAGAAGTATGCTGCAGGTAGTTCAAATGCTTTCTTTTTATTGTGTTTTAAAATATGCGACCAATGTAACAGTTTCACAACTGGGGCATAAATGCAATAAATACATAAATAAGGCAAATGTTTTATCTAAAAGTATGAATAAAAAATAATTTCATCATACTAATGTTTCATGGGCAAGTGTCAAATTTATGGTAATGTTTATTTGAAAGTGTGGGGAAAAGGTTTTCCTGCAAATTACCTGTGGCCAACATAACCACTCTGAGGTGTTTTTTTTTTTATAAAAATAATAAAAAGTGGTGTATAAATTATATGAAATAAAACAAAATTAGGAAATAACATGGCCAATGTAATCTGTGTTAATTAATGGATAAAAAGGTAAAGGTAAAGGACCATGTGGGAAGTTGTAATGTCCAGGGTAATTTAAAGTTAGCTGTAGCAAAACCCTCATGATTTGTTTCTTTTCAACCCAATGTTTTCAGGGAAGACAAACGTTACAGAAGTCCCCTTATTAAGAAGAGGATATTGCATCACCTGGCCAACCAATTTTCTTTTCAATTTCCCTGTCTCAAACTCAACAACAACAAAATTGCCAACCGACATTTCAGCGACTGTTTCTGCTTCTGCTCTTTCTTTCAGGATAGCCACATTATCCACAAGGACATTGTTCTCTGCGTTTGTGGTGTTTTATTTTAAATTATGTTGAAAATTCATCTACATGTTTCGCAGGGTTGTCAAGTTCCCTGAGGTAAGGCAAGAAGAGGCCTTCAGCTCCTGAGGTGAATTTTTATATCTCTAGCTCGGGAGTGGAGAAAACACCCAGTGCCGTACAGGTCACCCAGTGAGCTACACGGACAAGTGAGGATTCGAACTCTGGTCTCTCCATAGTCCTATTCCAACAGTCTAACTCCTGCTGTCTCTCTTCCTCTGAGGCAGCCATCCCCTTCCTGGTTCCTTCACCGGCTGCCTTCCCCTGGCCCCAGAACTGTTCTGCCTCAGACCCTGCCAAGGCCAAAAGCCCCAATTGGCAAACTCCCTGTCTCACTATCTCAGGCCAGCAAAAGTGCAGCTGTTGACTCTTTGCACATTCTGCAGCTGTTGAAGGCACAGGAGCTGTGCCAGAAGCAAAGTGTGGCAATGCCAAGGCCGAAAAGATTGCCTTCTGAGACAAGCCTACCCTCTCGGACTGGAGAACAGAGCCTGTTATGTTGACCAAGACCAGGACCAGGACCAGAGAAGGCTCCCATCCGTAAAGCAGCCTATTCTGTGCCTATTTACTTGAAAGTTGGCAGGGGGTTGGACTTGATGGCCCTTGTGGTCTATTCCAACTCTATGATTCTATGAAGTTTGATTGGGGCACCTGCAAATGACCAGTTTATTGAGCCCTTTCATCTGGATTTGCCTTCATGGAGGTTATATCATAGAACTGTAATGCTGTGAACATTCATCCCAGTATGGTTGCAGGCTGTTGAATCATTCCTTCCTCCCACAATTTTCAATCCATTTCTCAGTCTCTTTCCAAACTGTAATAATCAATATGTATTCATTTTAGAGGAGGGTTTGTTGCATCTTGGGTGCAAGATGGCATTAACCCACTTTAACTGTGTAAACCTAAAATTTACGCTATGCAAAATAGTGACTAGTCTGGAGGCACCCAATGTTGGGTTTGGCTGCTGTAAAGCACCTAGGGATTTGTACAAAAGGTGGCATAATAAAAAATATTTCAAATCAATAAGTGAAGTAAAAGCCCACTAAGCTGAACGGTGCTTCTTTCCATTAAGTTAAGTGTGCATGACAAACAGCTTCAAAAGTGGCACCCAAGGGAAAAGTCTATTGGATGCAGTTTCTCATATCGCTGTAGAAGTGATATGCTTCTACAGCTGCACGTGGCTGAATTCTTACTTCTGTACCATTTTCTGTGCACATGCAAGTGCATTGCAGGGGATTGCTCTAGATGACCCTTGGGGTCTTTTCTAACTCTACAATTCTATGATTCTATGAAATATACACAATAAACACCATGTTTAAATGGGGTAACTGCTCTTGTGCGTAACAACATTGGCACAATGTTCCCCAACCACAGATGCACAGAAACACATCTGCCCCCCACTTTACATTGGGCCTTAAAAGTTTTGGGAGCTCTCTGAAGGTTTGCATCTTATAACTCCATGCAGTTCGCAGAAGGGGGAAGAGATAGAGGGAAATATCATTTGTCTTCCGCCTTCTGTGGGAATTGGCTCCCTGCTTGCTGCAGCCTCCACGCCCACCCAGCTGTTGCTTCAACGGCTGAAATTACAATCTGGCTGGAAAAACCAGGGGAAAGGAGGGAAGGAACTAATCCCCTTGATTCCTCCTAACAGGTGCTCCATAGCAGCAGCATTAGTGATGGAAGGGGATCCCCACCCCCCACTCCAGCCGCCCTGTTCTTCCACTTGCCCCCTAGAGGCCAACTTGCTTGAGTAACCAACGGCTAGTTTGCACTAATAGCTTAGCATGCAGGTCAGTGCCAGGTTAAAGCCTCTTCAAAGAATGTTGCATCTGCAGTTACCAAGCAAAAAGCACCTGGGGTTTGGCTCAGGCCTGTTTGGAGCATGGAAAGACCAACACCCGCAACCAGAGCTCAGCCCCAGGTCCTGTTTTGGACACAGTCCTGTAGTTAACTACTTGTGTGGTTGCCATTGGCGATCTGGAATTTCACACAGGCAAGTCCTTTGCTAGTCCATTTGATTTCCATGCTGGCCAAGGAAGGAGGGAGAGGCTTTGTTTCCTATTAGATCAGGCCAAAGGTCCAATTGGCTAGCATCCTGTTCCCAACAGTGACTGGTCAGATGCTTCTGTGAGTGCCAGTGAGAGCCAGTGTGGTGTAGTGGTTAAGAGTGGCGGACTCGTAATCTGGTGAACCGGGTTTGATTCCCCGCTCCTCCACATGCAGCTGCTGGGGGACCTTGGGCCAGTCACACTTCTTTGAAGTCTCTCAGCCCCACTCACCTCACAGAGTGTTTGTTGTGGGGGAGGAAGGGAAAGGAGAATGTTAGCCGCTTTGAGACTCCTTCAGGTAGTGATAAAGCGGGATATCAAATCCAAACTCTCTCTTTCTTTCTTTCTTTCTTTCTTTCTTTCTTGGCAACCCACAAGCAGGGCATGACAGAGAGGGTAGCTTTCCAGTTTGTCCTCAGCAGCTGACACTCAGAGGTGGACTGCCTTTGGCCATGGAGGTTTCACTGAGCTAGTTGCTGAGGACAGACTTATGCCCCCCCATCAGTGGCTATTCCCCCATCCCACCCCCATCCAGACATCTCCCACAGCTGGTCTGTCACATTAGTGCTGTCCCACCCTGCTGCTATTTATAACAACCTACAGTAAGCCAGCCCACTTTGCAAGAGGAAACTGATCCCAATCGAACCACCCCAAACTTCCCCTTCAGCCCCACTGGGGACTTTTTTTTTTGCCAGCGTGACACTTCCTCCCTGCTTCTGTGGCTGAGAAAGCAAAGCCAGGGACTCCCCACCCCCTCATCAGTAACCTTATCAGGCCCCAGCCTCACTCAGGGGCTCTTCCTGGGATGGGCAGGCCCACTGGAACAACAAATAGACGGTGGGGGTTTTTCTGGCATGTAGGATGGAAGCTACAAGGGGGTCTGGTGAGGAGGGCACTGCAGGGTGGAAGCCCTGAGACTCCAAAGAAATGCAAGTTATTGCCAAAGCAGCAGAAGCCCCAAAGGCTCAAGGCATAGAGCCCTTTGCCAGTTCTTTCTGCAGAAGTCTCAAGGCAAAGGGCTGATGTAGGCATGACATCTAATGTGGAAAACACCGCTCAACCAAAGCAGCCGTATGGGCTGCTGAAACATGAAAGTAGTCCTCGTAACCCCCTCATGGCTGCCACTAATTCACAGGAGGGGTGTGCAGCAGATTTGGGTGAATCCCAAATCTCAAAGCAAAAGTTGGGTACTTAAAAGGGACTTTTGGCTTTGCAGAGGGGAAGCCAGTTCAGTACAAGGAGGCACGAGTTAAAGTGCTTTATGGCACCTCAGCAATCCGGGCATACGTTTACAGACTTCTATCATGTCACCTGTTACTCACCTTTTCTCTAACCAGACAGTCCCAAATGCTGCAACCTTTCCTCACAGGGGAGTTGCTCCATCCCCTTGGTTGTTTTGGTTGCCTTTTTCTGAACTTTTCCAGCTCTACAATAACCTTTTTGAAGCAAGGCAACTGGAACTATGCACATCCCCATTCTGCTGGCTGAATCCAAGGTTGGGATCCCAATGTGCCCCGATGTTTTGGCCACGGGTGGGTGTTCCTGGCTCCACACGTTGCCACAAATTTCATGGGTGTTCCACCCAGTGAGTCCCCACAAAGAACATGCCACGCAGCAGTGCTCCATCCAAACAGCAAGGCCTTGGGAACAAAGGTGGTTCCCTCGAGGAAAGCCACCTGCGGCTCAGGTGGCAAACAAGAAACAACCATGTGCGTGTGAGTCACAGGCTGAAGACTGCAAGGCCCCAAAGGTAAGGTGGAAACACACAGGTGGTGTATAAAACGCTTTTGCCCCTGGCTTGCTGAGCTGAGCCTTAAACCAAGCTGCCTTTCCACTCTCCCAAAAATCAGGCCTTTATCTGCAGACTGACCCTGGGAACCTTGGGTCTTTCCTAATAAAAGATGCTCTCCCTGGCCTGGGGAAGATCCCTGCTTCCCTTCAACTGGGGCAGACAGGACCGTGTGAATGTGAACCCACAGTGTTGCAGCCCAAACACATGGTCTGCCCCAGCAGCGCTGAATTTATTAACTCATTTTATTTCATGAAATTTATACACACCTTGATTGCAAATAAATATACAAACTTCAAAGTGGTTTACAAAAAGATAAACACTAAAATCAATGAAAGATTATGACAATAGGTTAGAACGTACAAAAGGTTAAAATACTAAAAGAGATTAAAATTCGCATCAACTTCCTAACCCTCTCTTCAGAGAACCACCGACTCTTTTGAGGGGAATGGGTGAGGGGGAAAGTGAGACCCCTGCGCTGAGAGCATGCTTCCCTTTGCTTTGCCCCACATGACCAGACCCAGCTCTGCCTGCTTATGAGGACGGGAGGCAGAGCAGCCCCAGGAAGCAGTAGGCGTCAGTAAGGCAAAGGTATTTCTGAAGGACTGAGTCAGAACTACGCCAGAACGTCTGCCTCACAGTGGGGAGGTCTTGTGACGTGAGGGTGGAAAACGCACTAAAGCTCAACCTACCCACGGCACCTAGCACCTTCCCTGACACTTAAAATAGAAGAACAGAGAGAAAAAGTGCCACCAGCGTGAATAAAAGAATAATTGCGAGGGGGGGGGCACAGCAAAGGCTCAGTGGTTTGACGATAGTGGCTGGATGTGGAAGGGCAGAGGAACTGGAAGCCGGAATCCCCTCTTAGCAATGAAGCGTAATGAGAGCCAGAGCGTCAGGCTAGGACCTAGGAGTCCAGCGTTTGAAAACCTGTGATTTAACACTGAATTGGGTTCCCCGCAGATTACCATTTAGCGGGGGTACCTTTACCTTTACCTAGGACCTGACAGACCAGGGTTTGAATCCCCACTCAGCCATGGAGCTCACTGGACCAGTCACTACCTCTCAGCCAAACCTACCTCACGGTGGAAACACTATCATGCATTTGTGTTGGGGTGGGTTGGAGATGACTGGAACCCTCCCCACGTGCTCCCAGGTCCTCTTCCCATTGGTCGGGCTCCTCTCTTCCACCCCTTGAGCCACCCAAGATATAGGTACGGTGATTTTTGTCTTCACCAGAAGGCCTTGAAAACCCAGGCAGAAGGTACCAGGCATGTTAGCTGAACCTTGGAGCTTGCCTCAAAGTGTTAGGCAAGCTGGATGCTAAGTTTATATTTTATTTTACATTATTGCACTCTGCTTATCTCTCGCTCCTCCTTCCTTAATCATTGCTTTTCTAAAATAAACTCTTTATCATTCAGAATACTGGAGGTTGACTGGCTTTTTTTAGGCCATGACCGCCTTATCTCCCACACACCAGGCGCTGAAACTACAAGCTACAAGCTTTCTGCAGAGACTCAGGCTGACTCTTGCATCCAGCAGAGACTAGAGGAAGTCGGCTGGCAAGTTTCCCAATTCCCAGGATAAAAGCTGGGAGGATCCCCACTGCCCTATAGCTTGGAGGCTTATAAGCAGTATTGCCCAAAGGTTAGAGAGGTAGGGGGGTGTTATACAGGGTGGATATACCCAGAGGACGCCATAGCAGGTGATCCCCTGCTACTCCGATAAGAACTGAAGAGCAGTCTGCTAGATCAGGCCGATATCTCATCTAGCCAGCATTCTGTTCTCACAGTGGTCAACCAAATGCCTGTCCCTTCCCCATGGTTTCCAGAAACTGGTATTCAGAAGCATTTCTGCCTCCGACTGTGGAGGCAGAGCACAGCCATCATGGCAAGTAGCCATTGTTAGTCCTCTCCCCTCCAGGTCACGTAGAGCTTTATAGGTCAAAACCAGCACTTTGAATTGGGCCCGGGGGTGGATCAGAAGCCAGTAAGGTTGCATGGAAGATCCATCCCTGCTTAAAGAAACCCTCAGGGACAGTTTATACTTTCAAGGGAATCAAGTGGGTAAACGTTTTCTTGGGCTGAATCGCTTCGACACTGCAGGTGGGAGAAATGATGTGACCATAAAGAGCCAAGGCAGAGCAAAGAAGCCAGTCTAGTTTCCCTTGGCATACTGTTTCTCCATGTGCAGGGAAAGGGAAGCCTTCAAACACACAGCCACCCTGAAGGGCTACAGTCAAGTAACTGCTTGTTTCCCCAGTGACACCATTTAAATCAGCAGGACGTATTACAATCCAGTCACAGATCTCTCTCTCTCCCCCTCCCCACACACAAAACTCTTGGGATTGCTCATGTGGCCGTAAGTTCCAGAAGATGCATGGAGAAGTATTTCCATTTGCCTGGCTCGAACCTACTGCAAATCAGCTTAACTGGGTGACTGTCATCATATGATGGAAGCAGCTATAACTGTCTCCACACTGTCCATCACCCTGCAAACCTCTGCAAATGATTTCACAGGCCAGTTGGAGTGGATCTACTATGAAACTATTGAAGCTTAAGCTTCAGGGGCCCTAATCCTGGAGGGGACCCTAGAAGTTACTTTAGTCCACTTTGCTTAAAAATGTTGGGTCTAACAGACCCAATTTGAGTTGCACAACTCAAATTGATTATTTTTGTTGTTGTATGTATTTCAACAATCCCAAAGTTTGAGAGTCAGTAGCACAGATGCTCTAAGGGTGGAAAAACCTCATTGAAGAAGATAAGTCACTAACCAGACTTTGTTGCAAAGGGACCCCCTTGACAGTTCAAGCTTCAGGGCCCCCAAAATGTAGGTCCACCACTGAGGTCAGTGCAGGGGGAAACTGGAGGAAGAGAGAGGCAGTGTGGTGTAGTGGTTAGAATGCCAGACTAGGACCAAGGATATCCCCGCTTGCCCATCAGGAAACTGAGTGAGTGAAGCTCGCCGGTCTGACCTGCCTCACAGGGTTGTTGTGAGAATAAAATGAGGAGGGGGAGAACCATGTGTGCTACCTTGAGCTCCTTGGAGGAAAAGGTGGGATATAAATGAAATAAATAAATAGTAAATAAATAATAAAACACTTAGATTCAGCTGTAAACTGAGCTAAACACCATTTCAGAAGTCTTCTCCTTCCGAAAGCGTCACCTTCTCTATTCTTGTCATCACAGCTCCTGCTTGCAGGAACAGCCTGACGTTCTAAAATGGGAACGCTGTGGAATAATTTGCCTTTAATGAGTCGTAAATATTAACTTTGTTCCAAGCAGGTCAGACAGTATATATCTTTAAGGAAAGGAAAGGGGGGAAACGGGCCACATTGTTGAGACCAGTCATGTGAGCCCTCAAGTAACATGGCGGGGAGAGGAAGTTTGAGAACAGCCATAAAAGGGAAATTTGCCTCTCACCCCCTCTGCCTGGGATTATTAATTCTGCAGTGCTGCCCCAGGACATAGTGGTAACCTGGGGGAGAAAATCTAAATGGCACTCCTTCTTTCCAGTAACAAACAAGGGGTGTGATCTACTGGGAGGTCCTTCTGCAAAAGTCCTATGGAAATGAATGTGGGAGAACATTCCCCTGGACTGTGCCCACCTGAGATAATATGCTTGTTTCCTGCTATGCTGCTCTTAAGGCTGCCCAGCAACTTGTGACCTCACCAGACTCCATGGTCAGAGCAAGGACTGCCCCTGTATGGCCACATTCGCACCCTACATTTAAAGCACTATGATGCCACTTTAAAGGATTCTGGGAGCTGTTGTTTGTTAAGGGTGCTGAGAATTGTTAGGAGACCCTTCCTATTCCCCGCTCTCAAGAGCTAGAAATTCTCAGAGTTCCCTGTGAAGAGAGATTGATTATTAAACCACTCTGAAAAGTATAGCTCTGGGAGAGAAATAGGCAAGCCTGGGGCTGATGGGAAATGTAGTCCAAAATGACTAGAGACATTAGGGTTGGCAAAGGCTGGGCTACATGTTCAGTTGTGCACCAATCCATCCTTTGACTCCAAGAACAATCAGCATCTGAAACCAGTTAGTGGCTTAACTGGGTTCTCTTAACAGTGGCTCCATTCAAAGACAAGTGAAACCTGTGGATGGAGTGCTGTTTGCCAAAGGCAAATCTTGGATCTGATGCACTGAACAAAAAGTAAAATAAGAACTACCAACACCACCATATTAAGAGCCAACACAAAGCTTAATTAGGCTTAATTGTGTCTTCTAAAAGTGACTGAAGCTGAAATATGCTGAATAGAAAAATGCAAAAACAAGTTGCTCAGAGTCAACTGATAGGCCATTTGCAGGGAGGACAGATGGGCCAATGAGAGGCAAAGTCAAGTGCTGGATTTGATCCCAGGATGCCGCAGGAAACGCTTCTCCTTGGCAGGAGCTGAAGGTATTAATTTTTCAAAGTCCTTGGCAACTTAGGTCCAAGGTACCTCGAGGTCTGCCTGAACCCTTATATCCCATCTCGATCACTGAAATCATATGCAGGAGCGTCGCTGGTTATTCCCAGAGTTGACAAGACTCATTTGACAGTAACAAGGAACTAAGTCTTTAGTGTCATTTGTCCCCAGGGGTGTTCCTGTTCATTCCGCCTCCATGTGGAATGGTGGAATGGAGATTTAGCAGGCAACTTCTGTGTCAACTTCTAAACACCTGCTGAAAACTTTTCTATTCCATCAGGTTTATGCAGGAAATTAAAAACACATATTTCCATAATAGCCGATTTTCCATTTTAATTTTTTAAATATAGTTTTCACTGTGCTGTTTTTAACGTGTCATTGCTGTAAGCCACTCAGATGTTCTCTCTCTCTTAAGAATAGAGGTATATACACATTTTTGTAAATAAAATAAATCAAGTGATGTGATGGATACAACATGTCTGAGCTGCTCAACACAGGAATCAGCCTGCTTTCTTACAGACCATTAGGCTAAAGTGAGGCAGCCGCTTCAGCTGGTGTATTTTGAGGGAGAGGCCACAGGCAGAGTTGTGTGTTGCAGGCCTGCCTTGCACTCGCTAAGCTAGTCTTGGGACCTCAAGTGCAGGGCAGGAGGACAATGACACATCACCAGTGTTCATCAAATACAATTCAACTGCCAATCTGGCACATGGAATAAGGGGAGGCACCATTCTGTCCTTCACCACAGGAAGCAAAATGACTTGGGCCGGCCCTCCTTGGAGAGCCTCATAGGATTCTCCCAGATTTAAACGTCATGAACACGGCCTCAGCTCAGGTTTCTCCCTTTCTGTTTTAGCAATAAAGCGCTGAGCCCAAAGGGCAGGAACCACCTGTGCAAACAGGCCACTTTTGAACTCCAAATCTGTTTATTAGGACTGCTTCAAGACAGGCAAAAGGGCCTGATGCAATCATTGCACAAAGCATGTCGTGTCCTCCCAGACTGGCGGGGAACAGCTGGACCCGTTTTTTTTCTCCCCTTCTAACCCAAATCAGCTGGAGATCCCTTTCAAGTTGGAGACGGGGAAAGAAATCCGTTCCTAATGACAAGTCCCAGATTTCCTGAAAGGAATCGTGAGCTGGAGAGGAAAGGAGCAAGGAATCAGCCCCTCCTTCTTCCCCAGGCGACAATGACCACAAAATGCACACAGGCGCAGACGCCCTGGATAGTTAAGCAAAAGGGAGCTCACACACTGAAGCAGGTATCAAAGGCCAGATTGAGCGAGGGGCTAATTGGGGCAAAATTTGAGCCCAGGCAGACCAAACCCAAAGCAGTTTTGTTACCCGAGGCAATTAATCCACCTGCTCCTCAACACACTGACTGCATTACTGAGCATTTTGTGATATCGCAGCAGGCAGCTCAGAGTTCAAGTACACACAACCGTGTGGCAAGTTTGTTTGTTTCAACGCAGGTCTACCCCAGTCTCATAAACAGTGGCAGGGTGCCCCCCCCACCCCAGCTTTCGAGCAAAGGAGGTATTTGTGAGAAGGGAGTGCTATTTCCCCTGAGTCTCTCTCCCCTTCCTCCCCCCCTTGTACTGGCCAACATTTTTTTCTTCAGTCAACTGAGCTCAGATGGGGCTACCATGCATAGGGTGAGAGGCTACAGGAAGATGGGATGTGGAAAGTTCAGCTCACTTTACAGATGTGGCCATTACTGCTTCAAAAAGAGCACAATGTCCACTTTATTTGCTACTTTTCTTTCTCCACTTAAATCTCAGTTTTCAACCTTATGAGCCCCCCAGGTGGCTTGCCAGAATCATTTTAAACTACTGGAGTAAAACAAGGTAGGCATAAAGACAATTTCTTCTTGGGGCTGAGAAAGATAATAGCATAGTAAATGCCAGACAAGCAGATCAAGAGTTCCCCAAGCAGGGTGCCACCAGAAAAAAGGCCCTGTGCTACCACTTAGACACAATTGGGGCAGGTGAGGGTTTTAAAAAATGATGCAGTGCCAGGTTTAGCACTAGGGCTGAGGTGTGCAGGCTACAAGCAACAGCCAGTTTTAACCCTTCTGCCAGTGAACTCTCCCCCCCCCCATCAGAAAACAGCTGGCACTTGGGAGTTTTGTGGATACTGATGGCAGCAGTTCTCCGTGGTCTCTCCTGGAGATGCTGCAGGGTATTGTACCTGGTACCCTTTGTCTGAAAAGCAGATGCTCTGCCGCTGAGCCACAGCCTGTCCCTATTGAATTGAGTAGGACTGATCCAAGCTAGTAATTTGAAGTTAAGTTCTTAACCGTGTGTGCGTGATTTCTCATTCTCCCTCCTCCCTATTCAGAAGCCCAGTCAAGAATGCAATTGTAAGGAAATGTCTTTAAGAAGGAGGAGGGAAAGAAAGCTTTGCAGCAGCCTAGAGGTGCACAGAGGGCAAGCACTTACACATCAAAGCCATCACTGGGCAGAGCCTGACCATGTTAAACAGCTGGCTGGTAATCTAGATTCCCCCCCCCACACACACACACTTCCTTACAGAAATGGGAAAGGGGAGAAGGGGCACAAGACTGAGATTAGATCTGGAATCCTGGGCTAAACTACTCCTCTATGAAGAAGGAAAATAATCTTGGCCCAAAGCTGTGGATTCCTAGGCAGGCTTTCCTTTTGTGTGTTTTGAGAAATGAAGGAAATGCTCTGAACTTCAAGGAAGAAGGACGTTGTCATCAAAGAAGCTTGAAAAGAGAGACTCACCATCCCAAAGTGCTTTTTTATTAGTATTATTTTTAAAGTGCAGCCTGTAGCTGGTGAACTAAGATATCACAAACCGGATGTTAGAAACTGTTACATTTTTTTTTTTTTTTACATTATTTGGGGGCAGCAGCAACCTTGGCATCTTTCAAGTTTTCCCTTCCCTTTCCCCCCTTGCTAGAAAGAGTCAGTTCAGTGGGGAGAGCTGCCGCTCTCTAGAGGAGCTGGCCATGACGGCTGGGGCTGGTGGGAGTTGTAGTCCAAAACACCTGGAGGGCACCAGGTTGGCGGAGGCTGCTAGAGAGAGAGGTTAAGGAAGGAGCACATCACATGTTTAAAAGACATGACACACACCCCACACAAAAATAATCCTGGTAACTGTAGTTTGGAAAGGGTGTTGGAAACTGTATCTTTGCGAAGGGAAAACTACAGTTCCCGGGACTGGGGGTGGCTCATGTGCTTTGAATGTGTGTTGAACATGCTTTAAATTTGTAGTGTGGATCTGGTGGTGACTAGAATTTTGTGTCTTGTGAAAATATGGGAGCAAGGGAGCTTGGATCCTCATCCTTCCAGGCCCATCCTAAGACATTTCCGGGCCGAAGGCCCACCTTGCATACAGTAATCGACATGGAGCACAGCCTTGAGGGAATCTGTCCTGGCATGGGCTCTACTGAAATGAAACGAAGCTGGTCAGACTATATCTGGAGACATAAGAGCATGGGATCCCATCTAGCCCAGCATCCTGTTCTCACAATGGCCTACCAGATGCCTGTGGAAAAACCAGCCAGGATGATCTGAGCACAAGAGCCCACTCCTGTGGCTTCCAACAACTGGCATTGAGAAGCACTGCAGCTCCAACTGTGGAGGCAGACCATACCATTGCCACCATGCGTCCAGTTCTGCATGCTCAGTGGAGGTGAGCAGGGTGGGGAGGGAGCCGGGAAGCTAAATCGTCTCTGTGGAATGGTTGAAAAAGTTGGAGAAAAGAAGATGAAGGGGAGACACGGTTCTGGTCACCTTACCCTCAAAACGGATGTAAAAGGTTCCGAAAAGAGCAACTGAAATCAAGGGGATGGAGCAACTCCTCTGTGAATAAAGGTTGTAGCATTTGGGATTTTGTAGTTTAGAGAAAAGGCAAGAAAGGCAATGTGATGAAGGTTTATAAAAATATGTGCAGCATGGAAAGAGTGGACAGAGAGAAGTTTTTCTCCCTCTCCCCTAACATCAGAACTTGTGGACATCCAGTGAAGCGCAGAGTTAAACTACGAAACTCGCTCCCATGGGAGGCAATGATGGCCACCAACCTAAAATGGCTTTAAAAGAGGCTTAGACAAATTCATGAAGGCTAAAACAGAAGATATGTCCTACCTCCACTGTTGGAGGCAGCAATGGTTCTGAATACCAGTTGTTGGAAACCACAGGCAGGGAGGGGGTTCTGGGGCTTGGGTTCCTCCTTGCTGGTTTCCCCCATGAACCTGTTTTGCCACTGTGAGAACAGGATCCTGGATTATAGATGGGCCAATGGCCTGACCCATCTTACGTTGCAATCTTCGAATCATATCTGAAAGGCTGTCACGCAGAAGCAGACTAGTTCTCTGTAGCTCCGCAGGGTGGGATTAGAAACAGTGGGTCAAGAGCGGCTTGGATAATTGCACGGAAGGAGATTTTGGCCACATTGTAGGAGAAGCTTCCTAAGGGTAGCAGCTGTTCCATTCTGGCATAGACCGCTGGGGTGGGGGGTCGCTCTCCTTCGCTGTAGGTACTTAAGCAGAGTCTGGGCAGCCATCTGCCAGGGATGTTGCGGTTGTATCCTGCACTGTGAATCCTGCATTCAGCCAGGATGGGCATGCTAGGCGACCTCCAAGGCCTTCCCAGTGGCTCTCTGAGTATCCCTTGTGCAGCAGTCTTTCCTTCTAGAGGGGCTTTTGCCACAGAAACATCTCACTGGGCTGTGCTTCCTCAGTCAGATCAGAATCCATTACAGTTATATTAGCCATAGTGGCTTAGTAGAGCCTCCATATTCAGCAGGAGCCTACCACTAAATACCAGCGTCAAGCGACATGTCCAAGCTGCAGCCTTCCTAACCTACCTGTGGGCTGGGAAACAGGAAGATGGACTTGAAGGACGTTTGTTCCCCTTGCCCCTGGCATTCTTAGACTCTGATTCGGACACCCACAATCTGCCTCCTCCTATTTGTGCTGTGGTAGAGCCACCTCTAGCCCTGCGTGTCCTAAGCGTGTGAGGAAAGCCCCGCTTTCTCTGGCTCTGCTCCCAAGGAAACAATGGCTGGAAGCTCCTTCCAAACCAAAGAGGCCATGGCTGAAAAAGTCCAGGGTGGTGTCCTTAATCGCTGTGTAAACAAACCCTCGGCCTGGCATGAGGCAGGAAAAGGCCACAACTTCCTCTGACCTCACCACTCCAGAGGCTGTTGTACAAGATACAGGGAGTTTTTTGAGGAACTGAGAGAAGCTGAGGAGAAGGCAGTTTTAGCCTCTGGTTCCCAAGGATAAGCCAAATCAAGACTTAGTGTGGATATGCAAACAGGTGGGGTCTCCTAAAGAGGAAAAGGTGCCTGCTCTGTACCTTCCCTGGTCCTCCTGCTACTGCACTCAGCCATGGTTTGATGTGTTGTCCAGAACCAGACTTGGGCCCCATCTGCCCTATCTGTTTAAAGCAGTACCATGCCACTGCTTCCTTCATAGCATCCCCCAAAGAATCCTGGGAAGTGCAGTTTGTTAAGGGTGCTGAGAGTGACTAGGAGACACCCATCCACTGCTCCAAATTCCTCTCACAAAGCTCCATTTCCCAGAGTTCCATGGGAAGAGGGACTGGCTGTTTAACACCTGTGGAAATTGTAGTTCTGTGGCAGGGGGGAGTAGAGGTCTCCTAACAACCCTCAGCATCCTTAACAAACCACACTTCCCATAATTCTTTGGGGTGAACCTGTGACTGTTTAAAGTGGCATGGTCCTGCTTTAAATGGATAGTGCAGCTGGAGCCTCACACATGTGTCGAAAGCCATAGATAGCACGTGACATTTTGCTGCCTGAGGCAAAAGCAAGACGGCACCTTCCCCTGTTCCACCTGCTTAAACCATTCATGAATGAGAGACTGATACCGGGTGGTCTGATAGAGGTACCCTGCTCTTGATGGGGTTACAATCCCTCTGAAGGAGCAGGCACATAGCTCAGGAGGACTTCTGAATCCTTTGCTGTCACTTGAAACTCTAGTAGCCTCAGTTGATGAAGTGCCTTCCATCAGCTTTGACTGCTGGCCCAGCTGTGCTCCTATCTGGAAAGGGATAGCCTAATGTCTGGTACCTATGCTCTGGTAATGCCTGGATTGGACTACTGCAATGTGCTATATGTGGGGCTGCCTTTAGATTCGGAAACAGCAGCTGGAACAAAATTTTGATGGCAAAAACAGCCAGAAGCATGGGCCTAGATCAAGTAAAACAATAGAAATATTTAACTGACCAATCACGTCGGTTCTGCCCCCCACAAAAGCCTTGCCCCCCCAAAAAAACCTTGGCTACACTCATGGAAGGAAAATGGTTAAGCAGCCTTCTCCATTCACCTCCCCATCCCTCCAACTAGTGCAAGGTGAGGGGTGGGGGTCATACCTCAGTGGCACAACCTTGGCATTGCATGCAAAAATGTCCTGGGTTCAACCCCTAGTGTTTCAAGGGAGCAGGTGCTGGAAAAGACTATTTTTCTGCCCAAGGCCCCCTCTGGAGAGGCCCTGCAGGTCTGAGTAAATAACACCAGGCTGAGTGGGTGAATGGTCAGACGTGGTGCAAGGCAGCTTCCCTAAAACATGAAGTCACAAGTGCTGCTTCCAGTTTAGTTTTAAAAGCGGGGAGTAGGAGAGAAGTTATTATGTACTGCTGAGCATACAAGGTGCCTTTTGGCCCTGAGTAATGTAGACTTAGAAGATAGTTGTGGTGGATGAGTAGGGAACCAAATAAAAACTGCAAAACACTTTGCACATTTTCTTTTTTTTAATCACTTTAGAACTGGCCAAAATGGTAGACTTTGCTCATTTTCAAAGTGGGGAAACAGCACCACCTCTTGAACAGTTTTGCCACTCTCTCACCCGCCCTGAGTCTGGTTAAGTATAAATGCGCAGATCTTAGTTTGGAGTCACAATGAGAAAGACTCATTCCTGCTTGTGTAGCCTGTGCCTCTGGAGAGTAGCAAAATAGTTGGAACAGGAGGGTTCTCCCCGCCTTTTTACGAGGAGCCCTCAAGCTGCATCAAAAGCTATAGCTTTAGCAGCTGTGCTCCTGCAATGCTTTTTATTGCAATTATAAAATGAGGAAAAGGGTCTCCCAAATATAATCAAATTGACAAAGTGTTAATTGAGATTGTCCATACAGAGATAGGTGACGTAATTAGGCTGATCTATACACACACCAAATCACTCAGGGGCCCCAGCAGTGGGGAGAAAAGGACACATCAGAGAACAGCATGGTTTGCAGAGTGGTTTGCAGAATGGTACAGGCTGCAGCAGTGTACATTACACAATTAATTCCTGTCAAAGCAAACCCAAATACAACTAATTTTTAAAGGCCACATACAATTTTTAAATAAAATAGGACAGGCCCCCATCAGTGTTGGCAACCCGCTGATTGATGAAGGCACACCTGTTTAGGAAAGCAATACCCTGGACATGAACTTCTGGTTTTATTATTCTAACTATTTTAATTGTGGTGCTATATAATTTTTTGTTTTATTGTGCATTGTAATTAAGGATTTTACTGTGCATTTTAATTAAA
Source organism: Podarcis bocagei (assembly GCF_964188305.1). Classification (NCBI taxonomy): domain Eukaryota; kingdom Metazoa; phylum Chordata; class Lepidosauria; order Squamata; family Lacertidae; genus Podarcis; species Podarcis bocagei. The sequence goes on along the minus strand of NC_138142.1, from coordinate 27,702,948 downwards.
GATTGATTCTATAGTTGTAAACTGCTTAGAAGCCTTTTTCATAGAATCATAGAATCATAGAATCATAGAGTTGGAAGAGACCACAAGGGCCATCGAGTCCAACCCCCTGCCAAGCAGGAAACACCATCAGAGCACTCCTGACATATGGTTGTCAAGCCTCTGCTTAAAGACCTCCAAAGTAGGAGACTCCACCACACTCCTTGGCAGCAAATTCCACTGTCGAACAGCTCTTACTGTCAGGAAGTTCTTCCTAATGTTTAGGTGGAATCTTCTTTCTTCTAGTTTGGATCCATTGCTCCGTGTCCGCTTCTCGTGCCCGCAGCAGAAAACAACCTTTCTCCCTCCTCTATGTGACATCCTTTTATATATTTGAACATGGCTATCATATCACCCCTTAACCTCCTCTTCTCCAGGCTAAACATGCCCAGCTCCCTTAACCGTTCCTCATAAGGCATCGTTTCCAGGCCTTTGACCATTTTGGTTGCCCTCCTTTGGTTGCCTTTTTTATTATTATTGCATTTATATTCCACCTTCATCTCCAAGGAGCTCAAGGAGGCATGTCCATAGTTCTCCATCTCCCCATTTTATCCTTGCAGCAACCCTGTGAGATAGGTTAGGTGAGTGACTGGCCTGGAGTCACCTGTTGAGCTTTCTGGTTCAGTGGGGACTTAAATCTTCGTCTTGCCCAGGTCCTACTCCAACACTCTAAACACTACACCACACTGACTCTCAAATTTTGACACACAAGTGGAATATAAATTTATTATTATTAACTATAATAATTAATTAATGGTTATAAATGTAATTATTATGATTAATAATAACAACAATCACTGCGAACAAGGGCTCACATTGTGCCAGAGCCTAAACTTTGGGAGCGTGAGACAGCAGGTACAGAGTGCTGCTCTCCCAGTTCAAAGGTAATCAAAGCCCAACACACAGACTACCGGGGACTGTGGCCTGCTTAAGGGTGGCGCTTTTCATGAAATCTCTACGTACCCGTACTTAACCACAGGCAGAACAATCCTCAGCCCTGCTGCTGGCCAAGGAGGAAGGAGTCCGCAGGTTTTCCCACCCCTTTGTTTCTGCTGCACCAGCTTCAAGATCAGGCCCCTCAAGCAACCTGAAGCCTGCAGCAGTAGTTTCTGCATTTTTACACTAGTGAGTGGCCTGCCAGTGCTAAGCCCCCAGCAGGGGCCCTGCCATATCCTAATTTCCTCCAAAGGCAGGGACCAGGGGTTAGGATTGCACTGGTAATCCCAAATATGAGGCAGGGGTGGGGATCAGTAGGACCAGCTTTAAGTGCTAGCACGGAAACAAAGTTGAAAAGTCCAACATAAAAATACCCAGAATAAAGGAGAAAGACACTAGCACTTCCCCCCGCCCCCAGTAAGAATCTATAAGCATCAACCCATTTAAATTAATACATGAAAGCAAATTGAGAGGCCACCTTGGAAGTTTAGTAGACCCAAAGTGAGATGAAAATGGGGGGGGGGGAATCGGATGCCCACATAAACACACACACACACACACACATATTACTGGGCAATTAATGCAAAATTTCACCGGGATATTCAAATACGTGTTATCCAATTGTTATGGAGTACCAAAAGCACACTTTCAGAGCCCAAATAGCTTCTTTTTAAAAGAGCTAAGCAATATAAAAAGCAGCCAACATGTGATGGGGAGACTTGTAGGGCATGTATCAGCTTGGGGAGGAGTGGGGACTTTTCCATTCTGAAAACAATGCTGGAGAGTGAAAACCACCACCCCTCAACACTGTGGCTCTCACACACATCCCAGGCTACTATTGCTTTAAAAAAACACAAAGGAGGGTGTTTTGGGGGGGGGGGCACATCTAGTTTGGCCCTAAGGCATAGTGTTTTAAGAAGTAAATTACCAATGCCTGAAGTTAACAGAAGGGTTTAAGGAACTGCAAAGATGAAGAAGTTAACAAGACAAAGAGAAAATGAGATCTCAAGGTAAAGCAACCCAAAATCTTACATTGGACAGCTGGTCCCATTAACTCTGGAATATAGCTATAATGGAGAAAACTACACATAATATGAGATTTTGACAAGGACTAGAAGCTCCAGACACTTTTTATATGGTTTGACATTCTGGTGTTATGCATACAATGGAACCATCATTTTCAAGGCAACCCTTCTGCAAGCCTGGCAAATCTGGAACTATACTTGATAATTAGATAATGCTGATATTGTTTACTTGGATTTTGTTATTTTAACTCACGTGCAACTGTACTCATTTTACATGCTTATTTTATAGTTTGCTTTTCCTCTTTTGATTTTCATCTGTTATAACAGTTTTCTTTGTTTTATATACACTATAAAATGAAATAAGAAATATTTACCAAAAGAAAGAAAGAAAATGAGATGATGAGAAAACTGTGAGCACTTTGTTCAGGGGTTTTTTTTTTGGGGGGGACAGGGAAACCTGCATTGAGAAACTGATGAAAACAATTAATTTTCATTACTGTAGGCATTAAGCTGTTAAACCAGAGAGATTTGGAGGCCGTGTACAAATCGATGCATATACAGGATCAGTTTCGCATGGATGAAAGACACAGCAATGAAATCAAACTGTAAACTTCCAAGCCCCTACCTTTGACTTCCCAGTCATCTTCTTTAAGAAGCTGAGGGTCCGCCCCAGGGTGGTCCCCTCCCTCTGCGGGTGCACCTGGTCTTCGGCCTCCACCGTGGTGGCGTCCAGCCGCCCGCAGCTCCCAGCGCCGAAGCTGAAAGCATGGAAAAAGTGAGAAAGGAGGAAGGTAGCAAAACAAGCACACACTCACTCACTCAATGGTACCCAAGCCAAACAATCCCCCTTTTTGTTGTTATTGTTTCTAGGCCAGGAAGTAGGGAGGGGCCGGCTCCCTTGGCGGCCCCCAGTGACCTCAGAGGGTGGCTGCTCCTATTCCCGGCTGGGGAGAGGCAGCACAGAAGCATCACTGTTTGCTTAAGCTCCACTAGCAGCGAGCAGAAAAGGGGCAGGCTGCACATCATCACCTGGGCCATGAGCAGAGATTTCAGTGCCCCAGAACCTCTCACAGGCAGAGAGGCTCCCCCTCTGTTCCTATCTTGGGGTCTCTCCTGAAAAGGACTTCCATTAGTGCGGAAATCGACTGCCACAGATCTTTCACTGCTACCTTCATATTTGAGGTCATCACTCCAATCATAAAAACCCCCAGTTTAAAGCCTTGGTGCTCCCTTTAAAGCCCTAAGCGGCTTGGCATCCCAATTCCTGAAAGCACACCCTTCTGCCCATTCCAGCTTGCTGGCACCCACAGATCTTCTGCTGAGACCCTGATCCAAGTGCCTTCCTTACTGGAAGCAAAAGATGCAAATCCCAAAGAGGAGGTCTGGAATAGCATCCCTCAAGAGGCAATCCTGGTGCCGACTTAATGATGTTTTCAGCACTGGGTTAATACATTTTTATTTACATCTTAATTCCCATAATCCCTCACTCTGCTTTGTAATTCTTACCTGCTGTCTTTTATTGCAGATGCTCAGGTGAGTTTCTTATTGTATTGTATTAGGTTAGTTATCTATATCTGTTTTGATTAAATTGATTAAAGAGCCAGAATGGTTTTGCGGTTAGAGTGTTGAACTACTAGGACCTGGGAGAGATCAGGGTTCAAATCCCTGCTCAGCCGTGAAGCTCACTAGATGTGACTTTGAGCTCAGTCACTGCCTCTCAGCCTAACCTACCTCACAGGATTGTTATTGGGATTATATGAGGAGGGGGAGAACAATGTACATCACCTTGAACTCCTTGGAAAAAAGATGCAATATAAATGCAATACCAAAACAACAACAACAGCCTGTCTCAAAAGTCAAAGCGGGGGTAACATATATAGTAATAATCTTATTATTATTTGTCTATTATGAAGAGAACAATGTCTCCACTCCCTTTATATATTCTGGGGGAAAGTATTACTGAACTTTATTTATTTAGCACATTTGTACCCCACCCTTCAGCCAAAAGTGCTCTGACAGCAGCTCACATGCAATCCCTACCCGCAGGCTTACAATCTAAAAAATGTGGCATGTAAGGAAAAGGGACAAGGAGGGAAGAGGAAAATCAAAACCAAAACTCAGGCACCAGTTTCTGAACAGCTGTTCCTGTAGTGCCCAGCTGGCACAGTTCAGGTGCAGGAGGTGCCTGGTGGAGCTGCCACATCAGTGCTGATAGAGCAAACTCTGCTTCCCAGCTCTCCCACTGCTGGAAAGGCAAGACACAGCTCCTAAAGAAGCCAGCCCATGGAATAGCAGAAGTCCTACCAGATGAGTCCTGGTAATGAAGATGGGAATACGAATTGGCAGGGGAAGCGATGAGGAAGAACAGACACATTCTCAAATACTGGGGTGGGGGGTGGGGAGACTGTACTCTGAATTTATAGAAAGGATGGTGATGATAATGTGTGACTGAGAATGCTGGGATTTTTATGGGACAGCCCCCTGACCTCTCCTCCATCTCTTGTTTTTGCCTTCCTCAGCATAAATTAAGCCCTCTGTGCCAGAAGGTATTTTCAATGTGTTTTGTTTGATTTAAAATTTTATAAACTGCTTTATATAGACTAAGCAGTCAACAAGAATATATAAAACCAACCAACCAACCAAATAATAAAACAAAATAACAAAGCTTTAATAAAAACTCTTCCTGTGAATTGGCTGCAAACTAAGAACAGCAATTCAGTTGAGTTAGGTGCTGCTTCTTTTTAAATTGTTTTATTTAACCCAATGTTGACATGTTCCATATCCAAATGTTAAAATTTATGGGGCAAGCAAGTTTGCTTAGTGGGGGTGGGTATATGGTGAAAACTCCACTTTGGATCTTGTCATTCTCTAAGCAGCATAATAAACAACACATGGTCAAGAGTTGTCTGGGGTACAATTTTGTCATGTTCAGTGCCTGTCTCTTCTTTAAGTTGTCCCCCTTTTACAATTCTGCCTATGCCTCAGGAGGTGTGTCAGAAAGCTCTCCCCCCTCGGGAGGGCAGATTAGTCAATTTCAATTACTTTCTGCTTCTCATTTTCCCAATCCTAAATGCAGTTCTCCACATTTCCAGTTTGTATTAAAAAGTCCTCAGGAAAACCTATCATAATTTTACTATGGTTTCTCCTAATATACACATTTTTGTATGCAACTTTGCCAAATGGACACATTTTAGCAAAGGAATTTTCCTAATGCATTGAAAACAGGGGTGGGGAAGTTATTTTTGCTCTCAAGGCCATATCCTTATCAGGATTGGAGACTTCCGGTCGGTGCCAGCGCTTAATGGCGGTCCTGCCTCCGAGCTCCGGAGAAGGACTGCTTCGCAAGTTCGGGTCTTACCCGCTACGGCGAGCGGGGGACCCCTAAAATCTCAGGCGCTGAAGCCTGAGAACAAGGAGACTCGGTGGGCACCTTTGCGCCCCCCGGTACCGTGAAAGAGCCTTTTTAAAGGCTACGGATCGACATCGGGGTGAGCGCGGTGCTGAGAGTCGTTACCCAGCCTGCGAAGTGAAGCCGCGTCGCCATAAGCGGAGAGCGCCGATTTCTTCCTGAAAAGAAATTCTGGACGGAATTCCCGTGAGTAAGATTTGAAAAACAATTGGGACCCTTTTAAATCTTGAAAATTGAGCCGAAAGCGGGGGATTAAATCAAGGAAGTCTGCCTCCCCCCGACTGCATGAAAGTGAAAGCAACGGAACTTTAAACTTGCATCCGATGAAACCTGCTTTTTAATTAACTTAACCGGGCACTGAGACTTTGGATCTCCCCTCTAGCTAGCAGGGCAGAGGGGAGGTGAATAAGACTTTAAAAACTGCATGATTTACCTGAAGTAAAATCCTCTGCTGTCTCATCTATTGAAAGCACGAAACGGTCTGCCTTCTCAGAACAATAGGTCACTGAACTGACTTTTGCCTGCAAAGTGATACTGTGATACAAAGTCCACATAGTGACTGGCTACAGTGTGTTACAAGGAGAAACAGCATAGACTGGGAAACTGTGGCAATTTATAGCTACAAGCTTATAGCAATATTGACTTTGACTGAGTTAATCTCTTTCTTCTATACCTTTGGACATTCTCCTTTGTTCTTGTATTTGGACATTTTATTTTATGGCCATTTTGATTTGCTCCCCCTAGAGGGTAAGTAAAGTTCGACACGGCCTAGGACAGTGGAATTTTCCAACAGGAAACAGCTCCCGTGGGAAGTGACCTTGACATGAGTGGCGCACAAGAAGAGATTGTCACAAGAGCCAAAATTAGGCAACAACAACAACAGCTGCAACAGCAACAGACAAAGAAAAGAGGCTCAATTTCAGCTGCAACTCCAGGACCAGCAGGATCAACAGAACAGGAAAAAGGAGCAGCTGCCTCTATGGAAGCTGTGACAGACGCTCTGCTTAAGATAAATCAAACTCTGGAGTCTTTGACAAAACAGACTTCAGAAAATACACAAAAATTAACAGAAATATCAGTAAGATTAAACCAGAACACAGAATCCATTAATAAATTGGTCGAGGAAAACGCTACTACACGCCAAATTGCCGAAGATGCCAAAGCTGTTGCTGGAGAGACGCAAGAGAAATTAGAGCCGATTGCCAAGAAGGTCTATGAGCATGATGCAACTCTGGCCTTGTGGGAGTTACAGAGAAAAGAGAGAAATCTGAAATTAAGATCAATCCCGGAGAACGAGAGAGACAACCTTGCGGAATACCTGACACGGGAGTTTGCGGACTGCTGGGATCTGGAGGAAGACGAATTTAAAATTACAACAGCTTTTAGACTGGGTAAAAAACAGGACAGAAAGACCCCGAGAGATTGCCTGATTACATTCAGATCCAAGGAGGAAAGAGACAAAATATTAGGACTCCACTTTGAAAAGGCCCTGCAAATTGGCAACTCAACTGTACAGATTTTCAAAGATATCCCAAAATATATCTTGGACTTAAGAAACTTCTACAAGGACCTGGCTCTTCTGTTAAAGAAAAATTCCATCCGCTTTAGGTGGGAATTTCCACAAGGACTGTCATTTAATTACAAGGCAAAAAAGGTGAAAATAAAGACAATTCAAGATAAAGACAAATTTTTGGCAAGAAATCAGGAGGACTTACAGAAGGGGACTGTGGATGTACTGGCAGAACAGAGGAGAGCATTAGATATCCTGAATCTCTCGATTGGACAAAAACCACCACCATCAGAAGAAGAGCAACAACTTGGAGCTGTTGGAGGAGTCTTAAGAAAATAACAAGATGGCTTTGCAATTCCTTAGCTGGAATTGTAATGGACTGAATGGGCCATTGAAGAGAAGACAAGTATTTCATATTTTGAACAGAGAACAACTGGACTTGATATGCCTACAAGAAACGCACATAACTAGAGCCCACAGGAGACTACTTACGAATAAAAGGCTAGGACAAGAATTTGTTTCATCAGACAAAGTTAAGAAAAGAGGAGTTGTAATATATGTGAAAGAAAAATGGGCTCCAAAAATGATATTTAAAGATGAACAAGGGAGATACTTGGCAGTGGAGATACAAGTACAAGGAGAAAAACTTTTAGTTGTTGGAATTTATGCACCAAATGAAGGCAAATCTGACTTCTTTAAGAGACTTCATGAAACCCTGACGGACTACCTGGATTACAATATGATAATTATGGGAGATATGAATGGCGTGGTCTCCACTAATATGGATAAGGCACAAAGACTAACAATCAGTAAGGAAGGGAGACTTCCTAAGACTTTTTTTGAAATGACTGAAAACATGGACTTGATAGATATATGGAGAACAAGGAACCCTCTGGAGAGAGAGGGAACCTTTTTCTCCCAAGCAATGTTGACCTGGACCAGAATTGATCAAATTTGGATTACTAGCGGCATGGCCCCAAAGATTAAGAAGGTAGAAATCTGCCCAAAAACTTGCTCCGACCATAACGCCGTGAAGATGGAAATGAAACTAACAACAACTGGTCAATTTAGATGGAGAATGAATGACGCCCTCTTTCGAGACAAGGAAATCCTGATGAAGGCCCAAAAAACCTTAAAAGACTATTTTGAAATAAATTTGAGGGCTGACGTTGAGAAAAGAGTGATCTGGGACGCAAGTAAAGCGGTGATGCGAGGTTTCTTGATTCAACAAAACTCAATAATGAGAAAAAAACAAAATGAGAAAAAAGAAAAGATTTTGGAAAAGATAAAAGAAGCAGAGAAAAAACTAAGAGTAAAACCAAAGTCCCAGGAGATTTTAAGAGAGATCAAGTTATATCAATCACAATATATGGAACAGATGAACTTGGAGATTGAATGGAAGATAAAGCAGATGAAGCAAAAGACATTTGAATCAGCAAATAAATGTGGTAAACTTCTGGCTTGGCAACTGAAGAAAAGGCAGAAACTAAATACAGTCACAAGCTTAGAAGTGGATGGAAAGAATATATCTAAACCTAATGAAATTAGAAATTGCTTCCTGAGTTATTTTAAAAAGCTTTATACTCAAGGCCCGCAAAATGAAGAAGATATAGATAAATTCCTTGATAAATATGGATTACAAAAAATCTCTCAACAAAACAAGATGGATTTGAACCAGAGAATAACAGAACAAGAGATAGAGGCTGCCATTCAGAATATGCAACTGGGCAAGTCCCCAGGACCAGATGGATTGACTTCAAGATACTACAAATCGCTGAAGGAATGGCTGATTCAACCACTGAAAGAAGTCTGCAATGAGATCCTTGAAGGAAAAAAGACACCTGAATCGTGGAAAGAAGCATATATTTCACTTATACCGAAGACAGAGACTGAAAAGACTCAACTGAAGAACTACCGCCCAATATCACTACTTAATGTGGATTACAAAATCTTTGCAGACATTTTGGCAAAAAGATTTAAAAGAGTGCTGATGGAGAAGATTCATGGGGACCAAGCAGGCTTTCTCCCTAAAAGACACCTAGCAGACAATGTAAGGAATGTGATAGATATTTTGGAAAAGCTAGAGGTGAATATAAACACTAAAGCAGTATTGATCTTTGTGGACGCGGAGAAAGCCTTTGACAATATTTCTTGGAGCTTCATGATAAAGAATCTCCATGGGATGGGGGTAGGTCAAGGTTTTGAGAATGGTATGGCCGCAATATATTCTGAACAAAAAGCCAAATTGATTGTAAATAATGTAGTGACGGAGGAACTTAAGATAGAAAAAGGAACACGACAGGGGTGTCCAATTTCCCCATTACTTTTTATCACGGTTCTGGAGGTGTTGCTGAATATGATAAGGGAAGACCAGCAGGTTAAGGGAGTGCAGGTCGGAGCCAAACATTACAAGCTAAGAGCGTTTGCAGATGACCTAGTATTGACTTTGCAAGAGCCAAACACTAGTACGAAAAAGGTTTTAGAAATAATACAACAGTTTGGCCAGGTAGCTGGATTTAAGCTGAATAAACAAAAAACCAAAGTCTTAGGAAAAAACTTAACAGAGGCAGAAAAGGAGAAGTTTCAAGAGGAGACAGGGTTGACACTGGTTAAGAAGGTGAAATATCTAGGGGTTTATTTGACATCTAAAAATGTGAATTTGTATAAAGACAACTATGAAAAATGCTGGTCGGAAATTAAAAAAGATCTAGAAATATGGTCAAATCTGAAATTGTCAATGTTAGGCCGAATTGCTGTGATCAAAATGAATGTATTGCCTAGAATGTTATTCTTGTTTCAGACCTTGCAGATTCTTGATAAGATGGAATGTTTCAAGAGGTGGCAGAAAGATATTTCGAAATTTGTCTGGCAGGGCAAAAAGCCCAGGATTAAATTTAAAATATTGACAGACGCGAAAGAAAGAGGGGGTTTTGCCCTGCCGGACTTGAAATTGTACTATGAGGCAGCAGCATTTTGCTGGCTGAAAGAATGGATGCTCCTCGAAAATACAGACATCTTAGATCTGGAAGGTTTTAACAATGCTTTTGGTTGGCATGCATATCTATGGTATGACAAAGTTAATAGTGTCTTTAAGAATCACATTGTTAGAAAAGCACTGTTTAATGTTTGGAGAAGATATAAAGATCTGTTGGAAAACAAAACCCCTAGATGGGTCTCACCAGTGGAGGCCAAGGCAGTGAAGAAACTCAATATGGAGGTCGGATGGCCGAAGTATTGGGAAATTTTGGAACAGGATGGAGATAAGTTGAAATTGCAAAGTTATGAGAAACTGAAGCATAAGGTACAAAATTGGTTTCAATACCATCAAATAGTGGAATTTTTCAAACAGGACAGGAAAATTGGCTTCCAGATGGAAAAATCAAAACTAGAAACTGAATTGTTAGAACCTACTACTAAGAATTTATCTAGAATGTATAACTTGTTGCTGAAGTGGAACACACAGGAGGAAACAGTCAAATCAGCTATGATTAAGTGGGCACAGGATGTTGGTCATAACATCATGTCAGATGACTGGGAATGGTTATGGAACACCGGTATCAAATTTACGGCATGTAATGCCTTAAAGGAAAACATTATGAAAATGGTATACAGGTGGTACATGACCCCAGTCAAGCTGGCAAAAATTTATCATTTGCCCGATAACAAATGTTGGAAATGCAAAGAGACTGAAGGTACCTTCTACCACCTTTGGTGGACATGCCCGAAGATTAAGGCTTTCTGGGAAATGATCTATAATGAAATGAAAAAGGTACTTAAATGTACCTTTCCTAAAAAACCAGAGGCCTTTCTCTTGGGCATGGTCGGCCAATTGGTGTCAAAGAAGGATAGAGCTTTTTTCATGTACGCTACAACAGCAGCTAGAATACTCATCGCAAAGCATTGGAAGACACAAGATCTACCCACTCTGGAAGAATGGCAGATGAAAGTGATGGACTATATGACATTGGCTGAGATGACATGCAGAATCCGTGACCAAGGAAAAGAGACAGCGGAAGAGGAATGGAGAAAATTCAAAAGTTACCTTAAGGACTATTATAAACTCAATGAATGTTAGAGTGTTTTGGTTCTTAGGAGCAAAGGGATACAGTGACATAAGCTTAGAATATAGAGATGACTAAGATGACTGAGGTTGGAAAGTAACAACTGGGAGTTGCTATAAAATTATAGACATTGGGATGCAGAAAGGGGGGGTATGGGGAAGTCCCAGAAAAGAGGTTTATGAAAATATGTTATGAATTTATACGTGTATGTTTGTTTTCTTAAGTGTTTGTCTGTTTTTTTAAAATTTGTAAAACCAATAAAAATCTTTTAAAAAAAATAAAAAAATATCCTTATCAGGATTGGCTTTGCAGGCCAAATTTGACAGGCTACTGACCTGTCAATCATGTGATACTGTTATGATGTCACACGATTGCCTGGCAGGTGAAGCTGCCAGCACCCTCCTGTCAAAATTCTTCATGCAGCTTTGCAGGTCTTCCCACACTTCCCCCTTAAACCCAGTACTGGGGGTTTAAAAGAAGAACACAAGGAGACTTGCAAAGGCAACCACTGTAGAGCAGTCTGTCTTAAAGCTGTAACAGGTCTTTTGAAGTAGCCTCCAACCTGTTCTTCTAAGGGGGAGGTTGCTTCAAAGTATGCACAGTATTTGCCAAGCACTTTAAGACAGGATTGAGTGCCTGTGCTCCTTTCTTTCTCTCTTCCTCTTAACTCTAGGGAGAAAGGTGTTTTTGCAAGCAAAGGCAAGGATGGGTGGGTGTGTCTCCCATGCTCTGGTTTGCTTGCAAAATGCTCCCTTTAAGATCAGAGCAAGATGGGAATTTAGATGGGAAGAGGGAAGAGACTGGCAGTGCCTTCTGTAAGTCTCCTGTCCTTTTAAATCCCTAATCTTACAGTCATCTCTAATCTCCATTCACCAGCAGATGAGCAGAGATTAAATCCTACTGCTAGGCCTTGGGATCCAATGCAAGGTTAAATCCTGCCCTCCTGCCCATCAGCTGATGTCACCAGTGATGTCAGCTGATGGGAGTGGTTTGGGAAAAACAGCCTGATGGGCCAAAATGGACCCTCTGGAGGTCCAAAATATGTCCATTTGCCATAAATTCTCCACCACCGATTTTAAAAGTTTTAAAAAACATTTAATACAGTATCTTTAAAAACTCAGTATGGTATACACTGTGTACAATGGAAAAACAATTTGCATTAAGACAAAAATATACCCTAAGAGCAATAAAACAGTGTTATTTATCTATTTAATGCCCTTCTATCTCATATTTTTATTTTATTTATTTATTGAATTTATATACAGTGGTACCTCTGGTTGAGAACTTAATTCGTTCTGGAGGGTTGTTCTTAACCTGAAACTGTTCTTCACCTGAAGCACCACTTTAGCTAATGGGGCCTCCTGCTGCCACTGTGCCGCCGGAGCACGATTTCTGTTCTCATCCTGAAGCAAAGTTCTTAACCCGAGGTACTATTTCTGGGTTAGCGGAGTCTGTAACCTGAAGCGTATGTAACCCGAGGTGCCACTGTATCGCCCTATACCCGGAGGTCTCAGCGTGGCTCACAGAACATATTTTTCTCCAAGGAGCTCAAGATGGCATATATGGTTCTCCCCCTCATTTAATCTTCGCAGCAATCCTGCAAGGTAGGTAAGGCTGAGAGAAGTCACAGTCCCATGGCTACATAGTGAGCTTCATAGCCATGTGGGGATTTGAGCCCTCATCTCTCAGGTCCTAGTCCAACACTCCAACCACTATGCCATACTGGCTCTTAACTGGTTCAGCAACTAGATTTTGTAGTGGGGGTGGCAATTTTTTTCCTTTTCACCCAAGGTCATGCCCAGTGAGTTTCATGGCTAAGGGGATTTGAACCCTGGTTTCTTCCAGGTCCTAGCCCAGCACTCTAACCACTGCACCACACTGTTTTATTTTATAAAACAGATTGGGGGGGGGGGATTCTTACACATAGATCAGGGTCCAAGTATGCATTTTTGTACATGATTTTCACTAACATGCACGTTTATATGCAGGCTTTACCCCAGTATATGCATTTTTGTAATGACTTGGCTGGAGAACTAGACTGCAAAATTCAGAGAAGTGTAGGTTTCAAAGAAGGGCTGCATCACTAGGTCTGCAGGTCTACACTAAAGTACTTGGCCTACGCATATCCCTGGTTGCTTTCTTTTTTGTATCCTCCCCACCCCAACACCACTGCCTGCAGACCTCTAAAAATAAAACTGGTGCCAGTGATCCCTAGAGGGTAGGGGAGAAGGAGGTTTTCCTGGAGCATCAAGGGACCGTCAGTGGGGAAGATTTAGCATTAGTGATAATCAAACAGCTACGATTCTCCCCTTCAAAGTTAGACCTGTTATGGAAAAGCTGAATTACACATCTGAGCAGTGCAAATGTGCAAGTGTGGCCATATCAGCCAAACAATGCTGCCATTCCCCTTGAGATCAAGGACTCCCAGGTCAGGAGCTGAGCTACGAGCTCAAATCCCACCACCCTCAGTCATATCTGAAGGGCAAGAAGTGTGACTCACCCATTGGACAGGCTCACAGTGTCACCATAAAGGGAGATCCCTGGCAAGGGAAGGGAGAAGAGACATATTTTATCTACTTGAATGACAATGTATATATCCCACCTTTCTACTTCAGAAAGTCCTCATGTGTTACCCGCTTTAAAATCACAACAGTGAAATATCAACAATGAAAACCATGAAAACAAAACTGACAGCGACAAGGAGGGTGATTCCAGATGGGGGGCAGATCTTAATGCTGGAAATGGGTTGTTGAGATATCATAGAATCAGAATTGTAAAGGTCAAGCCCCTGAAACGCAAGAATATGCAATTGTCCCTTATGGGGATCAAACCTGCAACCTTGGCATAATCATTGCACAGGGCTTGTTTGCAACAAGTCCCCTCCCCCTTCTTATACAAATATTGAGGCACATGGTCACCCAGAGCTGCCAGTATATGCAAATGTCTGCCCCATTTAAGAGTATAGAACCTTTATTCTTAATAATAATGGAACTCACAGGTGGATAATACTTTTATTTTTACATGTCTTTATTATTTTGTATTATTATTTATTATTTGTAAAAGGAATATTTGCATGAGTTAATATTTTATTACCCATTTGGAGCTGTGTTGTGTTTTTATACTTTTGACCTTCTGGTCAGTCATACTTTACAGTTTACATTCTTGATTCTTTGTTTCTTCTCTTTTTATATTTACACATTTTGTTGCTGTTAATAATAAATTAATACTTAAAAAACAAGTTTTTTTGAACATGGATTTTCATATAAAAGATAAATCCAGATTTTTAGGGAGGGGGGATATGGACTAGCATTTTGATGCCAATAATGGTGCCTGGGGGCTGCAAAAAAAACACACACAAAAAAAAACTTGCAAGCATGAGCAGCCCCCATCATACAATAAACCTCCATCTAGAAACCCCACAACTAAAGCAGCAGCATAAGCAGAGCGAAACTGCAAAAGTTAATTACTGGTTAAAACCCCAGCAGTACAGAACAGGGAACAACAACAAGGACATCTCCCTGGAGAGGGAATTTCAGAGGTGGAGTGGAATTACAGAGAGCACCCCCTCTCCAGTCACAACCCCACCTGACTTTCAAAGGCAGCTGGCAGCTGGATGAAGACCTCATCTCAGAAGAGAGTCTTAACTGGAGGGAAGGCTTCACCTGAGAGTGGTGTTTGAACATACAAGAACCCCACAGAGGGAGCAACGAGGAGCGGCTAGACACTAGAGGCTCAGTGGTAGAACATCCAATCTGCATGCCTAGGGCTGAACCCAGGCTCCAGAAAATCCTACTTTTTAAAAACACAGTGGAACAACTGTGCAATTTCCCCAGGTGTAATGACCCATTGTGCAGCTATTCAACAGCCTGGCTAGCCAGTTATGGCCTATATAGATTGCTCTAGCCATTTTCCTCTCTCCTCTCTAGGAATCATCACTTAACCCAGTGCTTCCCAAATGTTTTCGGGCCACCACACCCGTGGTTCCATAACCTCACCTCCAGTGCCCCTTGCCCTATAAAAACATTGTTCAGAATAGCAGTTTGCACAAGCCACTATGGAAGATAATAACACAAAAGAATTTAAAACACTAACAATTAATTGCACATTCGTTCAAAATCTAGTTAAACTATTCAGTTTAATTAATTCAACAAAACTGATGAATTTGATCCAACGATACCAGCTTTTCAAAATCTGATGTTATTTACACCACCAGCACCTCACTCAGGAAATTCCACTACCCCCCTCAAGTAGCACTACCACCCACATTGGGAATCACTAAAAGAGAATCACTTCTCTTTTCACATAGCATACCCTTTATATTGTTTTCTTCCCTGTGCCCCCCCAAACTGCACTTGGGGTGGCTAATCATGATCAGGAGTGCTGTGAGGGCAAAAGCCAGCATTTAACCCTTCCCATCCTCACCAAAGCCTAGTGAAAATCACCCTCCCTTTCCCCTCACAAACATATGGGGCTGGGGAAAGTGCGCCAGCCTGGCTACAGAATATTATTTGGATTCCAGAGGTCTGGAACCAGAGTTTCAATTCCACTTTCAGGATAGCAGTGATTGGGTGCTGCTTAATGGTCCATACCTAGAAATGCCCCACCCCACAAATCTCCACACTCACCATCTGCTTCTGCTGGGTAGCTATCAATGCCACTCATGGAAACAGATTTGGACAGAGAGCTGCCATTGGAGTTCTGGGATGCATGATATGCTTGCATCCTCTTGGAATGTTCCTGAAAATGAGAGCGGGCTATTAATGTCACAAACACCACCAGCAGCCCTGGGCAAAGGATTCCTCACTTCAGCAGCAGGAGGGCATAGAAATCTGGGACACATACACTCTACCGATCTACAGCCCAGCTTACTACTTCTCTAGCTTTCAGTAAACTAAAAGCTACCCACTTCTTCATTATTATTTCAGAAGTCACCCATGGCCGGTCCTTAATGAAACTTGGCTGAAACTAAGTTTTGATACAGGCTGAAGTGAGGGGAAGATAAAACCACATTCTTAATATGACGTTCTACCGTTTTTAGCAACCATTATGACAACAACAAAGGAGAATATGTAAGAGCTTATTTTCAGTCACTAAACCTGCTTGAAATGCCATGGGATCCCCTAAAGCATCTGAAACTGGATATTCATTCTTTCATTGACATGGATACCTGTGAGCTAAATGGGTCCAGAGGGCCTCTCTCTCCACACAGGTGTATCAGGAGAGGCTCCAACCTCCTCCACCAGCTCCTAGGGCCCCAGCCAACAACCAGAGCAGTTGGAAATTCTGTTCCAACTGCCAGCTGCCCAGGGACTGCAACAGCCAAAGGGGAGGGTCACTCTGGCCTCTAACCTTGGCTGGAGAAGCAAGAGCCACTGAGCCACTGCACTGCCTCTATCCCTGCTAGGGAAAATCAACTTGGCCCTGAAGGGGAGATGCAAGTGACTGTCAACATCTTGCCGCCTCATTCTAGCATGATCAAATCAATCCCTCCTGTAACTTCCTTCTGTCTAATATGACCCTTTTGTTTCTTATCCTTTTTAATTTGTAAGCCAGGCATCTACGTACAGCGTCTTCCACCAACATTTTGCACCCTAAATTTTAACAAAATGACCTTTTAGGGGGTCTGGAAAGTGGGAATAAAAAATCTAAACATACATCCGTACCTGAGAGAATTCCTGGTCATCCTCCTCTTCATCCTGAGAGAGCATGGATTCCGTCTCATCGTTGCTACGGATGATAGGGGCTCGGCGTGGGTCCCTTTGGCTCTGAGGATGTCTGTCCAGTTGCTCGGTGGAGGAGTCAACTTCCTCGTGGGCTAGTCCTTTCATACTCATGCTGGAAAGGAAGCCAATCAGACAGTCAAGAGCTTAAATGTGATCCCATGTTGAGCTACCCACATCCAGTTATAAAGGACCTTTCCACTGCAGACTCAAATCTGAGCATTTTTCAAAAGTGCACAGATATAGGAGGGTGCAACTGTTAAAATAGTGGTTGCACCAAGTTCATATTCACAGCCTGATATCAGTTTCCCAACTTGCTATGCACTCATGTGCGGGCCAGCTAGCCAAACCAGTGTGGCATAGAGGATAGTGTGGTAGGCCAAGACCTTGGAGGCCAAACAGCTGCGAGAACCATGGCCTCCAAGGTCTTGGCCCAGCACACTAACTTCTATGCCACACTGGTTTGGCTGGCTGGCCTGCACACGAGTGCATGGCCATACTCACTTTACTCACCAGAGCTTGCTGGACTTGACATCCATCAGAAACCCAGCAAATCCCTTCTGTGCGTAATGTGATTTTTGTCTCTCTCCCACCACCACCTTCCCAAAGCTCTTGAGAAGCTGCTTCTGACTTGTAGAGGCACACTTCCTTCTCTAGAGCTCCCCACCGCTGAAAACATTTGCAGAAGTGGGGAGAGTTTCAGTCTTTCCAAGCAACTCTTTTTGCAGAGAAAGCGAAGACAAGGGGGGTGGCGCTGGAAATCCCAAGTGGGTTTGTCCTCAAGTTAGAGGCAGAGGAGCCATACTTTAATATATGCTATTTAATTCTATTACTATTATTATTATTGCAACAATTTATTATATGCCCTTCACCCTAAGGTCCCAGGGTGGGCTACAACAATTAAACCACAATATTAAAAACAGTTTTAAGCAACTTACAAACACAGAAACAAGGTGGGCCCTAAAACATACATTTCAAGGGTCAAAGGTCAGGGTAAAGATCCGCTAAACTTGGCGCCAAAGATGGTAGGGAAGAAGGTGGCATTTCAAGTTTTGGGGGGATCTGAATTGTTTAGGGTTTTGAACGCTAAGGTGAGCACCTTTAATTGGGCCTGGAAGCAAACAAGCAGCTGTTTCAAAACACAGGTGTTAAAGGGAACCCCAGCCAGAAATCTGACTGCAGCATTTTGTCAGACGTCAAGGTTCAATAGTTAAAAAGGCATGATAAAGTTAATTTTAAAAATTGCCTTATACAGAGTCAGACAAATTGACCCATCTTGGTACTGCTTACATTGAATGGCAGTGGTTCTCTAGAGTTTTCAGGCAGGGGGCATTCCTAGCCCTACTTGGGGAAGCCAGGGATTGAACCAATGTCTTCAAATCTCCCTGCAAACAAATTAGGATGCTCAATGAACAGGTTGTCTGGAATAGACCGTAGCAAGAAAACGCCTTGCTGCCAGCAGGGGGCAACCCCAGACTGGTTTGGTTGGGACCATCCAACCAAGCTGAGTTTGGGAAGATCCCCACTCCACGCCACAGAGGTCAGGTGCTTCCAGGTGCAAGTTTACAGTCAAGGGTTGGAATAGCAGTGAAAATGGTAGCTGGAAAAATGGGTACATGTACAAATTCCATACACAGAGTGGGGCTGGGGGGAGCAGACCTGAGACAGCACCCCTGTGTGGAAGCAGCCAACTCACACAGCACATAAATTCTGGGGGATTTGCTGCCACAAGGTGCAATGATGGCTGCAAACTTAGACAACTTTAACAGGAGGTCAGACAAATTCATATAGAATTCAGAAGGGTATCAATGGCTACCAGTCACAATGGCAATGCTTCTTTTACTTATTTATTGCATTTATATCCTATCTTTTCCCTCCATGGAGCTGAAAGTGGGTCTCCCCCTCCTCCTTTAATCCCCCACAACAATCTTGCAAGGTAGGTTAAGCCAAAAGGCAGTGTCTGTCTGAAGGCCACCCTGTAAGCTTCATGGCCTGGTGGAAATTTGAGTCCTGGTCTCTCCTAGGTGCATGTCCAACACTCTAACCACTGCACCACACTGGCTCAATGTTTTACCTCTTCTATCCGATGTGGCCAGGGTCAGAAGCAAAAGTGGGCAGAGCAGTAGATGTGTACAGTAGGGTACATTCTATTAAAAGTTTCTGTACACACACACACCTCTCTATGGAGGCAAGCAAGAGGCATTAACACAGTTCAAGGACACATTCCAGCCAGGTAAGAGCACTTGATGTAGGTGAGCAGCAGAGCCAGTGAGTGGCCATGCCCAAAGGCAGGACCCAGAGAGGCCTGGAGGGCTCTATCTGCATACACACCCACACACCCTGAGCCTGAGATCTCACATGCCTGCTTTATGATGATGGGTCCCAAGAGCTTCCAAATTTTACAGTAGTTTGGACCATTTTCTTCGCATTTCTTAGCTAGCTTAAGAAGTGAACTATTTTGAGCATCTGCACAGAGCTAGGCCGTCATCACTGCAGGCTGTACAGTTAAATTGGATTTGGTGTTCTTTTGCAACAAACCCATCCTCCACCCCCGGAAAGCAACCTGGAGGTTTTCATAGTAAGGAAAGTCACAGGAAAATGCACCAGACAGTGTGAAATAACAATTGCTTGATGCAACATCTTATACCCTTCCCCACAAATGAAGAATGAATACATGGTTTACAAACTTAATCCGTTCCGGAAGTCCGTTCTTCAACCAAAGGCATGCTTTCCCATAGCAGTGTGGGACTCAATTTACAAATGGAACACACTCAACAGGAAGCAAAACATGTTCTGCTTCCAAGGCAAAGTTCACAAACCAAAACACCTACTTCCAGGTTTGCAGCATTCTTAATCCAAGTTGTTCATAAACTAAGCTGTTCTTAAACCAAGGTACCACTGTACTCAATAAGCAGCCCAATTTTCCCTAACCATCACCCCGCAAACAAATCTGGACGAACGCCAAGAAAGCAGCCTTTCTGTGGTCTGGATGACGGTTTTGTGTGGACACCCCACAACTATTCTATATTAAATGGTTTGTGTAGGAGCAGCCACAGGGTGTTCCCAGGTGACCTGTTTATTAAGAATTCAATCCTGATCTTTTTTTTGCAGGGAGGTTAGATGACAAAGAAAGTGTTATTCCATATTTTCTATTGCATTTGCTCAATACTTATTTTCTCATCACTCATTACTGCAAAAAGTTTGATCACAGGGGCAAGCAAATTTGTTGGAATGTGATTGAATGCCTACCTGAAGTTAGTGTGTATTTGTGAGCTTCTACTAAAATACATGAGCACAAGAACTGAGGTGAATAGAGCACTTCCAGGTGTGGGTTTATTGTGAGATGGGTGCTCCTCACGCAGGCAATGATTGATTGATAGGCCTGCATAGCCCACCTTTTTCTCCTAGGAGCTCAAGGTGGTGTACAGAGTTCTTTCCCTCTTCATTTAATCCCTACAACAACCCTATGAGGTAGGTTAGGTTGAGAGGCAGGGACTGGCCCATGGTCACCCAGGCAGCTTCACGTGGCCGAGTGGGGATTTGAACCCTGGTCTCCCAGCTCCTACTCTGATACTCTAACCACCAGCTCTCAGCATCCACAGGACCTCATTAGTATCAAAACACCATCTTGTATTTCTACCCCACCCCGAATTTATTCCAGATCTACCCTTTCAGTTACCAAAAAACCCACCCTGTGTTGCCCACAATGCATTTGCAATATCTGCTGCCTTCTAGAGCAACCAGTAGAAGCCTGGGATATGCTCAGCCCTGCTTAAAGACCGCCTTTTCCTGAGTGAGGTCAGCTTCTGGCCTGAACAAGCACCTGACATAGTTTTCCACTCAGGGTCAAGCCCTAGCACCACCCTTGCGATAAATTCAGTCTCCCCCACCCTTGCCAGCCTAGCTGTTTTAAGCTCTTAAAAGAGTACAAAGGCTCCCTGAACATGGAACTAGCTAGAACCTCAGAGCCTAAACTCTCCTACAGAAACAATGCGACAGATTTGCAGCCCCAGAAGCCAAGGCTTTGTCCAGACACTATAGACCAGGAAGGGCTGTTTTCCAAGACAGGCTGCTGCGAGGGAGAGATAAAAGGGGAACAAAAGCAGCAGAGACTGATGGGAAGACCAAAAAGAGACACAGGACTTCAGAAAAAGAAGCTGGGCATCACTTGCAGAATCTGAAAGACTCTATTCCCTCAAATGAGATTTTTCAGGGGAGCCCTTCTCTCAGTCCCATCACCCTCAGAGGTATGCTTGGTGGGCTAACAGAAGAGGGCCTTCTCAGCAGCTGCTCCCAGGCTTTCAAACTCCCTTCCTACAGAAGTCAGACTGGCTCTTTCTTTGTTTTCCTTCTGCCAGCAGGTGACGATTTTCCTGTTCCAACAGGTTCTTGGAAATGGACCGTTTTTAAGCAAAGGGCTGGTGCTGTGATGTTTTTTATTGCAATTATCTGATAGTTTTTATATGTAGTTTTAAGTCTACCCATGTTTAATTGTTGTTTAATTATTGTCCGGCCCCTGGTCTCTATTTTATCTGAAAGCCGCCTTGAGTCCCTGTCAGAGAGGTGAGATATAAATAAATAAATATCATCATCATCTACCCTTTTGAAAGGACACTAGGATCGCTTCCACATTACCTGTTTACCCAGCTTTCTTCCCAATTCATTTGCAGGGTGGTTATATTCGGGTGATTACGTGGGTTGCTCACTGAGCATCCATCCTGATTTGTTTGCATTCAACACAAACAGACAGATGAATGACCAGTTACATTTTAAATATTACTATGGTTTACCTTCGCTGATCAAAATCTGGGTCATCCTCAAGTACTTTCCCTGGCTCCCAGCTGTGTCTCCGGAAGGAGTCGTAGGCATGTCCAGAATTCCCAAGGATACCCAACCTGCGCATGTTAACACCCAGGAATCGACCTTCCTCCTCCTCTTCTTCCTCTTCCATCTCTTCCCAGCCTCCTGCGGGAGGCTCCACAGCTGACAAGCAGCGGCGCTTCTGGACCCGTGAAGGGCAAGGGGTGCATTCACAGGGGCTCAGGACCAGCTCGGAGGCAGAACTGCTCATTCCCCAAGGAGCTTGTGGATCCAAAAGGCAGAAAGGCTTTGCAGAATGAAAAGGGGGGCTGGAGAAAGAGGGTGCTGATGTTAAAAAAAGAGCATAGCCCAGCTTGCAAAAACCATCACACATTTTTATTACCCTTGTAAATACTCTTGTATCAGTTTACCTGCAAAATCCACTCAACCACTTCTATCTATGGAACTGGCACTGTTACAGGCGCTACATAATACCTGTTCTGCATTGGTGAGAAATTGGGCTTTCTTTTCAGTGTGGCGGCACCCACACTTTGGAACTCCCTGCCAATTGACATCAGGCAGGCGCCTTCAGTGTAATGTCTTGATGCTTTTTAGAGGTTTTAAAGAGTTGTTTTTAGCTGTTTTCAGCACCAATAATGTTATCGTTTTAGTCTTTTGTAAACTGCTTTGAGGGTTGTTGTTGTTTTATTTTTTACTATCAAGCA
Source organism: Podarcis bocagei (assembly GCF_964188305.1). Classification (NCBI taxonomy): domain Eukaryota; kingdom Metazoa; phylum Chordata; class Lepidosauria; order Squamata; family Lacertidae; genus Podarcis; species Podarcis bocagei. Next base: position 27,680,726 of record NC_138142.1, on the reverse strand, counting down.
GTGTGTACGTGTTACTCATTTATTTCACTTGGGTCCTGAAATAAATGGAAAGATCCAACTCTGTAAAGATGCCCTGCCTGATGACTCTCTCACAAGCCCCTTATTCAGGCAGAATCAATACATGGAGGTGGGGGGTGCCAGGATCATGCCCGCTGACCCTACCCAGATCAACAGGCTCATACCTATGTAGGCAGCAGCACAGTTCAGGAAACACAACCATCGTGGAAAGGCAGGGCTAATGGGCGCAAACCCAATCTCACTCCTTTGCCTGGACAGGGCCGTACACACCTATTTGCAGGCCTGCCTGAGGCCTATTTAGTGTTGTCAAAGCGGGAACACAATTTCTAGAGGAACCCAGAACCCCAACCATCAAATCTACACTAGGTTTGGGGGGACCTCAGGCCCAGGGGCCAAATGTGAACCTGCAGGCATCTCCCAAAATACATTTTGGGGTGCGGGGTGCGAAAATGCCTCAGCCCCTAGGAGTTGGCGCCTTTGGAGCAGCTGTTTGGGAAAGGTGCCGAGAGTTCTTAAAAGCCCCTATTCCCCCTCACAGAGCTACAATTCCCAGTTACCTGGGAAGACAGATATGTTTGTTACGCCACTCTGGGAAGTGTACATTTCTTAAGGGAATAAGGAATTCCTAACAACACTCAACAAACTGCAACACCCAACATTTCTTTGGGGGAAGCCAGAGTGGCACCATAGTGCTTTAAATGTCTGGTGTGGATGTGCCTAGGCCAAATGCCTCCTATACAGCTATAGGCCCCGGACCCCCATTATAAATGGATATTTTTCCAAGATACCTTTGCAACACTATCATTCCTAAAGCTGGCCAGGAATAATTTTAATTCCTGAAGCAACAACCCAAAGGGATCTGGTTTCTCACACACCACCAGCCTGGCATTGGCCATTCAGGCCTACCTCACAACTACCAGCCAGGCCTAGAGTTGCAAGGCTTTCTTCCAAGATATTAAAGACCAGTGGGAGACTAGGGTTCAAATCCCCACTTGGCCATGAAGCTGACTGGTTGAGCTTGGGGGCCACCAGCCACTGCCTCTTTGCCTAATCTACCCCACAGGGTTGTTGTTGTGGGGAGGAGGAGAATCATGTACTCCATCTCAAGTTCCTCAGGGGAAGGAGGGATATAAATGCAACTAAACAAATAAATATGCCCTTATACTTTCTTTTGTTTACTTTGGCAGGCAAATGGGAGAGCAAAAAGGAGGAAGGGGAGGCTCCCCCCCTTTTAAGTGCACTCCTTCCATTCCTGCCTTAGTTACTGATTAAACTTTGAAGAATTTTGGCAAAAGTGGGCTCTGTCTCCAGCGGCCGACGCCTGAGCGTCTGGATGGGCAGACAAGGGGAGCAGCATAGAGCCTCTGCATTGTTTGTGCAATGTTAATGGGGGGCATTAAAAGGGGAGACGGGTAAGACAGCAAAAAGAAACGCCAATTTAGATGGCACCTGCAGATACCTCAGAGGGGACGACATAGCAGGTGGGGAGAGCGGCCCAGAAATAGGCCACATTCACACCACACACGATACCGCTTTTAAGCAGTCATGGTTTCCCCTGGGAACTGTAGTTTGGTAAGGGCACTGAGCTACAATTCCCAGAGTGGTTTAACAATTCCCAGAGTGGGAACTATAGTTCTGAGGGGGGATAGGAAATAGCAATGGAGTGAGCTTGTATCCACTGTCAGAGCCTGTAACCCGTCAGTTTGCATTTCTTAGTGCAGAAAGTATTGATCTGATGTGTAGAGATCTTTCCTATTCTAATTAATTCAAGAGGGTTCTGGAAGCTTCTCTGTGAGAAAGAAACAAGCAGAAGGTTCATGATGTTTGGGTTATTCCTTCAGAGAAGCTGAGAACAGCTAGTTTAAACTGGTTCTTCTTATCTTCTGTCAAGGTCATGCTGACTATAATAGTAAGGACAGAAGGAGCCTGGGTTTCTCTTTCTTTCTATCTTCTCCCTTCTGATGTGGTGCTCTGCACGTAGTATGCTTAGTGTTAAGATTTTAGACTTATTATAAGTTAGTTAAGTCCGCTGCATGGTGCATTAATGGATCATGAGTGTATATTCAAAGCCCAATGCCACCATTTTAATGAACAACTTTATTTCTGGTACTGCTGGCAGGGGCTGATGGGAGATGTAGTCCAAAACAGACTGGATCCTGGAGACAAAGGTCTGAGTTACACGTGAATTAAGAGTTTTGGGAGGTACCGTATTTTTCGCTCTATAAGACACAGACCACAAGACGCACCTAGTTTTTGGAGGAGAAAAACAAGGAAAAAAAATATTCTGAATCTCAGAAGCCAGAACAGCAAGAGGGATTTCTGCACAGTGAAAGCAGCAATCCCTCTTGCTGTTCTGGCTTCTGGGATAGCTGCGCAGCCTGCATTCGCTCAATAAGACGCACACACATTTCCCCTTACTTTTTAGGAGGAAAAAAGTGAGTCTTATAGAGCAAAAAATACGGTATTTAGACCAGGGAAGTGTCACAGAGACTTCTTCCTCCACTGCTAATGCCCCAGTCCAAATTGGGGACCCTCTGTGGCTGCTTTTAAGTTTTTAAAAGCACTCCTCAGGTAGCCTGATTACAGTACTAATTGCCTGAATGCTTAGCTTGACCCAGTATTTTACTAACTAAACTTTGGGATGCCAGACAAGGAACGTGGCTTCATGATTTTAGCCTTCATCTAAGCATTTCTCCACTTGGGAAGATTTGGGATTGGGGGGGGGGGAGTTGTTAGAAATAAAACATATTTTGTTAACCCAGCCATAGCACCAAATCTGTATAGCAAAGAGATGCCCGTCATAAAGTCCTGCTCAAACATTCCTTTGGCTTTGATCTTGCACTTAAACGGCTTTCTAACCCAGCTGGGGTCAGATGTGATCATAATTTTGGAGAAACTGTGTCTCCAACAAGGGCCTAACAAGAGTGCACCTGTCGGAATGGCAAGGGTGAAGGTAGTGCCCAAGGCAGAACCTGTTGGGTCACCCCAAAAGTTGCAAATTTCCCAACAAGGAAAACAAGCCCATGCATGACATTGCATAGACCATACATTGCTTTATACATTTATTTATAATGATTGGAATTCTTAGCGCTGCATTTTAGGGCAAAGACCTCACAAGGCAGGATACCCAACCCGAACAGTTTTAATTAACTCACAACAATCACCAAATGATAACACAAAAATGATTAAAGATAGTAGCATAGTTGAGTAGCCAACAGTTGCAGGGGAAAAGGTCAGGTGGGCCAAAGCGCAGAATGGACTCAGGCTTGCAAGAAAGGTTAAAAATGAAACTATACCTGCATATGTCTAAACCAGCCTTCCCCAACGTGGTGCCCTGCTGACTGGGGGTGATGGGAGTTGTAGTCCAAAACAGCTGGAAGGCAACACGTTTGAAAGGGCTGGTCTAATCACTTGGGCAACTGCTCACCCCCTTACAATACTGACACCTCCCCTGCCTCCATGGAACGTTGCCCTTGCCTCTTCTCCCCCCACTCCTTTTTTCGCCACAGTAAAAAAAAAAAACATTGTAGACTCCTTGGGGCAGAGTGTTAGCCTTTCTGAATGAAGCACCACATACACACCAAACATTTAAAGTGCTATGATACCACTTTAAACCATCACGGCTTCCCCTGGGAGTTGTAGTTTGGTAAGGGTGCTTAGTTGTTAGGAGACACCCTCCCTCCATTCCCTTCCCAGAGCTACAATCAGTGGCGTAGCGTGGGTTGTCAGCACCCGGGGCAAGGCAAGTAATTTGCGCCCCCTAACCTGTGGATTTGCGCCCCCTAACCAGTGGATTTTAGCACTCGAGTCTCTTCCACTAGATTAGTTAGAGAAACCCTTACCCCCTAAGCACATGTATTGTTTGCAGTGAGAGAGGGTGAGTGAAGCCAGGTAGGGGCAGAGAGCTGCGAGTGCGAGCACGCCCCCCCCCCGATGTTGCACCCAGTGCGGCCGGCCCCCCCTGCACCCCCCACGCTACGCCACTGGCTACAATTCCTAGAGTGGTTTAATAATCAGTCCCTCTTTCCCAGGGAACTCTGGGAATTGTAGCTCTTTGAGAGGAGTAGGGGTCTCCACACAACTCTCAGCACCCTTAACATACTACAGCTCCCACGGTTCTTTGGGGGATGCCATGACTATTCAAAGTGCTATGATACTGCTTTAAATGTAGGGCATGAACATGACTAGAGCTACAATTCCCAGCACACTTAATGAACTACAGTTCCCAGAAATTGCTAGTGGGGGAGCCATGACTTGTTTTAAAGAGGCATGAGACCGCTTTAAATGTAGTGTGGGTGTGGCCATGGATGGATACAATAGTTGCATCCTCCAGGAGATCTGAACCACCCAACTCGACCCCACCCCACCCCCCAACTTCAGGAGGAAGCCTATCCTAGGGCCCGAATACTTCACCTCTGCTCACTGCTGTGCTGCTCTCCCCGCCAGTGCCTTCCACAGAGTACTAGGATAAGTTGTGGGCAGGACTGCAGCTGCCCCTAGGATGGCTCAGGGTAGAAAAGGAAACAGGATGATCTCAGCTTCTTTCCTGTTTCCACAGTCAGCCTGTGGGAACTGTCCTTTTTTTATCCCTTTATCTTCTGCACCATCAGCACTAAATCCTCCAGAAGGTCAGGGAGCCCCACGGTTCAGATATGGAGGAGGAGGACCATGGCAGCCAGGAGGGAAGACATCTTCTCGAGGAGAGAACCTCTTGGTACTATTATTTCAGGTTCTCTTGGCTGTAAGGAAGCTTAAAGGCGGAAGGAAGATGGGCAGAAAGCGGCTCAGTCCCTCTTCTCAAAATCCACGTCTTCGTTTCTCCACTTCCTCCACAATCCTGGCCCTGGTTCTGAGAATTAAGAAAGGAGAGGTGAGCCTGCTATTATTATTATTATTATTATTATTATTATTATTATTATTATTATTATTATTTTGTCGTATTTCTATCCCACCTCTTTCTCAGAGCAGCTCAGAGTGACGTCCATGATTCTCCCCATCCTCATTTAATCCTCACAACAACAACAACAACCCTGTGAGGTAGGTTAGGCTGAGAGGCAATGATTGGCCCATGGTCACCACCCAGTGAGCTTCATGACCGAGTGCGGATTTGAACCCTCGTCTCCCAGGTCCTAGTCCAATAATCTAACCACTGGTGAGTGTGTGTGTGTGTGTGGGTGGGTTGAGAGGGGTCCAACTGGGAGCCCATTGGGGGCTCCAAGTTAAGGCAAGCTTGGCATGTTGTTCCCAGGAGATCAGAACAGGGCTTCTTTAGTTAAACTGTGGAAATCCCTCCCACAGGAGGCAGTGATGACCACCAACTTGGATGGCTTTAAGAGAAGACTGGACAAATTCATGAAGACGAATGGTTTGACAATAACTCTGTAAGGGGAATATGGGTCTCCTAGGGGACCTTAACAAGCTATATCACCCAAGATTCTTTGGGGGAAAGCCACGACTGTTCAAAGTGACACCTTAAATGTATGGGGTGAAGGTTTATCTGTGAGGGACAAACTACAGTTCCCAGGATGCTTTGCTTCAGATGATTGGGGTGTACACAGCGAGGCAGAGAGCCCATGAGCAAGCAGATTGCAGTGCCAGAGAGAGGAAGCAGGTCCAGGAGGGCTCTCCTCAGTGGGTGCCCTGCTGGAGGGTGGGCCATGGGCAGGGGCCCCAATCATGTTGATTCCCGGCACCAGCTCTGTAGAGAAAAGGTGTTCTGGGAGAGAGGAGGGGCGCCTGATAAGAAAGCAAAAAAACCAACAACATAGTTAATCATTTTGCGTTCCAGAGTTGTGTGTTATCCTTTCTTTGAATAATGAAGTATGAGGTCAGAAGGCAGGGGTGATCTCAGCACCGAGGAGAGGGGAATGGGAGTCAACTCTGACCACTTTTGGAGGAAGCGCTTCCATGGGAACCTCAGCAAGTGTACATAACAAAGCGGAGCCATGCCGCCAGGCTGGGCACCTGGAGAAGGGAATGGCAGGCAGAGGGGAAGGGAGAGCCAGTATATCCCTCTGGATCTCTCTCTGCAATAGGGGAAAAAGAACTTTGCTTGAGGAAGGAAAAGCAAGCCATGAGAGCTCGTCCACACCTTGCTTGTGCCATGCCTAAAATGCACAGGTCCAAGAGGTTTTCCACTTGTCTCGTGTTTTCTAAGCGGGGGTACAAGAGGTTTTTTTGTTTGCCCTGTACTGTACACCCATCATAGAGTGACTATTCCAGCACCCGTAACAAACTATGGTTCCTAGCATTCTTTGCGGGGAAATTGTGCGCTTTAAACATGCTTTGAATTAGTGGTGTGTACACAGGCTTAGGACACTTTAAATGTGGAATCCCAAAGATCTGGAAAGAGGCTGAATCCCTCCTGCAAAATACAGCCTAGAGGTGCCCGCTGATGTTATGCACTTTTTAAGCTTTGCATTGATTTATTGTTTTGTTCTTTGTATGGAAATCTAAAACCGAACAACAAGACTGGATTGGCTAACACTTCTTTATCAACTTAAACCATCTCAAAAGTAGCTATTGTGTTATTAAATTAGTAAAACACACACAAACTTTTGGAGTCATTTCGATTGTACACAGATCCATTTTCCCACATGCACTTAAATTTGGATGGGGTGGGGGGCTTTACATACATTTTCTATTGTTTGGGTGTCAAGTCTGACCTCAGACTTGTAGGACGATTTAAGTGGATTTACAATCACCCACAAAGCAAATCGTCAGAGGTCTTAGGGGGCCTGTTCTGAACGAGTGTGAACTGCTTATATGGGCAGGTGTGCCTCTGAACACCTGAAAAGTGCATTTTCCTACAAGTGTACAATTGCCAGTCCCCAAACATCTGGGGTTTCATGGGGGCTTATCTCCCAAGAAGTGTGCATCAGGTACGGACCCCATGTGAGAAGAACTAGGCTTCTAAAATGTGAGGGCAAAACCTCTAAAATGTAGAGCCAGTGCAGCATAGAATATTGGACTAGGACCAGGGAGTCCTGGGTTCAAAGCTCTGGCCACAAAGCTTGTTAGAGGACTCCTCACAGGGTTGCTGACCGGATCACAGAGGAAAGGGATTGAATCACACTGTCCTTAGAGAAAGGGCAGGATGGCAACATATTAAAATAGATAAAGTAATGATTGTCCACCAACCTAACAAATTTGCAAGGGCCTGTTAAGCCCATGCTGAGGCGAAGAAAATCCAATCAGGAGTTTAACAACAACAAAAACAGCCAAGAAGCGAACACAGTTTTAAGATTGTTCCAAGCTGAACTCATGATTCTTGGTCAGTCGCTTTACATTTCTATCATTCCTTTGTAGAAAAGCCATACACGATAACGAGCTATTTTAATTCTCCACCCAACCAACCAACAAGAAGACTTCCTTCCATGCCTTTCCTGCTACATCCAGTCTTTTCAAAGTCGTTTTGAGACATTCGGCTGCTTTCGGACCAAAGTTGCCCTCAAAATATCTAATCACTGAAATGCTATTTTAGCCTCCGTATGGAAATTTAAGAGACACCCTTCAAGATCTGCATTTTAGAGTAAGAATTGCCAGTCCTGGGAGAGAAGGGAGAGTCACACTTATTGTGTGTCTATCCAAGCTGCTAACCTGGACTTGCCTCCTGATTGGACAGGGACACTCCCCAGGGTGGTGACTCATACAGAGACCCGATAAGTAGTCATAAGGTCATCTGAAGCCACTTCACAGCAAGTCAAGCCATTGGGTCCGTCTAGTTCAGTACTGTCTATTCTGAGTGGCAACAGCTTTCCAAGGATTCAAGCAGGAGTCTGTCCCATCCCTACCTGGAGATACTGCTGGGGATTGAACCTGGAACCTTCTGCACACAAAGCATGTGTCCTACCACTCAGCCACAGACTTTCACCTGCTCCCTGTCTTCTGTGACGGCAGAGGAGGCCAAATCAGGAATCACTGAATGGCCCACATATTCCCGGTGCACAGAGACACAGAATTATCCATCCAGCGAAGGCTGATTGGGAGATCAGCAACTCAACATGGAGATGCAGCAGGCAGACTTCCCCCCCCCCCCGAAGGTGGGCATCCAGGAGCTTCTCGTGACTTTATTTAACTCATTGGCAACTCTTTCTGAGCCCGGTGGCTGGGCAGTGCTGGGTTAAGGACTTCCAGTAAAAAGAGAACCACAGCAAGAGTATCATCCTTGAGGGTCTTGGAAGGAAACCACAACAGCAGAACTGGTTTCAAACGGTTGGCGCTCACCCTAATAATGACAACTAGGCATGCCCCAAAGGCAGGAGTGGAGCATAAAATGATAAGCAAAGCCCAGCTCCATCACAGCCCGACACCCTGTTTTCGAAAGTGGCCAGTCAGGTGCCTCTCAGGAGCCTGCAAGCTTCTGGAACTCAGCAACTGAAACTTGGAGAAATATTGCCTCTGATCCTGGAGAGTAATTGAGATACAGTGGTACCTCAGGTTAAGTACTTAATTCGTTCTGGAGGTCCATTCTTAACCTGAAACTGTTCTTAACCTGAAGCACCACTTTAGCTAATGGGGGCCTCCTGCTACTGCCGCGCCACCAGAGACCGATTTCTGTTCTTATCCTGAAGCAAAGTTCTTAACCTGAAGCACTATTTCTGGGTTAGCGGAGTCTGTAACCTGAAGCGTATGTAACCCGAGGTACCACTGTATTTGACACAGGGGGAAAGAATTACCCTTTGTGTGTGTGTGTCTATGGTGTATCAGAGGGACTGTAAATCCCAAATCACTGGAGCCACACACTGCCTGGGCTTGAGAAAATCTAATGGGGTCCCTTCCAGATCTACAATTCTGTTCTTCTAATGGGACACATTGATCACCAACAATCAGATGCAATGGTCCCTGAGCTTTCATTAGCCTTCCAGACAAATTCAACACAACAAGAAAATAATTAAGAAACCAACAGCAGGTCTGACCAAACCAGCCCACCCATCTCCTGCAAGAGGTAGGGGTGGCCAAGAAATCTGTGTTACAATACAAAAAAGGGGGTGGGGGGAGAGAAATGTGCCAGGCAAGAGGAGGAAAAGTACATAATAAAACTCTCACTTCTGCCGGAATGTAAATAACTCTTGAAGCCTAGGCTCAAGGAATGTCAAAAGAAAGAACAACAATATTGAAAGAGGATGGTGAGTGGAATTCAGAGATAAGGAAGGAGAAAGCCTTAGAATCACAGAATTGTAGAGTCAGGAGGGACCCTGAGGGTCATCTAGTCCAACCCCCTGCAATGCAGGAATCACGGCTAAAGAATATCTGACAGAAGGCCATCCAACACCTGGTTAAAAACCTTCACTGAAGGAGAGTCCACCCCACCACATTTCAAAAGAGTCCAATTCCACTGCTGAACAGCTCTTATAAATTGTTGTGACTCACCCTGGAAGGGTGGATAAATAAAATAAAATTATCATCAGGGTGTTTTGGTTTTTTTTTTTAAGTTTCCAGGCTCATAGGCGCTGCTTTTACTCATTGTTTGTGGGGCTTGGCTCACTGCCTTGAGTTACCTATACTCCTGACTTGTGGCAGCTTGATATGCTAGCCGTGTCTGTATTGTGCTTGGATGCAGGAAATCAAGGTTCGAGAAATGACTTGACTTGGTCCTGGGTGGTCATAATTTCCCAACCTAGCCTACCTCACAGGGTTGTTGTGTGAGGCTAAAACACTGCTCTCGATAGAATCAAGCAACTGTTTCCTGTTTATACCCTGGATAACGTAGGCGTAATCTAGAATGCAGGGGAGGTGCCCCACAAGTCCAGGAGGCCAGATGCAACTATGCTAATTATTTGTGGCACACCACTGGCCAGAAAAGGAGGGAATAAAACTAAAGCTCTCTTCCAGCTTGTTTTCTCCTTTGCAGGATTCTAACGCTACAGGTGACAAGGCAAGAATTTGCAAGGCTGGCTTAGAACGGAAAGATAAGCAGCCAGGCAGAAACTCTGCTCCTCCATTGCTTCACACACAACGGATCCACGTGTAAGAGAGAGTTACTCCCTGACACTGCAATTGCCGTTGAACGCTTATGCATCATGCCTGAAAAATCTCAAATCAAAACACTGGCAGGATTAATGGAAGCCAGGCCTTGCAGATAACGGATGTCAGAGGAGGAAGACTCCAGCATTCACCACTCCCCACCCCTGATCGCTGAAGCATTCTTCACCTACTTCCTTGCAACATCAACGCATAATGCCACCGCGATGTTCATCACTCTGCTCATTTATGATGGCTGGCATGTGGATCTGTGCCCTGCAACTAAAATCTTCGCCCTGTTAACCCCCCAACCTCACAAGAGGAAGCTAATGTGAGGGTCATAAAGCAGATAGACTGCAAGCGCTCAACGCCCCTCTCCCCCAAAGAAGCACACCTTGAGAAAACTGACTGGGTTTGGCTGGAGGCATAGCATACAGGAGAACATAGGAAGCTCCCTTATACTGAGTCAGACCATTGGTCCATCTAGCTCAATATTGTCTGCACTGACTGGCAGCAGCTCTCCAGGGTGTCAGGCAGGACTCCCCTCCAACCGTACCCTGAGACGCTGGGGATTGAACCTAGCAACCTTCTGCATGCAAGACAAATGCTCTACCAATGATCTACGGCTCCTCAGTTTTTGGAGGCTATTCGCACTGTTACCAGAGTAAAAAAGGAGCAGGAAATCAAGAGGCTTTTTTGCAACCACATCACCAGGGTCACACCATTCGAACCAGCAGCAGCAAGAGCTGCATTAACTGAGACCAGGCCACTGATGCGCAACAGGAATTACAGCCCATTATTACCCTGCCTTATCTCCTGCCTGTCCTCTTTCAGTTGTGTCCCAACATGGCGCCTGTGGGTACAGTGGTACCCTTGAGGTCCGGTCCAGCATCCATGAAGCCTCCGAGTCATGAGATGGTGAAAAGGGCTACTTTTTCCTCCCTTTAAAAAGCATCCAGAGCTGAAGGAGGAAGTGGGGAAGAGTGACTCTCTTTCCCACTTCCTCTTTCAGCTCTATGGGCTTTTCATGGCTCAGATGAATGCTACTGGATGTTGTTGTTGTTGTTGTTTAGTCATTTAGTCGTGTCCGACTCTTCATGACCCCACGGACCAGAGCATGCCAGGCACTCCTGTCTACCACTGCCTCCTGCAGTTGGGTCAAACTCATGCCGGTAGCTTCGAGAACACTGTCCAACCATCTCATCCTCACTGCCTTGCCGTGGCGAAGGGGCTTGAATAACTATGAGCTATACCATGCAGGGCCACCCAAGATGGACAGGTCATAGTGGAAAGTTTTGACCAAACATGATCCACCTGGAGCAGGAACCGGCAAGCCACTCCAGTATCCCTGCCAAGAAAACTCCATGGACAATGCTACTGGATGCTACTGGCCAAATCCCATGGAAAAGTGGCACGTGTGTGTTTGTGTGTCCATCTCCTCTCCTTCTGTTTTTCAGGGAGAGGTTAATCCAGGGGAGAGAAGTGACAGGAGGGGGCACCCACCCCAAAAATACAATGCTGCCGACATATCTGAAAAGATAGCAACCCCTGGCTTAGATCCTAACCTCCTTAGGTCACAGGGAACAGGTTTCATTTCACTTTTAGTTTGTGCTATGCCTACTTTCTGCATTGCTATACACAAGGCTGTTTACAAGATATGAACACAAGAGCACTCTCCCCTCCTGCTGCTTGCAGCAACTGGTCTTCAGAAGCATTGCTGCCTCTGATCATGGAGGCAGAGCATAGCCGTTGTGGCTAGCAGCCGCAGACAGCTCCCTCCTCCACAAATTTGTCCAGTTCTCTTTTAAAGCCAACCAAGTTGGTGGCCATCGCTGCCTCCTGTGGAAGAGAGTTCCACAGTTTAACTTTGTGTTGCATGCGGAAGGGCTTTCTTTTATCCGTCCTGGATCTTCCAACAAACGCTCCCCACTTTTCTCCTATGGTAATACTGCTGTAAAATACTAATAAAGAACGTATTGATCCATTTAAATGTTGTCTTTACTACTGTGCCAGTACTGTATTTTAATTGTTTTATTATTGCTGAACGTGCAAACAGAGTGAAGTGCTGACCTACTTTACAGGGGCGGCCCCATCTTTGAAGGCCCGCCCAGTCCAAGAGTGGTTTAAAATAAAGGCCAAGAACCACAGGAAGTGGAGATGGGTAGCCTTGGCATTGCCCATATAGAGGCGGCAGCACCTGGATGGCAAACTGAGCAGCCAGGCAGGCCCCAGACTTCTTCCCTTCCTGAGATTTATTATAGTCCTGTTTAAGTTTGCCTCGGTACATATAAGATTTTAAGAACAAATCTCTCCTCTTTGTTTTTATGAAGAATGCCAAAACAATGCCACACTATCTATCGCACTGCTTTATACAGAGCCAGGCTATGGGCCCATCTCATCCAAAATTTTCTCCCACGTACAAAAAGGTATTTCCCATAACTAGCTCTTTTTTTTGCCAAAGTTTTTCTTGCAAATGAAGTTTTTGAGCTATTTTACTGAAGATTTCAGTGATTTCTGCCCGGACACTGTTTGCGGCTATGTCCGGGAAATTCCAGACATATGGCAACCCCTATGTCAATTGGCAGTGCCAGAATCCAACCTGGGGACTTGCTTCATGCAAGACAGGTGATACGATAGCCACCATTAGATATCTGCAGGGCTGTCCCATGGAAGAAGAGGCGAGTTTGTGTTCTGCTACTTCAGAGGGAAGAACTCAAACCAATGGATTCAAATTAGAAGAAACGAAATTTTGACTAAACATGAGGAAGAGTGTTACGGTGGCAGGAGCTTTTCAACAGTGGAACAGACACCCTCGAGCAGTGGCATAGCGTGGGTTGTCAGCACCCGGGGCAAGGCAAGTAATTTGCGCCCCCTAACCCTAACCCCCAGATGTTGCGCCCGGTGCGGTCGGCCCCCCCTGCACCCCCCACGCTACGCCACTGCCCTCGAGAGGTGGTGGACTCTCCCTCATTGGAGGTTTTCAAATAGAGGTTGGATGACCGTCTGTCAGAGATTCTTTAGCTGTGATTCTTGCATTGCAGGGGGTTGGACTAGATGACCCTCAGGGTCCCTTCCAGTTCTACAATCCTCTGATTCTAAAACAGATGGTATGGCTCCCTCTCCAATAGAAAACTGTACTCATTTCGGCGCCAGCTAAAAACGTTTTTGCTTAGACAAGCCTAAACAAAAGTTTAGTTTTAATCTGTTTTTGGCCTCTTGCTATTTTAGCTTTTTGGAAGTTTTGGATTATTGTTGTTAAATTTTTCCTATTGACAGTTTTATGGGCAGTTTTTTTGTAAACCACTTTGAGTTTTTGGGGGTTATTTTTACAATCAAGAAGTATATAATTTTTATGAAATAAATAAATAAATATTGAACTGTACGGGTAAAACGAAGTGTGTCAAAACACAGCCAGCCATTATAATTGTGTGGCAACTCTAAATCTCTTGTCTTAAGACCTCTAGGAGCAGCGGATGTGGTTTTTAAAAAACTTTGCTTTACCGCCAGACAAAGCCATCCTTGGAGGCAACATGGAGGTGGTTATTCCTAAGGATCATTCAAGGAGAATGTGAAAAATTCACCAGGGGGCGAACCCCACAGGAAAGTGGACCCACTTAGCTGTGGAGAACAAGGCCCTCAGTTGCCCAAGCAACCAGATTTCCATTTCTAAAGGTCTTTCGCAGGGAAACATTTCCCCCCATTAGTAAGCAAATGAGGTCCAGATTCAAATCAGAATAGGAGAAGCATTAACCTCAAATGTCCTCAAGTGTGATTTGCTGCGAGGGCTGCTCTTTCTGCCCTCAGCTTATGCCCACACAACAGAGTAAAACCATTCACCAGAGGAGCCACAAAATGGTGTAAAGTGGTGCCCTGACCTCAGCCTTGCTTTTTTTATCCAAAACTGGAAATCCTCAAGAAGGGAACCCCAGTGCTCTAAATTTGCACCCCCGGGATTATCTTCAAGGAACAGCTCATCTAATATGTGCACAGCCTATAAAATAAAAAAATGAAAATGAAAGGGCAATATCTCTCATAGGCCAATATCTCTTAACACCGGAAGAGCCAAACCTTCAGTTTAAACAGAACTCTCCAGCAGGGCAGAATTTTAAAATGGCAAACAGTAGCAGAGGCAACTGGAAAACCCCATCCTAAGGGAGGAAACGCTGAAATATTTGCCTGGGGTAGGGGAAGAGGAGATGAGGGTAGGCAAAGCAGCTTGCCTTCAACTACCTAGAGACCTGGGTCATGCAAAAGGTGGAGCAGACCTGCTCTCTGTTGATCCAGAAGCTGGGAGGAGACCCAGTGCGTGGAAATTGCAAGGAAGCAGATTTCAGATCAACCTGAGGAGAAGATTCTTAACTGCAAAAGCTACTTGGCATTGGAAGTTTCTCTGGTGACTACGCCTGTGGAACGCCCTCCATGACAAGGATATAAATAACTATATAGCTTTTAGAAGACACCTGAAGGCAGCCTTGTATAGGGAAGTTTTTTTTTTAATGTTTGATGCTTTACGGTGTTTTTATATTTTGCTGGAAGCCTCCCAGACTGGCTGAGGCAAGCCAGTCAGACGGGTGGCATATAAATAAAAAAATGAGTAGTATTAGTAGTAAAGTAAGGTAAAGGTAAAGGACCCCTGGATGGTTAAGTGGGGTTGTGGTGCTCATCTCACTTTCAGGCTGAGGGAGCCAGCGTTTTTCCACAGACAGCTTTCTGGGTCATGTGGCCAGCAGGACTAAACCGCTTCTGGCGCAACGGGACACCGTGACAGAAGCCAGAGCGCATGGAAACACCATTTACATTCCTGTCGCAGCAGTACCTATTTATCTACTTGCACTGGCGTGCTTTCGAACTGCTAGGTTGGCAGGAGCTGGGACGGAGCAACGGGAGCTCACCCCATTGCAGGGATTCGAAATGCCAACCTTCTGATCGGCAAGCCCAAGAGGATCAGTGGTTTAAACCACAGTAGTAGTAGTAGTAGTTGTTGGAAATATGGCTGGATGACTACGTGTCACTCACAGGATGCTGCAATTGCAGCATATAGGAGAATAAGAGGAGCCTGCCGGGTCAGGGTAATAGCCCATCTAGTACAGCATCTGTTCTTATGGAATTGCAGACATGGAAGGGACTCTGGGGGTCATCTAGTCCAACCCCCTGCAATGCAGGAATTGCGGCTAAAGAATCCCCTAACAGATGGCCATCCAACCACTGGTTAAAAACCTCCAATGTGGGAGAGAGCCCTCCACCTTCCAAGAGAGTCTGTCAAACAGCTCTTACCATCAGAAAGTTCTTCCTAACTTTTAGCTGGAATCTCCTTTCCTGTCATTTGAATCCATTGTTCACGTCCTACCCCCTGGAGCAGCAGAAAACAAGCTTGCTCCATCTTTCATGTGACTTTTATTAACTGCCATGTTTGAATTAATTTCTCCTTGTTCATTTTTCAAGGGGTGACTGTCAAATGTCCTTACGTTCATTCTGGAATTTGTACACCACTTGCGAGAGCGACTGAGTTATGTAAAGTAGCACAGAAGTCTTAAAATGAACCGATGGAATCATGCCTGATTC
The DNA here is from genome assembly GCF_964188305.1 of Podarcis bocagei. NCBI lineage: Eukaryota > Metazoa > Chordata > Lepidosauria > Squamata > Lacertidae > Podarcis > Podarcis bocagei. The sequence continues at coordinate 27,665,183 of NC_138142.1, read as the reverse complement.
TTTAGGCTTGCCTCGTATCAAATACCCTAAAGCTTTCCTATTTCTCTCCCCACCACCACCACTTGCCTTGGGGAAAGAAAGCAGATTTTCTTCAGCATCAGTGTGGAGGATAGTAGAGGGTGCCCCTTAGCATGTGCAGAGTGCATTTCCCTCCACAGCAAGCTGGCACATCCGTGATCCCACTCTGAGGCTCTCCAAGGAGGCATCAGCTTATTTCCAAAAGCCAACAGGATGCAAACTCTGCTTTACAGTCCCAAGGCACAGGGTAAAGGTTAGAGAGGAAGTAACTAGGTGAAAAACTTGAAGACAGGAGAACAGCTCAGAAGGAAGCTTTTTAAGCAACCACAACAAACCTCCGACAACAGCAAAAAAGGAACGTTGCCAAAGAACTAGTTTAAAAATAATAATAATCACGGACCCACAAACCAACATATAATCTTTCCAAACTCATATTCAGGTACTGCCTACCTCAGCCTCACAATGCATGACCTACATCTCTCATTAGAGAATGAAGGCACGGCTCACTCTGTGAAAAGAACTCTGCCCATGCTCAGAGAGACACAACCATCCTTTTCCACATGCTCTAGGGCTAAGAGAGTCAGGACTGAAGCAAACCCCCGTGAAGCTGTCATCAAAAAGACCTCTGGGCACGTGCAGAGTGCCTTTGCTCCAACCAGCCCTGCGTGGCTGATCTTAAGGAGCAAAAGCTTCCAATCCAGGGAGGTCAGAAGCTATAACTCCGGGCCACCCTCAAACTTCTGGCATCTCTGTGGTCGCCCCCCATAATAATAATAATTAAACTTTGTTTTGCTGCCAAGAGAACAAGAGAGCATCATCACCTGAAACCCATTTATAATAAGGGAGGGAGAAGGCAAAATCAAACAAACAAGCCCCCACAAAACGTACCTTTTGCAGAAGAGGGAGAAAGCCAGTCTCCCATCAGCTCAATTCCTCAGTTTCCCCCCAGTGTTGCTTCTGCCCTGGAGTTTCAGGGGGGCGGACAAGGGTGAAATTAACCAGGATATCAGGTGTCCCTGGGCAGAACCAAAAGCCACCTTTTGCACCTCCCGGCTTGAGGGCTGCTTCCTAGCCTTTTCCCTTTCTTCCTCTTCTCTGCTCCAGCCTCCTCCTCTCCTGACACCAAATAAACCAGGAACAGCCGCCCTGCGTTTAGATCCTCCTCGGAGTTAACCCTTTGCCCTTCCTTCCGCCTGAGGGCTCTTTGCAGCCACAGCCCCGAGGGGGGAAACTTCTGCTACTCCTGCAAACAGGTTAGGGTCCATCTCTCTCTCCCCCCCCCCCACCATGCCAGTTCTCCAGGGTTTTATATGCGCCCCCGGACCTGCCGATGAGATGGGAAGCCAGAAGAAAGAGGTCCTCTCTGAGCTTGAGAAACAGAGGCACTCATAACTTAAAGGGGACAGCGCACAAATCATGTGTACCTTAGAGAGGAGAGAGAGATGGAGGAGGGTCGTCTTGAGCTAACACAGCCCAAGAAATCCAAATCAATCTTCATCTCAAATGGGGAGAACCTATTGTTTCTATTACCACCCAGTTTGCTCCAATGTATGCGCCTTAGGGGCAGAGACCAGATATTTTTTCCGTTTTCATTCGTCTAAATAACCTTATGTATGTAAATAATAACTAATATTTCATCATCATAAACATATTTGTGGCCTAATTTGTGTAGTTCGTTTACCCTATTTTATAGTCCCTGTGGGTCTTCCAATTAGCTATTTATTTTTAAAAAAGGAACGAAGAATAAAGTGTACAGTATTTGAACATGCACCTTTCCTCTTGAAAGGAAACAAGAGGCTGTTATTAGCATCTATTAGGCTAAGCTGCCGCCCTTCCTCCAGACCTCCCATTTGCATATGCACAACACGTGTGCCTTTTAAAAAAATTAAAATATGTACTTTGCATTCCCTTTTTTGTTGTTTTGTGTTATGATCCTTAGGTGAAGGGTGATTATACAAATTTAATAATTTACTGACGATTTGCTAATTATTCTATGCAGTTTATGTTGTATTTGCAGTATCCTATAATTATCATACAGAATCATATACAGTGGTACCTCAGGTTAAGTACTTAATCCCGTTCCGGAGGTCCGTTCTTAACCTGAAACTGTTCTTAACCTGAAGCACCACTTTAGCTAATGGGGCCTCCTGCCGCTGCCGCACCGCCGGAGCACAATTTCTGTTCTCATCCTGAAGCAAAGTTCTGGGTTAGCGGAGTCTGTAACCTGAAGCGTATGTAACCTGAAGCGTATGTAACCCGAGGTACCACTGTAATTGTGAAGTTGGAAGGGACCACATGAGTACTCTAGTCCTACCCCCTGGAATGCAGGATTTTTTTGCCCAAGGTGGGGCTCAAAACCAAGACCCTGAGATGAAGAATCTCATGCTCCACCAGCTGCTGAGCTATCCCAGAGATTACGTTATTGTTATTTATTGTTTGTAAGCTGCTTTGCAATTCACATGAATGAAAAGCAGCATAGAAATATAATGAATCAATTTATTTAAAAATCCCCCTGAGCACATGCAGATTGCCTCTCCTTTTTTTAAAAAAAAGTTTTTTTAAAAAAACGGGTGTGAGAACAGAGTGCTTCAAGGTACATGCAGAGTGTTGTTCCTGCGTGTTTACCCTTTGGCACAGGTCTAAGCATACACTGTTGAATGTATATTGAGAGGCAGTGTGATGTAGTGGTTAGAGCGTCAGACTATGACCTGGGAGAGACCAGGATTCAAATCCCCACTGGACCATGAAGCTCACTGGAGGTGACCCTGAGCTCAGACAGTGTACCTCACAGGGTTGTTGTGGGAATTCAATGAAGAGGGGGGAGAGAACCATGTACGCCACACCTTGAGCTCCTTGGAGAGAAAAAGGTGGGATATAAATGCAATAATTAATAAATGAATTAACAATGTGAAAACACACTTTCCACCCCTCCAGGCTCTTAGAATCACAGAACTGTAGAGTTGGAAGGGACCATTGCGGTCATCTAGTCCAACCCCCTGCAATGAGGAATCTTTCACCCAACGTGGGACTCAAACCCTCAACCCTGTACCAGCTGAGCTATCGCAGGTCTTTGTTGACTATTGGGCCTGGAGGGTGAAATTCTGGCTGGTCCAGTGAAACTTACCACTCACCTTGAAATCATGCTCAGAGGCACTGTCTTTCTATTCATGTTTAGATGTGTGTGTGTGTGTTTGCCACAGAGGGAGGAGGAGAAAAGGCTTCTGGGTGGGCCAAAGCAGTAAATAATAATAATAAACCACCAATAATCCCGGCTGGCTAGGAGGAGGTATCCTGGAAGGGAGAGAGAGACAGGAGGGAGGATGCCAAAGTCAGTGTGATAACAGAGGTGAGGCAAGGAACACACAAACACACGTCACCTTAAGCCCTCACCTTGTGCACACAGACACACAAGGCACAGACAGCAGCCCTCGTGCAAACATTCACATGCATGGGTGGAGCCTCTTCCGGCTGCTTCTGGGCACTGTTAAACCCTTGAATGTTGCAGAGGAAATTGAGAGAAAATTCTCATACAATACTAAAACTTTAGGTCACCCAGACTGAACTGACAGTAGATTCAGGAAACAAACACATAATTAGCCAATGGAACTCCCTGCCACAAGATTAGGTGATGGCCGGAGGCTTCAGAAGGGGTGTGTATCATCAGAGTTCCCAGGGAAGAAGGGCTGGTTGTTAAACCACTCTGGGAGTTGTAGCACTGGGAGGGGACTGGGGGGGGGGTCTCGTAACAAGCACCCTTAACGAACTACACTTCCCAGAATTCTTTGGGGGTAAGCTGCAACTGTTTAAAGCGGTATCATAGTGGGAATGTGGCCTTTACGATCCAGAGTGACTGCGGTTTCCCAACCAAATACAGTGGTACCTCGGGTTACATACGCTTCAGGTTACATACGCTTCAGGTTACAGACTCCGCTAACCCAGAAATAGTACCTTGGGTTAAGAACTTTGCTTCAGGATGAGAACAGAAATCGTGCTCCGGCAGCGCAGCAGCAGCAGCAGGCCCCATTAGCTAAAGTGGTGCTTCAGGTTAAGTACAGTTTCAGGTTAAGAACGGACCTCCAGAACGAATTAAGTTCTTAACCCGAGGTACCACTGTAATTCAAACAAAAACATGTCTCTTCTAGGAGACTTTGCAAGCAAATGATAAATTATACCATTCAATTTCACTCACCCACCCTGAAAAAAAACTAGATTAAAGGAAAACAAAGCTATGTATCACAACTAAAACAGAGCAGTAAGAGTGAAACTAGCGTACAAAAACGTTCTACTGTGCACCGATGAAATTTATTGCAAAGAAAGGTAAATATGGGGAGAAACCTGCACTGAAATTTTCACGAGGGCTTTAAAGAAACCTTTCAAACTGATGCAGAAACATGTCAAATTTAAGATGAGTAAAAATGCGAAATGGAGAGAAAGTTTTTTCTATCTCAATGAACGTAGCGAGGGGGGGCGGGGGGAGCTGCTCCCTGCAAATCAGCACAAATCAATACAAATCTTAGGTTCTGCACCCCCCCCAAAAAAAACCTGGCTACACCCATGCCTGTCTCCTCTTTGCTACTTGCCGCCCTTTTAAACACAGACTCTCTTGCAGTTTGGAAAGCAAACAGGGGTGGCTCCTCTTGAGGAGACCTTTGTGCAGCATGGCAAGGATGGCCAAGTGCCAACCTCTCGGCCGCAGCCTTCCAAGGAAGGCTCCGCTGTGCTCAGGATCCTGTTTGCGGGGAGGGGGTGCCTCTGAGGACGTGCAAAGCGCTGCCTCTCGCCACCGCTCAACATCCACAACTGTCCTCCAGTGCAGACCACGGGGCCCTCTGAGCATGTGCCGAGTGTGACATTGATCTGCTCCTATGGGTGGAATCCAGGAAAAGCAAGTTGGAACTGCACTCCTTTTTTTAAAAAAGAAAGGTCTTAGCTATGACTGACTTCAGCCCTGTTTCAATTAGCACGGTGTGTGGCCTGATCCTGCTCATGTCAGCCTCACTGAGTTCAACAGACTCCCCAAGAAGTCTCGATTGTCAGGTCTCTTGCTGCGTTGGGCTCATGGAAGTCTGGATATGTTGAGGTCTGGGGGGATCACCTGAATTTTCTCCACAACACACTAGGAAGACAGAGTGGCGTAGTGGTTAGAGCATGGGTAGACAAACTAAGGCCTGGGGGCTGGATCCGGCCCAATCGCCTTCTAAATCCGGCCCACAGACAGTCCGGGAATCAGTGTGTTTTTACATGAGTGGAATGTGTCCTTTTATTTAAAATGCATCTCTGGGTTATTTGTGGGGCTTAGGAATTTGTTCATTTCCCCCCCCCCCCAATAAAAAAATAGTCCGGCCCCCCACAAGGTCTGAGGGACAGTGGACCGGCCCCCTGCTGAAAAAGTTTGCTGACCCCTGGGATAGAGTGTCAGACTAGGACCTGGGAGGCCTTGGTTCAAATCCCTTGAGGGCCAGTCACTGCCTCTTGGCCTAACCTACCTCACAGGGATGTTGTAGGGATTAAATGAGGCAGGGGGAGAACCATTCACACTTCCCCACACCCCTTGAGCTTCTTGGAGGAAAGTTAGAATATAAATGTTGTGTAATAGTAATAACAATAATAACAAATAATATTTTCAAAACACACACAGGAGAGTGGACTCCTCTGACAGCAGATCAACCTTACCGTTTCTCACTTCATCAGGAAACTATTTCAGCTGCAAGACCCACAAGATTTTTGAAGCCGAGCTCTTTATCCTCGTCTGTATTGGATTTGAAATTGTTTTTCTTTTCCTTTTTATAAGTACAAAAGTGGATTTCCAATTGTTTTTAATAAATTGCCGTAATAGTTTTTAGTTGCGGGCGCTTCCACTGTGAAAATGCTTTGAGATGCTTTAGGGGAGGCAATTAATTAATCAATGGGAAACAAACTCAACTCTGTGCTTCCAGCGTTTCGGCGAAAGAGATCGCCTCAAAAGTCAGCAGGGCTCACCCTCGTGGATGCAGGCTCATTTGGGCAAGCCGAGAAACTGAAGCCAAGTATTCAGATAAGTTGATGCAGCCAGAAACTGAGAAGGCTCAGAGCAAACCGCTTGCCTTGCATGAAGACGTTCCCAGGTGCAATCTCCCACTGGCACCTCCAGAAAAAGATAAATGTTTGACAATAGGTTATTAGGGTTCAAAAACGTACCTCATTAGCATCTGGGGCCTGTGAAATGGCAGGTGCCTTTAATGCAAGTGTGCTAGAGATGTGTCCATTTAACTTCTAGGGACCGCGGAAGCAAAGCTGGCTTTAGCATGAGCCCGACTGATGCAGGGCTCTTCAACAGCAGATTTGGGGAAGGATGAGGGCGGCATTTCAGAGCCCTGCTTCATTCCTCCCTTACTGGCTACCCAGTGTAGGAGGCTCACTGTCAGGCAGAGCCCAGAAGGAAATGACTAGGCCTCTACTCCCTCCTCCTTGTCGCTGGGTCTGCTTAACAGGTTTCCGCCAGGGCGACCTGCTTCAAAGACCTTAACTTGACTTTAGGGGGATCACAGGCGGATGCCGGTGCTGAGACTTTCAGCAGGTTAAATGTGCATATGTGCACAGGCGTTTAAATTTGTGGGCTGTGCAGGTTCTCTACAGGCTGCCCTGGTTGCAAGGATATTTGAGCTAATAAGTCAGGTGTTTAATGTCTCTTGGCCATGGCGGTGCAATAGAGCAGGAATTCAAGGGATATTAAGGAAACTGAGACCAGGGACAATCAGAGCAAGAATCTATTCTGGTTCTGCCTCTGCAGTGTTAATTTTCCAGTCTAAAAACCAGGCCTACATGTTGCACCTGTCATTGAGGTGCTACTGGAAAACATATCCCCAGGGCTGAGTTCTCTGGCTTCTCTGTCCCTTTGCTGCCAATTCTTATACACTGGATGGAGAGTTTCGTTTGGGAAGACGTTTGGGATCTTTGGAGAGCATGAAGTTGCATCTAACTGCTGACTGCCTCTGTTGAATTTATTGGCTGGCGTTGTTTTAAAAATCTGTTTCACTGGTTGTTTATCAATATTGTTTCGTTATGCTTTCTATATATAAAATGTCTGTTTTCAAAACATAAGATATACAGTGGTGCCTCGGGTTACAGATGCTTCAGGTTACATACGCTTCAGGTTACATAGTCTGCTAACCCAGAAATAGTACCTCGGGTTAAGAACTTTGCTTCAGGATGAGAACAGAAATTGTGCTCTGGCGGCGCGGCGGCAGCAGGAGACCCCCATTAGCTAAAGTGGTGCTGCAGGTTAAGAACAGTTTCAGGTTAAGAACGGACCTCCGGAACGAATTAAGTACTTAACCCAAGGTACCACTGTAATTCGCAGTTAGAGGCAAGCTACAAAGCGTAATATTTAGTTTAACTAAATAGTTAACATACCACATAGCACAGTTTAACATACCACCAGCCAATTAATTCGAAACAATTTTCATATTATGGGCCCTGCTTGGGTGAAACTTGTGGGAAATAGCTTCAGTCAAAGGATGGAATGGGGTGGTCCTTCAGGCATCTTAGTGCCAGGTCTTGTAGGGTTTTGTGGGCATTCCCCAACCTGGTGCCCTCCAGGTGTTTTGGACTTCCAATTCCCATCAGCCCCAGCCAGCACTCCGGAATGTCCGGCAGAACCACACCTCCCCGCTGCTTTTACACAGAAGCCTTTAAAAACAGGAGACTCCAGGGACTTGCAGCTGTGTTGTTAAAGATTGTGGAGACAAAAGGAAGGCTATAACATGCATGTTTTGCCTGCAGAAGGTCAAATCCAGGTATCTCGTGTTCCAGGCAAGAGAATCTCAGGTGCCCGTGCTGACAAACAAAGGGGGAACGGCTGCCAACCAAGGCAAGCGATAGAGGACAGGTCAGAGCTCCAAAAGCTCATTGTTTATGTTACTTTTGATAGAGCAGCGTCTCCAAAAAACTGGTGCCTCAAGCTTGGATCACAATAATTCAGACCCTGGTGACTTCAAGACCAGAGTACAGTGGTACCTCGGGTTACATATGCTCCAGGTTACATACACTTCAGGTTACAGACTCTGCTAACTCAGAAATAGTACCTTGGGTTAAGAATTTTGCTTCAGGATGAGAACAGAAATCGGGCTCCGGTGGCGCGGCAGCAGCCGGAGGCCCCATTAGCTAAAGTGGTGCTTCAGGTTAAGAACAGTTTCAGGTTAAGAACGGACCTCCAGAACGAATTGAGTACTTAACCAGAGGTACCACTGTACTGCAAGGCACTCTGTGTGGGGCTTTCCCTTGCCCTTGGCCCCAGAAACTGCAGCCAGTGCAGAATGCTGCAGCACAGTTGCTGACAGGAGTGGCTCTGTGCCAGTGGGCAAATGGGTGGGTTCCCGTCCTGTCCCTTAACCGTCTGATAGTTAGAAAGACAAAAGCCAGAGCTGAGGTGTGGGGGAGCTAGAAGCTGAAGCAGGCTGCAGGCTGGGCAGCTGAGAGTCAGGGCCATGCCTGATTTCTGCTGCAGCTATTGGAAAAGCAAGACCCTCTGCGGGTGTTAATGCCGTGAGCACCTCTGTCGTAGGCTCAGGTTGTATATAACCTGAAACTGTTCTTAACCTGAAGCACCACTTTAGCTAATGAGGCTGCCACGCCACCGCTGCCGCCACTGCATAATTTCTGTTCTCATCTTGAAGCAAAGTTCTTATCCCGAGGTACTATTTCTGGGTTAGCAGAGTCTGTAACCTGAAGTTTATGTAACCCGAGGTACCACTGTATGTCTAAGTAAACCATACATCCTAGAGACACCACAGTCTCTGCTGTCCCTCATTCTGAGGAAACCGAACCTGGGAATCTCGCACAGCTCAGGAGATTGGGGTGGTGTGCAACATTATTTATTTAAGTATTTATATATTATATAGCATTAATATCTCTCCGAGTAGCTTCTGAAAATCACTTCTAAGATGGCCAGTGAAATGGGAAATAGGGTTGCCAGGTCAGCAGCATCCCTGACCTTGAGATTTCAGGATCCAAACCTGAGACCTAGGGGTGGCCTCTGGTGATGTCACAGGGGAGGGCCCTGGAGACGGAGGTTAATTGGGAGAGGGAATGGGAGAAGGGAGGACACCTCCCTAGAGATAATTTGCAGACAGCTCCTACCAGGTTGAAGCTTGTAAGCAGCATGCAGTCTTCTTAATATTTGTTTTCCTTATTATTAAAGGCACTCTTGCCCACCCAGATATTCAAATCCTCTGTCCCCACCCCCCACCCCCACTGACACCTGGAGGACGTCAGGCAAACCTGGAGACTTCAAGTCAGCCTTAGAGATCTCGCAGCCCTAATGGGAAGCCAAGAACCATGTCCCTCGAGGCCAGCTTGTGGAATTCTTACCTGCCTCTCTGAGGTCAAGTCCCCCCAGAACGGATTCCCACCTGGATTGCAGGACTCCTTGGCAGGCAGAGTTGTTCATCACATAATTAAACTGCAAAGTCCTTGAGGACGACTCCAGATCATCTCCAAATTAGCTGGAATCTTGTCCCGAGAAACCCCCCTTGAAAGAAGCAACCCTGGAAAGCTAGTGGGAGGGGGAACACCCTCAAGGGCAGCCCTTGAGCAGAGTCCTTGAGTTCGCTTTCATTTCTCTTGTTTGTTTTCTGCTTCCAGAGCCATCCCAGAAGAGTGACCCAGCAGCGGCAGCAGCAGCAGCAACAGCAACAAACACCGGTGGTGGCTGAGGCGGTGAGGAATCCAGAAAAACGCTGCAGCAACAAAAGCTGCAGTGTTCACTCACAGAAAAGCCGACGGGGCCTTTTTCTGCCTACACCGCAGAATTCCCAGAGAACAAGGCCCCGGTGGCCAGAGGCTCTGAGGCTGGGCCAGCTTCCCTCTAAAAGGCTATGCCCATCCAAAATTTAGAATCGCTGCAAAGAGAGCAGGTCTGAGCGCATCTGAAGCGAAGCGAAGGCACAAGGCAGAAGTTGGGATTACAGCCTGCGGAACTTACCTTGATGAGTGCTTTTGCTTTAAAAGGAAACAAAAGCAAATTTCTAGTCCTTATTGATTTCAGTGTGGCAGTGTATAGCACGCCCTCTGACATTTCTCAGGTGAAAATAGGGCCACATTTGTAGCAGAGAGCCAGGGTTATAAAGCTCACTGGGTGACCTTGGTGGCCAGTCACTGCCTCTCAGCCTAACCTACCTCACAGGGTTGTTGTGGGGATTAAATGAGGAGGGGAAGAAGAACCGCCTATGCCATTTTGAGCTACTTGTGGGTGGGAAATAGATGTGATCTACAACTTCAGCATAGGAGCCAACTGCTAGCCAACTCAAAATATTTGAGGGGACCAGCCCCTCCCCCCCCCCAATGATGGGCATTGCCATTCAAATGGTGTGTGCACCCCGTGTCATGTGATTATGTGGGGTGGGGCTTACCTGCTCTCCCAAATATTTTATTCAAGTTGGCACCCCTGTACTGTACTGCAGTCCTCACTCAGAATATCACTGCCCCACCTCCCTTATACATTGGTAAGGTGCTAGTCCTCCACGTTGATGCTGTCCCTTGTTACCTTGCAATTTTCTGCCTCCCACCCATTTCTGTACTGCGGGAATGTTCATTTCAGTAAGTGTGTGTGTGTGTGTGTGTGTGTGTGTGTGTGTGTGTGTAATATATACCTGGCCTGTGATCCTTTTTCAACACTTCGGACCACGCTATTAAAAATCATAATAACTTCAGCCTGTGCATTTACACAACTCTCAGCAAAACGACGGCAAAAACGTTTTGCCACCCTCAATAAATAAAAACACTTTGACCATGCACAGTTTCACCTTTTTGCTCACTTTCTGCTTTCGGGGCAGCCCCCAATTCCCAGCCTAACACAACACATGTGAGTCTTGTGTAAGGTAGGGTGTGTGTAAAATGGCTGCTAAGGGAGACTGTGCTGTTTCGGAGCTCTTGACACTGCTTGGGTCTTATCTGCACCATCTAAAAATTGCTTCTTCCTTCATTTTTGTGTTATCAAACATTTTTGGGGTATGACATTTCCACTCTCCAGGAAATACATCTGTTTTCCGAGGAGCTAAAAATTCGCCTTTTTTGCCCAACTGCTGGAAAGCAGGAAAATATTTTCCAAACTCATGAAAAGGTGCTGTGCTGTGCAATGTGCACCTGCCCTTTTCGAATATCTGGAGGGCTGCTCCATGCAAGAAAGAGCAAGCTTGTTTTCTGGATGGAAGAGAAGAGAATTGCGCCAGCAGTGAAATCTTGAGTGAATTGCTGTTCTGAAACCACAAGCTCACCACACTCTGCTTGCACCAAAAGTGTGTGTGTGTGTGTGTGTGTGTGTGTGGCATCCCCAAGACTTCCTCACTCTTGCTGGAGTAACAGAAGAATGTTGAAGGATGTCTCCATCCTAATGTCTTGGCCTGTTGCACCCCCTTGTGCCTGTACACACTCCCTGCAGTCCTCCAAATCTCCCCTTCCCCACCTTCACCAAACCCTTTTCCAGTCCCGCTGGAACAAAAGAACAAAATCTTGTCAGAAAGAGACCCCAGGGTTGTGACGGTGAAGAGGAGGGACCTGTGTGCGAAAGAAAACAAAAAACAGTGAGAACAATTGGGAAAAGGGCCCGAAACAGGGGTGGCCCATCTGGGAGGCCGACTGTAGGTGGCGCCAGAGCTAAGACAGGTGCAGCCAATTAATCAATTCTACTTTACCCCATCTTTGTGGTGTGTTATAAGAGCAACACTGAAACTGAGGAGGAGCAGCAGGCAGGCAGTGCCACACCCCACACCTCGAACTGGGCTGACACATGGTGGATGGAGCAAGCTTGTTTTCTCCCTGCTCCAGAGGGAAAGACCCATGGACTCAAGTTACAAGAAAGGAGATTCCGACTAAACATCAGGAAGAATGTTTTGGATAGCAAGAACTGTTTGGCCGTAGAATAGACTCCCAAGAGGTGGTGGACTCTTGTCCCCTTGGAGGTTTTTAAGCAGAGGTTGAACGGCCATCTTGTCATGTATGATCTAGTTCAGCCTTTCTCAACCTTGGGTCCCCATGTTTTTTGGCCTACAACTCCCATCATCCCTGACCACTGGTCCTCTGAGCTAGGGATCATGGGAGTTGTAGGCCAAAAAATCTGGGGACCCAAGGTTGAGAACCACTGAATTCTAGTTGAAAACCCTGCACTGCCTCGGGGTCCCTTTCCAGCTCTACAAATCAGTGTTTCCATGATTCTGAGGAGGTGGCTGAAGTTGGTGGGGCAGTGCCCGGTTTGCTCTAAAGGACCAGCCCCCACTGGACTGAAGACACACAACTGCCTCACTTGGAATACTATGTAAGAGGGAGGCAGTGTGGTGTAGTGGTTAGACTAGGACCTGGGAGAGACCAGGGTTCAAATCCTCATGAAACTCACTGGGTGTGACCTTGAGCCAATCACTGCTTCTCAGTGTAAACTACCTTCTAGGGTTGTTGTGGGGATTAAATGAGGAGGTGGACAACCGCGTATGACTCCTGAAACTCCTTGGAGAAAAGGGCAGGATAGAAACGCAAAGAATAAAAAAAAATCAAGTCTCATTGCTGTACGTCAAAAAGGTACAGTGGTACCTCAGGTTACATACGCTTCAGGTTACAGGCTCCGCTAACCCAGAAATATTACTTCAGGTTAAGAACTTTGCTTCAGGATGAGAACAGAAATTGGGCTCCGGCAGCGTGGCAGCAGCAGAAGGCCCCGTTAGCTAAAGTGGTGCTTCAGGTTAAGAACAGTTTCAGGTTAAGAACGGACCTCCGGAACAAATTAAGTACTTAACCCAAGGTACCACTGTATATTGCAGATTCAGGGGGAAAAGACAACCAAAATGACCAAGGGCTCGGAGCAACCCTCTTAGGAAAAAGGGTTACAGTGGTGCCTCGCAAGACGAAAATAATTCGTTCCGCGAGTCTTTTCGTCTTGCGATGTTTTTCGTCTTGCGAAGTACAGTCCGTTGCAACGGAGCCTCTTCAAGCGGCTTTAAGAAAAAAGCGCAAGACGTTTTGTCTTGCGAAGCAAGCCCATAGGGAAATTCGTCTAGCGAAGCAATGCAAAACCGAAAAGCCCTTTCGTCTAGCGAGTTTTTCATCTTGCGAGGCATTCGTCTTGTGGGGCACCACTGTACAACATTTGGGACTCTTTGTTTAGCTTAGTTCTTTTTAGAAACTCATTCATTGGTGCAGCAACCCCTAGTGGACAAAAACACTCCCAGCTCCCAGCTCCCTTCCAGCCCCTCATTGTGCAATCACACCCACCACAAAACCAGCATCCTCTTAACGAGGATGAAAAGAGATTTTTAAGAAAGGAGAAATACAAGACTGGAGCAAACTTGGTTTATTAAAAAAAATAAGATATATATAACACAAAAACAAATGCCACACAAATAGAACACTAGCTGGAGACTTTTGAGCAAGAAATGTCAAAAAGAAGTGTGGGTCACTGCTACCTTGACAACCCACCTACCTTGATCCTGGGGGGTCAATCCTGCCCCTCCTGAGTCTTGATACTTTTCAGAACTAGCTTCCTTCAACATCCCTCGTAAACCAGGCTATTCTCCTTTAAAGTAACATTTCTAAAGGGAATCCCTCCATCTTTCCATCCTTTTAAATGCAGTAGAAAACTATTATCTCCCAAGGGTTAGGGGAAGAGCCATAAACCGAGTGGCAGAACACCTGCCCTGCATGCAGAAGGCCCCAGGTTCCATCCCTGAAGGCATCTCCAGGTGGGGCTGTGAGAGACTCCTGCCTGAAACCTTGGGACAGCTGCTGCTGATCAGTGTAGACAATACTGAGTCAAAGGAACACTCGTCTGGCTCAATATAAGGCAGCTCCTTCTGTTCTTTTTTAAATCAATCCAATGAGGACTAGAATCTTGCATTTAGTTTTAGGAGGAAAGTTCTAGCTCACCCGGCAGAGAAAAAGGTCCCGGGTCCAATCCCTCACCTCTCCAGACAGAGCTGGCAGTGTCCCCTGTCTGAAACTCTGGAGACCTGTATCTGCCAACCAGTGTGGACAATACTGAACTGGATGGACCAATGGCCAGACTCAGTATAAGGCAGCTTCCTGTGCATAATCCTATTTTGTCATTTACGCCAAGAGCCAGCTACTCAACTGGGAAGGAAGCACCACCCAGTGGTCAAGCACATGCACTGCAGGCAGAAGGTCTCTGGTTCAGTCCTTGGCATCGCCACTTAAGATATGGGTTTACTCGCAGGCAATGAGTAAAGCAGCTCCCTCTCTGCCAGGAGAGCCAGTCAGTGGTCAGCGGTGGCTAGTTGGACCAAGAGGAAGCCCAATTCCTAGGCTCCATCACTTTCCTCCCCCCATCTCCACACCAGAAGCATCTTATTGCATTGACCTCAACACTTCTAAGTCAGACATAGATGACCGAACAATAAGTCTAGTGGTTGAGCCTTGGCTTGAGTTAATCCTTGCCGAACTCAGCTACATCCAACACAGTTTTCTTCAGCTATAGGACCCATCTCAAGATGATTGTCAACTGCCCCATTCACATCAGTTGGGTCACTGCTTGGGTCTGAGTTGACAGGCTCGGCTTTACCCAGCACAGATGTCAACTGGACCCAGAAGAAGGCCTGCCGGTTGTGATCTGAAGGCCACTCCAGGTAAGTCTTTGTGCTCAGCATCTTCCGTAACCTGCAGAATTTGTTGGGCAACGCCTGCAGGTCAATGGCTTCCTTCAGCACCAGCACGACGTCCTCGAAGCTCAGGCCCACGGCCCGCTGGTGGGCAAAGTAGAGCTCATAATTGCACCAGTCGCTGTCAACAAAGCTACGCGAGAGGACGAAGATGACCTTGCGGCTGTTCTCGATGTTGTCGATGATGTTGTCGATGATCCATCGCCCCGGCGTGAAGTCGCGCTCGTGGATGCAGACGCGGTACGGCGGGCGGGAAGCCTCCAGCCTCTGCAGAAGCTCTCGCCTCACCCATTCGGCGTCGGAGCAGCTGTAGGAAATGAAGGCATGGTAGGCAAACTGCCGTGACAGTTGGGAGCGGCCGGCTCGGTACTTGGAGCGGACGATCTGGAACGTGGCCTTGAGATACCACGGAACATCAAACCTCCAGCACAGAACCATGCCGGCGATCAGCACCGCAGCTGTGATGGAGACTGCAATGGCCACCACCACTGTGACGTCACACTCTGTCACCCTCGGGACGTAAGCCGCCACCGCAGTGTCCAACAAGAATTCAGGGTGGTAACAGGTCCATCCAGCCA
Source organism: Podarcis bocagei (assembly GCF_964188305.1). NCBI lineage: Eukaryota > Metazoa > Chordata > Lepidosauria > Squamata > Lacertidae > Podarcis > Podarcis bocagei. The sequence goes on along the minus strand of NC_138142.1, from coordinate 27,649,951 downwards.
GCCAGTCCTGCAGCCTGAGTTTCCCGTTCCTCAGTGTCTCTTGAACAAAGCTGTAGAGATCACAGATGCAGTGATAAGGGTTGTTGCCCGCCTTCAGTTGAGCAAGACGAGGCATGTTGACAAAGGATCCTTTGTTGATGACGCCAAAAGAGTTGCCATCCAACTCCAGAACCCTCAAGTTTGGGCATCTCCACTCTGTAGGGATGAATTTGATCTTGTTCCCACTCAGCAGTAGCTCCTGGAGGTCAACAGCGACCTCGAAGTAGCCCATATCTAGCCGTTCCAGCTGGGAATACGATAAGTCCAGAAAGTGCAAAGTAGTGGGGAGACACTGGAAGATTTCCGTGGTAACTGCATTGTAAGGCAGGGCCAGCCAAACCAGACTGGGAGTCCACGTACAGGGGGACCGACCTGAGCCCCCAATGTGATTGTGGGTCAGGTCTAGTTTGGCGAGTCGGGACCAACTGAAGGTCAACTTGGCAAGGGTGCTCAGGTGGACTAGTAAGTTGTAGCTGAGGTCAAGCTGTTCCAGCTTGGGCAGAGTGCCCTGGTACTGGCAGGCCTCGTTGTAGACGTAGCCATCTTGCAAGCGGTTGTTGAAGACGTTCAAAGCCACCACGTTCCTCATCTCCTTCCAGGCATCACAAGGCACCATGTTGAAGTTGACGTTGATGATGGAGAGGTACGTCACGCCTGCAAACCACGTGAAGGTCCAGTCGAAACGCAGGACGTCTGGGTTGCTGATGTCCACCAGAACCAACCGCCGCAGGGTGAGGTTGGCCATGCCAGCTTCCGGCGCCTTCCACTTGGGCGACCGCGCAAAATCGATAGCTATGAAGGACAGGTCTTGCACGTGAGACCTCTGGACGTTCAGCAGGATCAGACGCAGCAAGTTCTCGTTGAATTTCCCCCGGCGGAAGACCAGCTCTGTGGCCTCCACCCCAGCCAAGTCGTGGAAGAGGTCCGTAGAGCCTGTGTAGTACGTGAACTCAAAGAGGTTGCGGAAATGGAGGTATCGCAGAGGCCTTCCCCTCAAGTCCCGCAGCAGCAGCGGCAAGACCTCTGTGTGTCCGTCCAGCGACATGTCGCACCACAAATCGGTGGTGTTGAGTTTGGAAAAGGCCCCCTGTTGATACTCCTGCAAACTGGCTGCCGTTTTCAGAGCAAACTTTTTCAACGGGGTGTCTTTCAAAGGAAGGAAGTCCTGGCTTCCCACCGTGTGGACAGCAGGGCCCCCCATGGAGAGGGTTTCAAGGTTTTTCAAAGTGCCGAACACGCCGTCCAGCGTCGAGCGGGGATAAAAGTTGTTCGACATTTCCAGCACCTTCAGATTCCTCAGCGGTTTCAGCACCTGAGACGGGATCTCCCTCAGCGAGTTGTTGAAGAGTTTGAGCTGCTCCAAGAGGACGTTGGAGGCGAAGGAATCGTCAGCGATAGACAAGATGTTGTTGAAATCCAAATTCAGGCTTTTCAGCTGGGTCAAGGCAGAGAAATCCCTGCGGGTGACCTGCTGAATCTTATTGTAAGATAGGTCCAATGATTCCAGAGTGCCTGGGAGATCCCTAGGGACTCGGAGCAGGTTCTGACCTCGGCAAGTAGCTGCCTTGAGGGAGATCTGGCAAAGAGATGCTTCAGGAGGTTTCGCATGAGCCAGGATCGCCAAATGCAACGCCAGGACGGTGATGGGCGGCAGTTCCATGCCACTTCACATCTTTACTGTCAACCTGAGTGGAGAAGGAAAACGAAAACCAAGACAGTAAATCAAAACTCTTCTCTATATTGCTAACACACTCTTTAATTCCCCCCACCCTGAATTAAATTTAATTCCTGGAAGTAACAAAGCAGCTGTCTCCCTTAACACAGCCTTCCTGAAACTAGTGCCTCACAGATATTGTTATGCTACAGCTCCCATCATCCCTGACCACTGTCCATACTGGTTAGGGCTAATGACAGCTGGGAATCCAAAACTTCTGAAGGACGGCAGGTACAGGGTGTAGCAGGAACCCCCCCCCAATCATTCAGTTTGTACAAACTTCACACACACTCATACACTATGCTTCTGTTATAAATTCATAGAAAATCAACCATACATTGGATTTGCACTGTTCCACTTTTATTTTACTCCATGAAGGAAGGACTACAAAATGGGGAAGGTTTGATACAGGCCACCATAATCCCTTGAGCATAGCAGCACATCCACAGGAGCCCTGCCCAGTTGCTAATGCCAACCCTGATGGTCTCAGACAGAAGACCATCAACAACACAATGGACTGCATACACAAGTGGATTCAACACGGACTATAACAAAAGAACAGTGATTGGATTCACCCTCAGGGGGCAGGAAACTGCAACTACCTTTTGTCTTCTGAAAATGACTCATGGGGAGGGGGAGAAGGGAACCAGCCAGGTGACAGGACACTCAGGTTACCACCACCACCCCTCCCTCAACCCCTCCTTTCTGTGATGTATGAATGATGTTTCTGGGGGTGGGCTTGATCTACAGGGTGGGAATTTCAAAAGTTTTTATAAGGCCTTGCACACCATTTTTCTCTGTCTTTTCCTCTCTCCTGCAAGTGAGGGGAGCACCCTGTTGCAACAGTTCAATAAAGGACAAGCCTACAGGCTGCTGATTTGCTCCAATTTACTCTGGTTGGTGTCTTTACTTTTTGTCCAAGGGAGCCCTCGGATTTTTCCAGTAACAGTTGAAGGCTGCCTTCACCCACTGGAGTGGATGATACTCATACATTAGTGCTGGGTAAAGTCAAATTGATCCCAGCCCATTAAATGTTTTGGTCTAGCAGTAGCCATCCAGCTATCCATTGCTTCCAGATTTAAAACAGAACAGTCTCATGCTTTACTGAGTTTCAAACTGTGTCTTGGGAAAGCCAGAGAGCTCATTGGAAGCTGATCAGAAGTTCCTTGATGTGCAAATCAGACAAGGCCCTTCCTATAAACTACCACCCTTCCATTTCGTGGAGAGCAGCTGGGGAGTCTAGTGATAAGATCGCCCATTAAATTAGTTGGTTTTTGTTCCCTCAAAGGAGAGGGGATTAAAAAACCCAGGCAAATTTCCTTACTTTCCCCCCTTTCATTGGAATATCACCAATTTTGCTGTGAAAGAAGAGGGGGGACTCGTAAGTTTACCAGCAATGCCGTACACACAAAATGAACTAAAACTAACTCCTTAGACATACAGAATAGAAGCCAAATTCCAGAAGCGTGGCATAACTTTGATATACACTTTCATTCGATTGCCTTTCTTGGAATGTCTAAAATGACAACTATCAGCCTCCATTTTTTGTTGTTTTCTTAACAACTACTAAACTCTGTATTCCTTGCGTGGGTATGTTTTGTTACATGAAATTAAACATCAATTTTGTTTTTGTTTTTTTAAAACTGAGTTCTTAAGGACACTGCTTTCATCTTGTTTATTCTGTGAACTGACTCAGCCTCCAGCTAGAGACAAGAATGGACCTTTGGTCTGCTCCAGCTAAGCAGTGTCAAATGGGATGGCACATGGTGGATAAAAGCAAATGCACCCTAGAGTGAGGGCTCCAAGCTGTGGGGCTAGCATGCAGCTTGCCAGGATGCTCATCTGCAAAGACAGCATATCTAACACCATTTCATGCATCGGTCTTGCTTTTCTAAACCCTTTTTTAAAAGGCAGCATATACATTTGCTTATTTATAATGATTTTATCAAAAACCCACTTTATTTTATTCCTTAAGCCCACAAAACATTTTAAACAAGATTCCAAAGTGTGCACCAAGAAGATCGGGGCGGAAGTGGTGTGTTTGTGACACCGCAGTCACTGGCCAATCACCCCCTCCCCAAAGCTCCAACAGTTTGTGCTTGCAACCATTTCCTGTGAAGGATGACTGGTTGTTAACTACTCTGGGAATTTTAGCTCTGGCTGGAGAATCGGTGGAGGTGATGGGGAATTCCTAACTACTCTCATCACCCTTAAGAAGCTACAGCTCCCAGGATCTTTTGGAGGAAGCAATGAGAGTTTAAAATGCTTTAAATATATGGTGTAAGTGAGGCTTTATTGAAAACCAAGGCCATTTTTAAAAAGGCCTTCGCCTCAGGACAGATATGCCCTCCCTCTTCTCTTTCTTGCTTTACTTTTGAGTCTTGTCACTCATTTTCTCTTTTGGAATACTTAAGGATCCTCTTTTCACTCAAGATGTGCATTTACTGTACAAGTTGACGCCTGCTTGTATTGTAACTTGGCTGTCTGAATCAGCATCCAGACACACCGACACTTTCATTTCATGTACTAAACCAACCTTTCTTTATTCCTTTTGCATGTGAACTTCTTGTGAGCATAAGAGTGAACACACATTCATTACAAAACACACTAACTCCAGAAAAAGGTCCTCTTTTACCTCCTGGATTTCTGCCCATTACACAGCCAGTAAAAGCAAGCACACCCAGGAGTCACTGCTGGTAAAAAGCAGTCATGGGTTAATAATATATCAGCCATTAGCCCGTGACTAGTTTGTGTAATGTGTGTGTAATGGGCAGAAATCCAGGGGAGCTCACTGCCTCAGAACCCCCTGCTGTTATTTATCAGATATACAGGGGCTGGTTTTAGATTAACTCGCTGGTGAGGGAAGGTGCTCTGCATGTGCTCAGAGGCACCATTATATCACACACAACTGAGCTTCGTAGGAGTTACTGAAACAGGGCCGTGTTCTCGTTCCAAATCTCTTTGGCATATTTTTATTCCTATTGCTCTCCCGTGTCTTCAGCGTGACAGAAGACAGTACAGTGGTACCTCGGGTTACAAACGCTTCGGGTTAAATACGCTTCAGGTTACAGACTCCGCTAACCCAGAAATAGTGCTTCAGGTTAAGAACTTTGCTTCAGGATGAGAACAAAAATCGTGCTCCGGCGGCACGGCAGCAGCAGGAGGCCCCATTAGCTAAAGTGGTGCTTCAGGTTAAGAACAGTTTCAGGTTAAGAATGGGCCTCCAGAGCGAATTAAGTACGTAACTAGAGGTACTACTGTATATATCTTATTTTTTTTAATAAACCAAGTTTAAGAAACCAAGTTTAAGTTTAATAAACCAAGGTTAAGAACAGAAATCGCGCGACAGCGGCAGCGGGAGGCCCCATTAGCTAAAGTAGTACCTCAGGTTAAGAACAGCTTCAGGTTAAGAACGGACCTCCCGAACGAATTAAGTACTTAACCCGAGGTACCCCTGTACATAGTTCCATTCAAGGAGCGACGGGGGGGGGGGGGCTGTTGAACCCGGCACATCTCCACCCCAAAAGATGTTGTTTGCAGATGACGCAGCCTTGACAGTGCACTCTGAGAAAGCCCTAGAGTCTCATCAACCGTTTTGCCCAATCCTGCATGGAGTTCAGCCTCACTATCTGCCTGACGAAGGCCAACATCCCCGGTCAGGACGTCACCGGCACTCCAAACATCAGCCCTGGTGACCACACACTTGAGGTGGTAGACAATTTTGTCTACCTGGGCTCCTTTGTAACCAGCAACCTTTCCAACAACGCTGTGCTGGACAAGTATATTGGGAAAGGCAGCTACGGCAATGGCTCCCCTCTCCAAAAGGGAATGGGAGAAGGGGATGCTAATAATGGCCAATGCCAAGCCTACACACAGAGCATGCTGCTTTATGGAAGTGAGTTGTGGGCACCTGCCAGGAGCGACAGACACCTCAATGCCTTCCATATGCTCTACATCAGGAAGACTTTGGGCAGGACATTCTCAAACAAAGATGTCCTCTCCCAAGCACACATTCCCAGCATGTTTGCACTTCTGTCTCAGAGATGTCTATGCCGATCTCGGTCATGCACACAGAATGGAAAATGGATCTCCAAGGAGGCGCTTTACAAGGAGTGGGCTTCAGGTGCCTGACCTGTTGGCAGACCAGCTTTGCACTACAAAAGATGTCTGCAACTGCAACTGAAGGCTGGCAACATCAACCCAGCTGTGTAGGAATCCCTTGCAGACGGCAGCACCTGGAGACGGACATTTAGGTCGTGTAGCCACAGCAGTGACCAGAGGAGGAACAACCGCTGGGAGGAGAGCAGAGAGAAGAAAACGCCATGGTGCCTCTGCAGCAGCACAACCGGACGTCTTTATTTGCCCATTTGCAATAAAACATGTCTCATATCAGTCTCTGCAGGCACAGCAAGAGCTGTAACTCTCCAATGATTTGACTTCCCCCCCAAAGCCATTATCTCCAGAGACAGAAGGGTGCCGGCAACAAATGAAATATCTCAACACATAAAATTCTCCCCGTGAAAACAGATGTCACTCTCCAGCATAGTTGTCAACGTTTCCCTTTTTTTAAGGGAAATTCCCTTATTCCGAATAGGATTCCTTGCAAGAAAAGGGGGAAGTTGACAGCTTTGCTCTCCAGAGTGGCAGAAAGAGAGAAGTCCTGCCAGGCATCTTGCAATGCAAGCCAACCTAGACGGCATTTCAGCGGGTAAACTCTACAGCCTTGCAGTGTAGGCCAATAATCACAATTGCAGGTGAGAAAGGGCTAGGCAGGGGGAGAAAGAGGCTGGCTATCTGGAGAAGTGATTAGGAACACTCTGCCTTGCACAGAGTCAGGCCACTGGTCCACCTTGCCAACTCGGACTGGCAGCAGCCTTGCAGGGCTTAAGGCAGAAGTCTCGCCTAGCCCTGCCGGGAGAAGAATTGAACCCGAGGCCCTCTGCTTGCAAGACCGGTGCTCTCCCCGTGAGCTGCAGCCCTTCACAGGATCGCTTAGCCCGAGACTTAGTCGCTCCCCCCTCTCTGGAAGATGACAATAATAACAGGCAGGCATGGACAGTCACGCCTGGAAAACCACAAATCCCAGCGCAAGGCAGCCTTCTAAAACCACGGATTAGCAATACATACAAAGCTTCCCTTTGAGTCAGGCGTTTGCGGGACGGACAAACACACAAACCCACCGTCACGCGGAAGAAGTGAGCAGATTCCTTTACCTCGGCTGCCGCGTACGCAGATCCAAAGCACAAAACAGGCGGCAGCCTCCTAGTCCTCTGTGATCATCCCGCGCAGCCACATCGCGCGCCACAGCTGCCAAGCGGGCACACGCCTTCCTTTAAACCCAGCAAAAAGGAGGGGCGTGGCTTCTTAAAGGGACATCTCCCCATTGGCATGTTATTCCGCCAGCCCGCGGTGGGCGGGGCTTTATCTGTTACCTCCCCCCGCCCCCCAACCCGGCTCCTGCGAGGCTTTTGGGGGGGGTGCAGGTAAGCCCCGCCCCTCATAATTGATTACATGACGCGGTGCACAAACATTATTTGAATGGGAATCCCCCTCAGCTTGGGGGGAGCCCTTCTATGTATACAGTTCCGCCCCCCCTACCGTCACTGCTACATTTAAAGCACCCCCCCGCAAAAAAGAATTTTGGGAACTGTAGTTTAAGTCTTCTGGGAATTGTAGCTCTGTGAGAGGTAGGTATCAGTTTGCAGGATTCTTGCTGGAAGGAGGAATATGTTTAAATGTGGGTCATGCAAATCGCTATTCTGATTTATGCTTTTTATAGGGTCGGGGGTCACTGGGGATGAGCTTATGGAACCAGACTCCAAACCTTGATTTTTTTCAAATGGGGCGTTGGGCCTTTTTCCATCTGTTGCAAAACTTTGGTGAAGTCTGCCAAGGCTTAATCTAAGAGAGTTCTGCCAAGTAATAACAAAAAAATGAGGTGGTCTCTGTGGGCGTTATATTGCACCCAGAAGCAACCGCAAGCCAGCTCCTTTCCACTAGCTGCCATCTTCTGCCTTGCTGCCTCCTGTTGCTGCACCTTTAGCAACATCTTTAGTCTGTGGGTATTAGAAGACGGTTGTGTGTTTTTATTTGCATACCATAAAAAAGCTTCATTTCTGCCGATCAAGCTGCTGTTTCAAGGCAGGCCAGGCCGGTTTGGAGGGTTTGTTCGCTGTTTTCCTAGCCAGCTGGCACCCTCAGCTCCCGCATCTAGGAATGCAGAGAGGAGTGGCTGTTTCAGGTCTGGTGTGGCTCTTTTTAGATCTGAAGCCCTTAAGTTATACTCAAGGCAAAGGCTTGAAAGATTAAAAAAACCCGCAAACACTGTTTAAGAATTAGGTTTCTCTTAGAAACAGGAGTCTCTTAGAACTTTCTCTGACAATAAATAGATCGTTTTTTGGTCTTTGAGACCATGCAAATATTTAAAACGGCGTTTGCGTGTGCAGCAGTTGCAACAATAGCACATTTCAGGCCTGGGGTCATTAGGAAAGGAATGGAAAATACAACTGCCAAATTGTTTAAATTAACAGCCTAAGTCGTGCAAGAGATCAGCTGCAAACCACCTAAGGGTGCTGTTATACACAATCAACGATGCAGCTGCATTTGGAATAATGTGGGCAGTTCTGGTTGCCTCACCTCAAAAAGGATATTGTAGAAATGGAAAGCGTTCAGAAAATGGGATTAAACGATGAAGGGGATGAAGCGGTGCCTCTCTTATGAAGAAAGGGCACAGCGCAGAAAAGGTGAGGGGGCAGGGCGGAAGTGGGCAAAATAATGCACGGGATCAAAACATGGTGTTATGTACTAAGCTTAGATCCTAGAACAATAGGCAAGTAGGATCCTAGAATGCAACAACTGATTGGCCTGCAGGAAAAGACCAATCAGGCTCCAGGAGGGAAGCAGAATCAGCCAATCAGACAGGACTCATTGTGTACATAATGTACAGTTATACCTCATGTTATGTCCGCTTCATGTTACGTTCTTTCAGGTTACGTCCCACGGCGACCCAGAAGTATCAGAAAGGGTTACTTCCGGGTTTCACCACATGCGCAGACGCGTAAAAAGACGTCACACGCATGCGCAGAAGCGGCGAATCACAACCCACACATGCGCAGACACGCCGCTGCGGGTTGCTTTCTTTTCATGTTGCGGACAGGCCTCCGGAACGGATCCCGTTCACAATCAGAGGTACCACTGTATATAAAAGCCTGAGGTTTGGGGGGCAATTCAATCACTGTTTTACAAGCTGCAATAAAGAGCATGAAATCACTACAGGACTCCGAGTATATTTCACATGGAGAGCAGGAAGAAGGTTCGCCGAAGAGCGTATGTTATATGCCAACGTTCACTCACGCCACAATCTACAATGATAAACCATAGGAAAAGTTCAGAGAAAAGTGTTGGAACTCACTTCCTCAGGAGGCAGTAATGGCCACCAACCTAGAGAGCTTTAAACATGGATTGGACACATTCATGGAGGAGATGGCGGCTATCAGTGGCTAATAGCCACCATGGCTGCCCTCTGCCTCTACCGTCGGAGGCAGCAATGCTTCTGAACACCAGTTGCTGGAAACCACAGGAAGGAAGAGGGTTCTAGTGCTCAACCCCTGATCATGGGTTTCCCATTGGGGTATCTGGTTGGCCACTGTGAGAACAGGATGCTGGACTTGATGGGCCACTGGCCTCATCCAGCAGGGCAGTTGTTATGTTCTGATGGTGCCCTCCAGATGTTTTGAACTATAACTCCCAGTGGCTCCAGCTAGTCCCTTGAGGGAACCAGGCTGGCAGAGGCTGACTTAAAACACCACAGGAGATGGGGAGATATAAAACATCATGATGCTGAGGAATATTTTCCAACACAGACACCACTCATCTTCCACCCTCATTCCCAGGAGCCAAACCTGGGCTTCAAACCTGGCTTGGCTCCAGCCGGAACAGCGTTTTATTTCCATCACCCCAAGGTACTCAAAGAGCCAAGGAATCTATCTTGAGTGTCAGAACAAGGCCAAAATCCACATCTTTATTAGGCCCAGCCAAACTGTTGCATGAGAACAAGGAAGCTTTAGAATTCTTCTGTAAAGAGGCGGATGGAGACTTTTACCACATGTGGTGGACTTGTGATAAAGTTAAGAACTTTTGGGAGTTAATTTATAATGAACTCCAGAAAATATTTAAATATACCTTTCCCAAAACACCAGAAGCCTTTTTGTTGGGTTTGATGGGGAAGGAAATTAAGAAAGTGGACCAAAGACTCTTTATGTACGCCACAGCAGCGGCAAGAAACATGCTTGCCCAAACTGGAAATTGCAAGAAGTTCCTGCTATTGCGGAGTGGCAGACGAAAATGATGAGTTATGCGGAGTTAGCCAAACTGACGGAGGAATTCAGGATCAGGACAATCAGAGGTTTCAAGAAAATTGGAGTAAATTTATGGTGTATATAAAGGATAACTGTAAAACTTTAAAAACACTGGCAGGATTGAAGTAGCTCCTACAATGTATGGCAGATATAAGATTAAATAAATAGAATATGCAATATAAGAAAATACTTGATGAAGGGACGGAGGGAAGTCGCAAGCTTGGCAGAGCTAAAAGTATCAATGTGATGTATTGTATTGTATTGTAAAAGTATGTATAAGGAAAATAATAAAAATAAAAATAGAATTCTCCAGAACTCTTCATCAGGCCAGATGATGAGGGGAGAGGGCTCTTGTGGTCACGTTCCCATTGCTTGCGGCTTTCCCATGGGGGCATCAGGTTGGATGAGAACAGGGGGCTGGATTATATGGGTCAAAGGCCTGATCCAGTGGCCTTTTCTTATGCTGTTGTGTGTGCTGTGCGACTGGTGAGGTGTGCTGACCGGCACCCAGTTTCTCCTGCCTAGGAAAAGACACCTGCAAGAGTTCTGGTATTTGTTCCCTGGGACCTGAGGTTGTGGGAACAGGTCCAAGGGGCTCCTGCCTGCCAGTCTTGAATTTAGTCGCTTTTGGCCAGCTGGCTGAGAACTAGAGATTTGGTCTGACTCCTAATATGGTGGCCCTGCAGCCTCTGACTGTGTTCCTTGATTGCTGCTGGAGTCAGGTGGGTGGGGGTCATAGCATCCCATAGGCACCCAACATCTCCTTGGGAACAAACCCCTGGTATTGCACTCTTTGTTGTTCCTCACAGAGACTCTGCCTAGGCTGTTTTGTTTCCTGACAAAGGTCATTTGTGCCAAACGGGGCAGCTTGGGTTGCCAAATTCTCAACCGGCTTCTGCAGCTGTGCCGCTAACAGCTGCACAATCTGCAGGCATGAGCTAGCGGCATTGCTGATCTCAGTCCAGGGTGGTGCCCCACCCATTGATTTCTGCAGGCCAAAGTCCTGTGAAAGGCAGAGGAGCAGGCGAAGCTGTTGCTTTGTGGGTCAGCTGGCGACCCTCCTGGAAGCCACTCCTTTGCTATCAGCATGCAACTGAGGCCCAAACATCTGAATGCTTGTAAATGAAGGAGTGACACTCGCTTGTATTGTGTGTCAAAGGGGTGGTACTCGGCGCAACATCTGAGGCCAGTTTCTTGAGGAGTGGGTGACATTTAGGACAGCTCAGGAGACTAGTCCACATGGAGGAAATCTCTTCACTCGAGGCTAGCCTCCATACCAAGAGGAAAGAGTTGGCCTTTTCCTTCAAATTAACTTCACCAAAACTATTCCCTCAAATCTCTGCCCCTCTCAAAAAAATAATAATAAAATAAAATCCAAAGAAGAATTTAGCCCCCGGGCAGGGAGGTGCTTTTCCAAAGCTTATTTAGCAAGAGACACCTTCTGGCCTCAGGGTGCTTCCAATACCAGACGTTTTTCTGGACCCTGAATTGCAGTCACTGATAAATGTACCGTGGGAGTGTATATTGATAAAGGTATTCAATGTGGAGCCAAGCTCCCTTGCAGGGCTGGCACAGGACACCTTTGCTACGTGAGGAGAGAACAAACTGGCACCCTCCCACCCTCATGCCGTGCTCAGAAGCCTCCTGGACTGGCAGATGGGTCTAATTTCAACACTGCTGATGGGATAGCACCCCCCACTCCCAAGTGCTAAGGGGCTCAGGACAGGCTGCCGCTCTGCACCCCACCATCTTCCGCAGCAACTGCCACCTGAGGTAGCCATTTCACCCTGCCTAAGGACAGGGCCGGCCTGGATAAAAGCAGAGAGCCCGTGTGGTGCAACAGCATTGGACTAGGACCTGGAAGACTAGGGTTCGAATCCCGCTCAGCCATGAAGCTCACTGGGTGACGGGGGGGCAGTCACTGTCCCTCAACCTAAACTACCTCACAGGATTGTTGTGGGGCGGCGGGGGCGTGGAGGAGAACTATGTTACCTTGAGCTCCTTGGGGGAAACAGTGGTATACAAATGAAATAAGCAAGTAGTGCTGAGTTTAGTTTGGCTCCTGCGGATGATTGAACCCCTGCAGACCCAAAGAAAGAATTGCTTTAATGACATTTTGGCTGGTCCCAATACAGTGGTACCTCGGGTTAAGAACTTAATTCGTTCTGGAGGTCCGTTCTTAACCTGAAGCTGTTCTTAACCTGAGGTACCGCTTTAGCTAATGGGGCCTCCCGCTGCTGCCGCCGCGCGATTTCTTTTCTCATCCTTAAGCAAAGTTCTTAACTTGAGGTACTACTTCTGGGTTAGCGGAGTCTGTAACCTGAAGTGTATGTAACCCGAGGTACCACTGTAAATGTATTCCCCTACATTTTGGGTGGTTATCCCTGTCTGTACTTTCATGCTTGTCTCTGTCTCTGTCTGTCTGTCTCTATGTCTGTCTGTCTCTCTTACACACACACAGAGAGAGAGAGAGAGAGAGAGAGAGAGAGAGAGAGAGAGAGAGAGAGATTGCTTATTGCTTGCTTGGATGGCGGATGGAGAGGGATAAATCTACTGAACAAAGTCATCTCTGTTGCTCCAACCACTTCCTGCCATTGGCCACACCCACTCCTGACGCACAGTCCCCACCCCGCCACTCCCCAGAAAGTTGTCCCTGAGGAAATGTGGTTCTGGGGCTACAAAGAGTTCCCCAACTCTGCCCTACTGTGCACAAACCACATGGGTTCATGTTATGGAATTTATTTATTTCTTTGCAACCTCCCAAGGCTGGGAGGGTCACATATTCTTCCTGGGTCAGCTGGCAACCTGACAATCAACGATTTTAATCAGCTCCTGAACAATGGAGGAAATCGATAAGAAAATTTCACAATGAGCAAGGAAGCAAGCGTGGCTTTCAGGAAGTCTAGGAAAACAAGCCAAGCGTAATACAAGGAGAAACCTGCCAACCACTGACTGCTGAAGCGGGAAAGCTCCAGAGGCAGCCTGCTTTTGCAGCATTGCATTGTTATCTGGGAGGTTGAGATGATCCTGCCAAAGGGAGACAAATCCTCATTTTTCCTCTCTGCCCCATTAGCCCCATTAGCGGTTAGAGTGCCAGTCTCCTAGTATCTGCGAGAAGAGGTTTCATGACCCCACTTGGCCATCATGAAACTCTCACACCGGGCAACCTTGAAAGCCAGTCCCTGTGTCTCAGCCTCACCTAACATGAGTCAACAGTGTGATTCACCCGCCACAGTGGGTGGCGCTGTGGTCTAAACCACTGAGCTCTTGGGCTTGCTGATTGGAAGGTCAGTGGTTCGAATCCACCAAATGGGTTGAGCTCCTGTTGCTCTGTCTCAGCTCCTGCCAACCTAGCAGTTAAAATGTACACCAGTGCAAATCAATAAATAGGTACCGCTGCGGCAGGAAGGTAAACATTATTTCCCTGCGCTCTGGTTTATGTCACGGTGTTTCCGTTGCGCCAGAAGCAGTCATACTGGTCACATGACCCAGAAAGCTGTGGACAAACGCCGGCTCCCTCGGCCTGAAAGTGAGATGAGTGCCGCTCCCCATAGTCACATTTGACTGGACGTAATCATCCAGGGGTCCTTTACTTTTACCTTCTTTTTTATTTACCTTACAGCAGCAAAAAAAGCTCATTCTAGGCTACATCAACAGAAGTATAGTGTCCAGGTCAAAGGAAGTAATAGTAATACTCTATTCTGCCTTGCATAGACCACATCTGGAGTACTGTGTCCCATTCCGGGCGCCAGAGTTTAAAAAGGATACAGTGGTACCTTGGGTTACATACGCTTCAGGTTACATACGCTTCAGGTTACAGACTCCGCTAACCCAGAAATAGTGCTTCAGGTTAAGAACTTTGCTTCAGGATGAGAACAGAAATCGTGCTCTGGTGGCGCGGCAGCAGCAGGAGGCCCCATTAGCTAAAGTGGTGCTTCAGGTTAAGAACAGTTTCAGGTTAAGAACGGACCTCCAGAACGAATTAAGTTCTTAACCAGAGGTACCACTGTATTGACAAACTGGAAGGTGCGCAGAGGAAGGTGACCAAGATGATCAAGGGTCTGGAAATCAAGCCTTGTGAGGAACGGCTGAGGGAGCTGGATATATGCAGGCTGGAAAATTGGAGATAACCAGGTTGTCATCAAACCTCCTTGCAAATCTGATTCAAACAAATCAAGATGAACAACATGAAAATCAAGATGATTATCTGGAGGTGACTCTAGTCTTTATGGGATTTTTTTTATTTTCTGGTCACAAGGTGGCAGCACCTCTCCTTAGTCTCTTCTCAGAGCTTGGAAAGAAGGAAGTGCCTTATTGGGAAGGCAGAATATGGGCTTGTCCACACTGGGCTTGTCCAAATGTGGGTTTGCCACGGCCTCTTTCCCCATTAATGGCGGGGGGGGGGTGTTGCGGGGGAGCAAGGCAGTAGCTGCAGAGTGGTGCTACCTGGTCCAGCCAAGTCTGGAGGTGTATATGAGACCTTAGAAAACTAATTAAAATCAGAGCAAGGCTCTTTTGCTGCTCTAGCGGTATTATTATTATTAAGAAAGCCAGATTTGTTCTGTTTAATCGTTCTGACATTTTCAAGTTTTCATAAATCCCCTTATGAACATTTCAAATAAAATAAAATCGCAGTACAGTGGTACCTCGGGTTACATATGCTTCAGGTTACATACGCTTCAGGTTACAGACTCCGCTAACCCAGAAATATTACCTCGGGTTAAGAACTTTGCTTCTGGATGAGAACAGACATCGTGCTCCGGTGGCGCAGCAGCAGCAGGAGGCCCCATTAGCTAAAGTGGTGCTTCAGATTAAGGACAGTTTCAGGTTAAGTACAGATCTCCAGAACGAATTAAGTTCTTAACCCGAGGTACCACTGTATCTTCTTTTCCAAATATGCAGAAGTATTTGTTAAACCACAATATTTATGCATCAGTGCTGCATAATAGCTCTCTTCCAGTATCCCCACCCCCCTCTCTCATCACTTTCTTACTTATCTTCTGGAAATTTGTTTCTTTTCCTTATCATTTTAAAACTTCCATAAAAAATTATATGGAAATAACAATAACAACAAAAAACAACAGCACCATAAATATTGCAACTAACTAAAAACAATCCATTTGGCTTCCTTGTATTGCTTCTGCCCACTGCTGACGTCTTTTAAAAAATTCCTCTTTTGATGCCCTTTGCAATTTTCTCCCCAAAGCCCTGAATTGCTTCTTTCTCATAGACTGACATTTGTTCCACAGGGACTTGAAAGCTCATTCTCTGCTTGGTGCATACGTTAGGGCAGCCAAAGGCATTGTCCGCACCCAGGCATTCCTTGCAGGTATTCTGCTCTCCCTCTGGGTGCTTATTGTAGGAAGGGTGCTGCTTATCCATACAATTTTTTTCCTTGCAGTCTCTGCACAATGGTCAGCGTGACGTAGTGCTTAAGAGTGTCAGACTAGGAACTGGGAGACCAGTATTCAAATCCCCCCCCCTCACTCGACAGTGAAGCTCCCTGGGTGACCTTGGGCCAGTAGTTCACTCTCAGCCTAACCCACCTCGCAGGGTCGTTGTGCGGATTAAATGACGGGGTGGGGGGAGCCATGTACACCAGCCTGTGTTTTCCCCTCCATTTCAGCTAGAGTTTCTTTTTCCACGGACGATCTGCTAAAGAACAAACAAAGACTCTGTCAAAAATAACCTGCGTGCAATATCTCAGTGACCCGTTTGCAATATTCAGGCTCCGTCAAACACAGAACGCACAGTGCAGAGCTGTTCCTGGCTGTCCCTGCCACTCAAGCAGCCGCCCCTCCTCTCCGCTATATAAAATACCAGCAGGAGAGAAGGAGGGAGAACGAAGCAGAGGCAGAGGAAGGGAAGCACTTTGCCAAGAAGCTCCTTTAGAACACCCTGCCGGCTGCGCCCTTTGAGCTCTCTGCTCGCTCTCTCCTCCAGGGGATTAAAACTCCAAATGTTGGTCAAGCTGAGGATGGCTTTCCAGCAGGCCGGGAAGATATCTGAAGGGAGCCTGCCCAAACTGGAAGCCAACATCCTCGTCATTGGAGCTGGGAAGGTGGGCAAGTCAGGTGAGTGACCCGCAAGTGCTGGCTTTGCATGCAAAGGGATTCCAGGTTCAGTCCCTCTCTCATCTCCAAGCAGGGCTGGGAATGACCCCACAGAGTTGCTGGGGGTTAGTCCCATCGGCTCTGATCACTGGGCCATGCTGGCTGGGGCTGATGGGAGTTCTAGACCAGAACATCTGGAGGACATTGGAAGGGAGGATGGTGAGGAACCTTCAGCCCTCCAGATGTTGATGAGCTGCAACTCCCATCACCCCAGCAAGCATGGCCAGTGACCAGAGACTCGTCGTTGAGCAACATCTGGCAGGGGGCAGGCAAAGGCTCCTCACACAAGGTGAGGATAAGACTGGCCTACGCTCTGGCTCAGTATAGGGCAGCTTCCACAATTTTGCTGTTGGTTTTAAACAGGCCTCAAGTTAAGGACTTGGCTTGGATCTGGTCGGCTAAATGGTCCACGTATTTGTAAGCATATTGGGGCAGGAGTTTGGCTGCTTGTTTGCTTATGCTGCAAAGTGCCATCTTTGCCGAGGATAAAGGAGCTGGTGTCATGGAACTGTAGAGTTGGAAGGGACCCCAAAGGTCATCTAATCCAACCCCCTGCAATGGAGGAATCACTGCTAAATAATCCCTGGCCGTCCAACTTCTCTTTGAAGGAGAGTCCACTACTTTTGGAGATAGTGCGTTCCACCATCGAACAGCTCTTACCCTCAGAAAGCTTTTGCTAATGTTGAGTCGGGATGGTCCTTCCTTGTCATTTGAATCCATTGGTTTGGGTCCCACCCTCTGGAGCAGCAAAAAAACCCCAAGCTTGCTCCATCTTCCATGGGGCAGCCCTTCAGGTATTTGAAGGTGGCTCTCTCATATTGCCTCTAACTCTTCTCTTAGTCATGTCACAACTATGCTGTGAGCTAGGATAGGAAACAGGGAATTGAATATCAAAGCAAGTCCCTTGGTTTCCAACCAGGGGACAACAAGATTGACCTCCCTGCCAGGAGGAACACTGCAAAGGACGACTTCGTCGCTGCTTTTTGTCAGCTTTTTATTAAATGCCATCAACGTAAAGCCACTTTAGAGGTACGATTTGAAAACATAGTCCCTGTTGCAATCTAAATGTAGTCTGCCGGGGAGAGAAGGGGAAAGGCGAGGGCTGTCTGTGGCTTTAGCACAGCTGTAGGGCTGACAGGTGTCCACAACCTCTGGAGGGCACTAGGTTGGTGAAGGCTTCTGTATCTGTACTTTCGGCAGAGGCCTAGCTCTGTGGGAGGGACACCCTCCGAAAGTGGTGGGCTCTCCTTCATTGGAGGTCTCTGAGTAGAGGCTGGATGGCCAACTGCCAGAGGTTCTGCACCTGTGAGTCCTGCATTGCAGGGGGTTGGGCTAAATGGCCTTTAGGGGTCCCTTCCAACTTTACAATTTCTAGGATTCTGCAACGTGGGTGAAATGCCTACATTCTGAGTCAAGTGGGCCGTGATCACTTCAGAAGCAGCTGGGTATCGTGTCAGGAGGACTGCAAGGACGGGCCCAACGCTAAACCCACCTCTTAACTTACAGTCCGTCTCCCGCGCCCATTCTCATTGTTTTCCCCCTCATGGAGCTGCACAATATTGGAAGTGAGGGGGAAAGTTCATGTCAGAATGGGGCTCTGAGGAAGTAGATGGCAAAGGAAGATCCCCCACATCTGTCTGTCTGTCTGTCTGTCTGTCTGTCTGTCTGTCTGTCTCTTTCTCTAGTTGCGATGGATCTGGGATGAATCCTCACCTGGGATGTGGTGATGTCACTTCTAGTCTGACCAAAATCAAATCATTCTTGTTACACCTATGAAGCTATGAATCCCACTTCACCTTGGGCCAGTCCCTGCCTCTTAGCCTAACCTACCTCACAGGGATGTTGTTGTGAGGGATTAAATGAGGGGCAGAACCGTGTGAACTACCTTGAGCTCCTTGGAGGGAAAAGTAAACTATAAATGCAATAATGAAACCAACCTGTAAATAAAGATTTATTGCCTTTAGCAGCCGGATCAATGATGCCATCCTAATATTGCTGCTTCTTCCCACATTCTAGCTTTGACGGTTCGGTTTCTGACTCGGAGGTTTATTGGCGAATATGGAGATATTGGTAAGTGACCTTTGAGATAATCCTTCTCTGGTCCCCCCCCCCCCCCGATAATCAATTCTACAAATTATTTTTACGTTAAAATTATATACCACTTGGTTGTAATAAGACCTCAAAGTGATCTGCAGAAATAATAAAGCTATTGATTCTTTTTGTAAAGCTCTCTGGGGTTTCGTTGTGATCATCAAACAGTATATAAATCTTGAAAAATAAATAAATAGAATCCTTTTCATCTTCCTTTTCCTCCCTCCTAGTCACCCCCTCACTTTCCTTCCTTCCTTCCCTCCCTCTCTCCCTTGACTTTGTGCTATTCACCATCTCCCACCTCACAGGGTTGTTGTGGTGGGGATAAAATAGGAGTCGGGGTGGTTGAAAAACCCCTCTGAATGCTTCCTTGAGCTTCTTGAAGGAAAAGTGTGATAGATGCATAACGATAAATAAATAACCCTTCCTCCACCCACCCACCCTATGCAAATATGGATTGTATGCAACTTTTCTAAGTAAAATTCCATTAAAATTAATGGACCTAAGTTAATTTTTAACAGGTCACCTCTGAACAGGACTGACATTGGAGATACCACAATATGGTCCTAATCTGGATAGGGGAGGGGCTCCCACACCTGTAAGTCAGTGTGGTGTCGTGGTTAGAGTGTCAGACTAGGACCTGAGAGAGACCAGGGTTCAAATTCCCACGTGGCCATGAACCTCACTGGGTGACCTTGGCCCCATCACTCACTCTCCACTTCACCTACCTCATAGGGTTGTTGTGAGCTTAAAATGGGGAGAAGGAGAACTATGCAAGCCAAATCACGTTCCTTGGAGCTATAATACAAAGGACATAAATCTGCATCAATCAGGAGCAGCATTGTGGCAAGGGCTAAGGAATTAAACCACAGAGCCTAGGACTTGCCGATCAGAAGGTCGGCAGTTCGAATCCCCGCAACAGGGTGAGCTCCCGTTGCTCGGTCCCTGCTCCTGCCAACCTAGCAGTTCGAAAGCACGTCCAAGTGCAAGTAGATAAATAGGTACCACTCTGGCGGGAAGATAAACGGTGTTTCCATGCACTGCTCTGGTTCGCCAGAAGCAGCTTAGTCATGCTGGCCACATGATCTGGAAGCTGTACGCTGGCTCCCTCAGCCAGTAAAGCGAGATGAGCGCTGCAACCCGTCGTCCGCAACTAGACTTAACAGTCAGGGGTCCCTTTACCATTACCTTTTACATCTCCTATACCAGGGGTCAGCAAACATTTTCAGCAGGGGGCCGGTCCACTGTCCCTCAGACCTTGTGGGGGGCCGGACTATATTTTTGGGGGGTAAATGAACGAATTCCTATGCCCCACAAATAACCCAGAGATGCATTTTAAATAAAAGGACACATTCTACTCATGTAAAAACACGCTGGTTCCCGGACCGTCTGTGGGCCGGATTTAGAAGGCAATTGGGCCAGATCCGGCCCCTGGGCCTTAGTTTGCCTACCCATGCCCTATACAATCCATACAATCTGCCCTTGACGGCATGGCTACAGAGTTAATGCACACGCACCCTCAATTTATTATGGCCAACAGACCAGAAATAAGACCAGCTAATGTAGCCTGCACCCTGAGCTGTTATTAACACATTTTCTCCCCACCTCTCCTCCTTTCCAGAATCAATTTACACCCACAAAGTGATAATGGCTGGCCAGGAAGCCTGCTTCAGCATCTGGGACTCCGTCTGCCCCCAGGTAAGACATCACCACACACAATTCACCAAGGCAATTTCCACAACAGGCGAATGCCTGGCTGAAGCTGGCCTGCCAGCGGTGATGCCGCGGTTAGGGAGCTGGACTAGGAGCTGGGAGACCAGGGTTCAAATCCCCCCACTCAGCCGTGAAGCTCACAGGGCGTGACCTTGGGCCAATCACTTGTTGTCAGGCTTGTTGTAGGGATAGAATGGGGAGGTGGAGAAGCATATACGCTGCCTCGAGCTCCCTGGAGGAAAGCTGGGGTATATAAATGTAATAAATAAATAACAATATGTAAATTGATAGGTTCCGTAGGAGGATTATTACTGCTGAGAGATGTGGGGTTCTTCTCATGCTCTGAAATGATGTTGTGCCATTAGCCAGAGACGTACATGATGGGCAGCGAGAGAGAGGAAGCTCTTTTGGAGGCCTGAATCATTAATTTAATAATTTGATTCCCGAAAGTCGATTTCCTGAAGGAGCATTAGGGGCAGGTGGCAGGGTGGTGTAGCGGTTAGAGTATCAAACTAGGAACTAGCAGACCAGAGTTCAAACCCTCACTCAATTATGAAGTTTACTAGGTGGCCTTGGCCCAACCAGCCTAAGGTACTTCACAGGGGAGAGGGAGGGTGATACTCTGGGCGACTCCCAACAGAATATTAAAAAGACAATACAGCATTAAACATTAAAAACTTCCCTGAACAGGGCTGCCTTCAGATGTCTTTTAAAAGCAAGATAGTTGCTTATTGCCTTGACATCTGATGGGAGGGCGTTCCACAGGGCAGGCACCACTACCGAAAAGGCCCTCTGCCTGGTTCCCTGTAGCCTCACTTCTCGCAGGGAGGGAACCGCCAGAAGGTCCTCAGCGCTGGACCTCAGTATCTGGGCTGAACAATGGGGGTGGAGACGCTCCTTCAGGTATACTGGGCCGAGGCCATTTAGGGCTTTAACGGTCAGCACCAACACTTTGAATTGTGCTCGGAAACGTACTGGGAGCCAATGTAGGTCTTTCAGGACCGGTGTTATATGGTCTCGGCGGCCACTCCCAGTCCCCAGTCTAGCTGCTGCATTCTGGATTAATTGCATTTCCCAAGTCACCTTCAAAGGTAGCCCCACGTAGGAGTAAATAAAAGTGCCTCGCTAACTCCGACCCTCGTTCAAATTTGTGCAGATGGCCAAGCTCCAGGGTTGCCTGAATGAGAAGCAGCTCCGCTGGGCTGACGGCTTCGTCATCGTCTACAGCATCTGCGACCGCGCCAGCTTCCAGTTCGCCCGCCAGCAGCTCCAGAGGATCAAGCAGCTGAAGAAGAGAGGAGGCGCCGAAAAGGTCCCCGTTATCCTGGTGGGGAACAAGCGGGACTTGCAGCACCTGAGAACCGTCTCCAGCGAGGAAGGCCGCCTTCTGGCCCTCTCCACCGACGCGGGCTTCTTCGAGATCTCTGCCGCCGAGACCTACCATGGCGCCCTGGTGGTCTTCCACGAACTCCTGGACCTGGTACGGGACTCCAGGAGCGCCACCAAAAAGGCAGTGGGCATCCGGGGACTCGTACGCAGCATGTCAGCTGTCCTTGGGAGGAGAAGGACTGAATGAGCTTTGGTTTCAGGGAGATGGGAGGAAAGAGAGGAACTAGGGAATTTTGGGAGAGGAGCTCTGGTGACGGCCGCTCAGTTGGATGTGCATCCATCCCTAAGGAACATCGGGCGAAATGACCACAGAAGGATGGTGCAGAAAGCTTGCACACCTTGGACTTAGAGTTATGGACAGCTATAAATGTACTTCTTGTCTCTGAGAGTAGCCGTCTCTTGCAAGCACAAAACAGAGGTTGGATGGCCCATCAACAGGGGTTCTTTAGTTGTGGTTCCTGCTTTGCTAGGGGTTGGACTAAATGACCGCATGGGGTACCTTTCCACTCTGTGATTCTGTGATTTTGCGCCTTGGATGCAGGAGTGATGCACACCTCCCGCACGATGTTACCAGGGTCTGGCGCTGTGGATCAGGAACGGCGTTGTGAAAAAAAAGGACGAGGAAGGTGCTTTGGAGCATGTGCAGAGCACCATTTGCTTCATCGCTGAACAGCAGCAAAAGCAGACACCGTGTCTCCGGAGTTAGAGGGTGGGTCTTGCGAGTCAGAGGCTGTGGCTTTTGCTCAGGGGAGGCCGGCTTACATTAATCACTCTGCAGTGGCAGGGTTCGAAAGAGCAATTATGGCATTTGTGTGAAGGCAAACCTTTTCAGAGGCTCTGCAGGGGTTGGAGAAATGATTAGGTTGATTGGGTAGGAAATAGAGCTCAAATGGATCTCATGCCAGTTCAGTGCAAGAACCCTGCTGGATTGGACCGTGGGCGCTTGCCACCCACCCAAAGCACTTTCTCTTTGACTTAAGTGCTGAGGTAGCTGGAGGCTTTGCCATGTTGTTTTAAATGTTATGCATGCTGAAAGCCACCCAGAAGGCGCCTGCTCTCGGTTGCATGCTATATAATTCCCCTTTTAAAAAGAGGGATGGAGAAGAGCTAAATAGCAAGGAGGCAAATTTCCAGTACTCTGTAATGTGTGTGTGTGTGGGGGGGATTTTTCCCCTTCTTTTTATCCCCGGGAAAGAAAACTAAAATGTTTACCATTATGTCCTTGTTTATCGTATAAGTTTGGTTAAACCACTGGCTTTAGGAAGAAGATATAAGAGTAGTCCTGACCAGCAAATTTGCTGCTATTATTATTATTATTATTATTAAAAATAGATGTTGAATATGAACCTCTTATGGTCATGATCCAAACAGCCACACTGCAAGTTCTTAGCCTTTACAGGATGCTTCTCAAACTACAGACACACCATCCTGCTTGGGCAAATGACTTTGGAACGGACGGGCATTTCTACAGCATGTTGGTGAAACATCACAGGGATCTGCTCTTCAAAGCTGGCTGGGATTGGGAGGAGAGTCCAAAGTCCCAATGAGTGTACCTACCCAAAGTAGTTACAGTATTTGGATTCTGGTTGTGCTGAGTTGCCAGCCAGCAAATTATAGGGTTGCCAACCAGCCAATATTCTGCCAAGACAAATAACCTAACCAGATTCAATCCCTAACCAGCCCGGAAGACTGGCCTGTTTCAAATTCCGCCAAATGGCTCCTCCCATCAGTTGTTCCCCGACTGCACCTCTGACTGGGCTCCACCTTCTCCTCTGACATAAACCTCCCGTTCCCACCCCATCACTTCTGGCCTCTTCGTGCTGAGGATGTGGCCTTGCCCAATGAGCCAGTATTTTTTAAGAGAGCAAGCATAGCTGCATCCTGCACATCAAGATTCTCCTGGGTAGCTGGCCTGATATGGCAAGCAAGGTTCTTCAGATGTTCCATCTTGCCCTCCTTTCCTCATTGCTGTGCCCATCATTTATTTTTATTTTGAAACCACTGTGCACACATCTGTACCATTAAGTGCACAGCTTAATGGAGAATCTCAGCATAGCAGTGAAGGCTGGGGCTGATGAGAGTTGTAGTTCAGGACAGGGCAGGTTGGTGAAGGCCTGGGGTGCTTTTAGATGATTTGTTTATTGAGCATTCAACCTGATTTGTCTGCAGGGAGATTAGATGACGACTGCTATTTACTGAGCGGTCTATTTACTCTGATTTGTTTGTAGAGAGGTTAGATGACGTTGTGTCAAAGCTAGCATCATCCCAGACTTTCCAGTGCATTTCCTTATCCCGCCATTGAAAAAAACAATTCCCATCTTTTTGTGAAAGCAGGTTTGCTGCTCATGACCTCCCCATCAACTGTAACTGCCCAGTTTGCCATCATCCCACCCCAAAATAGCAGCAAACCAGAAGCAGGGTGGTTTACAGCGCCCTGCAAGAGGACTGAACAGGTGCAGTCATTTTAGGCAGTGAGGACACAGCGCAACATTTTGTCGTGGTTTCCTTTTGTTTTCATTTATTCAAAATTTGTTTTGGGGGGGGGATTCTTGTTTACGTTCAAACCTATTTTGTTATTGAACTGTTCTGTTGGAATGAAACTCTTGCAGAAGAAACCTCTCACTGTCGTAATGTTTGGATGAGTAATAAAAAGTTTACTATTTATGATGACGGTGATGGACTGTGGTGAACTTTCTTGGTTTGTTCCCAAAAATCTCCAAGCAGCGAGAGACTCCACTGCAAAGGTTTCTGGTGCTTACTCAGGGCTCTGTTTGCTTGGAATGAAGGTTAGTCAAGATTGTGGTGTCTTTAGGATATATGGTTTTAGTTACACATCTCTACAACTTGAACATAGGACGGAGGGGCTCACAGCGTCAACACCCCAACAGGTCTTGCTTCTCCTTCAGTCGCAGCTTTGGATCCAGCACAGAGCAAACAGGTCTCTGTGTCTCCAGCTTCCAGCCTGCTTTTCCAGCTCAGCTCACATTCACTGCACTGGCTGTTGTTCTCCTCCCTAGCAGCTAGGTGAGGGGGATGGAGAAAAGGGCCACCCAATAGTCTGGAGGGAATCATCACTTAGTTGCAGCTCTTGCAATCTCACTCATTCTTCATTCACACACACACACACACACACACACACACACACACACACTCTCTCTCTCTCTCTCTCTCTCTCTCTCTCTCTCTCTCTCTCTCTCACTGGTACCTCGGGTTAAGAACTTAATTTGTTCCGGAGAAGAAGAAGAAGAGGAGTTTGGATTTGATATCCCGCCTTTCACTCCCTTTAAGGAGTCTCAAAGCAGCTAACATTCTCCTTTCCCTTCCTCCCTCACAACAAACACTCTGTGAGGTGAGTGGGGCTGAGAGACTTCAAAGAAGTGTGACTGGCCCAAGGTCACCCAGCAGCTGCATGTGGAGGAGCGGAGACACGAACCCGGTTCCCCAGATTACAAGACTACCGCTCTTAACCACTACACCACACTGGCTTTCAAGTCTGTTCTTAACCTGAAACTGTTCTTAACCTGAAGCACCATTTTAGCTAATGGGGCCTCCTGCTGCCGCTGCGCCACCAGAGCACGATTTCTGTTCTCATCCTGAAGCAAAGTTCTTAACCCGAGGTCCTATTTCTGGGTTAGCAGAGTCTGTAACCTGAAGCGTATGTAACCCGAGGTACCACTGTATATATGTATTCATAAAAGTTAAATACAACAAACATAACATTTCCAAAAATTAAAAAAGCGGTTCTTTCGAACCTTCAGACCTTCCTTCCCTCCATGGGTTCCATTTATATATATTTTTCCTGCATCTTTTAATGTAATCTATCCATTTTACAATCCTGGTTTCCAAAATTCTTGTTACTTTACAAGTGTCCTTGTATCCCTGCCAAAGATTTGAGCTGTTTACAGTGGTCTATCAAATATGTTAAAAAATTATTCCAGTCTTTTAGAAATATTTGGTTTTCCTGGTTTCTGATCTTTCCCGTCAGTCTTGCCATTTCTGCATATTCCATCAGCTTGGTCTGTCACTCTTCTCTGGCCGATACTTTTTCTCCTTTCCATCTCTGGGCTAGGAGCATCCTTGCCACTGTCGTTGCATACATAAACAGTCTTTTATTTTATTTTTTGGTAGTTCCACGCCTGTAATACCTAACAAAAAAGCCTCTGTATTTTAAACAAAAGTTATATATCATTTCCCAGAAAGCTTTTACCTCCCCACATGTCCACCACATATGATAAAAGGTACTCTCTTTCCTTTTACATTTCCAGTAAACATTTGAGCTGGTCCTATACATTTTTGCAATTTTACTGGGTGCAATCTCACTCATTCTTTTGGGATACTGATGAGGACACTTAAGTGACCAGCTAAGGCATAGCTTTCAACGTTTTCCTTTTCTTAAGGGAAATTCCCTTATTCCGAATAGGATTCCTTGCAAGAAAAGGGAAAAGTTGACAGCTATGAGCTAAGGTTGTCCTCTTACCTATTCCTTGTCTGACTTGTTAGATTCTAACCCTCCCTGGGCACAGGACTCCAAGAACTGGAAGGGGCTCAGAGCATCATCCAGACTGCCCCCTCCCCCCCAAAACCCCCACATCAATCCATACAGTCCCTGCCTGCAAGCTGCCTAAGTAATCAAGCACTGCACTGCAAATTGAAATTCCCTTTGAAACACATTTTCAGCACTATTATTCTCAAGCAGTTGGCAGAGGCAGGAAGCAAGGATGCTCTGTGAACTTTCCGAAGCACGCACACAACGCTGCTAAGAGAGAACAGACGTCCAAGGGAGGGTGGTGCTGCTATTTGTGGATCTGAGTGGGCCTGGGTTCGAAAAATACTGCCTCTCTGGGGCAACGGCTCCTCTAGAGTCCACAAAGATCTGGAGAGCTTTCTCAGACACGCTTGGCAGAGGACCCAGTTCGCACAATCCATTACTGGGGTAGCAGTAAGTCACAGGGGAGCTGGAGCTCATTGAACTGGAGGCTGGACCACCTGTTGTCAGATGTTGCTGGTGCCCTCCAGATATTGCTGGACTACAACGCCCAGCAGCCCCAGGTGTACTTTTTAAAGAGCTGCTTTGGAACAGGTTTTTTACCGGGACAGCTTCTCTTGCCTCTGCACCACTGCAAGGGGGAAAGCAGCAAGCTGTTAAAATCAAACAGGCCTTTGGAAACTAACGCTGATCACTGGGTTGGCTGCTGACATGGCAGGCTGCATTTTCATTGCTGGTTCAAAAAGTATTTTGATGTACAGTATTTTAACTATTATTTTTAACTAGGGTTCTTTCTTTCTTTCTTTCTTTCTTTCTTTCTTTCTTTCTTTCTTTCTTTCTTTCTTTCTTTCTTTCTTTCTTTCTTTTGTAATGTTGTTTTCAAATGTTTGAAGCTGCCACGAATCCCTGCTTGGGGAAAAAGCAGGATATGAATAACCTATAATTCCCACCCCACCCCTGCAACTCTAAAAGATAGAATTTTTTCATGGGGAACAAGACCAGAAGCACCAGCTTGTGAGGGCAATTGTGGGGGGACGATGACAATAACATCACCCCTCCCTCCCCAAGCTAGGCAGAAGCTTCCTGAGCTTTGGGGAGGAGGCACCGGGGGAACATTTAGGGGAGTAGCCTAGTCCCCCTTGTCCACTGACCGCATGCCACTGATGTGCACCACCTCAAGGTCCCTGAGGATAAAAAGGTGAGATAAAAATGCAACCCGAAGATCATAGGGGATGCAGGAGGCAGATGGATTATTGTACCTGCAGGGTATACATAAGGGGGGCTGGATTAAATGACATTTAAATCTCTTGCGATTATAAGTCACATCCTCGGCCACAGATGGTCTCCACAGACACAGTGTGAAGCTGCAAATTTGCTGGCAGCTGTCCCCAGCGACAAAATGAGTGTGATATGCTCCTGGCGGGTGATGGCGGAGGGGATGTGGAACAGCATGTGAAACTGCATGGCTGGAGTAAGGTTAAGGGGGGGTGGGGGGAGCAACTGGAAGTGAGGAAATTTCCACCAGGGAAAGGAAAAGTACCCAGAAGATGGTGACACTAAAGGCCTGACAGCAGAAGACTCCTGTTATATTTTGGACGCTCACTGGAAATGCTGTTGTCATTGTCGTTGTTTTCAAAAGCTTTCCCCCTATTCACATCTGTGGCGATAGGATTAACAGCCCACCAAATTTCATTATTATTATTTTATATGAAAAGAGTTCCATGTGCCGTTTAGAACTGTAGAGTTGGAAGGGACCCCGAGGGTCATCCAGTCCAACCCCCTGCAATGAGCTAGCCCGCTGCAGCATGAATCTAACACCAAAAGGCTCCGACATAGGGCAGATTCATACCATACTTAGAAGCACGTCCGACACATGCTTAACCCCCAAAGAATCTGGGAACTGTATTTTGTTAAGGGAGCCAACATCAGCCTCAGACTCTAGCGCCCCTGAAACTTATAACAATACCATTTTTGTATTATGTAACACAGGAAGTGAGCCAGAAGGGGAAAGGGTGGGCACTTCATATTTTCATAGGACCCTGTATGGCACTTACAGACCCTCCAAGTGTCCCCATTTTCCAGAGACAGTCCTGGAATTCACAGAAGCCGTCCTGGTTATAATGCATTACTAGAGTTAAAGCAGGATGTTGTTTGTCCTTTACGTGCCACAACCATTCCCAAACAACCTCAAAACGTAGTAAAACCATCGATGTCGATGAGTCCCTGGTTTCTGATTTGATCCCAGAATGTCCCGTTTTTCCTTGCCCTTTTTTGAACCTTTTCCATGATGGACAGGAATTATCTCACATCATTGCAGACATCTCTCTCTCTCTCTCTCCTACCCACACACGGAAGATCGCTGCCTGTTCCATGTGCACGGATGTCTAAGCAGAGCTTTCCCCCTCTTGCTTAAAGATACCCTCAAGAGGAAGGAAAAACAACAACCCTAATTGCCCTGTAATATAATATATAATATAATTGCCCTCTAATAACTGCAGATCAGAAGGAACCTCTTCAATGGCAGCATGTGGAAAGGAAGTGCGCCTGCACACCACGCAAGGCCCTCATCTAATTGCACGTGGATTTGCATGTGCGTATGCACGCGCTGGAGACAAGCAGGGCCAGGCCACGGTATTTCGTGGCCTGCCGCAAAGGATGAGATAACACACATACACACTGGTTGTACAGAAGCTAAGGACTTTCCCCACACTTCCGCTAGTTCCATGTCTAGAAAGTACAGTTCTGAGTACAATTCTCCCTGGGCAAGGATGGAGGCTTTGATCCGCCTCACCCACTCCCAACACTAACAATACTCTGCCCCCAAGAAAGGAACAGCCTTCCCAGACCCAAAGTTCCATGTGATGGGACACCTGGCAGGCGAGAACGAGAGATGTTCCGTTGCTCCTGCTTCCTCCTTATTGTGAGATTACTCAACGGCTAAC
Source organism: Podarcis bocagei (assembly GCF_964188305.1). Lineage (NCBI taxonomy): Eukaryota > Metazoa > Chordata > Lepidosauria > Squamata > Lacertidae > Podarcis > Podarcis bocagei. The sequence continues at coordinate 27,621,107 of NC_138142.1, read as the reverse complement.
TCAATACAAAGATCATGTTCCCTTCTTCCCTTCCAGCCCCGCCAGGCAAAAATGTTTCTTACCAGGCTCTGCGTGCCTTATTCTAACACAATTCTGTCACCCCGGGGGACCTCTCTGCAAAGGAAACTGTTCTCCCTGAGAGCAAGGGTGTCACTCTCCTGGACGGTATGCGCCAAGCTAGCAGCAGCTGAGCGCAGCCGGATGTTCTCTGGAGAGCATTGCTTGACTGCATAGCAGGGAAACAATTTCAACTTTTCCCTGAAGCAAGGCACTTGAGCCTGGAGTGCAATATTGATGCTTTACGAGCCTCATAGAATTGCAGAGATGGAAGCGATGGCTGCGATTTGTGGAACTGGCACTGTACGGAATTGATATTTTAGCATGGCAGCACCTACACTTTGGAACATGCTGACATTGATAGTTAGCTGATTTCTGATTTTAACTTTTTGAAATGAGTTTTCTCATATAGCTTTATGCGTAAATGTTATAAACTGGTCTGATATATGTACTTTTTGTGAATGGCTGTGTATCAATTATTTTTTATAACTAAAGAAAATAAAAGTGAGTGCACAGGCGTGAAAGGCATGTGCACAGAATGCTGGACCACGGTTTAGCGTATGGGTCGGCAAACTAAGGTCCGTGGGCCGGATCAGGCCCAATTGCCTTCTGGATCCGGCCCATGGACGGTCCAGGAATCGCCACGTTGATTGCCAGTACGTGGATCACCAGCGCACATGTTCTTTTCCTCCCCGTCACACAGCGGCGCTGGCGGCACCTCCTCCCTCCCTCCTCCTGGCTTCTCTCTGCCCTGTCTAGAGGAGGAAGGGGGCTGGGCTTTGTTGAGCTGCGGTTGGCTGAGCGCCCCTCTCGAGTGGCTGCCATTTAAAGCAACCCCTCTCTGGAGCAAGCCCTTTCACGCACTCATCGTCCTGCCGCCGCCACCAGCCCCCGCCATTCGCAAGACACAGGTGAGCCTGCCTGGTGCTCTTGCATCTTTTTTCCCCCTTCAAAATATAGTCCAGCCCCTGACAAGGTCTGAGGGACATTGGACTGGCCCCCTGCTGAAAAAATTTGCTGACTCCTAGTTTAACGTTACGTCAATCCCCAGTCCTTGGGCAACCTGGATCAGGTCTCTCTGTCTCGCACTCTCTCAGCCTGTAAAGCCAGACTAAGGGTGGGTGACCTGTTGCTGAGAATTGTTTGTGAGGAGGGAACCACAGATGCACATTCCGGAGCACTGTATGCAAATGAAAGGGGAGGAAGGGATCAAGATGTGGTTGGCAGCAGCAGGAGGAGGAGATGTTCCTGGTTATTACAGATCCCCCAGGGAGCAAAGCAATGGGGCAGAAAGTTTCGCTTGGCTGGGTGCCTAGAAAAGAACAAAGGCCTTATCCTTGTCATCACCCAGTTTGCGCCAGGACGCTATGCTTGGGTCTGCGTGCCACTTGCATGACATACAAGAGAAGAGGAATTAAGGAAGGGGGCCAAACTCTTGCATTGCCCTTTGGTTTCAGTTGGCAGGAGGGTGCGATAGGTACAGAAGAACATGAGGGGAGCCTACAGGATGCTCCCTGGATCCCTTTTCGAAAACTGGCATTACATTGGCTATTTTCCAGCTCTCATATATGGAGGCTGATCCGAGGGACACGTTACACAGTTTTGCTAGAGGATGGTCAATTTAGTATCTGAATTCTTGGAGGTCTGTCAGGTAGGTGCCATCCAGACTCAGCAATTGGCCAGCTTTTATTTTGCCTGTTACGCCTAGAACTTCACCTCTCTCCACCACTATTCGCCTTTGTTTCCCAGACTCACGTCCTGCAAAGGTCAGTTCAGACACAGGTATTTCCCCTATATCTTCCATCATGAAGACAGATACAAAAATTCATTCAGTTTCTCCATGATCTCTTTATCCTCCTTTACAATTTCTTCGACTCCCTTGGCATCCAAAAGCCCTAACGCCTCTCTAGATGGTTTCCTGCTACTATATATTAAAATAACTTCTTGTTGCTAGGATGATCTCTGCTTGAGACAGTACAGCAGTACAGACAGGAATTGATAGCCCTGGCTACGCATGACCTCCCGTGTGGAAGGCAGTATGCCTCTGGTTAGCAGTTGCTCGGAATCTCAAATGCCTCTCTTGTGCTCAGGTCCTCCTTGTGAGCTTCGCTTGGAGGCATCTGGCTGAACGCTGGAGCATCTAGGATGTGGGTCTCTGGCTTGATCCAGCAGCCAGGCGCTTCTTACATTCGCACTAAATAGATGTGCGATTAAATTTATCAACGACTTGGATGATGGACTCAAGGTCATCCTGATCAAATTTGCAGATGACACCAAACTGGGAGGGGTGGCTAACACCCCAGAGGACAAGATCACACTTCAAAACGACCTTGACAGATTAGAGAACTGGGCCAAAACAAACAAGATGAACTTTAACAGGGAGAAATGTAAAGTATTGCACTTGGGCAAAAAAAATGAGAGGCACAAATACAAGATGGGTGACACCTGGCTTGAGAGCAGTACATGTGAAAAGGATCTAGGAGTCTTGGTTGACCAGAAACTTGACATGAGCCAACAGTGTGACGCGGCAGCTAAAAAAGCCAATGCAATTCTGGGCTGCATCAATAGGAGTATAGCATCTAGATCAAGGGAAGTAATAGTGCAACTGTATTCTGCTCTGGTCAGACCTCACCTGGAGTACTGTGTCCAGTTCTGGGCACCACAGTTCAAGAAGGACACTGACAAACTGGAACGTGTCCAGAGGAGGGCAACCAAAATGGTCAAAGGCCTGGAAACGATGCCTTATGAGGAACGGCTAAGGGAGCTGGGCATGTTTAGCCTGGAGAAGAGGAGGTTAAGGGGTGATATGATAGCCATGTTCAAATATATAAAAGGATGTCATATGGAGGAGGGAGAAAGGTTGTTTTCTGCTGCTCCAGAGAAGCGGACACGGAGCAATGGATCCAAACTACAAGAAAGAAGATTCCACCTAAACATTAGGAATAACTTCCTGACAGTAAGAGCTGTTCGACAGTGGAATTTGCTGCCAAGGAGTGTGGTGGAGTCTCCTTCTTTGGAGGTCTTTAAGCAGAGACTTGACAACCATATGTCAGGAGTGTTCTGATGGTGTTTCCTGCTTGGCAGGGGGTTGGACTCGATGGCCCTTGTGGTCTCTTCCAACTCTATGATTCTATGATTCTATGATTCTATGATTCTATGATTCTATATTCGGGCCAGTTAACACTTTGGCTTTCACCCAATCTGGTTTTGTAAGTTTGCAATTGCTACACATCAATAACATTGGTTTTTCCCCAATGAGTATTCTGGACAATTCCCCCACCTGTAAAAATTAACACCTCTATTTGGGGGGATTGCTTGTGGTGTTACTATGCTATTACACTGCTATAATATTTATTCAATCAATCAATTTCTTTATTCGACCGATAGTCAGAATTAAAACATTACACAATAATTATAAACTATAACATCATAGGAGATACATAAGTAAGGTAGGGCCACAGAACTAGACCTCTCACAGATAACCCACATCAAAGCATTCAGTTATACGTTTCCGACACTTGAGTGCCAGGAAAAGAAATTTAGCCACTGACAAGGTTGTTTTCCCAGAAGACTTATTTAGCAGATATGCTGTCTGCTTTCCTCTTTGTCGGGAACTGAGCTGGGGTAAGTATGGAGTTATAAGATACTGTCTTAAATCGTTGTAGAAGGGACAGCTCAATAAAATGTGCTCTGTGGATTCTACCTCACCCAATGCACAGTGACATAATCTCTGGTCATATGGAACTCCTCCATATCTTCCCTTCAGGACCGCCGAGTCAAGAACATTCAGCCTAGCCGCAGTAAATAGTCTGCGGTATTCCACGTAGTGGATATCCGCCAGGTAGCGAGCTGGAGCAGCCCGATACAACTGCTCCCCCAGAAACAACAACAATGCTATTACACTGCTATAATATTTATTTATAGCCTGCCCTTTTCCCAGATGGACTGAAGAGTAGTTTTCACTCCTGATCTAAAAAGGGAGCCACTCCTCATGGAAGCCCAAGAGGTGTGCCATTTTCCTTCCTCTCCCCAAAACTGAGGGGCCGATTCTTGAATTCAAACATCATGGTACCTGGGCAGGGTCTATGGGTGGAGTCCAGGGTAGGCCCAAGGGGCTAGAATTCAGGAACGCTCACCTTAAAAAGAAGGATGTGGACAAGCTAGCGGGTGTTCAGAGGAGGTTGACCAAGATGATCAAGGGTCTGGAAAACAAGAATTATGAGAAATGGTTGAGGGAGTTGGGTGTGTTTAGCCTGGAGAAGAGGAGACTGAGAGCGGGTAGGATAGCCATCTTCAAATATCTGAAGGGCTGCCACATGGAAGATGGAGCAAGATTGTTTTCTGCTTCTCCAGAGCATAGGACTTTGGATCGATGGATTCAAATGACAAGAAAGGAGATTCCAATAAAACATTAGGAAGACCTTTCTGACAGTAAGAGCTGTTCACCAGTGGAATGAATGGGCTGCCTCAGATGGTGGTGGACTCTCCTTCATTGAAGGAGTTTAAATGGAGGTTGGGCGGCCATCTGTCGCAGATTTTTAAGGTGTGATTCCTGCATTGCAGGGGGTTGGACTAGATGACCCTTGAGGTCCCACCCAATTCTTAGAATTCTATGTAAACACACACACACACACACACACACACACACACACACACACACACAACCTTGTTCTTGCTTTTCTAGCAAATGATCTGAAACTTTACAAAACAAACACCCAGCCAGGCTAGTTTTCCCTTTCTTTGTCTTTTTTTAAAATAGCCCCCCTGCCACGTTGTGTCATGGGTGACCGCTGGAGCCTGCCCAAGGGAAAGGCAGGTCCGCATTCCCAGCAGCGGTGGTGGTGGAGAGTGGGTGCAAAGGCACCCAAGAGGTATGCAAAGCATTCCTTCTGATCTGGTCACGCAAGCGGGCACAGGTGGATTTGTAACAAGACAGTCCACTCCTTCCAAATGCACATTCTCTGGGAGCCTGAGCTCCCGGTGGGTCTCAAGAAGTGACGTACTGCCAACATTGAAAAGAAAGTAAGGAAATTTCATCCCACTGGCTGAAACGTTTAGGTGGGTGTTTATTGTGGGATTGGGCACACGTGCAATATTTTTTGCAGCGCCCACATGATGTCATTGGCATCAATATGCCAGCTGCCCTGTTCCCTTTTAATCCAGATTTACCCGTTCTGGGGAAAATATGATAAGTACAAAAACACTTGTTTCCAACAACTCGTTTGCAATATCAGAACAACAGTTTTGCAGTACAGTCTGAAGCCCCAACAGCAACTCCTCCTTATGCCATGCCCTGTTTTCTCGTTGCTATTGTTGGCGGCTGTTGCCATTGTGGCATGCTCTGGTTTGCCTCAGTGACAACACATCCAGGGCCAGCCCCTGCTCACAGGGCTGCGAGGATTAAATGTTTGGGCAAATGGGGCAGAGGACCATGTATACCACCTTGAGCTCCCTGAAGGAAAGGTTGGATATTAATAAGAAGAACTACTATTTCTGCTAAAATTATAATCCTACATGGTTCTTCTGCTCTTCATTTTATCCTCACAACAACCCCATGAGGTAGGTTGGGGCTGAGAGGCAGTGACTGAGCTATATGACTTGTGGGGATTTGAACCCGAGTCTCTCCCTGGTCTAAATCCAGCCCTCTAACCACTACACCACACCACACTGCTTCTGGTTATAGCCTTGCGTCTATGCACACCCTCTGCCTTCCCTATTATTTTTTGGTGTACTCCTAACCCTCAGCCAGGACCACAATGAGTGTTCTCTGCAAACTTCAAGGAGGCTCTGTTTACCTCCTGGGCTCCCATCTCCCCTGCTAGGGTTCCATTAAGTCACAAAGTCCACACCTGTCTGAGCAAATATTGTTAAAACCCTAATTAGAGGAGCTGGGAAAATGAAATGAAAGAAAAGAACGCCAATTACAGATTTTCTTGTTAATCAGTCCCAAGACCTTCTGACCTTCCTGGTGGCAAGTGACACAGAGGAAAGACCTTCACTGCATTTCAAAGGTGGGACAGATAGTAATGGGATTAAGATCCTGCTGACACGCTGCAGGTGGAAGAGACCAAAGGCGCAGCTATTTATGGTTGCAGGCAATCGAAGAGACATCAGGACCTATAATTGGAGCTAATTGGGGCGGTGGGGGTGGGCGGGGGATGACCAGTGGTTATTTCACGGCCTGTATCTTGACCTTGAATGCTGCAAAGCTGCCCACTCTTTCTGTGCTTCTGTTAGGATCTATTATTATTACTGTACTATTATTATTATTATTATTAGTTTATTTATATCCCATTCTTTCCCCAGACTGCAACTCAAGGCGGCTTACACAAATTCAAACAACAGGCAAAATACAAAAAAGCTAAACATACATAAAATATAGCTATTAAAAAGTCATTAAACTCTGATAGAATTTAAAATATATATAAAAAACAAATAAGCTTAAAATACAGATAATAAAACTAGCCCTTTCCTGGAAAACAGTCAATTCCCAAAGACCTGTTGGAAGAAAAGTGTCTTTACCTGCAGGCAGAAGGACAACAAGGAAGGAGCCAGTCTGGCTTCTCTAGGGTGGGAGTTCCAAAGTCTGGGAGCAGCCACTGAGAAGGCCCTCTCCTGCGTCCCCACCAAGCATACCTTTGAGGGTGGCGAGACAGAGAGACGGGCCTCCCATGAAGATCTTAGAGCCAGGGCAGGTTCATACAGGAGGAAACTGTTCTGAGCTGTATAACCAGCGCTTTGTGGACAGTCTGTAGAAGCAAATCCATGCTATACATGTAAAGCACATGACTTCCCCCCAAAGAATCCTGGGGAATGTAGTTTGTTAAGGGTGCTGGAAGTGGTAGTCCTTTGAGGGGGAAACCACAGCTCCCAGGATTCCTTGGGCAAAGTCCTGTGCACATTTATTGGCTAAGCTTTAACTGTATAGCATGGATCTTCTAATGATAATCTAAAGCAACCTACTGTGTCCCTGTGCTCACCTGGCTCAGTATTGCTCCCTCCGGCTAGGAGTCTCTCCTAGCCCTACCTGGAGTTGCCAGGGCGGGGTGTGTGGGATTGAACCCGGGACCTTCTGCATGCAAAGCAGGAGCCCTACCCCTGAGCTGCATCCCAACTCAGTATAAACGTCTTCCTTGCCTTGCATGTCAAAGGTCTCAGGTTCAGTCTTCAGCATCCCTGTGTAGGGCTGGAAGCTGTGAACAGGGCTGGCAACAGGGTTTTCTGTGTGTGGATCCACAAAATTTGCAGAAATGTTGTATACGCTTTATGTCACATGCAGATTTGTATCCTACATTTGCAGGGGCAAGCACCCAAAATAAATCTGTGTTGCTTCAAATGTGCTTTAGAGGTATAGCGTTCACAGCCTGTGTTGCTGTTATCAAATTCAGCAGAAGGAAGATGGGAGGCAAAACTATAGTTATGTAGTTTTTTAGGCGCCATTGGCTCAGGCGCAACCTACTGTTGGGCTCCCTGCTTTTTGCCCTACTAATTTCAATGCTCTCCGGCCACCTCTGCCTGAAAGAGACTGCTGCCAGAAACCTGGGAGACCTGCTGCCAGTATAGCACAGGGGTCACCAATATGGCACCCATGGGCACGCATATGCCAACAGAGGCATTTCATCTCTGCGCTGTCCCCATTATTTTAACAACAGCAGCAGCAACAAATAAAAGGTTGCAGCTTGCATTTGGTGTTTTTGTTTGGGGGGGGGGGTGAATCCGTGGCAGTTTCTCTAGTTCACAAACATGCCCTGTGCCCTCAAATTGAGGGTCTGACTCAATATGTCCCTGGCTGCCTTTAAAAGGCAGAAATTCAGCAGGTGCACTTTCCTGCATTGCTGAAAACGTGATTCCAGGTGACATTTCACCTGTCATGGAACTATTAAGGCATGAGGTTCCTGTCAGGAAAAAACCCAGGCAAATCCTGAATAACTTGCATTGTGGCAGCTGCTGCTGCTTTTACATGGGTTCTTTTTTATTATTTGACTTGGTCAGGGACAGGAAATAAGAGGAAGGTTTACACAACCACCAGAGGAAGACTTAGCAACCATCAGTAGGTGTTTGGTAGGCTGTGGCCCATGCTGGTGTATGTATGTGTTGTGTTTCTCTGGATCCGGCCTAGCACAGCCTCTTGACAACAAGGGCCACACACTCCGTTGCCAAGCAACCACCACTTAAGGACAGCATCCTCACAAGCCCTTTGTGGCCTAGAGCCACTGTTGAAGATGAGACGAAGTATCGCACTGCTTGGAAGTTGTCCACCCTTCACCCTAAAGCCCCAGAGAGAGCCACAGCAATTTAAAACACAACGTTAAAAACAGTTTAAAAGATTTTTTTGGAAAATAAGAATTGCTGTGGGAACCAGCGCTGGCCCCCATGGGCCCAGGCATGCCTGAACCTATTCAAGTGCTCATTTGGGGCCTGTTTGCTGTGGCCTCCACCATCTGCCACTCTTTGGGTAGTAATCAGGGGGCAGGGTTTGTAGGGCCACAGACTTTGGCCTCTGGGCCCCAAAGTTGAGTCTCAGTTGCCCCACAAAGCCCCACTGAGCCCTGACATGGCAAGTCCTGCCTTAAGTGACAGGGATGTTGCTCAGACACCCCTGGAGTCTCTCTCGCCACTTGGAGATTGGTGTGCACAAAACAGTATTACCTCTCATTCCTGTCCCTCCGTCTTCTTTAAAAACAAAATAAAATTCATTCTCAACGTTTGTGAGCCTTTGTGGGTATTATGCACCTCACCCTTTGTCTGAAATCCAGCATTAAACCTTGCAAGCTGCCAGATGAAGGGAAATTGCAGGGGTGCGTGTGTGCCGTGACTCAGGTGGACCCCAACTGGGGAAGAAAGAACAGCTCCTGCCTTCAGATGCAAGCCTGAACTGTGCACAATTCACCGGAGCAGAGTTTATGAAACTTAAAACGTTGCTGAATGACACAATCTGGGGGTGGGGCTCTGGAACACTTGACACGTTTGGGAACATTTGTTCCGACACCGCAGGTGTTCGGCAAAGCCTGTTTCAGAACAGAATATTGTTATTTAAAAATTGGAAGAGAAAGGCGATCAAAGGGGTTGTTTTCCCCTCTCTCCCCTCCCTTCCCACAAAAGCTCCTATGATTCCATTTAAGCGTTGGGGGTTGCTAAAATACAACCTGGCACAAAAAGACAGAAGAGGTGATTTGAAGGCAGAGCAAATTGAACAGAGGGAATCGTCCGGCTGGGAAGGGTCCAAAAGCAGAGCCCTCGTGGCCCTCAGCAGCTGTCCCCTCCCCTCCGGTCAATTTGTGCAGCCCTGAGCAAAAGCTTGAACCAAGCCTACAGATGCCGTGTTGTGACACTGCATTCTGCTAGACCTCATGGAGGAGTTGCTCGCACAATTCTCCTTCCACCAAGGGTTCGGTCTTCAGTCACATCCATTATTTTTAAGGGGACTGCTCAAGAGTAGGCATTACACTGGATACAATCCTAAATAAATAGTAACAGGTGGTATTCAACAAAGTAATGTACTGAAATGATCCATTGATTTTAATGGGTCCACCCTGTAAAATTAAGCAGAATAGCACCCCAAGAAACAAAATAAATGGTGGATTAAAGCATTGCTTTTCCTTTGCATTACAGTTCGCAGTTAAAAGCTGCATCAAGTGGATTAGTAGTGCCACCTGGTGATCAGGCCAGTTTATGACAGGCTGACGTCTCCCACGGGCCAGAACTCCACAACTTCCCCTTCCTTTTACAAAGAGTTTTCCAGCCTGCTTTCGTCTGCAAAGTCACAGGTCAATTCTCCCAGCAGACAAGGATTGATGCTAACTTGTAAGGGCTTTTTTTAAGCTTCTATTTTTCTTTCTTTTGTAAAATCAAGCAAGATACTAGTCCTTATAGTGCCAGAGAGCCATCTGACAGCAGGGAGCAGCTGGCAACAGCCCCCAGAGATAAGGAGCGGACCTTTGGGCTTTTACTCTTATCACAAACCACCACTTCCCCTGCCACCCATGTGCAGCACCTCTGTCATCTCCACAGCAGAGTTGGAAGAGAAGGGGAAATGAATCCACTTGGGCTGACATAGCAGGCTTCCCAAACTTCTGATTGCCGCAGCACCCTCTGCTACACCAGGCAATGTCTGAAGGGAAGGATGAGAGAAATCTGATTTGCCCCAAACTCGGCCCTCCAGATGTTTTCGGACTACAACTCCCACCATCCCTAGCTAACAGGATCAGTGGTCAGGGATGATGGGAATTGTAGTCCCAAAACACCTGGAGGGACGAGTTTGAGGATGCCTGTTTTAATGGAAACCACTGGTTCCAAGTCCCATGAAAAACTCTTGGCAGGACTGGTCAGAGGATAAGGAGCAGAGAAAGCTTGGATACTATCAAAGTGGATAGTATCAGACCTGGGACCGGGGGAGGTACCTAAGTGGGTGCTCAGACATAAGGATGGTGGTGGTGGTGTGCTGGATCAACTTTACAGTTAGAACTACATAAATAGTTCTACATGGATTCTGAATCAATGTGCAGTTGATGGGTTATGGTCTTGATCTTCCTTCATGCATTGTGCAAACCGCTATTGTGAATGTTTTTTCTAGGATGGGGGCACTAGGGTTGAGTTTATGGAACCAAAGAAGCCATGGCCTGGGGAGGAAATGGGAACCACTGCTGCAGAGCAGGACACTGGACTACATGGGCCTTTGGTGTGATGCAGCAGTCAGGTGCTTTCTCATGCTTTTATAGAAACTTCCTTAAAAGAAAAAGCAGCATCCAGCTGAGGTGAGGGCCCAGAGGAATGGGCACCAGTGAAAGCAAAGGGAGTGATTCCCACCCCCCACCCCCCAAAGGAACTGGTTTGCAGGGGTGTTCCCTTGAGATCACTCGTTCAAGAAAAAGAACCGAGGCTACACAACATATGCCAACCTTAATTTATTGGATCAAATGATCAACCCTGTTTATTTGATACACTAGTAAGAGGGAAAGGTAGAAGTGTAGTTGAGGACTGGGAGAAATGGTAAATTTTTAATCCTGGGGTAGCCAATATGGTGCCCTTCTGATACTGCTGGAGGACACACACACACCCCCGCCAAACTCTGCTCAGACCCAACCAGTGTGGCTAATGGTGAAAGATGGAGGCTGCAAGCTCCGCAACATCTGGAGGGTATTTGCACTGTATTAGCAGAGGAACAGGGTATATCACCTGCTCCAGGTTAGGAACACCTGTTTCAAAACCTGGAATGGGGTTATAAGCAGGGCAGATGGGTGGTGCTGATGGTGGAGATTAAGAAGCAGTACTGGAAGGGGAAAGGAGACTTGGGCTGGAGATGGAAAAAGATGACCAAAAACCCCCAAACGGATCAATACGGACCCCTGGGGCTTCCCCACAATGGCCTAAGCTCAGACCGAGCTGGCAATGCATTCTTTCAGACAGCAAAGAGGCGTGTGTGTGTGTGTGTGTGTGTGTGTGTGTGTGTGTGTGTGTCATGTTCCTGACTACTTTCCCCCCATAAAAATAATTCCCTCCACTCAGAAATCAAGGGGAAAGAACCTTGCCTAGCCCCCCCACCAGACACGCTAACTTCTCTTTTATGTGGAGATGTTTAGTTCACCCCCACCGCCCGACACAGGGGAGCACCCACCCCACAGCAGTCTGATGGGATGCCACCCAGCCACAGGTTGTGCATCTCAATGAGAACAAAAGGTCCAAAGCTTTGTAGCTGTTAACAGAGGGGTGGCAGGCAAAAATTCAATCTGTGCAGCTTCTCCCAGAAAGGAGAGGCCACAGTGAAGAGGGAGGGGGAAGCAGCCCAGGTGGAATTTCTGTTTGTTGTGCAACTACTAAAGGCACAGAGCTCCTGTGAAGGGAAATGAGGTGGCAGCACAGAGTGTGAGGAGTAAGATGGCTATGTGCATACTCTGAGAAGATTCCTATGTTTTAAGAGTGGCGGAGGAGATACTTAGCAGAGAAGTCTGCTGGGTAAGGGCTTCCCCTATCCCCCAATGTTCTTTGACAGGAGTCTTCTCAGGGTCTGAATTTGCCAGTTCTCGCTGTAGAACAATGACAGCGAGAAACCTGACTTTATATAAAGTATCAGATCATAACCAGATCTGGAGCACATGTTATGCCCTGTGAGCTGCCTGGCAGAAAACCAGCATCCATACTCAGAACTTAACCCTCCCCCAGGCAAACAGGAGCCACCCACCATTTAAAAATAGTAATACCAAAGAAAACTCTCTGTGGCTGACTACATTTAGCTTCAGGAGGTCACTCGATTTCAAAAGTTGTTTATGAGACGGGGGGGATGGGGGAGAGGCTTGCAAAATCAGGAAAAGGAATTAACAGCGCCAAATATCAAGGCATGGCAGAGAACAGCCCTTCCTAATTCTCATGCCGTGTGGATACTCCAACTTCCATCATGCTCAGTGTGGCCATGCTGGCTGCAGGCTGATGGGAGCTGGGGTCTAGGACATCTGGAGGAGGACCAGGCTGAGGAAACGCAGACATTAAAGCTCTGCTTGTTAATGGAGTGGTGAAGCCTAAAAAAATAGGAGCCACAGCTCAATAGGAATACCAGAAGCCCATTTACTGGGCATGTGCTTACTCTTCAGTCCAAACATGGCCCCAGCTCCACAGCCGTTCTCCCTTGGCCTCCCCGCAAAGAGGCAGAGAGGATGCAGAATGCCACAGGGCCTCGTTTCCCCAGACCTTCCTTCCTTCCTTGCCAAGGGGCACCGAGGCACCATGCCATGAGGCAGCCGGTCACTAGGTTTATGCACAAGGACAGACCTTCACTTTTCACCTCCTGCTCAAGAGTGGAAGAGGCTGGGTGTGGCGGGGCATAGAATAGCTCCGATCCCTTCCCCAGTGGCTCCAATGTCAGAGCACTGAAGGATGCATTCCCACAGTTCACTGGGGGCTTAACCATTGCAGAGCAGCCCAAGATGAATTAAAAAGATCAGGTGAGTGGGTGGGATTTGTGGGGAGAGGTATTGTGGAGTGGGAAGGGCAGAGGAGGGGCAAGCCAGGGGCAGGATAGATCTTGAGGACCATCTGCATAGGAGGGTTGTAGTACGGTGGCCCAGAGGAGTGAGGAAAGTTGGTCTCGAAGTTGCTGTCCCCCACTTAAAACTGAGTGCAAATTAGATGTCCCCCAAAGCGCCAACAGGCCCAAGTCCCCACGTACCAAGGAGCCCATGCTACAGAAACGGCCACCGGCTGCCTAAAGCTGTCAAAATCGCAAACGCCTCGTGCTGGCCCCTGGAAGTGGAACACGTAGAAAGAGGAAGCCCTGTGACAAGTGGCCTGCTCCACAGACGCCAGCTAGCCGCCCCGCCCCCCTGCTCCCGCCCTTCAAGGCTTCAGCTTCAGCCACGGGAAGACAATGGTGAGGATGGAGATAACGGAAGACGTCAAGCCGCAGAGCCCCACGAACCCTGGGTTGGTCTTGTACAGGCCCAGCTTGTCCATGGGGATAAAAATATCACAGGCATTTTTTGCCAGGTCCAGAAGCAGAGGGGGGTTGTCCCTCAGCACGTGACACAGGAGGCGGACCTGCAGCTTCAGCCTCAAGATCAGCTGCTGGAGCCGGTGGTCTTCCCCCACTCTGGGGCTGTCTCCACCACCGCCTCGCTGGCACTTCCCATTCGCCTCATGCTCCATCAGCAGCCGGATCTCATAGGCGTCCCTGCTCAGGTTCATGATCAGTGCAAAGAGGTAATACCTGCAAAAAAGGCAAAGGGGTGGGGAGGAAGAAAAGTCCTTAACTTCTATCTGTTAGGATACAGTTCCGTTCCACCTTAAAAGGAACAGGCATGACTGTTGTGTGTCAGATGCCTGTTTACTTCCAGCACAGGCTTGTATATTGTATATATATACAATATATACAATGTACTTCCAGCACAGGCTTGTATATTGCTTTTGCTTTGTTGCTGTGTGCTTGGAAACGAAGGGAAGCGGACATGTTTTTTCCTTTGTTCCTGAACTATGCTAAATAAACGCCTGTAAATAATGCTTACACATGTTTCTGTCCGCCACTTCCATTCTGAGAAGTTACTCACTCTGCTGATTAGAGCGTGCCAAGTCTCTAAAGGTATCTGAGGCTTGTGTCGCTGATTGATGCTGTTCCGGGAACCAGAGTTCGCCCGGCTGCCGGCCGGTGGCTGGAGCCAGCTGGGGGCCTGCCAAATGCCCCCGTCTCCTCGGCAGTATCCCAACACTATCAACAGATATCAGCTGTGACAGCCGTCTTACACAGTGTCTTTATTTGCAGTCAGCAGACCGCTGCAACGTTTTATGCCCATCAACAGTGTAAATAAAAGCACACATTCATACAATTAAAAAAACCTCACCTGAAAGACCGCTGGCTCCATTTCTCCTGGTCCATGTGCGGGGCGAGACCTGATTTCCCTGCCCACAGGATATTGTCACAGGCGAAATACATGGCTCTGTTTAGATGGCTGACAGTGATGCAGAAGCGAAGGACCATGTCTGACAGGTGGATGGCCCGTTTGGCCGCCTCCAGGGCATCTGAAGAATTCCCCAGCCGGAACACTGGAAAGGAATCCCAAGTTAAAGTGCTTGTCCAACATTGGTCTCACCTCTGCAGCTCTTTAAAGGAGAAGCTCCAAACTGCAATCAGATTTGGTGTCAACTGGCTGTCTGAATGCGTCCTTACAATATGTGTTTGCCTTAGGAGTGGCAGGAGATGGGGCCAGATAGACCAAGGGGATCTTCAAGAGGCCAGATTCTAGGGCAGCTTTGCTAACTAGGATAACACAGCAGCTATGAGACAGGGGAGCTAGGAATCATTAGGTCCCTGCTTTGCATTTTACTGCTGATATGACCTCATTAGACTGGGTAGGCCATTCTCAGCACCAATAAACCCTTGCCATGTGGGGGGAGGATCCTTACAGCAACCTTGCAAGGTAGGCCCAATATAGGCTTACCTTATAGGACGGCTGTAAGGATCACAAGGTTGCAAAATGCTGTACAAGTTACAATCCAACAAATAGGTTTTCCTATCCTACATGGCTGCACATAACCAATTGTGGCAAAAACCAAAATCAACATATTCGTTTAGTTACCTGGGGGAAGGTTCTTACTTGCCAGAGTGGACCAGGCAACTGGCTACCTTCAAGCCTGGACTAACAGAGCTCGGGGCACAAACTTTCTGGGAAGGCTTGAGAAACCTACTTTATCCGTCTAGGTTCCCTATCTGTAAAATGGGAACAACCTTAAACAGTAAGGTGTGCTGAAAAGCAGTTTCTAAGGGAGCTGCTCCATGGGGAGAAACCTGGTGCCTCTGAGGCTTCCTGGAGGCAGTCTGGCTGCACTATGTGGGCGACTAGAGGCTGGCTGGGAGGCTCTTCAGCATGATCTAGGAGGGCTGCTCTCCTGTATAGCGGTACCTCGGTTTTCGAGCGTCTCGGAAGTTGGGTGTTTTGACTTTCGAACGCTGAAAACCCGGAAGTGCTTTGGTTTTTGAACACTTTTCGGAAGCCGAACATGCCACGTGGCTTCCATATTGAGTTTTCCAGACGTAAATGCTTCCAGAAATGCATGCTTCGGTTTTTTGAACATTTCGGAAGTCAAACAGTCTTCCGGAATGGATTACATTCGAAAACCAAGGTTCCACTGTACTTATGAAGCATTTTACAAATTTGAAAAAGGGCGAAATGATGCAAAAACAATTTAGCATGAATAAATGAAGCCTGCCCTTTTTTAATACCCTAGGTCAGTGGTGGCCAAACTTGGCCCTCCAGCTGTTTTTGGACTACAACTCCCATAACCCTTAGCTAACAAGACCAGTGGCCAGGGATGGTCTAACAAAACCAGTGGCCAACTGTAGTTCCCAAACAGCTGGAGGGCCACGTTTGGCCACCACTGCCCTAGGTCCACCAGATCCTGGAGTGGAACTAGGTGTGCTGAGAGCAGCTGACTGATTGCTGGAGGGACACAGTTGTGGGAAGCCTGAGGAGGCAATGAGACCTTAGTGCCTGCGTGTAAGCCCTAGAGTGAGGAACTGGGGCTAAGTCAGGAAGTCCTTCTTCACACAGAACATAGCTAAACTATGGAACTCACTCCCACAGGTGGCTACCAACTCAGATGGGTTTAAAATAAGATCCAACAAAATCACGGAGAAGGCTGCCAGCTGCAATGGCTATGCTGCTCCTCTGCAGTTGGCAGCAGCAGAGCTTCTGAATACCTGTTGCTGGAAGCCACAGGAGGGGAGAAGACTCTTGTGTTCAGGTCCTGCTTGGGGGTTTCCCACAGGCAGCTGGTTGGCTGCTGTGAGAACAGGATGCTGGACTAGATGGGCCACTGACCTGATCCAGCAGGCTCTTCCTAGGCTCTTTTCTGTGAGGTTTTGGGGCGGCCTGTGGGTTTGCTTGGGTCCTGGATGAGAGTCATGAGGCTTGAGTGGTGCTGAGTGTGGGGAGGTGTGTTAAAGGAGGGGCTAACATCAGTACAGTCATACCTTGGGTTGAATGCGCTTCGGGTTGAGCGCGTTCGAGTTGCGCTCCGCGCCAACCCGGAAGTAATGGAGCTCGTTACTTCCGGGTTTCGCCGCTTGCGCATGCGCAGACGCTCAAAATGATGTCACGCGCATGCGCAGAAGCGGCGAAAAGCGCCATGCGCGTGTGCAGACGTGCCATCGCTAGTTACGTTTGCTTCTGGATGCGAACAGGGCTCCGGAAAGGATCCCATTCATATCCAGAGGTACCACTGTATTCAGTTATAGTAAGGTAAAGGTAAAGGGACCCCTGACCATTAGGTCCAGTCGCGGACGACTCTGGGGTTGCGGCGCTCATCTCGCTTTATTGGCCGAGGGAGCCGGCGTACAGCTTCCGGGTCATGTGGCCAGCATGACTAAGCCGCTGCTGGCGAACCAGAGCAGCGTATGGAAACGCCGTTTACTTTCTCGCCAGAGCAGTACCTATTTATCTACTTGCACTTTTGTGCTTTCAAACTGCTAGGTTGGCAGGAGCAGGGACCGAGCAACGGGAGCTCACCCCGTCACAGGGATTTGAACCGCCGACCTTCAGATTGGCAAGCCCTAGGCTCTGTGGTTTAACCCACAGCACCACCCGTGTCCCACTCAGTTACAGTACTAATGTCCAAATGTATATTTGCATTGCACTTGCGTTGATGCTTTTACTGCATGTTTGTAAAATGTGTTTTTTCAAAAAAATCTGCCCTGCACTGCATAGATGTATACTAAGTGCTACAGAAATTTCCTCAAATAAATAAAAATGAATCCCTCCCCAACCCTCTCAGGTCCCAGTCAACCCCTCTTGCACTCACACTTGCGCCCCAAGCTCATGTGAGCCTCCAACTGCTTGATCCTAGCAATGAAATCGGGGCTGGCCCCATACTTCTGCAATGAGTAGCCGAGCAGAGTGCAGGCATACTGGGCAGCCCTAGGAGGAAAGAAACAAACAGTGGAAAGGGGTTAGCCTGGTAGAGAAGATACTTGAGGCCCCAATGAAATATCCCTATTGCAATAGCTGGCAGCGCGAGGCAAAAAGCTAAAGCAAAAAGGAGGGGAGGTATATACTTGTACTGTGTAAGTGGGTCCATGAGAGCCTCCTGGAATAATTATATAGCTATATACAGGAGGGTTTTCAAATTAGGATATGTCACATAAATGTCAACATTCTCCAACTTGATGCCTTCCAGATGTTCTGAACTACAGCTGCTCCCATTAGCCTCAGCCAGTGCAGTCTATGGTCAGGGATGAAGGAAGTTGTAACCCAAAATATCTGGAGGGCAGTGGATGGCAATACAAGGCTTGCTTAAGACCCCCAATCACACACTGCCAGGCCAAACAGAGAGTGCAACTGACATATTCTCAAGCTCCGGCAAGCCTCCAGGAGGGAAGGGAGAAAGGCAACCACACCGAGTGCTTGTTATGTCCTTGGAGTTTGAACTTTGGAGGAGCTCTTGGGTATGCAGTAAGATGTGAGAGGAGTGGAGGAGTTATTGCATCACCATAAATTCCTGCTGCTACTGTATCATGAACAGAAGCAAAAAACACTCTGTGGACAGACCCTTTCTCTACAAGTAGAATCATTTTGCAAAGGGCATCTTAACAAATTAACTGTACAATCCTGAAGTTTAAGAAAAGCCTCCTTGCTCAGGAGTCTTCCCAGCTGGGAAAAAGCAAATGCACCCTGAGAAGCATTAAGGTGCATGACTTACAAATGGATTGGGGGGGGGGAAGTTTGGGAACCATTAACCAAACAATTGCTACTGGCCAGTGGAAGAAAACTGAACAATCTGAGATTTTTAGTGCAGCTGTGATGGGGAGAGGGGATTGTGTTGGCCCAAAGCAAAAAGCAGCAGAAAAGAGAAGTATGTTTGTGGTTTTTTTAATTTAAAGTTTATTTCCGTCAAAAAGAGGGTGTGCTTTCCCTGAGTTTGTAAACTTTTTAATCAAATAAAAAATAGCTCTGCTAATGCCAATGAGATAAAGTTCATCATCTTTAGTCCCATAATGCAGAGGACAGGGTGTGGCTGAGAGTGTGTGGATTAAACCACCCCTGCAATGGAACCCATTTTGATGGGGGTGGTTAAGAGTAGCACATTACACAACGCTGCAGTCCAGCATAGTTATCCTGGTTTTGGGCAGGTAGGGGTATGGAAATGAAGGAAAGCAACTGTAAAGCAGATTGCACTGCTGATACAATTAATTATGGGCTGGGGGAGATGAAAGAACTGAGGGTGTCAGTGGTGAGTGGGAAGGAATTATTTGGCCACCACTGAGAAACAAGGGAGGAGCAAACCTGCAGTACAAGTCTTTCAGAGACAGACGTGCCAGGTCACATCACTGTTCAGTCAACAGATCTACCAAAAAGGCTACACGTGTTCTCCGATACCAGTTATCTTTGTCTGGGGCATTTACTTTGCCCCCGCTCCTGGAAAAATCCCCCCTTATTTCTTTCTTTTAAAAAAAGCAATAAAAATCCATTTAAAAGGCATATAGTCAAAAAGTAGCCAGATGACAAATCAAGACCTACTGTCACACAATTTGGGAAGGATTTGTGACCTACAGCTGTTAGAACAAGGGAAACCACAGAATGAACCACGTGCCCCAAACAATGCTAGTGAAATGAGGAAATTGCACAGGAAGGTGTGTGCGTGCAAAGGTAAACTGAAGCATATTAGTGTGTGGAAGGACTACTTGGAAGCAGCAGCCTGGATTCTTCTAGTCCAGAGGTGGAAAGAAGGCACAATTCTGGCCAAGGAAGAGCAGCAGCTAAAATTTGAACTATGGATTGGCAAAGGATTTGTAAAATAGTGTTATGGAAGAGATGCAGAGAGAAAATCATTATATGAGGATGCACAAAGGGGGAGGGGAGGGAAGTCAAAGGAGATTTTATGCTTTTATTGTGTTTATTTTTCTTTTGCTTATTGTATGTAAAATTAAAAATGCAATTGTATTTTCTTTTCATTTTTTAAAAGGGAAGTCTAATAATAATTAATAAGAAGGCAGCATTCTGTAGTGGTTCGAGTATTGGATTAGGACCTGGGGGAGACCAGGGTTCAAATCCTCACTCTGGGTGATCTTGGGCCAGTCACTGCCTCTCAGTCAAACCTACTTTCCAGGCTTGCTGTGGGGATTAATTGAAGATTAACTGAGGAGGAGGAGAATCATGTTGCACCAACTTAAACTCCTTTGAGAAAAAAAAGGTAGGATATAAATGTGACAAAGACATAAAAACAAAAAGTCTTTTCTCTCTCTCTCTCTCTCTACCAAGAAGTCTCAAACTCACCCCTCCCCCCCCCCAAAATATGGCTTTTGACATTTGAGAGGTTATATAGTTTAAAGGCACACCTTATTGTTTTAGGATTGTGAGTTGTCTTAAATTGTTTTTAATATTGAGTTTTAGTTTGCTTATTCATATTTCTTATCCTATTGGCTACTGCATTCACATCCTTTTTCTCCAAGAAGTTCTCAAGGGGGCACATAAAGTTCTCCTACCGCTCCATGTTACCCTCACAGTAACCTTGTGAGGCAGTTAGGCTGAGAAAGAGAGAAAAAGAGAGAGAGAGAGAGAGAGAGAGAGAGAGAGACTGGCCAAAAGTCGTGGCCGAGGGGTGTGTTTATGTGTATGTGTGTTGAACTCTGATCTTTTCTGGGTCCTCCTCCGACACTTCTAATCACTACCCGACACCCTGGCCCACCTTGGGATGAAAGGAGGGTGCTTAAAGAACAAATAATGATAAATGATAAACCAACAGAAAGAACAAAATAACAATGACTAAAGAAATGTAAAAAAAAAAAATCCTTCCAGTAGCACCTTAAAGACCAACTAAGTTAGTTCTTGGTATGAGCTTTCGTGTGCATGCACACTTCTTCAGATACACAGAAGAAATGTAAAATATTTAAGAATACAGTAACAACAATAACCTAGTGACAACACACTATTATGTGGATCATAATAACGAACCACGACCATTACACGAATCCCCCGCTCCCCTTCCCCCAAACGAAAGGTGCCCCAAGAGATGGTACCGGGAGCGGGTTGGCTCTTGGTACCCTTCGCGGCCCCCTGCCTCTCCCTCCCCGCCCTCCGCCGCACCTGAAGACCCGCTCCTTGGCTTGGCTCTGGGCGCTGAATCGCACCCAGGAATCCATCGCAGCAGCAGCAGCCTCTCCTCGGCTAAGGCAGCACCGGCGGGCCCCCTCCTTCCCTCGCCTCCTCCAGGCTCGCAGGCAGCCCTCGGCAGCTCTTTCCTCGGCCTCGCAGGGCCGCACCGCCCTCCGCCTCCCGCAGGGCCGACACCGCCCCCGCCCGTCCCCTCGGCCGCGGGCAAATGAAATCGCGGTCACTTCCGGGGGCAGTACGGCAGCGCCCGAGGGACAAATTTAAACACGGTTAATGGTCAAAGGCTTTGTTGTCGTTGCGGGAGTTTTGCTATTTTCTTTTAACTGGTTCGCTCTGAATCGCTGCTCCTCCGCCCGCCCCCCTCTTAAAGGCGATTGGGGGAAATCCCGACGCTTGCCATGGTTCGCACGGTTCTCATTGGCTGATCCTAAGAGGCTGGGTCGGCCTTCTCTTTACCGCCCAAGCTGGGCAGCCATTCGCCGGCCTCCCGGCTCCTCCCCCCCTGAGGTGTTCACGACGGCGATTGGAGGAAACCCCTCCCAATACCCCCGCCTCCTAGTTTGGGGACCTTGCATTTCCATTGGCTGAGTCCTCAGCTCAGGCACCTCCCCCGCTCCGGCCGAGCTGTCATTCGTCAGCCCCTCCTGCTCCATCCTCTGCCTCCGCTCCTGAGGTGTTCGCGACCGCGGCGGAGCCGAAGCCCCGCCTCCTGGCTCATGGAGGGCGCTCCCATTGGCTGAGCCCTTAGCTCGGGCGCCTCCCCCGCTCCGGTGACGGACACTTTGGCATGAGGGGACGGGGGCCGAGCATTTATTTCGCCCCTCAGTCGCTCGACGGGCCGCCGACGCCTCCGTGCTCGCCATGATGATGGAGTCGCTGCGCGTGCAGCGGCTGCAGCCGGGCGTTGGGGGCACGCTGCGCTCGCTGCGGCCTGGCGTGACGGCGGGAGCGTCCCTGGCGGTTGCCTCGGCTCCCCCGCCGCCGCTGCCGCCGCCCCCGCCGCCGCTCGGGCTGTCGCTCACCCTGGGGCCTCCCCCGCCGCCCCCGCCCCCGCTGCCGCCTCTCCCGCCGTCGCTCTTGCCGGGCGTGACAGCCGGATCCAGCCCCCCGGGAGCCGCAGCGACGGGTCCGCCCGCCGTGCTGAGGGAGGCCGTCGAGGCCGTCGTCAGGAGCTTCGCCAAGCACACGCAAGGCTACGGCCGCGGTGAGGATGAAGGGCTGCCTCGGCCACCGTTATCTGCTTTTCTCCTCTGGGCGTGTGCAGAGTGCCTGCCTCACCCATCCAGGCTCGCATAGCGGGAGCAGATACCGTGTCATAAGCTTAGCCTAGCCTACCTGGCAGAGTTGTTCTGTTGTTGTAAGGATAAAGGCGGCCGGGGAGGAGCCTTACAGAAGGCCCAGAGTTTCTAGGAGGAAAAGTGGGGTGAAAAATGTAAGGAACGAGGTCGAATGTATCCCTGAGGAAAAATGGTCCCGCTTTCCCATTAGCCAGCTTTTTAGAAAAGACTGTAGTAAGCATGTGGAGTGGTCCTGTCTCTTCTGATGGACAGCTTTTTAGAAGTTAGGGCTGAAGCATGTGCAGAATTCAGTTGCCTTCTCTTAACTGCAGCCTGCCTTGCAGTGCTGATGTGACATCAGGCAGAAAACTTCATTGCACTCATTTTGGTGCCAACTATCTGACTTTTAGAAGACATCTGAAGGCAGCCCTTCAGGGAAGTTTTTAACATATGAGGTTTTATTGTGTTTTTAATATTCTCTTGGGAGCTGCCCAGAGTGGCTGGGGAAACCCCGTCAAGCAGGGTATAAATAATAAATAATAAATTATCATTATTATCATTAAAAATGATTTTGTTTATAGTCATTCTTTATTATTATTATAGATTACATTTATATACTGCCCTTCATCCATAGATCTCGGGGTGGTTCACAGCATAAAAAGTTTAGATAAGCCCATTTAGATATGTAGGAATGTTGATGTGTGTTTTAATCTGTTTTTAGCTTATTGCTTGTTTGTTATTTTTTAGCATTTTAAATAGCTGATAATTTGGTGTATTTTTCTGTAAACTGCTTTGCAGGTTATTGCTTTCTTTTTAAACCAATCAAGCAGTGTATAATTTTTATGAAACAAAAAATAAGTAAAGCAGAACAAGGGAGAAGACTTGCAGAATACCTAGAGCTTCTTAGAGGAAAAGTGAGATAGAAATGTAAGAAATGAAGTCAAAATGCCTCTGAGCAAAAAAATGACTTGACTTTTTACTAGTCAGCTGTTTACATTTAAAAGGTGAGCTGAGTGTCTTTCTTTGGTGACAAAACTGACTACTGGAGGAAAAGTGTCCTGTGGATTTCAGTAAGGGAGTGTTGTGGTCTGGTGAACTGGGGAGCCCCAGTGGTGTGGATTCTTGAGTCGGGGGATCTTGGAGAGGGAAGACAGTAATTGGGAGGTGTACAGGTGTTGTGCACCTGCAGTTCTGGGTAGAGACACCCTCTTCTTCCCATCTCCAGCCCTTGATTGCTTGCTAAGATTGCTTGCTTCCCACTGATAATTTTATTTGTTCATTGATTTATTTTAAGTATGGATGTTAGCATTTTTGGCTTCTAACTATTTGAAGTAAAAATAAGCTATTTAAATCCTACACATCTGAAGCAACCATTTGTTTCTTTTGTAGCCTGATGTGTTATGTGGCTTATATTAAGTACACCCATAGGGTAGATGTCTAGAATGTTTGTTTTCAGCTAATGTTAAATGAAGGGGTCTTCCCCCGCCCTGAGAAAGTTTCCCACCAATAATGGCGAATCCTGTTCCCTCCCATCCTTTTTTTCAGATTGGCTGTATTTTTTAGCAATGTTTTGTCCCTGTTTTTGGATGAAATGGGGCCCAGGTTCTTCTTGTCTGTTTTGGGAAATGTTTTCTAGCCTGCTACAATTTTTATGTTCTGGGATAGTACAGAAGGCCCTAATTGTGAACATACTCCAGGGTAGCCTCAAAATGGGCCAATTTCAAGAGCTGTTTGGTTGGCTTATGAAATGTAGGAAAGGAGCAGTTAAAATGATGCAAACATCTATGTGGAAAAATATTGTCCTCTGCTCCAAATGGGGAGACTTTGTGGCCACTTGGGGTGTCAGATGTTGGCCTACAGCAGCAGCAGGCAAAGTAGACACCGCCTTGCAGGTTCTAAGCAGCGAATGCTTGGCAGGCAATCTGTGACTTTAAACACAACACTGCTTTCCTGGCTCTGAAAGGCTTTGAGGCCATGTGGAATCATTTATTCTTTCCTATTTAATATGCAAGTCAGATGTGCTGTCATACACAAGGTAGGGACTAGAGTATGTGATCCAAGGCCATAAACAGTGGATATAAATAACAGCCAGTGGTCTGACTGTAAACGTCCTCACTCTCAGGTAGGAAATGTAAAAATGAACTGCTGCTTTTCGTACTTGTTGAGGTCTTTGAAATATAATTTCTTTCAGTGAAATGCAATGAAAGGGGTTTTTGAACAATCACTCTGGGCAGCCCCAGTCAGCACAGTTGTAGTCCAAAAGTTCTGGAGGGCAAGGGTAATAGAGGGGTAGGTTTTTATGGATGTGCTGAAGTTTCCCGTTTAAGATTGGCATTGCTTTTGCTGCTGAACTGCAGTCCCCCACCTATAAGATGTGGCATTTCTGTATTCTCAACAGGGCATCCAACGTACATTAGGGTATAGCAGGTTCGTAAGGTAACCCTAGCCCAAACCATTCAGGGCTTTAAAGGTTGTTAGGAGTTCAATGAACTGGACCGAGAAATACATTGCTATACAGAGCAAATGGTACAGCATCGGTGTTACAACTTCAAACTGCCTGACTCCAACCAATGATTGCATTGTGTACTGGTTGAATTTTCTGTTTTTTCTTCAAATGCATCTCTATGTAGAGCACTTGGTGTCCCCAGTACAGTACATGGATAACTCAGTCTGCTCTTTCCAGAAAGCAAGAGCATTTGAAATACTGGAGGAAGTAAATTAGGGGTGTGTGTGAAAGAGGTCTCTATTTGTCCTCTCCTCTCCCTCTTCAGAGAGAATGTGAGAATGGATAGCAATCTGATTGGGCTTTATAAATGATATTAAGCCTAAAAGAGGATCTCTTTATGAGAATAGTTTGGGAAGAAAATAGAGGGAGTTGGGCAAATTCATAGTCACACTGGCTGTTTGTATTTATGGAGTGGGTTCTCATTTCAATTAACATAAACCTGGGTTTCTTTTTACTATGCAAATCTGTGTAGGCTTTGTGTTTTGTTTTGACTTTCTTTTTTCCCCTTTTTTGCTGCTCAGTAAATTCCAGGCTTATAAAAAACCAGCTAGTATTAATATGGTACATGGATGCTGATTGAGAATAGCATTCTGTTAGACCCAAGTATTTGTGAACCCTGGCGTTGAAATGTCTGATACTACTTCTGAACCAGCAGTTAAGGAGATTCGTGTAGCATACTTGCTTTACTTAGCATATTGCCTCTAGCTTTTCCTTCAGCTCACAAGTAATTGTTCTCTCTTCAATCATTTCCCTATATTCTGAAGGACTACATACACAGTCTTCAGATTACCTGTGTATACATAAGCATAGTCTTGTATAAATTAGCTTGTAGAAGTTGGGAAGACATCCTAGAGCAGTAGCTCATACTGTTTATATGTGCTCCAAGCCTGAGGTAGAACTGAAGTAGCAACTTTCTCCCGAGGACCAAAGACAACTGTGTAAAACCAACTGTAAAAACTAGTGTGGACAGTGGCTCCTGTTGTAATCTTTAAGCACACTTCCATTCTAATATAAGCCAGCTTCATTTCCACAGTGCTTTGGACAGCATTGCTTTTCCATATTCTTGTTGGAGCCAGTAAGCAGCCTCTGGAAAGCTGTTCTTCGTTAAGCTTTTTATCTCCTATGCGGTGTTTGCATACTTTGAGGAAAGGCTCAGCCAATTCTTCATGGAAACCTGGACATCTTAGACATCATTGCTTGCTTTTTCAAATGTTTCTAGCCAAAATAATTATTTTATTTTTCCTTGGGCTTTTCCATCTTCCTTTTAAAATCAGAACCTCTAGGCTGCATTTATTTAAAATATGAGTTAGTAAAGTGGTCTAGGAGAAGCGCTACAGCCTACACACAGTTTTTGTCTTTTTTAAAGATGTCACATTAATGGGGTTCTTAAGAATGCTGGTGACCAAGAAAGCATTGACCCTTAGATATTGCAGAATGAATTCCATCTTCATAGTGGATTAATATATTTTGACAGATTGAAAAGTATCGCTTCGGTAATTAATCTGTGTTGTGCAGTATTGCCACAAACTCTCTCGCTCTCTCAGATCATATTCACTTTTAAACCATAACTTTAAAACAATAACACTGCTATTTCTACATATTATATTAAAATGCAAAACAGGACTTTGTTTCTAAGCTCATGCATTTTTGCAATCTTAAATATGAAACTATTTTGTTGTATCTTTTCTAACCAAAATATTCATACTATTTGTACTTAGTCTGCTAATGCTGGTTTCCATCTTCTAGGGAAGTACTAATTTTAGTCAAGGAGTGCGGCTGCTTAGCATAATTATCCACTGTCTGGCCTCATGCTTTCACAAACATAACACTTTGCAGTACAAAGGGGACAGTGTGTAACGGGATCTTGTCTGGGCTGAGAATAGAACACCCATGCTCTTGCTACAAAATACCATTTTCGCTGCTTTCAAACATCGCAAACAGACACAAACCGGTTGGTTGCTTTCTTGACACATGATGAATTGATATTGTGTCATGAAGATTCTAGATAAATAATGTAGGGGTTCACTGGGAGAAGAGGGCAAGCTAATGGCCAATTCTGAGAGAAGAAACACTTGCAGACAATTCTTAGAAGCATAGTGAGAAGTATTACTAAAGACTATTCACTCTGTTTGGCCATAGCCATTTCCACACTGAGCTAGAATGCTATTGTTTCATTTGGTGTGTATTCAGCTAAGTCCTACTGGGTAGACCTGTTGCAATTAATGAACCTAAGTCATATCTGTTGACTTCAGTTGGTATACTCTGAGTAGGACTAGCACAGAATACCACCCATATACTCTAGAGGTATGCTTTTTCACTTAATCTCACACTGCATGCATGGGAGTGGGGGCATTACAGTGCAATATACATCCTTCTGTCCATGGGTGACATGCCATCCGTGGGCACCAGATTATCCAACTGTTGATTTCAAGCATCATAACATAAATCTAGAATGTTTATTTACCACAGGGGTATTTAGTTCAGCTGATGGGCTACTTTTAACAGTTAAATTGACCCAGCCCTGAAATTTTCTCTCCCAGCTTTTGATGCATGAGTAAAGCTGCCCTTTGAAAATAACAGTTGGGCTTTGGTAAGTGACCTGGGTGTGTGTGCATATTTTATGTACCATCCAGGGTAGAATCTGCTTTAGGGGAATTATTTTGATTGGATTTTTTTTGAGCAAGCAAATAAAAGGCATACTAACATAAAAATGCTAATATATTTGATTGTGCATTATGGGTTTGGTTGCTTTGTGATAGCTTGACAAACTACTACAGAAGAAGACTTTAGGTCTTCTTCGGAATGAAAGTGCATGTTTGACATTAGTAAAAATAAATTTTGCTTGCCCACATTTGAATTCCAGGCATTCAATGGTTTCCCATACAGCATACTGCACAGATTGTTTATGGTTTCCTGTGAGTTCCTTTCATTAGTAACTGCTGTGTGTGTGTGTGTGTGTGTGTGTGTGTGTGTGTGAGAGAGAGAGAGAGAGAGAGAGAGAGAGAGAGAGAGAGCATGCACATGTGTATAAAGGAAACCCCAAATCTGAAAAATCTCCATTAATAGTCATTCCTCAGAATCTTGCTGAAACTATTTTAGCAGCATATGTATCTATTATGCCTCTTCTTCCTAGAGCTAATCAAGCTAATTCACATTAATATGAAAATTCTTTTTCTTTGCTGTAGATTTGCATGGAGAAGAGAGATGGTGGTGATTCTGAAAAATCTAGATTTGATGCACCCCACTTAATCAATTTCTGTTGCTCCTTGCACTTCCACAAATCATGGTATCCATCTGGATTGCCTAGATAGGGTGGACTGGAAGACACCGTTTTGCAATTGTTCCAGTCCTTCCTGGAGGGTAGAGCTTCAAAGATGCTATTGGAATTTGACTACTCAACTTCATCAGCATTGGCTAATGAGGTCTGCAGTGTTCTGCCTCCATCCTCTGTTTTGCTTAGCATCTAAATGCAGCTACTGTGCTTGGAGAAGTTGTCTGAAGATGTGGGATTGAGTGCCATCAATATGCTGATGACAAGCACCAGTTACATTAAATTCTGGGGAGGCAATAGAAGTCCTGAAAGAGCTTGATGAAAGACTGGATGTGGGTGAACAAGCTGATATTGAATTGAAATAAGGCAAAAGTATTTCTAATTATCTGAAAAGCTGATTTGGGGTTAGGCATCTAGCTTCTGTTAGAGCTGATAGCACTCTGCTTGAAAAGCCAGGTTTATGTGTGTTTGTGCTCTTGATCCTAGTATTGCTCCTTGGTACCCAGATGGTAGCTGTGGACTTAAATGGTTTTGTATAGCTGAGTCCTGTGTACCAGCTGCATCTTTTGCTGAGCAAGGCAGATTTAGCTATTATAAAACATGTCCTAGTAATGTGAATCAACCTTGAATTTATCAAGAAAGATAGGTCATAGCATTTTATAAAAAAATATCTAAAATAAGTTGGATCATTGTAATGTGCTCTTCTTGGAGCTGCGCTTTGAAAAGATCACATACGGTAAATTTTAACGGGTGCACATTGTGACAGAGTTGTGACCAAATTTTTTTTTTAAAGAAAGAGATCTAGAACATGGTTGTTGTACCAGATTCTTTGCCTTACAGTTTATTTCCAAGTGTAGTTCAAAGTGCTGCTCATTTCCTTTAAAGCCCTAAATGATTTAGGACTAAGGCACTTGAAGGTTGGATTCTGCCCACCTACATAGCTCTTCATTGGAGACCCAGTTCAGTGTTCTACCACCAAGTGAAACTTTTCTGTTGACAAGGCCTTTATTTTTGTGGCTCTGTAACTCTCTACCCCAAGAGGTGGGTGGTCCTAATAAAGGCATTCTCCTTCTGTGGGTTTCTGATATTTTTTCTATGGTCCAGTATGGCTTAAGAGAGCCAGTGTGGTGTAGTGGTTAAGAGCGGTAGGCTCGTAATCTGGTGAACCGGGTTCGAGTCTCCGCTCCTCCATATGTAGCTGCTGGGTGACCTTGGGCTAGTCACACTTCTTTGAAGTCTCTCAGCCCCACTCACCTCACAGAGTGTTTGTTGTGGGGGAGGAAGGGAAAGGAGAATGCTAGCCACTTTGAGACTCCGGGTAGTGATAAAGCGGGATATCAAATCCAAACTCCTCTTCTTCTTCTTAATTCTATTTTTTTTTTTACATCTTAAAAATACTTGTATGATGTGCTATCCCCAAATCCTTAAATTTGCCGAGAAATACCACATATGAATCTTGAATCAGCTGCTTGCTTTCTCTTGTATGTCTGTTTCAAAATCTAGCACAGAAAAATATTATGAATTGTGCTAGGTGTGTCTGGGCAGGTCAGTCAGACTATTAATGGATGCTCTTAACCTGCCCACTCTCAAACTATTTTCAGTTGCATCAGAATAGCACACAAGGCATTATGCAGTAGTATCTTAGTTTTTAAATGTCAAGAGGGTGCCTATTTTTAGGGGGAAATGAGTTGCAATTTCATGCTTTAAACTTTTTTCTGCCTCAAAACAAGTCCTTTGAGGCATTTTAAAAGTCAACCTGAGTATAGTATTGTATGCCTTAGAATAACTTTTACTCAGTAACTATCACCACAGGCTTTCCTTTTCCCCCTCTAGCTTTGGACATGTCCCAAGGATGCTGAACGTCTAAGGCAACATGCTTCAGATTTGGCTGCTGACCCTTGGTCATGGTTGAACCTGTCTTTGTATCTCTCTTGGGGGTGGGGGGATGATAAGCAGCAAATGATGATTGTAGATTATATTCCTCTTGCTGCCTTCTGTGTAAATACTCTATTATGATATATGCCTCTTTCTCTATTTTCAGTCAACGTTGTGGAAGCTCTCCAGGAATTCTGGCAGATGAAGCAATCACGTGGTGCTGATCTGAAAAATGGTGCTCTGGTGGTTTATGAGATGGTCCCATCAAACAGTCCTCCTTATGTCTGTTATGTCACATTGCCTGGGGGGAGCTGTTTTGGCAGTTTTCAGGTTAGAATGTGTTAACTAGATGTTTTGATTACTTTATGTTGTGGTGGTCTGGAACTCTGATCTGGTGGGGTTGATTAAAAGTTCCTTAGGCTGTGTACAGATGGCTTTAGTGGATCAAAGCCAGAAAATTTCCCTTCATACCACAACCATGGCACTAGCCCTGATCTAGCACAGGCAGCTAGAGAATTGTACAAATATATCCTGTGGATATGAGAGCTGCTCCGTGGTCTGTGTATGTGTGTGTGATTCATCACGGACACAATCTGGTAGGCACAACAGTTAACACAAAATGTGCATGCATCTCTTGCAGTGGTGCTAATTATGTTTGGAAGGGCTTGATTGTCCCCAGCAAAATGGTTCTGGATTTAATGGTGACTTAGTGGGCAAAAATGGTGTCTCTTTTTAAGCTCACCTCACCTAGGAGGTTTTGCTTGATAGATGCCATCCATTCCTTTCATCAAAATATGTGGCCTGTCTGTACAGGAGTGTTATCTCATATGGTGGATAGCTCAAAACCAATTTTCCCATGTGCAGGGGTGTGTATGTGCAGGCATGCTTAACTCTTTTGCCTCTAATTTCTAAACCAGTGTTACCTGTTCATACCAGCAGGCAGTCCTTGATGGGAGCATCGTTGTGGTGTGTGCATGTTTGATTTCTGTTCTGCAAATGTGACCTCAACATGCAAAAATTGGAAATAGTGTTGTTTCACACACCACAATGATGAAAAATACTGCCAGTGCTCCTTCAGCAACAACTGGTGGAAATAGGCATGCTGAATCCTTTCCTTTGGGCTATTGGAAACAAAATGGCCAGCTTGTTTTCAGATGAGGTGCAAATGGAGGTAGGGGTGTGGCAATAGATAGCACCCAGCAAAACTTCTCCATACACTAAAACCCCACACAGTTGGGTAACTTGTAATTTTATATTTCATTTTTACACTTAGCAGGCAGTTTGGGGAAATCCAAGTTTGAGGGAAAGTGTGGGCTGCCAGTTAGAAGAGCTGGATGTTATGTGGATGGATACTACAAACACTCACAGATTGAGACACAAGCAGCCTGAAGCCTGCATTAAACTTTTGTGTGGATTATTCCTTAAAGTCCATCCAATTGCTGTAGTAAATCATAAGTCTCTTGATTGTCCAAGACCAGTGTGTGAAGCATTCTGGTGTAAGTGTCATTGTGCCATAAACTTCAATATATCTTCCTTCCTACCTCAATTCCGGTAGGTTACAGATTTAACACTTGGAAGTCTTGGCTGTTACTTTTGGCTGAACCCAGGCTCTGTGTAGTGGGCTTAAAACAGGTATCCCAAACAAGCAATCCTGGTTTCTGAACTGCCTACCCACTTGGAGAACAGCAATGGGTGTTTAGAATAGGGTGTTCACAGCTTGGTTTTAGCTAATTAATTTTGTTGACAGACCCAGCTGTGGTATTTCCTTCTCTAAATAATATGTGCTGACTTCAGCTGCTTGTGTAATTCTTGCATTGTAGATGACTGGAGTTTTTGGGTTTAAAGAGCCCGTTCCTAATGACTTCAGGATGTTGGAGAGCACCATGTCAGCATGCATAGCTGCAACCTAGTAATTTGGGGTAGAATACATACTTCATAGTATGTGGGATCTAACTGATCTTGGCTTTCTTGATTCCTGTTCTTAAGCATGCCCTGTTCTTCTGTCTCTGCCCGCCCCCTAGTTTTGTCCTACCAAAGCTGAAGCCAGGAGGAGTGCAGCAAAAATTGCACTGATGAATTCAGTGTTCAATGAGCATCCGTCCCGGAGAATCACAGACGAGTTTATTGAGAAGAGTGTCTCGGAGGCTCTGGCATCTTTCAACGTGAGTGCTTTTCAAAGCCCTGCGGCTATAATTGGTGGGGACAGAATTGCTGGGAAGCATCACGACTCCATGGGAAGGGAAATTCTTTGCATCTGGAAACCCTTATTGGCAAGGTTTCTAACAACTCTGGGAATGTCATCAAAATAAACTGTTAAACACCCACCCAGCCCATGCTCTCTTCTCTATTGAATGCAGAGCTTCTCCCAGTTGCATTTTTGTTAATTTGCCCTTGACACTTTCACTACACCCTGTGTGGAAGCTCTCTGGAGTACTAAACTGTTCTAATTCCAGAGCCATGCAAAAGCACACCAGAGTTTTCTGAGCTCTGATCAACATTATTGTGAAATACTTTTAAAAAAACCAAAACTGATAACTCTCTTCTTTTTGTGGTTCATGGTGGAGGTGGAATGTTTGATCTGGGTTCAAATCCTGCCTCTGTCATGGGTTTATGGGACAGCCTTGAGCAAATTGCTCTCACCTCACCCTTTTCTCTATAGTGGGAATAAAGCTTTTCAGTGTTGAGGAAAAATAGGATAAAGATCCTAAAGTGCTATGCAATTGTGAGATCATAGGTTTCAGTACACTAGACACCTGTTTATCTGAAAATCAAGTTCATATATTTTTGTGTTTGATATCTTCTGCATTAATTACCTGCTTCCAGAAGGAGTGGCTCCAACTACCACCCAACCATTGCTTTTCTGCTGTAAATTACAAGCAGAATTGGAACTGCCTTTCTACACATTTGCTTTTTCTATGTATACATTCTGCTACATATAGAAGTAGAGTGCCACAGAGTTCTGTCCCAGGCCTAGTGGTGTTTAACATCTTTATAAATAACCTGGGTAGAGGTTATGCTCATTAGATTTGCAGATGACACCAAACTGAGTGGTGCTGAAGGCATCTACACACCTGTAGAGATTGCACTACTCTACTGCTCTATGGGTTGTGGGGGAAGTCCTGACTTTTTGTAGTCTGAGGATAGAAAAACCACAGGGGGGGAAACAGGGTGACAATATTTGGCTGATGCCCTGTAAAATGTATGACAATTCCACTCTAAATGCCTAGTGTAAGCACTTGATGCTTGATTAATAAGACAGCAAAATGTATTGAAGTTCATTGCATATCTACACTCTAAACTTTTTGTTGTGTACATATTTAAGCGCCAAATAATCTTAGGAACCATAATATGGTGAATAGTGGGGGTTTGGCTAAATTGCTAGCCATACTCTTGCTGAGCCACAGTTCTAGGGACTGGGAGTGTGAATGCCTATTAAACTAGATGAACTCTGGTTTAGTTATTTCTGTGTGAGTGTAACTGGAATGCCTGTTGTGTGGTGTGAGGAAGCTTATTTGTGAACCATCAAATTGAGATATAAGAGTCATTCTTAAATAGCTTGTGTATCTTTCTTCAGCTGTCCTGCAACCATAAGAAAATGGCTATGTTTATATGTTATGCTAAACCATGGGTTAGTGCTATGTGTGTGAGCTGGAATGAGCCTGAGCAAAGCCTTGAGCTTGTGAATTCACCCTTCCCTCTCTTTTTTGGGTATGGACAAGAGACAGAGTTTGCCAGTGTTTCAGTTTCTCTTAATCTCAGTATAGTCATAGTTTGTTTATTTATATACAGCTTTCCCCACAAATACATTTTACTCAGAGCAGTCCACCAAGGCTGCCCTGTCTGAGAAAGAAGGATGTCTATTAAACATCACACCCTTGCTTGTATCCAAATGCTGTGGAAATACCTCCTTAGAGGTCTGTCTGCCCTAAGCTCCTTGAATGTTTGTCTTTCTTGCAGGGCAATAGAGAAGAAGCAGATAATCCAAGCACAGGCATTGGTGCTTTCCGCTTCATGTTGGAGTCAAACAAAGGAAAGTCCATGTTAGAGTTCCAGGTACTCTTTTTAATATGATTAATCATTCCTCCAGGGCTGGCCCTACCATTAGGCAAAGTGAGGCAGGAGGGAGCTGCAGCAAGTTGTTGGGAAGAAGAGGATTGTGTGCCATGTCGGCTACCTTGTCCTAGCCCGTTGCCCTCAGGCGCCGTGGAAGACACATTCTCATTACCAGTATTAAAGTAAGATTTTGCTGCCAGCCTGATCAATCTATGTACATGGAATGAGAGGTAGTGCCGCCTTGTACTTTGCCACAGGCAGCAAAATGTGTTGGGCCAGCCCTTCATTCCAGCCTTGTGTGCTGTATGCATAATGGGACCAGTCAGGCTGCATTAAAAAAAAAGGCCTATTAAATGCAAAGTAGAAAGGGAACCCAAGTGGTTTCGTAATGCAGTATTTTTTTCCAGTTCAGACACACACTGCTGAGCAGCAGAGGGCTTAATTTGCTACAACTCAGGAAGATGAATATTTTAAGACGTAACACCTCTGCAGTTAGCTTTAAAATAGGTACTTAAGGGATTAAAGCTTGTAATCGATTGGGCAGTAGACTGAAGTGATGGCTTTTGAATTTCTTACCAACTCTAAATCCTCAATCTTGTGACAATTTAAGGAATTTATGCTTTGTATTTATTCTGCTTTTAGGAGGAGAGAAATTTGTCTAGTTCTGTCACTCCCTCCCCTCCCCCCGACCACTTCAAAATTGCTAAGAGTTGTGATGGAACACTTAATTATTTTTCTGCCTGTTGTAGCAGTTGTAATGCACTGTGCTAGATGCTATATGATTTTTCATTTTCATTTTATTGCTTCTTTTATTTCCTATTGATGGTGTTTGAATTTTGTAGAATTCACATTGTAATACAATAAAATGCGGTATAAGAAATAAAAGAAGCAATAAAATTAATAATTAATATGAATATTTAATGTGATGGATGTGCCATCCCCCTTCTTCAACCAAAATCCACAGACATGCTGTGGACTACCTGAATCAAGCTCATTAACCATTGGTGGCCCATGGACCACAGTTTGAGAACTCCACCTCTAGTTTATACTGTAGTGGGACTTGAAAGCTTAGTGTCTGTGAATGGCAGAGGTATCATGCAGGATGCTTAAGGAATTAAACCTTAAAGTGCACTGATGGAATGTAAACGTTGCTTATTGTGTGTCTAGGAAGAAATCTCTGATGATCACTCTGTGCTAGCAGCACACTGAATAGACAATAGAGAGACATTATGTCAAGGGAAA
Organism: Podarcis bocagei; assembly: GCF_964188305.1. Taxonomy (NCBI): domain Eukaryota; kingdom Metazoa; phylum Chordata; class Lepidosauria; order Squamata; family Lacertidae; genus Podarcis; species Podarcis bocagei. The sequence continues at coordinate 27,586,238 of NC_138142.1, read as the reverse complement.
ATTGGGCCCCAGAGTTTCACTGCTAGGGGCTGGAATGGAGCCAGATTTGTTTTTTTCTTTTTCTTTTTGAAGGCAGGTGCCTCAGCCTGTGACTGCAAATCAGCTTCCCTGGTGCTGATGTCTCCTTCTCTAGTTATGATAACATTGCAGTAGGTTAGCAGAGCAAGGTTTATATTAGTGGCCCTGCTTATACAGAGTGACTCAGTTGGTTATGTATTACCTCATGCTCTTGCTGTATTTATGGACCTGCCTGCCTGCCTACGTGAGGGAGGTTTATGGGATAGTTTTTGGCCTGAGCTTCTGCTGGCTTTCATGCAGTTTTGTAGCTCTAGGATTCTTAGTGGTACATGCACACAGCAGACCCAAACCATGAGAATCTGTGACGGTCTTCACAGTCCTTCTGTGTAAGTGTCAGGGTATTTTCCCAAGGCAGCTGGAATGGCTCTTCTAGGCAACAGGCCTGCATTGTCTTGAACTCTATCATGCTGCATTTTTTACTAGCCTCATAGGACATACAAAAGGCCTTTGTAAGAGCTGGGATTTTCACCCCTGGTGCTGTGATCCCTCTGCCTATGACACTGTTTTGGAGACAAACAGCTGGGGAACAGTTAAGCTGGCACTCAATTCCACCCCAAAATACAAAAACTTACAACAGATTTGTGGAGGCTCTTGGCTTTTCTTTTATTAGGGGCAAATGCACTTGGTAGAATTCTGCCAATAATTTTGGGTGATACCAATTTTTTAAAAAAGGTTTTTATTTATTTTCCATGGTACAGAAGATACATTCTGAGAAAACAATTGTTACAACAGTAAACAACAAACAACTTGTTCCGATATGATTATTACATAGCATGACAAAAGTCTGCATAGTTTCTTTTTATTATTCTAAAAGATCGTGCCACATTTCCCCATGAGTGTTGGGTGGATTCCTGCCACAGTCTGAAAAATTAATGTATTCAGTAACATTTGCCATATGTTATAAAAGGAATAGGGATTATGTTTGTCCTTTCCTACTCTGACCTGACATGTTAGTTTCTTGCCCAATGCTATTGACCATATGCTGGTGCACCAAGAATTGAAGTTAAGCCCAACATCTGGCTAAGTGGTCATAATTAGGGTAATCTTGGGCAGACAGGATAGTAAGCCCAAGTAGTGCTAGTGCATGATACAGTGGTGCCTCGCAAGACGAAATTAATTCGTTCCGCAAGTTTTTTCTTCTTGCGAGTTTTTCGTCTTGCGAAGCACGGTTTCCCATAGGAATGCATTGAAAATCAATTAATGCGTTCCTATGGAAACCGCTTGCCAGGCTGGCGGTGCGGAGAAGGGCTTTTCTCCCCACCGCAAGCCTTCAGAACAGGTACGGGAACAGAGGGGAAGGGGCGCAGCGCTTCTCCTCTGTTCACGGGGCTTGCGGTGGGAGGAGGGTTTTTCCTCCCCACCGCCAACATTCAGAACAGCATTCTGAATGTTGGCGGTGGGAAGGAAAACCCTCCTCCCACCGCAAGTCTTCAGGACAGCCTTCTGAAGGCTGGCGATGGGGCGGAAAGACCTCCTCCTGCCGCCAGCCTTCGGAGCAGCCTTCCAAAGGCTGGCAGTGGGGCAGAGAGCCCTCCTCCCGCCGCCAGGCTTCGGAGCATCCTTCCAAAGGCTGGCGGCGGGAGGAGGTCTTTCCACCCCACCGCCAGGCTTTGGAGCAGGCTTCCGAAGGCTGGCGGCGGGAGGAGGTCTCTCCGCCCCACCGCCAGCCTTCGGAGGAGGTCAGAGGACAGTGGGGAAGACGCGCTGCGCTTCCCCGCTGTCCCGGAGATTTCCCTATGGGCTTTCGTCTTGCGAAGCAAGCCCATAGGGAAATTCGTTTTGCGAAGCGCCTCCAAAACGGAAAACCCTTTCGTCTAGCGGGTTTTCCGTCTTGCGAGGCGTTCGTCTTGCGGGGTACCACTGTATATTTCAGTGGTTTTGTTATATATCAGACTGACTTATTTGAATATATTTTAATGATATCGCAAAGCCACCACATATGGAAATATGTACCTTTGACTGTGCACCCCCTCCAACAATTAGGGTTGACTTCCTAAGATATTTGGGATAGCCTCACAGGTGTATAGTGCCACCTATGCAGAAGTTTTAATGAGGATACCGATTTTTGCATAAACCAATTTCTATGGTATCTTGGACCACAAAGCTGTCTATTGCTATTTGTGCTTCTATGTCCATCTCCCACAGCATTTTTGCTACATTTTAGGTTTATTAAAGCTTTATAAATTGAGAAAGCTATACTCTTAGAGAATGGAGAGGGGTTGGGGGACACCAATTTTATGTATTTATACTCCACCCGTCAAAATCTTTCACAGGGTAGTTTACACAAAAGTACTGTATAAAATAATAAAGGCATACAATAAAACACAAACAATCCACAGTCTAAGAGCAGCATAAAGCCGATAAACATGGATTTATAATTCAGAGTTTCAAAGACCTGGGAAAAGCAAAACATATTTCCCTGTTGCCAAAACGACACCATAGCAGGCAGGCACCCTGTCAGCCTCCCCAGAGAGAACATTTCACAAATGGAGCACCACGACTCTGAAGGCCCTTTTCTCTAGTCACCACCCACCACATCCATAATGATGGAAACTTTGAGGGAGGGCTTCCAAATATGATCTCATGCAGCTAAGTTCTTTTAGAGAGGGCAATCCTTCATCCTGACTCTTCCCTGTGAATGGACTGAAAGGAAAATCCCAACACTTTGGCTAGGGCCTGGAACGGACTGGGAACCTGCATGTATGTGTCTCTTCTCACCAGCAAGAGACGTTTCCAGTGCCTGGTCACTGTTAGCAGCCTCACAGCTGTATTTTGAGTTTCCACACCATTTTCAAAGGCAGCTGCATGTACAATGCTTTTTCAGTAGTCTAATGGACAAGGCTACCAGAACATGGTCAACTGAGGCTTGGCCATCTTGGTCTATAACAGGTAGCAGCTGGTGCACTAGAACTCCATGCCACAGAAGCAGGCAACCAGCAACTCCAATAGCAAGTATGGTTCTGTGAGCACTCCCAAATGGTGGTCCTGTTTTATTAGACAGAGTGTTGCCTAAGTAGATTTAAGCACCACCTTTATAGATGGATGAGCTATCCACTGCCAACAACAACTCCATTTTGTCTGAATTGACCTTGTTTATTCACCTTTATCCAGTACATTACAGATCTCAGGCACTGGTCAGTGCTTCCAGAGTCTGATGAAAAAGAGAAACAGAGTTTGGTGTCATCCCCATGTTGACGATGCCTCACTCAACATTTTCATGTAGATGTTAAAGAGTGGGTGGGTGGGAGCAAGATGAAGCCTTGTGGGATGCCTTGGAGCTGAGCCATAGTAGGTGAAGGTGTCTTTCTCTCTCTCAGAACATCTAGTTACACTTCCTCTGAGAAGCATTTCACCCATCAGTGGACATCTCTTTAATTTCCTTCTCTTTGCTTCATTAGTGTTGAAACAGTGCTTAAAATTGGGCTGCTTTCCTTTGGCAGGAGCTGATGACCGTCTTCCAGCTGCTGCATTGGAATGGCAGCCTCAAAGCCATGCGAGAGAGACAGTGCTCACGACAGGTAAGCAGAGCTGCAGATGGGATTCCTGAACCTTTGGACTGACAATCCTGTCTTCTGTGTGGGATTCATGTGGCTGGCAGTGGATTCTCCCAATGCAGTATGGGAGGGTGAACCCAGGTGTAACCCATGAACGTCTTTGTAGTAAAGGATGGGTAGCCGTGTTGGTCTGCCATAGTCAAAATAAAAAAATTCCTTCCTGTAGCACCTTAAAGACCAACTAAGTTAGTTCTTAGAATAAAAAAAAGGATTTTTTTTTTATTTTGTAGTAAAGGCTTTAATATGTCGCCACTTGCCTTCAGCACAGGCTGGGTAAGCTTCCCTATTCAACAAAGTTTATTTGAGCATACTCACTTGGGTCGTCATGGGGCTAGTGAATTTCCAGGCAGGCACACCAACAAGAGGTGATTGCCTAAGCTTTCTTGTTGCTCTAGCCCTCACTACTGCATCTTAGCCATGTCTATCTGTGCCAATCAATTTCTGTTTGCCCAGTCTTCTTTGAAGTCCCGCTTAAAGTATGCACATCATCTCAGTGGCAGATGGGCTGGCCGTAGTGGTTCCTCTGTGGTTGGTCCCTGCCCATTCCATTCCACAGCCCTGGTATTTGGAAGACACTAGTTTCATCAGTCAAGTGCTCATCTGCTGATCTCTCTCTCTCTCCCTCCTGCTAGGAGGTGTTGGCTCACTACTCTCACCGTGCTCTCGATGACGATATAAGGAACCAGATGGCAATGGACTGGGTCAATCGGGAGCAAAATATCCCAGGGGCTCTTTCAAGGGAGCTGGCCTCAACAGAGCGGGAATTGGATGAAGCCCGGCTGGCTGGGAAAGAGCTGCGGTTCCACAAGGAGAAGAAAGACATTCTGATGTTGGCAGCTGGCCAGCTGGGGAACATGCACTCTTCCAACTGTTGAGAAACCCCAGAGAGCTGTTCTGTTTCCCCTTCCCTTCCCTTCCCTTCCCTACACTCTCACTTCACTACCAACTTGCTAATGGGGTATGACCTAGAGCTTGTTACAAAACTGAAGGGGGCAAAATGTCCAGCCAAATTCTCCTAATTGACTTTCAAATTTTTCTTACGTTATCAGTCATGCAACATGCTGTTTGGATTTTGGATTTTTAAGTCTAATCTGGTTGTAGATTGTTGAGATTTGGCAAGTGAATAACTTGTATCGCAGATAGATACACCCAACCCCTATTTTACTTACACACAAACACCATTTTTCAATATACTTCAGCCAGAGAGAAATATCTCAAAATCTGAATGTTGAAACTTGGTCAGGTTGAGTTTGTTCATAATTGAGCTTCAGTTCTAACCTGAATCACATCACTTAAAGAGTGTGCACAGATGCCTCTTTTTGAAGAATAGGGGCCCATTTGCACATTTTTAAAATCTCTTTGCTAAAAAAAAAAAATTCTGTATAGATTTTATAATGTACTTGGATATTCTTAGTTATCTTTTTTCTCTTTGGGATAGAGAATTTCTTATTGATTCACTATAGAGCACATTTTTAAATGTAGCCTTTTTAGTGTTAAATATACTAATACTCATTTAGTCCTCAATTCTATCCAGGTACTATACAGTATTAAGTGGAAATGTAGCACTGCCAAGAGGATACTAGTTTTGCCATGGATATAAGGCATAAACTGTATGTTAGGCAAATGTATTCTTGCAGTTTATGTAGTTTGATACACTCCTTTTCCCCTTGCCACCTGATAAGCACAGCACTTAAAACACTCCTCTTCACTGTTCTCGAACTACTATTAAGGTTTTTATTTAGTTGGTTAATGGCATCTTGTTCTAGCTGGTGTCTTGATTGCAAGGTTCCACAGAGTTTGAGCAGTTCCCTATTGCTGCAAGGGACGGGGTGTATCTCGTCATAGTGGCTGCATTTGCATTGTGTAAACCATAGTTAATGGCTGGCTGTCATGTCACTCCTCCCCTAGCACAAGTGGGAGCAACAAACCACAATCTCTGACATAGCGTTACATTTGAACCAGAGATACTGGGTTGCTTTTCTCTCTCATAAGTAAAATACAACTCATCTAGTTGCGCTTCATGAATGAATTGCGTTCATGCTTGAGTCGCTTAAAGGAGCTTTCCAGGTTGTAGAGATTTGAGTTCACTGTGGGACATTCCACGCCAAATCACCTGGTGCCATGTGCTCTCACGACTCAGATTTTCTTCAAAAAAAATTTATGTGTAGATACCTATGAGATAACCTCAAATTAGTATTTTAAGATTTTTTTGATCCAAAATTGGGCGCAGGAGAATTTTTGACATTTTTGATTTTCGCACAATTTAGGCTAATGCACTTTCTGCATCAGTTTAGAAAAAACCTGTTTTGGTTATTTTTCAACCGATTGGGCTTATTTTGGTATCAAAATAAAGCTAATTGTGGCCTCTTTAAAAATAAGGTATAAAAATGGTATCAAGTGCCACAGAAAAGGGTCACCAACCATCCAAAGTGAATTTTTGTCATTTTACTTCTGGTAGGTTCAATAAGCCATAGCGTGCAAACCACAACTGACACGTGTATCAATCTTGAGTCGTGAGAGCATGGTTGAGTGTTAAAATCAGGTGATTTGGTGTGGAATGACCCCTTTATAATGAATCTTAATGAGGAGCTCCCAGCCTTTGGCATTTTAGTCTCTCTCTGCTTGCCTCTTGCAGGGAAGGAAGATAGATGAACTGTTGTTGCTAAGGTGCTCAGCTGATTTAAAAGAAAAAGCCCTGACTCATTTTCTTTCCCTGCTAGCTTCAGCTTCTTGATGAATGCAGAATCATAGCTGCCAACGTTTCCCTTTTTTTAAGGGAAATTCCCTTATTCCGAATAGGATTCCTCCCAAGAAAAGGGAAAAGTTGACAGCTATGTGCAAAATCCTTTGATTGGGTTGCAGATACCATAGGCTTATCTTGAGTCAAAGGGGGAAGCACTACTTTGTTGTTATGGTTGTGTTTGACCTTCATATCAGAGCGCTGGATTCAGTTGGTGCCTCAGAGAGGTCTACTTCCATGATTTGCTTCTGTGAACTGTGATGTGTGCAGTCCACAAATCATGCTATTCTGGTTCATTTCCAATCGAGCAGCCTCCTGTGTCTTGGGAGACTGCATCGGCAGAGTGCTCCGTGAGTTAGCCTGTCACACAATAGCTAGAGCTACTTGTTTGTAAGTGAAGAACTGTGATTGTGCAGCTGCAAGAAGAAATGCCTCTTTGTTCGAGCAACATTAGAAAGTTACAAAAATTTGTAGAATACAAACTTTATATATGTATGCACTTTTATATAAAAAAGAGAGACTGAAACTAGGAGCAGGACTCTTAAATAGTAATACTGACTATGTATATAGAGAAAGTTGCTTGAAGCTTCAGAGACAGAAGTGCTCTGCAGATCACGTGTAATATGAGGGAAAGCTGATGTAGATGTAAGGGGGAATCATGTCAGTCACCCAGAAGCCAAGATCACTCATCTGCACTGTGAGGAGAGCATTGCGTGTTCTGTGTCTGACTTTGTCACATCTGCCTGCTAAAGAACTGCCTTCCAAAGCACACCCTTAAGATTTGGGACTAAGACAGTATCATGAACTAGCAAAATGTGATGTTTAAGGATTAAAGGGGGGAAATAAAATAGGTTACAGAGGGGGACTAGGCCTCTCAAGAGTGCTGTGTTGTGACACTTTTGAATAATCTTCCTGATTAACAGTGCAATCTAAGAAAGTCCTGTTGAGTTCAGTGGGGTTTGTTCCCCTTTAAGTGGGTACAGGATTGTAGCTCTAATTGAGCTTGCTTGAGATAATTTTGTTACCACCTAACACTTAAATATCTTAAGTTGATACAGTAACAGTACTACTTCCAATTTTCAGTGCGTAATTTGAGGTGAAATTGGGGTTATAATCTACTTTATTAATTGTGAACACAGAACTAGGGGGTGACAGTTACTTCCAGGTTGATGCTAAATCCAGTGGAATCTTTTGTGTACATGGAATCTTTTGTGTACATGGCATTGACTTTATTTTTAAAACTGCATAAGGAAAATAACAGTACTGGTGATTCTGACTCGGAGCTTTATGTAGTTTACTTACTGGAGGTAGGGAGCTATCCAGAAGCACAACTGTAGGACTGTGTGATTGGGGAAGGGGAGTATTGGGCTAACATTAGTGCCGTTTTGAGTGTTTCCTACCCCAGATTTTCAGGGTCTGACTTGTCATCAGACCTGTTGCACCTTAACCCATGTGCAACAGCATTCCTGTAGCCTTGGGATTAATTGTCATGGTTACACTTTAAAAAAACTTCTCTAATTACAGGGTAGAATAGGAGTTTAATCAAAACATCCTCCCATATATTTTCTCCCCACTTCCTTGCAAGGCATTAGCTTACCCTTACTGTGAACAAAGATCTTGGATCCCTTTGATTCTTTCTACTGAAAGGGAAAATAGCCTGGCTTCCTGCAACTCCATCCTGGAAGTCATTTTGTGTTATAATGTGTTTATAGTAATTCTTCTATCTCAGAAGATAATCTTCCAGGGTATTGTCACCAGGAATGATGGAGCTAGATGACCTGTGCACTCGGACTATATTTAACTAGAACATGCCCTTGAATTGATACTGCCTTGATCAATTTGCCTTGTTCAGCACTCAAAGGGCAAAAGACATTTAGTATAAAAACAGTCTCAGTGCTGACAGCTGTATATAGCAACACATGGTTTGTGATAGTATTGTTGAGTCCTTTTATACAGTAATTAAAACTGACAGGCCCTTGCTTATAATTGTATCTTATAGGAGATTGGTACAAAGTGAAATTGCTGTCTGGGGCGTGAGAGCCACAAAATATTTGAACCAGCCTCAGCAGGTAAAACACCAGATTGCTTCCCCAAGGTTTTTTGTAACTTTCACATGCATACCATTCCTCACAACTGGCATTTGGGTCCTAAAAGAATGGTAGTCCTGCAAAATGTGGGTGAGGAGAAAGGGGTGTGTCAGCTGTTAATGCACTTCTGTGTCCTTTGTGTGCTGCTTAGGAATGCAGTTGTATACAGGAATAAGAACTTGGTGCTTCAGGAAGTGTGGGTAGAACGCTCTGAATTGGGCATTAGAAGCTGAGGACAAGACACACACACAGAGGGATCCAAGTTAAGTCATGACTAACCTGGTTCTGTTGGTTTCAAGTAGACATACTAACTTAGTCTAGATACAACTCTTATGTGTACAGGATTATTTTCCACCTGGGAATCACCTTACTGAAGCTGAGGGCCTTTAGTCTCTTAGCCAGATGGTGTATAAGCAGGTGTATAGTCCTTCAGTGAGGCTTTGCAGTCAGACCTCCAAACAGATACTTCATAACTGGGGGAGCTCAGACTACCACTCTGAGAAAGGGAGAATAGACAAAGGGCTGCAGAAGATGTGTGGAGATGGTAGTTGTTCCATAGGGAGCTCAAGAAGTGGCATTATTTTGGCCTCCACACTATGTCCATTTGTATACCTGAAATAATAAATCAGTCTTGTCCTTTATATATATATTTTTATATACAGCTTTGTTTACACAATAGTATTAATGTTGAAATGCATTTATAAAGTTGGCTTATAAATAATCCTTTGACAGTTTGTATATGAATGTCTCACTTGCCTCACTTACTACTTTCTATTAGAAACAAACTATATACAGGGTTTGAGTTTTTCCTTTCCAAACATGTGGCTCTTGAATTTTCCTTGCAGAGAGACCTGCCTACAGACATTTGCCTCTGGGCAGGCCCCAGCTGTCACCTATAACCTGATTCCCCACATCCCCTCCTTTTGGTGCTGGTTTTCTGAATAAGCTGCCTTCCTCATCCTCCTCTTCACTCAATATTTCTACTGTCCAGGTTTTCAATATAGTTCTACATACTGTCTGCCTTTTCTTTTACTATAAGCGATAAAGTCCAGTACTTAATTTTGTAATGCCTAATTTTATACAATAAAATAGCATTTTTTTGAATCTCTGCTTCCTTGGTTTTTCCCCAGTTAGAAATTCTGTCATTAGATTTGTCCCCAAAGCTTGTTCTGTCAACAGGTTAGAGCCTAATCTGTTGGTTCTCTCTTCCTTCCCCCACCTTCTTAATGATAAGCCTTTGCCATTTGGCTGCAAGAGCTTAAAAGCTCCAGACATCATCCTGTCTGCAAAATTAGTGCATGGATTGATAGTCTAGACTAGAGCATGGGTAGGCAAACTAAGGCCTGGGGGGCTGGATCTGGCCCAATCACCTTCTAAATCCGACCCACGGACGGTCCGGGAATCAGTGTGTTTTTACATGAGTAGAATGAGTGCTTTTATTTAAAATGCATCTCTGGGTTATTTGTGGGACATAAGAATTCATTCATTTCCCCCCTCAAAATATACTCCGGCCCCCCACAAGGTCTGAGGGACAGTGGACCGGCCCCTGCTGGAAAAGTTTGCTGACCCTGGTCCAGAGTGTCATTGACATTCAGGAATGGGTGCCCTTTGTCACTCTTCCTAAATGCATGATCTTTTTTTCTTGCAGTGAAAGAGTGCTTTTGGGTGCCCTTCTGTTATTTAAAACATGCTTCTCCTGGAGATGGAAAAGGGGGAATTACCCCTTCTTCAGCACATTGCTCACTGCTTTTCCTTGCATTTTGAGCTGCATCAGAGGAGCACATGAAAGGTCTAGTTCTTTCACATTAGAAGTCTGTGCTTCCCCCCACCTCCAGGGGCTAAAAGTCATTTAACTCATCTTGCAATATCTTCCCCTTACAAATAACACTTAAAGCTCATCTACCTCTCATCTTCCCTTGGACAAGGTATTTTATAGCCAGCTGTTTAGTACTGTTATGTCCTCATCCAAAAATGAAAAAGTGGCTTTCTTCTCATGGCTGTGGAACTTGCTTATAAATAAAAAAATCAAATTCCTTTGCATTATGCAAATTATTTGCTAGTTACCCTAATTTCTCTAACTCACCTGCACACTTCAGTGGAACATTATTATTTTATTGCGCTTATTTCCCAACTTTTAAAGAGCTCTAGTTGGCATACACATAGTTCTTCCCATTTTATCCTCACAACAACCCTTTGGGGTAGGCTACTGGCCCAAGAGCACCCAGTGCACTTCGTCATAAGGGATGCGGGTGGCGCTGTGGGTTAAACCACAGAGCCTAGGACTTGCCGATCAGAAGGTCGGCGGTTTGAATCCCCGTGATGGAGTGAGCTCCCATTGCTCGGTCCCTGCTCCTGCCAACCTAGCAGTTCGAAAGCACGTCAAAGTGCAAGCAGATAAATAGGTACCACTCTGGCGGGAAGGTAAACGGCATTTCTGTGCACTGCTCTGGTTCGCCGGAAGTGGCATAGTCATGCTGGCCACATGACCCGGAAGCTGTACGCCGGCTCCCTCGGTCAGTAAAGCGAGATGAGCGTCGCAACCCCAGAGTCGGTCACGACTGGACCTAATGGTCTGGGGTCCCTTTACCTTTTACTGGCCCAAGAGCACCCAGTGCACTTCGTCATCGGGTGTGGATTTGAACCCTGGACTCCCAGGATCTAGTCAGGCAATATAACCACTGCACCACACTATCTGGAAAGATAGCCACGGGTAGGGTCCTTCAGAGTCCCCTTCTCCGTGTTAGAAGATCCCGTTCAGTCTTAGCCACACCCCTCACCCTCATTTTACAAGTTGGAGCCCTCTGCCCGCCCTATTTCTCTTTTGGCCCTTCTTCCCACGAGGCCTTGCAACGCTCCTTCCGCCATCGCGCGCGTATAGCGCCGCAAAGACCTCCTCAAGATGGCGCTTCACGAGCCCTCCTCTCTCCCACGCCAGAAGACTTCCCCCAGCCGGCTCATCTGCGCAGGCGTTGAAGTATCCCTAGCTGCATAGAGACCTCCTCAAGATGGCGCCACACGCATCCTCTTTAGCCAACCCATCTGCGCCGGCGCCGAGCTCTCCCGGCGTGCACTGCGCTCCTTCCGTCGTCAGGCGGGCGGCTAGATTAGCTCCATCGGCCGAGGAAGACGCTCGAGTGGCCAAGATGGCGGACGTACTGGACCTTCATGAGGCGGGCGGCGAGGACTTCGCCATGGACGAGGATGGCGACGGTAGGGAGAGGCGCGGGGGGGGGCGGCTGATGAACTCTGACTTTGCTCCTCCCCAGTATTATTAGTATTAACTGTTAATTTAATTCACTAGTCACAGCAGCCCTGTAAGGTAGGCCGGTGTGACCATTCCCTATATTGAGTAGAGGGTGGTGACGGTGGCGCTATCTTTTAGATGAGAAAGATGGAACGATTTATATACCGCTTAATCAAAATAAACAGCATCTTAAGATGTTGAAGGCTTGAGGTACCTATTTTTAGGACCCTCCTTGTTTCTGTAATTCCAATAACTGTTTTTAATACTGTGTTTTTGTTGCTGTAACCCGCTCTGGGACCTTGGGGTGAAGGGTGAGTGAATTAATAATAAAATACATGGTTGAGGCCCTAGAGAGAGAGAGAAGAAAGAAAGCGCTTAGAACAGCCCCACGCTTTAGTCTACTATTATTACCCCTACTTTGCAAAAGGGTCTGTCGTGGGCTGTTCCCCTGCCCCTCAAGGCTGCACTGTATTGTTAGGAGACCTTCACAGCCCTGTATCCTTGTTTTGTAAAGGGGGAAAGCTGAAGATGAGGAATAACAGTCTTACCTAAGGCCAGTTAGTCAGCTTCGTTTCCAGCAGTAGCCAATGTGGTGCCTTCAAGATGATGTTGGACTGCAGCATCTGGAGGCCACACATGAACCTTTTAGGAAAGCTTTCCTTGCAGGGTGGCTTACAAGTAATAGACTAATTACAATAGAGAAAACACATGATTATAAACTTAAGAACATGCTAGCTACAATACAGTGGGTAACAGGTCCATGCTAAATATTAAAACAGTTATGCAATGCTTTCCCAATACATTCCTCTACTTCCTTCTGTGGGTTGACTCTGGTGTTGTTTTCTTCCCCAACCCCATTTCATTAGTTGTTTCCCATCTCAGTGGTTTAAGGCAGCCTTTGCTGACCTGGTGCCCTTCAACTACAACTCCCAGCTAGGTGGGTGAAGGCTGGAATAAGCTGCATCTCGCTCAAGGTTTCCTCCACTCCCAGGCAACATGTGTACATAATGCCTTGGATAAGGCTTGAGAGCGCATGCAGTTAGAGACATGCCACCCATTTAGATAGTCACTTTGACCCAGCCTGTTTGATTTCTCTGCAGAAAGCATCCACAAACTGAAGGAAAAAGCGAAGAAGAGGAAAGGCAGAGGGTTTGGGTCAGGTAAGGTGGCTGCCTCATGTATGTTGCTTAGATGTGTGTGTTTATCTCAGAGGTTATGTTATTTGATTCTCTTCCTTTCCTTTGTCTGAAAAATATCAGTGGCAGTACAGTGGAACCTCATGTTATGTACCGTCCTCCTTACAAATGCTTCAGGTTACGAGCTCCGCTAACCCAGAAGTAGATGCTCCCGGTTGTGAACTTTGCCCCGGGATGCGAGCTGGGGTTGCGCGCCAGTGGCGTGACAGCAGTAGGAGTTGCCATTAGCGAAAGCGCGCCTCATGTTAAGAACGGTTTCGGGTTACAAACGGACCTCTGGAATGAATTAAGTTTGTAACCGAGGTACCATTGTATTGCCAGTTGCTTTGATCTGCCGTTGGTTGCCACAGGGGGATTGGTGGGCTGCCAGTTATAGCTGGTCTTGCTGGGTAGCCAGATTTTGTTTTTGCCACCGCCCTTAGAGGAAAGGGCATGGTGGTGTTTCCAACCTCACATTTGAGTTTTCTCCATAGCCCTGTATAATTGCCCTTGAAGCGGAAAGGGTGTGCTCAACACTCTCATACTTAGTTTCCAACTTGCCAGAGTGACAACACATTCATTGCTCCTGGACAGCTGCAACAGCCAGAAAAGGTGGACAGCCTTATGAGCAGGCTCTCAAGCTGTGGCTGTGAGGGGAAGTGGCTGCTTTCTGGGGGAGTTACTCTGTGGAGTGTTTGACCTCTGGGGGAAGCATTGGAAAGCACAGGGCTGTCATTTTGGAGGCACTCAGGGCCCCTTCCCTGAAGGAGTTTTATTAGGGAACATCATTGCAGGTGCTTCAGAGGGGATGTCTGTGCAGAGAGTTACACTTTCTAGTTATTGGGACTGAGGATGTGAGATCTGGGTTGTGGTATCCCTGAGGGTGATGCCTGGGGAAATTAGTCCCTGCTGCTGATGTGTATTACATGCCATTAACCTAAAATAAGGGTGTGGGTGTGTTGGGAGGGTTCCACAGCACCGTTAGTGCTTTCTAAATCATATTCTGGTTGCTTTGCTTTTTGTTTCTTTGTGTGTTGGTGCATATAATCAGAGGAGGGTTCCAGAGCCCGTGTCCGTGAGGATTACGACAGTGTGGAGCAAGATGGGGATGAGCCGGGTCCCCAGAGATGTGAGTACGTGTCCAGAGAGCATGTTCTCTCTCCCATGTCCCGCCCACCCTAATTGGCCAATGGTAACATCTCTTTCCTTTGCATGAGGCAGCCCACATTGAGATGTGTTCCGCCAAGCACAGCTGATGACTCTTTTTTGTCCTGCTCTTTGTTGTTACAGCGGTGGAAGGCTGGATTCTCTTCGTCACAGGTGTCCACGAGGAGGCCACCGAGGAGGACATTCATGACAAGTTTGCAGAGTTTGGGGAAATCAAGAACCTCCACCTGAATCTTGACCGGCGGACAGGTTACCTGAAGGTACAGGGATGGCTGCTTTTGTGTTCTTTCTGGAGATAGTCAAGGAACACACCTTAGTAGTGCATTGCTATAACTACCAAAAGCCTCAGATCTGCTCCCTGTGACTGCAGGCACAGATAGGTTCTAGAAGCTGGGGGAGCGGGGGCTATCTGCAGGTTTCTCAAAAGAGCCATGGGATATGCACAAAAGGCATTGAAAGGAAAGCTTAAGAAGAGGAGGTTGATTTTGTCAATATGTTGTTGCATTTTGTCAGCCTTATTTCTTGCCAGTCTGCTTGTCAGTGTTGAATCATGCTACAAATAAGGTGTCCTGGGATCAGTCAGTTAGTCTGACCAGGGGAAGTTTGTTCAGACTGCAGCAGTGGAAGAGAAGGAAAGCAAGGACTCTCCATCAGTTCAACTGAGAGACCAGCAACTTTTGGCACCTAGTGCTCTTGAACTGTTTCCCATTCCATCCAATAGTTAAAATAACTATGACTAAGAATGTGAGCCTGAGTTTGCCTTTTTCCTTCTCCTTCCTGCTTTCTTTTCCTTCTGTGTTATGTCCTTTAGATTTGGCTGAAGAACAGTCTAGAAACCCTTCCAAAAATGTTTGAGTGAATTATGTTTCTTCCCCTGAACGTCCTCGTATTTTACAGGGCTACACCCTGGTAGAATATGAAACATACAAAGAAGCCCAGGCAGCCATGGAGGGACTGAATGGACAAGACCTTATGGGGCAGCCGATCAGCGTGGATTGGTGTTTTGTCAGGGGACCTCCGAAAGGGAAGCGAAGGTGAGATTTTCCCACTAAGAAGTGGGAGGAAATTGTACATTTTTTTCTCACAGTGAGCTAAAAGGTAGAGCAAACTAATAACACTACATCTCTTTTTCTGTCTTCTGTATATGTTAAAGCAGGCAAGCTAAGATGAATTTAATCAAAAGATCTGGTTGTTGCCTGGGCCCCGTTAACCTGTTTTTGCAAAACAATTTGAGCATAACGGAAGACACACTTTACATACCCTTTTCTAATTGTCCATAGTTTTGTATGTATTCTGTTTTTTGTCTTCTCGATCTCTAAGACTCCCTGCCACTGTTCCCAATTTCAGAAAGGGAACTGAGTCAAGGCTGCACAGTGGACTGATTATGCACCACAAGCATGAACTGAACCCAGGGCTAAGGCACTGACACTGATCGGGGGGGGGGGGGGCGTCTGTGTAACTGTATAAACAAGATTAGATTGCAAATATTTTTTGCTTTGGGGCTTGCCAAATTCTGGTCTTTTGCCAGCAGCAAGCTCTCTTCTTCATCTACCACTTCCACACTGTGTTTAGAGTTGCCCTCCATTTGTGGCTTTGGGGCATGATAAATGGAGCGCAGTTCTCCAGCAGATACTTCATGAGCCTCATCCAGTCTTGTTAACTTTCTCAGCTTTTGCTTATGGAGAGAAACTCAGCATAATTTAATGGACCTCTTTGTCTCCTCTCTTTCCTCTCAGGGGTGGCCGTAGAAGGAGCAGGAGTCCTGACAGAAGGAGGCGCTAAAGGTGGGGAGGGAGGTTCTCCTTTTTGCGATGCTTGTGATGTTAAGTCCTGGCGAACCAGAAGGAAATGCCCATCTGCACTAAGAGACCATATGCTTACATCTTTTTCTCCCCCCTCCCCCCCCCCCCCCGGTTAATTTTGTATTTACACAGTTTGACTATTTCTTAATTACTCTCAATCTGATGTCTCAGTTTACATGAGATTTCCTGTTATTGGTGTCCTTGGACATACGTCCTCCTGTGTCTTGGTACAAATTGTGCTTTTTAGTCTTTGAGAAGGGACTGTCTGAAAGCAATGTTCAGAATAAAAAGATTATGGACTTTTTTATATAAAACAATCCTTGCGTTTAACCTTTCTTCCTTTGCTTGGGGGATGTGTTCCAAGGTGGTGGGGTGGCTTCAGAGTGACTATAGTCTAGCACCTCCCCTTTGCTGAGCTGTTAGCCTCTTTTGTGGTTGGACTGTCAAGGGCATCCATAAAAATTCCCAAAACCTGTTTTTATCAGTCTGAAAAAGTTACTAGCCTTCTCACACTTGTCTACGTAAGTCCTTTGTGGCGCATCAAAGGCCCCAGGGAGGGAAAAAGCACTAGGGCTCCACATGTTTATGTCACGCAAGTTTGTGTAGATCTAGCAGGTTTTCATTTCTTTCCCGCCACTTTCCTGGTGCAATTTTTTAAAGCTTTTGGTTACAGAGCCAGAGAGAATGGGCTGGGACCAAGGGGGTAAGACTTCAAGACCCCCATAGCATTCTGCCTGCCCACCACACTTCATCCTGGCTGCCAGAAGCAGGACAATATTTGTTCAAAACAAGGGTGCACACAATGTCCACAGCTGCCCTCATCTCATTTGTGCATTCATTTCTATTTATTTTATTACATTTTTATCTAACCTCTAAGGAGCACAAGGTGGCATGTTTAGTTCTTCTGTTCCCCTTGTATCCTCTCAACAACCTAGTACAGTAGTTTAGGCTGAGCGGCTGGGCCCAGGGCCACCTAGTGAATTTCATAATCGAGTGAGGATTTGAACCCTGGTCTCCCAGGGCCTAGTCTGATGCCCTAAGCACAACACCACAGTGGTCCTCTTGTCATCTCATTCAAGGCAGAAAATCTGTCAGGGAAAAGATTCATCAGTCTAATTTGTGGAGCATTTTCTTTTTCTTCTGGCAGTCTCTTGAGTCTGCTGGTCCACTGGGAGAAAACTCTGAAAGCAGCCATAAAGTAATGCCTTTTCATTGTTGTCAACCAAAAACTGAAGAAGTGAGTGATTTTCCACAGCCCTCAGATTTACCTTCAGGCTGGATACCAAGGGGGGAGAAGAAGATAGCGAAGAGAAGGACTAGGTATGAGGGGTAAAGCCTTGATTCTACAGTCGAAGAGTCATCGCTCCTGGGGCATAGATTTTCCAAGGGAGAATAGTCCTTGCTTCTCTTGCCTCCTACAGCCTTTGGTGCAGTGTAAGATTCCTGTCCACCAATCTTGGCTTTTAACAAAGACTTGAGCAACTCCCTTTCTGTTTCATTTTTTAGAACAACGGCACAATTCTTAGCTGGGGAGCGTATTCATCACACGCATGCCTGCATCCTTTTCTCTCGCGTCACTCTGTGCCCCTGCCTTTTGTGTCAAACTTGAAAGCTCATTCTCTTGTGATTTCAGTCCCTAACAAAGGTATTGGTCTCTTGTTACTGCTAGACTTAACAGTCAGCAGATGGTATTCAGTGGTGTATCCCCTCTGATACCTGAGGTGGTACACAGCCTTATCCTCCAAGAGTGATTAGCTGTGATTCCTGCATTGCAGGGGATTGGACTAGATGACTCCTGGGATCCCTTTATGGTTTTATGGATAAGCTGTTGATGATCAGCTGCTTCAGTGAGGTGTCACAGGTAGCCTTTGGTCACTGGGTGGGGCTGTGGCTTTATTAGACTGAAACCATGCTCATTAGCAGGAGGGGATCTAGACATGTCTCCTGTTCCATGCTTGATTGAAGTCACAGCATCTCCTAAAAGACAGCTAGGATGAAGAAAGATCAGCCCGGTTCTAAATTGCTGGGAAGCAGATTTCAGGAGACATGCAGCAGATGGTGAGAGGTGTTCAACAACGGCCAACGAAGGAGAGCTTTCCACTTCCCAAGGCAGCTTGTGCTATTGCCTGTTCCTGCAGCTGCCTGTGTCAGCAGAGGACTTTGGGTGAGTTGCAGGCGGCTGGAGCCAGGATCCTGAAGGAGGAAGGGATGCAATCCTTAGAGTGGATGGGGCTGCAGGGAGAGAGGGCAGGAAAGGCTAGGATGCTGTGGAGGATTCAAGAACCCATGGAGGTTCTGAGGCAGCACAGCAGTGAGGAGGAGGAGGGGGAGAGTAAAGAGAGGCAATAGTCTCAGCGAAGGGCAAAGCCTCCAGGCATTTTATTCCCAGGAGAAGCTGCAGGCAGGGGTGGACTTTGGTAATATGGCAAAATTGATGACAAAATTTGGTGCCTCCCACTACGTATTTCTTATATTCATGCCCTCTCACCGTCCATTCTGCGGCCCCTCAGCTCACCATCCTAAATCTGACATTTCTGGAGGTTAGCTATGCAGCTCAGTGTTAAGCTATGGGACTCCCACTGGTGTCAGGGATGGCCACCAACCTAGATGGCTCTGGAAGAGGTTTGGACAAATTCATGGAGGACAGGGCTATTGATGGCTACTTTAGCAGGGTAGGAGAGCGGGGAGGGGGGAATCACATCTGGCAGCCAATGCGGCACTTTGGTTTCAGATAGTACATGGGCAAAAGCCCAAGACACAAATTTTCATAGCCCTCTAGCGGTTATGGTGGCTCATTTACCAGAAGTAATGCATTTTGTGTTAACTCTGAAAGTGCATACTCGCTTCTGACCAAACTAAGCCTCCTAGAGCACAATATAAATCGGGAGGCAAGTTAAATGCGCATAAGATGTGATTGTACCACATTACTATTCCTGGGCAACTGCCTTTTTCCATAGCTGTAACATTAAAAGAGAAATAAAGGACAAGAGAGAGGATGCCTCATTGAGAAAATATTCTGTATTTGTTGGTCAGAGATTCGGAGTGTTGACTATTGCCATGGAAGCTCCTTCAGGGCTCGAATTATGCTGCAACCAGCCACCAAGACAATTTGCCACCTGTAGCAAAGGACAAGATGTCACCTACCTTCCCTGTGCAGAAGTTGACTGAGCTGACAGTTGTCTCTTACGCCGGTGCTTGTGACAAGATAGCACCCTCTACAGCAGGCTGGTTGGGACTGGCAGCTGCATCCCCCAACACCTCCGCCTCTGAATAACTGGCACATGAGGCAGCTGCATCACTTTGCCAAACAGTAGTGCCGGCCTTCCACCCAACTCCCAGCAGTGAAAGCAAATCCCAGCAAGTGAGGTAATGGACCATGTTTTATCTACGTGTTCAAATGAAGCTCTCCGCCATCTTATTCCTCTTCAACCCCAGCTTTTTGACCCTCGCCAGCGCCGATTCTGGCTTGTGCTTCTTGGGCTCCCTCAGCTGCCTGGCAGCTCCCCCGCTGATGGTGGAAGCTCGGAAGGAGCCAGTGAGCACGGAAGCTCCCTCCATCTCCTTTTCCCTCTGAGGGCAGCAGCAGGCCTGCCCACTCTCCGTCCGGAAGTGCATAGCGAAGAAGCCGTAGATCAGGGGGTCAAGGCACGCGTTGAAGAGGCCAAAGAGGAAGAGAATGTGGCTGAGGGAAGGGGGCACCTGCTCCCTGGTCAGCATCTCGGGGGAGAACCAGTACCACAGGCCGAGCAGGTAGTAAGGAGTCCAGCAGACGACGAAAGTCAGGACGATGACGGCAGACATCTTGAGGGTGCGCATGCGCACCCGAGGAATGTTGTTGTAGGAGCGGCGGAGGTGGAACTCCCTGGACTTTGGTGAAGCTGGAGGAGGAGTAAGACGTTGGTGAGAGGCAAAAAGTAAAGGGTCTGGGGGAATTGGGGAGTTGGAACATCCTGGCTGTGAGTCCTGCAAGACCTGCTCCCTTCCTTGCTGGCCTCCTTCCACCTTGCTGGGAGAGCAGGTCCCTGCCTGCCTGACTCCAGCTTCATACGTTGAGGCTGCCAAAGAACCAGAAACCATCTTAGATCAGGCACCCCCAACCTTCGGCCTTCCAGATGTTTTGGACTACAATTCCCATCATCCCTGACCACTGGTCCTGTTAGGGATCATGGGAGTTGTAGGCCAAAACATCTGGAGGGCCACAGGTTGGGGATGCCTGATCTTAGATGCCTCTGGGCTCTTGGGGTGGGGTATTGTTGAGGGTTTATATATATATATATATATATATATATATATATATATATATATATATATATATATATATATTCAGTTGGACAGTCACACGTCCAACTTACAACATAAAAACAAGATTCCAAGGAATCTCTTGGACTTCCCTCTTCCCCTTTGTGGGTCCTTTTGTTAGTCATTTCCTCCTGCATCTTTTATGATAATCCAAAATCTTTTACCTCTCCATTGTGTCCAAAATTCACCATTAAACTACAAGTGATATTCCAATCCTACTAACCACTTTAACCCTTTACAATGGTTTTTAAGGTAACTTATGAATTTTCCCCATTCCTTGTTAAAATTTTGCTCTTCCTGATTTCTGATTCTTCCGGTCATTTTGGCATAATCCATCAACATGATCTGCCATTCTTCTCTAGTAGGGACTTTATCTTCTCTCCATCTCTGGGCCCAGAGTTGTTGTGGGTTTTTTGTTGGGGTCACAATTGGAGATGCTTAATTGATACCAAGATTTGCACCTTTATTTTTAGAACATGGGGCGGCGGCAGGTTGTTTGATTTTCTTGTGTATACTTTGATACAGTTTTATTTCTTGCTTATGACTGCTTCTGTTCTATTTTTTGTAACTGTAAATCTTTCCGTGCTGTAAGCCGCCTTGAGCATGGTTTTAAATATGGAAAGGCGGCATACAAATAAACAGGGAGGAGAGGGCTTATCAATGGCTACTAGCCTTGATGTCTGTTCTCTACATCCACCAATTGCAGGAGGGGAGGGTGCTGTGGTGCTCAGGTCCTGCTTTCTAGTTCCCCCAGGTTTCTGGTTGGCCACTGTGGGAACAGGATGCTAGATTAGATGGGCAATTGGCCTGACCCAGCACGCTCTTCTTATGTTCTTATTAACAATTTTTATTTATTTATTTATTTATTGAATTTGTGTGCTTTCCTATACCCAGAGGTCTCAGAACAAAATCAAAATATAAAGCTACAAAATATATAATGAAAATAAAAACAACCCAGTAACACCCCCACAAAAAACCCACATATTAAAAGGGCATAGGATGTCCATCAAATCAACCAAAGGCCTAGTTAAAAAGGAACACTTTTGTCTGGTGCAGGCATGGCCAAACTTGGCCCTCCAGCTGTTTTGGGACTACAGCTCCCATCATCCCTAGCTAACAGGACCAATGGTCAGGGGTGATGGGAATTGTAGTCCCAAAACAGCTGGAGGGCCAAGTTTGGCCATGCCTGGTGCCTAAAGGTGTATAATGAAGACGCCAGGCAAACCTCCCTGGGGAGAGCATTCCACAGACCGGGAGCCACTGCAGAGAAGGCCATACTCCGGACCTCTCCGGAGCCACAGATCCTTAGACTTCTGTGCCCATTAACCCTGACCAAGGACAATGCTGAATGGGGCTGAGGGGACAGCACCATCTTATTTATTAGACTTACTAGTCTTTTTTAAAAAACCAAAGCCAAAAGTAACGCTCCTTCACCCACCCCTTCTGGGGAGGTACCAGGAGGATAGTTGGCGCACTGCAGGTTAACCTCACCGCAAGCTTTCTTCATCTTTCTTGAGATCTCCACGAAGATGCGGGCGTAACAAAGGACCATGATTAGCAGCGGCAGGAGGAAGAGGCAGGAGAAAGTGAACATATTGTAAAGGGTCTCCTGCCAGTGAGCCTGGAAGCTCCCTACGGTGGCGCATTGGATGAAGTAGGTGGGCTGAGACCGGCTGACAGTGTGGAAGACAAACACCTGGAGACAGGACCGGGGGGGGGGGGGAGAGAGAGAGAGAGAGATCCATCAGAGTGCTCAATTACCTAAAAAAAAATCCAGCAGGCATCTCAACGTAGTGGCTGCATTCACACAGCAGTTAATTCCATTTCCCCAACTGTTAATTCCCAGATTATATTTGGCTTTCACACAACTGTAAAAGCTACATCTGGAAAATTAACGGGATATATAGCACATGCTTAGCGTCCATTTCCGTTGGATTTGGTGGCAGGGGGAAAAAATGCATTTACAGCCCCCCTTCACCCAGAAAATCGTGGTAAGGTGACAGAATCTGGGGCAGGATAACAGCATGTGGATCTTTCATGCTGTTTTTGTGGGGGAAGAGAAGCAGGCATTGCGGAAAGCGTAGGAGACTAGCGACGTCCAGTGTCACACGTCTGAAGGCACCCTGAGTTTGGCTCTATGATAATTCTTTATTGTCCCATTATCTGTGGGTTGTTTTTAGGCGCAAATAATTAATATATAATTCAGTGTCAATCCCCTCTTGGAGAAAAGCTATATACTTCCTTTTTATTTTAAAATCCGGAGAAAGTCATTTCAAATAGCATTGGACAACAGCCAGCATTGCACCAGTGAGCATAAGATGAAACCTGCTGGATCAGGCCAAGAGCCCACCTAGTCTGCCATCTTGTCACAGTGGCCAATGAGATCCCTGACCGCCAAGGTCTTCCTAATCTACCTCACAGGGTTGTTGTGGAGATTAAGCAAGAAGCAGGAAGAACTGAATTTGCCACCTTGAGCTCCTTGGAGAAAAGGATGGGATATAAATGCATATAATGCATATATATATATGCCAATAAAATAAATAGCACCTACCTGAGGTAACGCCAGAACCAAACTCAAGACCCAGGCTACAGACAACATGACCTTATTCTTCCTCTTTGCCTCACTGACGCTGAGCGGGTGCAAGATGGCTGCCCTGCGGTCCAGGCTGATCACCACAGTAACGAAGGCTGAGGCGTACATGGCCACAAGTTTGAGGAACATGAGAAACCGGCAAGCCAGGTCACCGGCATACCACTGGACAGTGACATTCCATGCTGCATCCAAAGGCATCACCACAAAGGTCACCAGGAGATCGGCAGCCGCCAAGTTCATGAGGAGAATGCGGAGGTGAGGCCTACGCTGGTACTTCTGGGTGACAGTCCAGAGCACAGCAATGTTGAAGCAGGCGGAAGAGAAGAAGAGGAGCACCGTTATGGCAACGCGGACTTTGGCTGCAGTAGAGAAAGTGGGCAGTTGGAAGACCTCCTCTCCTGGAACACTGCCGTTGATGGTCCCCCCATTGGACAAGAGCTCCTCTAGGCCGTTGGGTTTCCATTGACTTTGGTTGGACGTGGTGGGTAGCCCAGAACCCACCATCTTGCTGAGCTTCATCTGGGTGGTGGTGGTGTTCATTGGGCCAATGTCAAGCTTTCCCGAGACTGAGACGGTGTCCTGCCCCAAACAGATACACGGATCCTAGTTGGATGTGGGGTTCCCAATCGTGCTGGGCCCCTACCAGTTCCCAGGGAAGCCCTTCTCTTCCAAGACTGGGGCAGATCTGGCAGGTATAGGGCATGGTTCCCTTGTTCAGACAGAGCTTGAGCTACCCAACTCTGCTCCAAATCGAATGGTGGCAAGGTGTCCTTTCTGTTGGATCAGCTGACCAGTTACACCTTGCTGCCAGGTGAGACCTCTCTGGGAGGTCCAGAATCCCTTGTCTTTGATCTTTCTATTTCCAGTCCCAAATACTAGAAGAGATTTGTCTACTTAATGTAGTTCTAATGTTGTGGCCATGTCAGGAACACACAGTTCAGTCGGTGCCCAAGATGGTGCCTTTTCAAGGATTTCTCTGTGGTTTATCTGGCCAGCTTCCCTCCGGGGGAACAGTTCACAGCCCACACATTTCTTTTCTCTTCAGGGCAGTTTTAGTGCCTCTTAAAGCACTGAAGAAGGAGAGCACAGCCCAAGGACCTGCAGTGGGGACAGAATACAGATCAGCTTAGTTCTATTTGCCATTTCTACCACTACCACCCTGCTCCCTCCTTCCAGGGGTATTTTAACACGTTGCCTAAAAATCAGTATCTGGTGAATTTAACTTTTATGTTTGCCGGGATTTTGACTTAAAACTTTAGGTCTTGAGGGACACATTTTTATAATAATCATAATCATCTCTTGGGACAGTATCCAACAAATTGGGAATTTTTATTTATTTTTTTGTTTAGAGAAAAGGCAAGTAAGAGGTGGCACGCTGGAAGTGTATAAATTTATTTGTTTCATAAATTTCTTTACCAACCTTCGCTGGAGGATCACAGGGAGGTATGCAATAGCAAAACACAAAAATATATAACATAGTAACAAACAAAACCCTCCACTGCATGGAATTGAGAATGATTCTTCTGGTGCCTAAGTTACTGTATATAACAAAGGCACCAAGCGAGCCTCCCAGGGAACAACATTCCATAAGCAGGGAGCCACTGCAGAAAAAGCCCGTCTTTGTGTTACCACTGTCTGGACCTCATGTGGATGAGTCAAATGAAGAAGGGCCTCAGATGATCAATGCAGGGTCTGTGTCGGTTCATATGGGGAGAGGTGGTCCTTGAGGTATTGTGGTCCTGAGCCATTTAAGTCTTTATTAGGTTCAAAAGAGCACCTTGAATTGGGCCCGGAAACTAATTAGCAGCTAATGCAATCAGGTCAGGATCGGTGTAATATGCTCAAACGACAGATTAGGCTGCCCCTCTCCAGGTAGGGGTACAGCTGGGCCGCCAGCCGAAGCTGATGGAAGGTGCTCCATGCCACTGAGACCACCTGACCTCAAGCAACAGCAAAGGATTCAGAAGGACCCACAAGCTGTGAACCTGCTTGTAACCCCATCAAAAGCAGGCAACCTCTCATCCATCTGCTCTAGGGAACTGCCCACTAACAGTGCCTCAGGCTTATCTGGACTGAGCTTCATTTTGTTGGCTCTCATCCAGTCCAGCACTTCCACTGCCTCACCTGCAGATGTAAAGGAAAAGCAGAGCTGTGTGCCATCACCATATTTCTGACAGCATGCTTCAGAATTCCAAAAGACCCCACTCAGCAGTTTCAGGTAGATGTTAAACAGCATGGGGGATAGAATGGAACCCTAAGGAACCCCACATTGAAGGCTCCACTGGGCTAAAGAGCACTCCCCAAGCACCACCCTCGGGAAATGGCCATCCAAGTAGGACCAAATCACTGCCACCTATCCCCAAATCAATCGCTTCAGAAGGGTACCATGGTCGACGGTACTGAAAGCTGCAGAGAGGTCAAGGAAAATTAACGGACATATTTCCCCGTCTCTCTTCCGACAGATGGCATCGTACAAGGTGACCAAAGCAGTTCCTGTGCCAAAATGAGGCCTAATAAACCCCAACTGAAACAGATTTAGAAAACTGGTTTCCTCCCAGAGTGCCTGGACCTGCCATGGCATGGGATGGCGGAAGCGGACAGAGGAAAGTTTTGTGTCTCAGAACGCTAGAACTTGTGGACATCCCATGAAGCAGAACGCTGGAAGATTTGTGACAGGCAACAGAACACACTTCTTCATATGCAGTGCAATAGTTAAACTTTGGAACTCGCTGCCACAGGAGGCAGCAATTATTTTCTTACAAATTTTACAAAAAAAATTATTTATTAAATTTTATGCCACGTCAGACTGTCGGTCTGTCTACCTCAGCACTGCCTACTCTGACTGGCAGCATCTCACTTGGTTTTCAGTCCGGGAGATGGCATTGGGAATTGAACCCGGGACCCTGTGCATGCAAAGCCTGAAGGAGAAGAAAGCCTGATGCCCTTGAGATCTGTTGCTAGGTTTCCTGGAAGGGTGCTTCCTTCCTACATTCAATAATCAGATACCTCTTTGTGTCTTCCCCAGTTCCTAAACTACCCATCCTGTTGAACGGAAAAATTAATAGACTCCCAATTAAAATGCAACGCCCATCCTTGAGGTTTTGTCGCAGACACTTCACCCTACCTGCCCACACTGGCGCTTATTTTTAGCTTAGCTGCTGTGGTTTCTAGTTAGCCAGCCGCTGATTTATTGAGTGCAGCCGGAGGAACAATGGAGAGAAGCCTGAGATAAGAGGAACAAGACGGGCCCTGAGCTATTTCCAGCAGCTCCCAGTGGGTAGCCAAGCATGCAAAGGGGATACCTCTTTTCCTTCCCACCTGCCTCCTCCTTTGCCAGGGATGTTTCCTGAGAAGAGTTCCAGTGGCTGCGAATCCTCATCAAATGCTGGGCTGAAATGAGCAGGTGTTACAGGAATTCTAAGGTCTTATATATATAAAATAAATGTACAAGGCAAACACATAAGTATATAAACCATGTGTCTGAAATAGTGCAGGAGAACAATCCTGAAGCCATTTTGACTCTCCCAAATTGACCTCAAATATTTCTCTGCAAGGTGGAAGGAAGTGGGAAAAGCTTTCCAATTGTCTTTGGACTGTAGGGGCTTACAACTCCCTGTAAATACAGTCTGGCAAGTATCTGTTAAGCTGAGCACACTATCGATATGCGTAATACCATGGCCATCAGATAAGGAATTATTTGGTATCCTGGCAGACAGGAGAGAAGCAACACACTCAAATTTCTACTGGGGACCACCTCTTTCTGTTATGTATGTATGATGTTTTGGGGGGTGGTCTTGAGCTACAGGGTAGGCAATTTCAAGAGTCTATATAAGAGCTTGCACACCAATGTTCGGGGTTCCTCTCCTCCCTTGCTGCATGGGGGACCCTGTTGCAACAGTTTAATAAAGATCATGCTTACTAGCTGCTTTGCTTCTCAATATTCTCTGGCTGGCCTCTGTTATTTTCTCCTACTGATAGAAAACATAAGGACTCTATACGGGCTCTTGGGTACCCATAAGAGATAAAGGAGCATTTTTTTTCTTATAACAAAGGGAAGCGGGAAACCCTGCAAGAGGATACAGACACACCCTCCCTAATGCAGACATAGCTATGTTGCTCTGCTCACTTCAACCTCAAAGAAAAAAAAGATACTGAGAGATGGAACAGGTCCAGAAAAGGAAAACCAAAATTATCAAGGGAATAGAGAGAGACTCCTCAATGAAGAAAGGTTGCGGTTGTCTGAGACGTCTTAGTTTAGAGGAAATGGCATGGAGAAAGCGAAGAGAGATTTCCCCCCGCTCTCATAACACTAGATCTGAAAGGAAAGTCCTCCATGTGGCACATCGTTGAACTATGGAACTCCCTCCCACAGGATCCAGTAGTGGTCACCAGCTTAGATGTCTTTAAAAGAGGATGGGGACAGATTCATGGAGGACAAGGCTATTGATGGCTACTAGCTATGATGGCTATCCTTTGCTGCCCCGGTTGGAGGCAGTAACGCTTCTGGGTACTGGTTCCTGGAAACCACAGGGAGGGAGATCTGTGCTCCAGTGCTCAGGTCCTGCTTGCAGCCTTCCCCCAGGGGTCTGGATGGCCACTGCAAGAACAGGATCCTGGGCTAGATGGGCCTCATCCAGCAGGGCTCTTGTGAGTGCCTTGCAATCGCATTCATTGTTTCTCATAAAGCTTGGTTTCCGGGCCCTTGATCATCCTGGTCACCCTCCAACTTGTCAATATCCTCCTTGAACTGTGGTGCCCACAGCTGGACTCAGGGTTCCATGCAGGGTTTGACCAAGGCAGAACAGAGTAGCACAATGACTTCCCTTGATCTGGATGCTGTTTTCCTGTTGATGCAGCCTAGAATGGCATTAGCTTGTTTTGCTGCTGCATCACACTGTTGGCGCATGTTAAGCTTGTGGTCTACTAAGACCTTTTAATGTGTTCTGCTGTACAGCCAGGGGTTCCCCATCCTCTATTTGTGCATCTGGTTCTTCCTGCCTATGTGTAGAACCTTACGTTTGTCCCTCACATCTCCAGGTAGGAAGGACCGCTGTCTGAGACTCTGGAAGCTGCTGCCAGTCAGTGTCAGGCATACTGAGGTGGATGGACCAAGAGTCTGACTCAGTTTAAGGCAGGTTTTATTGGAGGCGAATTTTCCCTGGCGGCAGATGACTGAACCACAAGACTGATGTAAAACACTCAGACAAGAGTTTTATTTAGGCCATACAAACACAAAACTTGTGGGTGTTCTCTTTCTGCAGGCAGTTGCAAACTGCAACTTCTTCTCTCTTTATACACATCACCAGCTGTGCCTAATTAGCCTGGAAAACCGCACCCAGAACTCATAGAAAATGTCCTTAAAGTTATCTGACCCTTTTCCTGTTTCATGACGAATGATACCTAACAGGTTTCTATAATTCTAATAGCCCCAAAGGGGTGGTGCTGGTGTGAAAAGATAATAGCTTGATCTTCCCGACACAACTTTCAGGCTCTCATTGACTGCAGAGTATCCAATGTGCAAATCCAGAACTCTGCTACCTTTCAACGCTTCACATTTCCTGAATTCTGCAATGTGGGTTTTCCAGCCAAAAATGTGGATATTAGGGCAATGCATACTTAAGAGCAGGTCATAAATTTAATAGTGGTGGCAGTAATAGTAGTGAAAATAGCATTATAATAATAAAAATTGCTTGCAAAAATATTAGGAGAAATGTGCAACAAAAGTTGAGAGTAATTGAAATCCACAGATCTGGCCTCCCTTACTTCTGCTGTGCTCCTGCTTTTTTGATATGAACTGCAACAAGCATCCACCAATGTACATGGCACAGGGCTGTCCATTTTTTCACCCCCTCTAGGTAATGAAAAAGCTGAGTCAGCCCAAGCTCCCATGCCCACTAAAGGCCACCAGCCTTCAAAACTGTGGTGCCTCGGACCATCACCAAAGCATGTGCAGAGTGCAGAATGTATTTTCACCTAGAAACAGGACCTAAGGGCAAAGTGCCTCTGAGCATGTGCAGAGAACTTGTTCTCTATTCAGGGAACCAGCTTTCTGGAATCTTTTCATCACAACGTCAGGATTCATTGTGATCTGTGGAGCGGAAAATGGGCAGTTTTGAGCTGGGCAAGCAGTTGCACCCTTGATTCTCAGACCACAATCTGATTTTTATGGGTGAAGAACTTGGAAGACCTTGGGGGCGAGGGACCCTTCAGTTAGGGATTCTTTAACTGTGATTCCTGCATTGCAGGGGGTTGGACTAGATGCCTCTTGGAGCCCCTTCCAGCTCTACGAGTCTCTGACCCAGGAGTGCCGAAAAGGTGGCAGGCAAGGGGCATTCCTTTGTGATAACAACCAAAACTATGCAAGGGAACTCCTAGGTGGCCATAATAACCCCTTTCACCAGTGCTTCGTACATCCGGTTGGAGCACTCACACTGAACTGGGGGGAAATGGGAGAGATGGACTGCGGGACCCCGGAACCCTCCCGGCAGTTGGGTTGCTCAAGAATTGCCCCAAGCCCCAGAAAAGCTATGCGCACCATATGACCCATGCAGAGCCCTCCATGTGCGAGGTTTTCGAACCAAAAGCGACCCACACGTGGCCCACCAACATCCCTCCTGCCCATCTATGAGCTGTTTCCTCAGAAAGCCACCAGCGGGCCAGGTTATGCTCCCCCACCCCAATCTCTTTCCCTAGTGGGGTGCCCACAGCCACTGTCCCCGCCATCCCCATGGCTTTCTTCCAGATGGGACACTCGGCCTTACTCACCATCCTTTTGCTCTGCTCCTTCCGCAGTTCCATGGGCTGCTGTTGCTGCAGAGAAATGGGGAGGGGGAGAAGAGGAGGAGGGAACCCTTCCAAGAACAAGGCAGGGGGGCTGCTGAGTTCCTCTCTATCCCCTTAGTTCCTCTGATGCCAGAGGTTTGCTTTGGGGACTGCGTCGTGCACCCGATGCCATCGCGGGATAGCAAGTGGCCGTGGTGGATTTCCAATGTTACAGCCTTGGTGGAGGTCACTGCAGAAGCAATGCTGCTTCCTTCAGTGTCCTCCTCTCTCTCCCTCTCCTCCCTCCTTCCCTCCCATCACCACCTTTTCTATTTAAAGGTGCCACTTTATTTTCTTTTCTCTGTCCCTCTCTAGCAACCCAGACACAGCGCAGATGGCCAGGAACCCAAGGGGGGGGGGGCTTTTCTCCCAGCCTCTTCAGTCTGTTCCCACTGGGTACCAGATGCCAGCTGATCACTTTAGGACACAGTGCAGAGAAAACTCTCTGCTTTGCAAAGGGCCTCTTAGGCTTCTCCAGCACGTTGTTTAAAAGCAAGAATTTGTTGCAAACAATGGCCAGCTTCTAACTTTCTTCGGCATCCTGGGAACCACTGAGCGACACCGGGGAAACGCAGCGGGCAAAGGTCGTGAGCCGTGGGTCAGGGCTGATGTGACAGCTCGCATCTCATGGCAAATTCATTAAAGGCCATCTTAGACGCTGGAGCAGCTGGCTTATTTTCAACCCTGAACTTGCTGGTCTCCCATGGCGTCCCCTTTGGGCAGCCATCAGTATTGCTTCCATTGTGAAGCACTTGTTTCTATGTACAATATGGAGGTGCCGCAGCAGCAGCTGATCCTAAGCCTCTGCTGCCTTGTGGGACATATTCGGGAGAAGAAAAGGCTAAGGAGAAAAGCCTACACAAATCCAGAGCGGAATCCCTAAGGATTGTGTCCTGTACTCCTCCTTCCGGAGACTCTTGGTGCCAAACGTATACAGTGGTACCTCGGGTTACAGATGCTTCAGGTTACATACTGTCAGGGGTTCAGGAGCAGAGGCGAGGGCAAGGGAGGAAACAGAGAGCGAGGGGGAGGAGGCCGAAGAAAAGATGAGTGATGACGACGACCCGAGATCTCCGAGTCTTTCCAGTGAATCAGAAGATTCACAGAAAGGAGCGCCAGTGGCCAGAGCAAGGGGGGAGCCTAGGGGGACACCCCAGGAAGAAGGGTCCAGAGGGGGCTCAGAGGGCAGCAGTTGGAAATCGGGGCCAGCGTCACCAACAGAGCGCAGTGGAGAGGAAGGGCGCCAGGTATCGAGCTCTGGCAGCTCGCAGCAGGGGGGAGGGCATGAGTCAGAAGTGGCCACACCTCCATCGGGGAGCGAAGAAACGGTTAAGCGGAAAGTGGAAGGTTGGGCGCGCGCGCCAAGTTCAAATGCACAGGAAGGTGGCGCAGTAAGCAGCCCGGAAAGGGAGCCAGGTCCTAAAGCCCAACGCAAGGAGACAGAAGGGTCCGGGGGGTCAGCGTCAGAAGAGTCCAGGAAGGAAGAGACCGTGGGGGGCAGAGGGACCCAGAGAAGAACGGTCAGGCGGAAAAGGTGGAGTAAGGCTAGGGTATTAAGCTGGTGTACAGGGGGCGGAGACTCAGACGGAGCTTCGCCGGTCTAACCCATAAGACGTAGAGCTGCACGCAGCAGCTTGAGAATGGAAACTGTAACTCAATAAAGACTTTTATAAAGTGAACGCTGGCTAGCGTGATCCTCTGTGAGCTAGGATCTGGAAGCAGCTCTGACAGTAAGCTCCGTCTCCAGTTGTGGGCATCTGCAGCCTCGCGGAGAGGAGAGAAGGCGGGTGCCTACTAGCGAGCTCACGAACGGCAGACAATATGACGGCCGAACAGCAGATAGCGGATCTCAGAGAAGCAGTGACGCGACTGAATGCCGAGATACTTGCATCCAGGAAGAGGGAGGAGGACGCAGCTGCCGCCTACAGAGATCTCCAGGTCAGGTTGGAAATGCTTACGAAGCAAGGGCAACTGACACCCAGACCGGAGGGGATTGGGTTGGGGAGACGAACAGGCGGTCTAGTCTCTCACTTCGATGGGAATTTACAACAGTACCCCAACTTTAGAGCAGATGTAATGTGTGCACTGCAACTGCTGGACAAAGACTTTAGAGATGAGCAAGAGAAGGTGGGATTTATCATGTCCCATTTGCATGGAGATGCTAAAGCATGGCTGCGCAATATGTGGAGAGATAAAGATCCGGCGCTCCAAAATGCGGATGCCTTTATTAAAGCGATGGATGGGTGCTTTTTGTCAAGCATAGACGTGGATCTTGCCCGGAAGGAGGTACATGGACTGAAGCAGGGGAGGGCCAGTGTAAGGCAGTATCATGCCCGCTTTTTTGCATTGGTCAGTGCCCTGGAATGGGACAGAGATTCGGCTCCAGTCAGAGACCTGTTTTGGGAAGGATTGAACAGCGCGGTTAAAGACGAAATTGCAAGGGGGGAGAGACCCCGGAGCACGCAGGAGATCGTTCAGAGGGCGCTGGCGGTGGGGGTGCGTCTGGAAGAACGTCCATGGAGCAGGGACGAAGGGCGTGGAGGGCGCGAACCAGCCAGGGGCTACTCCTTCCTTCCCAGAGAAGCAGCGCGTGCGCAATCCACGCCTCCGCCAGGAGGAGGGGCGGAACCTATGGAGGTTGGAGCTGCAAGGGCTCAGTCAGCAACCAGAGCCCTAGCACTGGGAGCAGTGAAAGCGAAGCCTCCTAGAGGGAACAGGAAGTGTTACATCTGCGACAATCCCCAGCATATGGCGAAAGAGTGTCCCCAGAGGCTCCACAAGCACACTGCAGCCTCAGCAATGGTGACTGCAGCAACGCAGCAAGGAGAACCACAGCAGGGAAACGACGGAGTCTGGCTGGAGACAGAGGCACTGGGGCCCAGCCAGACGTGTCAGTGCAGCAGTCCCCAGAGATTTTGCAGCCCACAGACCCCCTCCCGCCCAAACCAGTAGTGCGGCTCACCGCATCGCTCCAGCTACCCAATGGCCTCACCATGGACGTGCCGATCACCATTGACTCAGGAAGCAATGCGGACTTTATAGGGCAAGACTTTGTCGACCGGCACGCTATACAGTTACTGCCTGCCACACTGCCTCTGCAGGTCGTCACGGTGGATGGCAGGGAGCTGCTCGGGGGGCAAGTGGTGAAGCAAACGCCACCAATGGTGATGCGAATTGGGAATCACAAGGAAGTCATCAGCTTCAATGTCACTCAACTATCGGACACGCCTATTGTATTGGGCATGAGTTGGCTTGACAAGCACAGCCCGACGCTGGCGTGGTACCAGAGGCAGCTGACCTTCGGCTCTTCCTATTGTGCTGAACACTGCATCCTGCCCTGGCAGGAAGGAGAGGAAGAGGAGTCACAGCTGCAGCTAGGGACGCTGCAAGCGGTTCCCCACAAGTACGCAGAATTTTTGGAGGTTTTCTGCGAGAAGGAGGCGGACAAGCTACCCCCCCACAGACCGTACGACTGCAAGATTGACCTCCTACCAGGGGCGGCGTTGCCAAAAGGGAAGCTGTATTCCATGTCTGAGGACGAATTGCAGGAACTCAAAGAGTTCATAGATCACAATTTGGAGCGCGGTTTCATCCGAGAGTCCAAGGCAGTGGGGGGCAGTCCTGTATTCTTTGTCAAGAAGAAAGACACGCCCCAAAAAAGGCTTGTAGTGGACTACCGGACCTTGAACGCGGTGACCGCGCCATCGGACTTCCCCATGCCCAGGATAGACGACCTCCTCGCGACGGTGCGCAAGGGACGCGTCTTCACCAAGTTGGACCTGCGAGGGGCGTACAACCTCATTCGCATGCGGGAAGGCGATGAGTGGAAGACAGCCATGTTCACGCCCCTGGGCACCTACGAATACAGAGTTATGCCTTTTGGATTGCAAAATGGCCCCCACTGTTTTCAAGCTTTCATGCATCACGTGCTGGCGGGGCTCCTCTACAAGAAGTGTGTCTGTTTCCTGGATGACATACTCATCTTTTCTGACTCGCAGCAGGATCACGACAGAGACGTCAAGGAAGTGCTGAGCAGACTGCAGCAGCATAGGCTCTACGCCAAGCTGGAAAAATGCCAGTTCGACGTGTCGGAGGTGGACTTCCTGGGCTACAGGTTGTCCGATAAGGGGCTCGCCATGGACAGCGCCAAGGTTCGCGCGGTTTTGGATTGGAAAAGTCTGCGCAACAGGAAGGAGGTCCAGCGGTTTGTCGGCTTTGCGAACTTCTATTGCAAGTTTATCAAGGGGTTTGCGATGCAGACGGCGGCCATCACAGACACGCTCAGCTCCAAGAAGAAGAAGTTCATCTGGACGGAACAGGCGGAGCAGTCCTTTCAGGCACTCAAGCGTCTCTTCGCATCGGAAGAGCAGCTACTACACGTCGACCCCAGCAGACCGATGAGGGTGGAGACGGACGCCTCGGACAGAGCCGTGGGAGCAGTGCTGTTGCAGCAAGACCTGCAGGGGGCGTGGAGACCGGGAGCGTTCTACTCCAGGAAGCTCACCAAGTCAGAACAGAACTACACCATCTGGGACAGGGAGTTGTTGGCCATTCATGCAGCCTTTAAGGCGTGGAGGCACTTCCTGATCGGAGCCAAGCACACGGTGCAGGTCCGCACGGACCACAAGAACCTGGAGCACTGGCGCACGGCGCGGTTCCTGAACCAGAGGCAGATACGTTGGGCAGAGTTCTTTGTGGACTTCGACTTCCGCATAGAGTATGTCCCGGGGGACACCAACATCATGGCGGACGCCCTCTCCCGTAAACCGCAATACCTCGAGGAGGCGATGCCAGCGGCGGCCATGCACATCTTCGCACCGACAGCGTGGGCGTGCGCTTCCGCGACTGTTGACCTGGAGGCGGTTCGACGTGCGTTGCAGGATGACTCCTTCGCGCGAGCGAAGATGGCAGAGGCGCGCAGGGGCACGACGGCGACCGGCGAGTTCCAGGTTCGAGACGGATTACTCCTCCGTAAAGGGGCCATCTACGTGCCGGGGGACGATCTTCGCGCCAAGGTACTGCGGCAGTTGCACAACGCGCCCACCACTGGGCACTTTGGCACAGAGAAGACGATAGAATTAGTAGCCAGAGACTTCTGGTGGCCCAGAATGAGAGGGGAAGTCGCGGACTACGTGGCGAGGTGCGACACCTGCCAGAGGGCCAAACCAGTACACAGACCGCCGGCGGGACTGCTGGAACCGCTGCAAACCCCGTTCGAACCATGGGAGAGGGTGGCCCTGGACTTTGTCACGGATCTGCCCAGCTCGAGAGGCAAGACGGCAGTGCTAGTGGTGGTGGACTTGTTCTCCAAGATGGCACATTTCATTCCGTGTGCGAAGGTGGCCACCGCGGAACAGACCGCCAAACTGTTCATAGATCACGTGTTCAAGGTTCACGGTCTGCCGCGGTCAATACTGTCCGACCGGGGGTGGCAGTTCATGCCGAACTTCTGGCAGAAGCTGATGGGCTTCCTGAACGTCAAGATCAACCTGGCTTCGGCTAGACACCCACAGACCAACGGACAAGCGGAGCGGGTCAATGCCATCATGCAGCAGTACCTGAGATGTTATGCGAATCAACAGCCCGCGACGTGGGTGGATTACCTGCCTCTCGCCGAGTTTGCCTACAACAACACGAAGCACGTGTCCACGGGGGTGACGTCGTTCTTCGCCAACAACGGAAGGCACCCCAGAACCTTCCCGGGACTGGAAAGAATGGGGGAGGGGGAGCCGCAGACAGCAGACGCGTTCGCGTCGGAGTTGCAGGAGGTCCACGATCAGCTTCGGCGGCACCTGGAGCTGGCCAAGCACGCATACAAGGTACAAGCAGACAAACACAGGAGGGTTGGCGAAGAGATCCATGTGGGAGACTGGGTCTGGTTGGCAGCCCACGCAGTACCGGCCAGGCCGTTAGCGAAGAAGAAACTAGGGCATAAACAACTGGGACCCTACCAAGTCGAAGAGCAGGTCAACCCGGTAGCCTTCAGGCTGACGCTGCCGGAGGGCTCCAGGATGCATCCGGTGTTCCACAGATCGGTGCTCACTCCCTACAAGACACCTCACAGATTTCAGGAACCAGGAACGGCGCCGAGTCCACTCCGAGAGGGAACCGAGCAAGGGGGAGCGCCACTGGAGGAGCCCATCAACGAGGTCACAGAGATTTTGGACTCGAGATGGGGAGAAGAGGGAGTAGAATACCTTCTCGCCAGAGAGGGCACCCCGGCCAGTGCCAACAGTTGGGTGCCGGGCTACGCTTTGGAGGAACCTCTGCTCAAAGACGAGTTTCATGCCCTCTTCCCACACAGGCCCATGCCAGCAGACTTTTTCGACGATTGGCTTTTCACACCGACGCTTTCAGCCAGCACGTTCCAGGGGTTCGACTCGGACGAGGAACCGACTATGGACACACGTTCCCCGGAGGGTCACCTTCGGGATCTGCCTCAGAACCCTCGTATTGGTGGGACGATAGACCAGAGGAACAGTGGCGCAGGAAGTGGCTGGAGGGTCCCGGGCGAGCAACGCCCCCAGGAGGGACCGATGAAGAGACGGACATGGACGTGTTCGGGGAAGACCTTGGGTTCGAGCACGGTGGCATAGAGATGGAAGAGGAGGCGACCGTCGGCGACGAGCGCAGGGAGGAAGAACCGGAAGTCTTCAGTTGGAGGCCCGCCACGGGAAGCGAACTGTATCCAGCATTCGTCCCCATGACACTGCAGCACCCAGCTCCCGCACCGGAAGGAGGGGAGGGGGGAAGGGGGGGCTTCGAGGGGGGGATGGATGTCAGGGATTCAGGAGCAGAGGCGAGGGCAAGGGAGGAAACAGAGAGTGAGGGGGAGGAGGCCGAAGAAAAGATGAGTGATGACGACGACCCGAGATCTCAGAGTCTTTCCAGTGAATCAGAAGATTCACAGAAAGGAGCGCCAGTGGCCAGAGCAAGGGGGGAGCCTAGGGGGACACCCCAGGAAGAAGGGTCCAGAGGGGGCTCAGAGGGCAGCAGTTGGAAATCGGGGCCAGCGTCACCAACAGAGCGCAGTGGAGAGGAAGGGCGCCAGGTATCGAGCTCTGGCAGCTCGCAGCAGGGGGGAGGGCATGAGTCAGGAGTGGCCACACCTCCATCGGGGAGCGAAGAAACGGTTAAGCGGAAAGTGGAAGGTTGGGCGCGCGCGCCAAGTTCAAATGCACAGGAAGGTGGCGCAGTAAGCAGCCCGGAAAGGGAGCCAGGTCCTAAAGCCCGACGCAAGGAGACAGAAGGGTCCGGGGGGTCAGCGTCAGAAGAGTCCAGGAAGGAAGAGACCGTGGGGGGCAGAGGGACCCAGAGAAGAACGGTCAGGCGGAAAAGGTGGAGTAAGGCTAGGGTATTAAGCTGGTGTACAGGGGGCGGAGACTCAGACGGAGCTTCGCCGGTCTAACCCATAAGACGTAGAGCTGCACGCAGCAGCTTGAGAATGGAAACTGTAACTCAATAAAGACTTTTATAAAGTGAACGCTGGCTAGCGTGATCCTCTGTGAGCTAGGATCTGGAAGCAGCTCTGACACATACGCTTCAGGTTACAGACTCCGCTAACCCAGAAATAGTACCTTGAGTTAAGAACTTTGCTTCAGGATGAGAACAGAAACTGGGCAGCAGCAGCGGGAGGCCCCATTAGCTAAAGTGGTGTCTCAGGTTAAGAACAGTTTCAGGTTAAGAACGGACCTCCGGAACGAATTAAGTTCTTAACCCGAGGTACCACTGTATTGCTCTGCTTTCCTTTGGACCACATCAGCCAGGCCGAGGCAGGGGTGGGGGTCTTGTCATCTGGGCAGGGGCGTCTTACCCATAGAGGCTAGTGGTGCAGGGCGCCGGGGTGCCAAGTTCTGGAGGGTGCCAGGGAAGAGGCAGAGGCTGAAAGCGGCGCCTCCCAGCACCAGCTTGCCGCCTTCGCCCGCCTCTGCCATGCCACGCTGAAGCAGTCTGGAGCCTCCATCTACCATGGCCACCATGGCACAAAGCGGCCAGCTGAGCCGGGAGGCGCCGCGTCCTCCCTAAAAAAGCACTGTCCTCCCTAAAAGACTCTGGGAAAGGGGGGGTGTTGACGCTGAAGGGAGCTTTGCACCATGGCGCTGGATATGCATAAGACGGCCCTGCATCTGGGCAGCCCAAGACCTCCATGCAGACTGCCCAGGCTTGTGCCCCAGGGAGGTTAACTTAATGCTAACACCCTGGCTTGACTTCACCCCAGGAGGCGCACTCCATTGTCTCTTGAGACCAGCAGATGCCAGCAACAACAAGGATAGTTTGCTGGCCACGTGTGCATTTTATACGTCCTTAAATCACAGCACCATCAGGTCCTCAGGGATAAAAACACACTTGCTTCTGTTGCCCTGGCACTTAGAACACATTTGTTGGGGAATAACCAGCCCCATTTTGTTGTAGAAAAGGTTAATAGGTATTTTGGAAAGTCAAAATGATGAAATGAGCCTCTGTAACCATGCATGTGCCTGGCTGGTTGCCCCTTCTTTATTTATTAGTTGTTATTAGTGTTGCAGAGGGTCAGTCTAGATGGTTCCTAGGGGTCCCTTCCAAACCAGCAACCATAAGAGCCAACCCCTAGGGGCCGAGGTCCCTTTGGGGCCCCCAATAAAATATTTGAAACCTCCTTACCACCAGTTAATGAGCTTTGCCATTCCAATTGTGTGTGTACAGCGTCTTATGATTGATTGTGTGGGGCAGAGCTTACCTGCCCCTGTCCCATATTTTATTCAAGTTGGCACCCCTGCCTGCAATCCTGTATCCAGTGAGGTTTAGGCGCTAGAGGAAGAGACAGGTCAGACAAGTTCTTTTGTTAAGGTAATGGCCTTAAACCAAGCAGCGAAGTATGGCCATTTGCAAGTCCAACGAGGCTGCCATAGAGACAAATGGGTGAAACTTTCCCCACCTCCCCTGGTTGGATGCTTGGGCATGGAGAACGATAGACCAAGCAGAACTGAGTTGGGTGTGTTTGGCTGATGTTAGAAGCAGCGGTGGGGGCCCGAGGGCCACATTTAGCCTCCCGGTGCTCTCTATCTGGCCCCTAGGACTCTCTCCAGGCCACACACGCCTAATCATTGAGCAGCTGGTTGTTGCAGAATACAAGAAACAGCAGCAGGAACATTTAGACACCAGGGGGCACTGCTGTATTTCGGATAGCGCGCGCGCGCGCACACACACACACACACACACGCACGCACGCGCTGATCATTTCTCTCCATGAGGACTATCTTGTTTGTTTTCCCCGTTGGTTTAGAATATCACAAAATAATACAGAACTTGATATGAGCTCTCAGAGCTGCTGATTTGGAATCTACTGTTCATGGCAAGACTGAGTGTAACTAAGAATTGTTAGTAATAGGGTATGGTAATAAGGTAATTGGCACTTGCTGAGAAGCTCAGTGATAAACTTAGAATGGCACAAGTTATAAAACGAAAGGAATCCTTTGCAGCAGAGTGGCCTATCTTCATTATGCATATAGTGAAGAGCAACTATAAAATTGATTTATTATTTGAGTTATCCTTTCCAGACCTCTGGAATCTAGTTGTGCAGATCTACTTTTCTGGTATGTGCCTGAGTCTGGAGGCCTCCTAGATTTTTCATCCAATACTGAATACTCTGTTGTTTTATTTTATATTATATATATATATTCAAATTATCTGCAGAGCAAATGCAGGTCCTTTCATACCTCCTCCGCTCCACTGAAAAAAGAAAAACTCAGCACACCACTCCAGACAAAATTATGCTCTGAGATTCTTAATGCATCCGTGCGCCCAGCCCTGGGTACATGGGGTGTTGCTGGTGGAAAGCCACTGTCCACACAGAGAAAGCAAGTTTGAAGTGATTGTACTAGGTGTCCATGGTTACAGCAAGATTCTTTTCCTGTGGCACTTTACTGATTCGCTGAAAAAGCATCTTGATATGGCCAAAGATACCATCATATCAAGACTGCTGCAAGGGGAGGGGTTGACACTGTGTGCTGCTCCTCAGTGTAGACGTCTGCATTCAGTAACGCAAGGTGGGGAGATGCTGCAACTTCTTCTACTGCTTTCTTGATTGCATTTAAATCCCACCTTTTTCTTCATGGAGCTCAGGTACATGGTACATGGTCCTCTCCCTCCTCATTCAATCCCTACAACCAGGGTCGTCTTACCCATAGGAGCCAGGGGTGCAGAGCACCTGGGCGCTGGGCTCTCAAGGGTGCCAGGCCAAGAGTCCAGGGCCTGAGAGTTGAGTCCGGGGAAGAGCCGACCCATCGATCAGAGGGTCGTGGTGGGGTCTTCTGCTGCAGGCGGCTCTGCGCCGCGAGCTCCGCCCTCCTGCGCGCCTGGGACTGAGCAACCTGGGGGGGGGCGCCGGGCAGATCTTTGCACCCCAGCGCCGCATATGTTTAAGACAGCCCTGCCTACAACAACCCTGTGGGGCAGGTTAGGCTGAGAGGCAGTGACTGGCCTTCAAGGTTACCCAGCGAACTTATTGGCTGAGTGTGGATTCGAACCCTGGTCTCCCAGGTCCTAGTCTGACACCCTAACCACTACTCCACACTGGCTCTCTACAAGAGAAATGAAAAGGGGGCAGCTATTAGCCACAATGGCTGTGCTCTGCCTCCACAATACCAGCTTCTGGAAACCACAGGAGCAGAGGGTGCTTTGTACTTGACTTGTGAGTGTCCCAGGGGTGGCCTCTGTGAGAAAAGGGTGCTATATTAGATGATCCATTGGCCTGACCCACCAGGCTCTTCTTATGGTCGTAAGCGGTACATTTCCCAATTCCAGAATTCATTCCAGAAATTCTTCTAGTTAGACCGGAATCCAGGAGGAGCAAAACACATCAAAGGAATGGAATGGGGAGGAGGAAAG
Organism: Podarcis bocagei; assembly: GCF_964188305.1. Taxonomy (NCBI): domain Eukaryota; kingdom Metazoa; phylum Chordata; class Lepidosauria; order Squamata; family Lacertidae; genus Podarcis; species Podarcis bocagei. The sequence goes on along the minus strand of NC_138142.1, from coordinate 27,545,811 downwards.
AAATTCTATCACCCACATGCATTTTCCAAGCCTTATTTCTGAGATCTTTTTAAACTTAAGAAGTTGGAGTGGATGGAACCTGGGGTTTTCTGCATACCAACGGGGTGCTCCAACACTAATTAACCTACTCTAATTAAATGCACCAGCAGTGCTGATGCCTCCTTTATAGTGCATCTCTTATCCTTATACCCTGAAACAGGAAAATGGGAAAGCTTAAAAAATAGATTCAGATATTTACTTGATGTACTTTCCTAAACAGAGGTATTTATTATGGACCTGCCCCATAATAAACTTGAATTTGACTTGCTGTAACAAAATGTTGTTTTCCTTTTTATATAGTTTATACTATAATGTATCTTATTCTCTTCTATGCTAAAAAACAACAACAGCATTATTATTTTTTAAAATATGCTTGTAAGGAGCTGGAGGTTCAGTCTCCTGGCCCTGTGCTGGAAAACAGGTATCCACAGGAAATATTTGCCTCGCCTCAACCTTTTTTCAAAAGCCACTTCCCACCCAGAGACACTGTGTCTTAAAGTATCACTTTTCAAACATATTCCTCCACATGGGGTTGGGTCTCTGCCCATGCTCAAAAGTCTATTGCTCTTGAAACAAAAACTTTGCTTGTGCATCACTCTGCACGTGCTCAGAGGCATGCGTGCTCAGAAAAGTATGAAAGTGACTGTATGGCAGGCTTAGGCGGAAACCTGGTGCGATTTACCCTCACTTCCTTTGAGGCAGCAGAAGACAGGATCGTCCTTGCTCTCAACTTCCCTGCTTAGCAGTGCCAGCCTGCCTCTTGCTTAGCTCTCCACCCACAACCATTTCTCCTTCTGTGCCGTCAGCTACCGACCAGCTTGGCTTCACAACACTCCTGTGCGCATTTCCCCTCCAAAGCGCCTTGCTTGTTCCGAACAGCTGTTTAAAATGTCACTGTCTGTCCTCCTGCCTTTATTGACACAGTCTGCCTGAGCTTTGCAACCGTGATCTTCCGCTGCTCCCTGGCTTGTGGATCTGGACCAAGAGGAACCAGGTGGGGTATTTTTTTGCAGAATGGATCCAGATCAAGTGGGCAGTTTCACCCACTAAGAAAACTAGCCAGGGACGTTACTACAGATTCATCCCCCTAGAGGCTTCTTAACTGGAGAAAAAGCCTTTGGGTCTTAATCCTGCAATGATCAGTCTCTCTCTGAGCATGTGAAGAGTGCTTTCTGCTCATTGGGTAAACTGCAACAATCCTGTGTGTGTTCTGGGAAGGGCTCTTGGGACAGAGGGATATTGCTGGCCGTTGACTTGAGAGTTCGGGCATCCATCATTTTATAACGAAGAAGTAGCGAAATTAATCTCCCAGGAATGCCAGAATGCAGGAACCAAGGAATCACAGCTAGGTGGGGTAGGAGTCAGCCTCCCAATGCTTTTGACCTGAACAGGAGCTAAGAGGAAGGATGAAGCAACACTTTATGTCTCTTCCATCTCTATTGACCCTTTGACCCTACATTGGAAGGATAATTAGGGTTTTACGTTTGTGACCTCACCCTTTAAGCGGGATAGCCAGGATATCTTCTTTAGAGGTGTGCATTTTGAACTTGCAGGTCTTGTTTTACTGCTCATTAAAAATGTTTCCTGTTACTTTTATTTTTCAAGACTGTTCAGTGGGAAAAAGTGACAAATAAATATGAATATAATATTGATATTAATATTAGAAAGAAATGATAAAAGTACAAGCTGGCTATCAAATATTTTTGACTATCCCAGCTCCTGAGTTTTTGTTCCTTGTTGTCTGAGATGCTAGGATGAGGGTGGCGGAGAGGTGGCTTAAATATGTTATGAACTTGTAGAACTCTAGACAGCATATACCGAATTTGCTTGGGACTGACACTGAGGCTGCGCAAATCTAAAGGAAACATAAACCCTTAGACTCCAGCACTGTCTCTCCTCCAGGTGAAAACAGGCCCTATAAGAGAATATTGATTGACACGAAAAGCTCTGAGCTGCATTTAAGGCAAGAGGTGTGGAGCACATTGTTGGCTATTTACAAACACGGGCACACAAATAAGCAAACAAACGCAGTAGTTCTTTTGTTCAGTATTATGTGTACATTATTTTATATCTATCTATCTCTATTGGTCCATACAGGACTTTATAGCACAGAAAAGCTTTAACGGTTGGCATTCACCACCCAACAAGTTGTGCGTTTGGCCACAGGGGGCGACATTGTGCTTGTACCACGATTGGAAGAGAAAGACGAGTGCAAAGGCAATTGAACGAAATTCAGGGGGGAAACCTGTGATTTGCTATTAAGGAAACAACGTCGGTTTAGAGCATGGAGGGCTGCCTATCGGACAGAGGGCATTATTGGGACTGGGAGAAGAAAGCATGTGGGGCGGCGGGGGGGAGGGGGAGGGGCGGATTCACAGCAGGAAATATACCCTGGATACCGACGCCCTTCTCCACAGCTCAGAATACTGAAATTCAAAAAACCTGGTGGCTGGAATTGACGGTAGGCAGGAAAGTGGGTGGTCCATCTTCCCTCACCGGCAGCACAGCTGTCGCTATTGGCTGAGCTTCTCTGCTGTCATGGAATGTTCATAAACATTCCAGCGCAGCAGGCCAGACAGTGCTCTGCCCCAGTTACCAAGGCGGAAGTGGAAGAGGATTGCGGAAGCAGGGTTTGCAAAAAAAAAACAACAAAAAAAAAAACAGTTTTTGCAAGGGGAGGTTAATGTGGGGCCCTGGCATGTCCTTCTCAAAGAGTCCCTCCAGCAAAATTAAGTGCTCACTGCTGTGAGAGAAGGAAGAGGTTATTCTGGCTGGCTGGTCTTGAACTGGGACAGTTGTGGGAAGAAAGGCAGGCAGGCAAGGGAAATGGGGAGGCTGGGATCCAATTGGAAGAGGAGTAGAGGGGGGGATGGACATCCCCACCTGAACTGAATTTTATCGCTGGAAAAAACCACAGGGTGGTGGCACATGCCACCTGAACAACCAACAACTCAGCGACACAGGGTGTGCCGTACGACCGGGAGCAAAAGTGCGAGAAAAAGGGAACACTGCACAGGTGCTCCTTCAGGAGAGCTGAGAGTGTGCTTGGATTGGGCCTCAGGCCTTGAGTGGTGGGGGTCCCACCTTCCTGAAGCCCCCCTGTGCCTGCTGAGAGAGTGGGGGTGTCATTTCAGCACCCCCCGGAACAGCGCTTAAGGATGGAAGGGGCTGAGTTCAAGTGTTACTCCGAAGTACTATTGCTTTGTCGACACTACTAAACCGCAGGAAGGAACAAGAGAATACATTCGTTGTTGCCGGCAACCCTGGCGGCTTTGCCACAGCCTCCCTCCCTCGGTTATCAAAGTCGTTTTACAGACGTGGGTCGGTATCGGGAGCCCCACTTGGCAGGAAACTGAGGCACGTGGAAAGCTGGGAGAGGCAGGAGAGCCTCTTGCTCTCTTCGACTGCCCAAATAAGTGCAGTGTCAAGGCCCACACTTGGTCTGCACCAGACATTTCAATCCGTTTCAAACTGGACCAACAGCCATGGAATCAATGTTTCTTGCGGGGAGGTTGCTGGGTGCTCTCTTTTGGCCCAGAGGACATGCAAACTGAGTGCCAAGAGGCAAGAGGGTTGAACCACTGCGTTGAAGGCTCGGGCCTTATAGAGCTGGCCAGGCCTTGGGGAGCTTAGGTAACGGTAAAGGGACCCCTGACTATTAGGTCTAGTTGCAGAAGACTCTGGGGTTGCGGTGCTCATCTCGCTTTATTGGCCGAGGGAGCCGGAGTACAGCTTCCGGGTCATGTGGCCAGCATGACTAAGCCACTTCTAGCAAACCAGAGAAGCGCACGGAAACGCCGTTTACCTTCCCGCCGGAGTGGTACCTATTTATCTACTTGCACTTTGACGTGCTTTCGAATTGCTAGGTTGGCAGGAGCAGGGACCAAGCAACGGGAGCTCACCCCGTCACGGGGATTCGAACCGCCAACCTTCTGATCAGCAGGTCCTAGGTTCTGTGGTTTAACCCACAGCGCCACCCGCGCTTAGATTGCGTCAAAGATGTGTCTGGGTTCCCTGATGCAGACTGGGTTACAGCTGACAGGCCGCATGGGGGGGGGGGCGGCGGCAGGAATCCCAACATTGCTCCTGTTGGCCAGATAAATCCTGTTGCCATCCCTGAGCCCTGGCAAGGAACGGAAGAGGAAGAGGTGCCCCAAAAAGTGGTTAGCAACCAGGTACTCCCAACAGTAACATACCATTGTTCTGGGAGCTGATGGAGGAAATAGATACACCTCCTTGTAAGGAAGAACGAAGAGTGTCTCTGAGTTTAATTCAAGGGTAGGGGGCAGGGGGAGGGAGATATCCTGTGTCTCAGGCATCAAATAATTTGGGGGGAGTTTTGCCCTACTGCAGCCTTTGCCAACATATTTTTTTTGGTCCCCATATGCTCTAGACTACAACTTCCAGGTTGAAACCAGGTTGGCAAAGGCTGCCTTGGCATTTTTTGGGTGCTTCAGCATTCTGTGGGGCTGGGGGATGATGCCAGTTTAAAGAGGCTTGGGTTGGGTTTGGCATTTATCCCAGCTGCAGCAAACTAATTTGAACTTTTCAGGAAAGTCACACCCCACCTCCAAAAGAACCCAGGTGGGCTGTGATCCATATGAAGAGAGCCTGGCAACCCATTGCTAGAGCTCTCCCTTGCCCATGCCACCCACTCCAGGAGGTGGCAAAGAGAACATGTGCCCTCCTGGTTTTCAGCTTTCCAGGTCTAAAAACCAGATGTGCGTAGATTCACCTCCCTGAAATTGGGCATACAACTTCCCATAACCCACCCAACCAACATCAAGTGTCAACAAGAGAATTGAAATCTCCCCCCACCCAAAATAAAAAAAAATATTCAAAAGAATATAGATGAAGGTGACCCAGGGAAGAGCATCTGGGGGCTTAAAGTCCTCTTTCCTACTGGGATGGGTCTCTGCTTGCTGAGGACAGGACCCTCAAAGCAGACATCGATCCACAAAACGTATGTTTTCCAAATGCGAATTCACCCTCTAGATTTCATCTCAGAGATGTTGCTTGACCCATGGAGTCACCATGTCAAGCATCAGACTCCATTGCTCTGCCTTTTTTGCAGATCCCAGGCCTCGTCTGTAGGGGCAGGAAGCGAAGGATGCCAACAGTCTCCTGCACGCCTGATGAAGATTTTGGTGGGTCAGTCAAGGAAGCCAACACCCAACTCAACCTTCCCACTCCAAAGAATTTCATCGCAAGCAGATGGGCAAAACTTCCTGGGTCGCCTACTTGCCCTCAGCGACTTCACTCTAAAGGCCCCTCCCCTACACTCTGGCCTCGCGGTGTTGGCTCCGACGTCATGCTTCGTATGTCCAGTTTATAAAGATGGCGGCTACGACATGGAACACCAAAATGAGAGGAAGGAGGAAGACGCAGAAACCCAGCTACGAAGACAGGGTGGGCTCAGAGGCCGGCGAGGAAAGCAGGAAAACGGCATTGTGGAAGGCCCTCCAAGTCCCCATGAGGCAAAGACGAGAAGACTGTAGATTGCCCTGTTCCCATTCCGCCATGTCTTAACTGGCCACCGAGTCCCCTTGGGCGATCAGGCTCTGAAAACTGACCAGCTGCTTCATCTGCTCCGTCTGCATGGAGTGCCTCCGGAGTAGCCTCTTGCCTTTGGGAGAAGTGGGGGCCACTGGGATCAGGCCCTTGTGGGCCGGGGAGGAGGGCTTGCCATTGCCCCGGATGTCGCGGAGGGGAGGGTGGGGGTTGAGGTGGAGTGGGGGCAGGAAGCCCGGCCGGGTGTGGGCAATGTGGTCCAGCAGCAGCGTCCCAGAGCCCCTCCTCTCGAGGAGACCCGGGGCCCGGCGTCGTATCGTGATGGGGGAGACGGCGTTGGGGATGCTTTCCAAACTCTCTCGGGACGAGCTGGCCGGCAGGGTCAACGGGGAGGCGTTGTACTTCCTCCTCTCCACAGAAACGCGGCCTGAATCTGGGGAGCCAGGGATGGACTCGGGGCAGAGGGAATCCAACTCGTAGTGGTCCAAGCAATTCAGCTTGGGGTGGACCAGAGCCCGGGAGCCAGGACTCGGGCCGCCGTCTTGGGTTTCGGGCGCCGTGTTGCGTCGGGCGAGAGTCTGGTGCAGGTGGCTGAAATGGACTTTCTCTGCCCACGCGGCTTCTAGGCTGGCCAGCTCTTCCCCTGAGGCCTGGTGAGCGGCCATTTTGAGGCAGGACGACTCCTGGCCTTCCATGCTGTGTCTCCGGGACAACGGAGGCCTCTTGGAGAAGCTCAGGCCATTCATCTCAGCCGTCATCCTCTCTTCTGGGGTCCGGGCCTTTTCCTGGTGGGAGGCAGCTAGGACAGAGGGCGCCACCAGGCCCCACGGCTCCGAGTTCAACCTCTTCAGCTGCTTGGGTCGGCCTTTGGGTGGGAGGGCCGGGGCTTTCTCCTCAGCCTCCTTCCCCTTGCCGTGCGGGAGAGGGGAGCAGCTGAGCCGGGTGGCCATGGTGAAGTTGAAAACGTCACGCTCCTCTTCCTTCTCGCTGCCGCCAGGGGACTGGGAGGTCCTCACCTCAATGTCTGAGGGGGACATGCACAGAGCGGGCGAACGGCTGTCGTCCACGCCTGGCGACGGCGGCGAGTTCAGGTACTGCTTGGTTTTCTTGGTCCCTGAGGGGGACGTGTCTGTGGTGATGATGATGACCTCCTTCCCTTTGGCCTTGCAAGCGTCCAGGAGCACCTGCAAGGTCCCCCGGTCCCCCTTGTTGATGGCGTACACCAAAGCCGATGCCCCGGAGTAATCCTTGGCGCTGGGCTCTGCCCCGTGCGCCAACAAAATGGAAGCCACCTCAGCCCCAGCCCCGTCGGCGCAGGCGTGCATCAGGGCGGACTTCCCCATCTTGTCAGGGATGTTGGGGTCGGCCCCGTTCTCCAGGAGGTACCTCACCATGCGGGACTTGTTCTGAGGGTCCTCGTAGGGGGCCACGCAGGCCGCAATGAGGGGGGTTTCCCCCTGGATGTTGCCCTCGTTGATGTAGGCCCCACCCTCTAGCAGCAGGCGGGTGAGGCGGAACTTGCCCTGCCAGACGGCCTTCAGCAGGGCACTCCCCTCAGGGTGGACCATGGTGGTGGCAGGCGGTTCCGCAGGCATTGGGCAGAGGCAAGGAGTTCACGAGATGGAGGAGGACATCTCAGGGCACGCCATGACCTGGAATGGGAGACAAAGCGAGGGAAACCAGAGCGTGAGGACTGCTCTATTGTGGAGCAATGTTGTGGGTTTCTGAAGGTCTGTCCAAAAGCAATCCCTCCAACATTTCTCTGATGAAATAAGGGGCTTCCTATTCAATAATAATAATACAGTAGTACCCCAGTTTTTGAGCGTCACGGAAACCGAACGTTTCGGTTTTCAAATGCCGAAAACCCAGAAGTACCTAAATGTTTCCGTTTTCGAACGTGCCTCAGAAGTCGAATGGCTTCCGTTGCGTGTATTTCAATTTTCTCCACTGATTTTGCTGACCGCCCTTTGCACCTCGGTTGTCAAACGTTTCGGAAGTCGAATGGTCTTCCGGAACAGATTACGTTCAACAACTGTGGTACCACTGTAATAATATTTATACCCTGCCCATCTGACTGGGTCGCCCCAGCCACCAACATATATAAAAACATACTGAAACATTGCAAAACGTCCCTATACAGAGCTGCCTTCAGACGTCTTCTAAAGGTTGCATCGTTACTTATCTCCTTGGTTCAGGGGTCGCATGACTTCATACGCTACAACATTTCTCTGATGGAAATAGGAACATCCTAAGGAAAAGCAGGACATTCCGGGATCAAATCAGAAACCAAAATGGCTGCTGTAAATCCTGGACTGTCCCCTGAAAAATAGGGGTGCTTGGAGAGTCTGCAAAAGAAAGTAATCAGGGGAGGAGGAGGAGCATGAATAGACCCAGGGAAAGGAAGAGGTGGGGTGTGGAAAAAAAGAGTAGCATTAGGGAAGAGTAGGGATAGGAAATGAGGAGTGTGGTTCAGGAACGGAAAGAGAGAAGTTAGACCTGAGCAGGGGGCCGTGTTCCTGACAATTAGGGACAGCTTTCCCAGGATCTGAATTTGCTGGATCAAAGCACAGCACTTTGCAAGCTCCTTCGACAACCTTGCTAGCATCCCCTCTGCTCCTTTTGCAAGCTTCTGTCAGTTGAAATTAAAAGAAGCTTTCTTGGGGTCTGAATTTGCTGGGTCAAACCTCAGCACTTTGAAAGCCTCTCTGCCCCTCTTACAACCACATAAGAGACCACTCACTGCTCCTTTGCAAGTTTCTGTCAGGGGAACGCTGGCGATTCCATGCATGTTTAGGCAGCTCAGGCGTTAAACCTTGCAAGGAGACAGCTTGAGGCCTTAAAGTCCAAGGCTAGTTCAACAGCAGATTCTTCTTTTGGATGCTTCCCAGCATCTCTGTGACTTTTCTAGAGGTGGCCAGCGGTAAGCCGAGTGGGGGAAGGACCTCCTGTCTCTTAGGCAGGCTGTGCCAATTTTGCTGCCCCCGCTGAGGCGCGGCCCCTGCCAGCGCTGGCAGGAGGAGCGTTCACTCCACATGCTGTTAAAGACACAGACGGGCACAATTGGCCGGTCCTTCCGGGCGCAGCATCCAAAACAGCCTGCTGTGACTCAGAAACCCTTCCGCAGGAGCCAGAAGGGAAAAGGGTAATTAATTCTCATTCTTGAGATTTGATGCCCATGCCTTTAAACGCTAGGGAACTCAGGGCAGCTTTTGCAAAGGTTAGTTGACTTTGCGGGAAGCGTCACTTGGGCAGGGTCTTTTTTCCCTTGCGCAAACCAGGTTATTTGTGTGAGCTGTATTAGGTTCTTCCTGAAGGCAACTTTTGCCCTCGGATCCACGCTCGACCCTCTAGTTTTCTGCTGGCTTTGTTGATTTATTGATTGATTAATGAATCTATACATCCCTCAATATGCCATGTTCTCTAAGCCAGCCTTTGTCAACATGGCCCCCTCCAGCTGTTTCGGACGAAACACAGCCATCACAGATAATATATCTTTCTGTGAATTTGTCCAGCACTCTTTTAAAGCCATCCCAGTTGGTGGCCATTGCTGCCTCCTGTGGGAGGGAGTTCCATAGATTAACTCTGTGCCACGTGAAGAACTTTACCTGTCCTGAATCTTCCAAGCTCTTCAGCTTCATGGAATGTCCACGAGTTCAGGTGTTGCAAGAGGAGGAGAAAAACTTATCACTAGCCTGCCATGAATAATTTTAGAATCTCCTATCATGTCACCTTTTCTCTCAGCTAAAAAAAAGTCTCAAAAGCTGCAACTTTTCCACTTAGGGGAGTCACTTGGCAGAATTTTGGCTCCCCCCCCCCCATTTATCTTTTTTAGCCTGCAATTTCTTCTTGCGCAGGGGAAACCAGGAGGAGGCCTGAGCAAGGCTGCAGTCCTCAGCGGCGTGGAACTGCCACCCCTCCACTTCCTGTGTCTCTTGGAAGGAGGGGAAAGTGGGGTAAGGCGGCCGGGTTGTTTGAGGCCAGCTCGCTAATTTAGAATCCTTTTGCGCTTGCTTTAAAAACAAAAGCCGCTTCAAGGAGACTTTGCTTTGGAGCAAGTGGCTTCTGGGTGGCTGAGCAAATCTGCACTCTGGCTCATAAATCCCACTTCTGACTACCGGCCGTGGCTAATTTAGTGTGGCAGGCAAATCGCCTCCTGCCCACAAATCATAGGAGGCCATGCGCAGCGACACCAGTTAACCCCCAGAGTTAGTTAGGACTGATTGAATAGGAAGGCTTGGAATGAGCCTGGCCGATGAACTAGGAACTTAAGATACTGCATCGTTCAGTCTCAGGAAAACACCAGCCCTACCTGGGACGCGGGTGGCGCTGTGGGTTAAACCACAGAGCCTAGGACTTGCCGATCAGAAGGTCGGCAGTTCGAATCCCCGCGACGGGGTGAGCTCCCGTTGCTCGGTCCCTGCTCCTGCCCACCTAGCAGTTCGAAAGCATGTCAAGTGCAAGTAGATAAATAGGTACTGCTCTGGTGGGAAGGTAAAATGGCGTTTCTGTGCGCTGCTCTGGTTCGCCAGAAGCGGCTTAGTCATGCTGGCCACATGACCAGGAAGCTGTCTGCGAACAAACGCCGGCTCCCTTGACCTTTAGAGCGAGATGAGCGCGCAACCCCAGAGTCGTCCTTGACTGGACCTAACAGTCAGGGGGTACCTTTACCTTTACCTGGAGATGCCAGGGATCAAGCATGAGACCTTTGGAATGCAAAGCAGGGGCTCCAGAGCTGAGCGATGGCCCTTTCCTTAAAAAATTAAAACAAAACAAAGCGCTCTCCTATGAGGAATGGTTGCAGCGTTTGGGACTTTTTAGAAAAGGTGAGTGGGATGGTAGAAGTATATCCAGTTTTGCATGGATAAAGTAGATAGGGCAAAGTTTTCCTCCCTCTCTCTCGTAGCACTAGGACTCCTGGCTATCGAGTGGAGCTGAACATGGGAAGATTCAGGACAGAGAAAATTCAGTGCAGAGTCGAACCACGGAACTCACTCCCGTGATGGAACTCGCTCACCTCCCTAGATGGCTTTAAAAGGGGGTCAGACAAATTCATGGAGGCTATCCATGGCTGTACTCTGTTTCCACAGAATCCGGATGCCAGCTTGGCAATTGACAGTGGGCCCAAATCACCAACCTTCTGGTTAACAGCTAGATGCACAGACCCCTTGTGCTGCTGGAGGCTGCTATAATTAAATAAGAACATAAGAAAAGCCGGATGGATCAGGCCAAAGGGGGACCGTCTAGTCCTGTTCGCACAGCAGCTAACTAGAGGCCCTGAAGGGAAACCCACAAATGGGACCCGAGCATAGGAGTCCCCCACAGATCTCCACATGGGTCACAACTGGACCCGTGCCAGTCGCAAAATGCGCCCGGCCAATTTCTTAATACTATTTGCAACTCCCTCCTTAGAGAGGCCAGACTGGCCGCTGGCTGGTGAAGGCTATTTTATTCTGACAAGCCTTCGGAAACTAACTGTACCCGTCTTCTTTTTTAAGGAAAGAACTTATAGCAGTGCTATGCTGTTTTACTATTTGCATTTTAATAGATTGGTTTTTTACGTCATTTTCATTCTACTATACCTTAATTGCTTTTCAACTATTATACTTCATATGCTTTTAGATTTCTGGGTTTTTCCAGTGTTTGTGAGTCCTGGTTCTGGGGAAAAGGCAGGTTATCCCGCAGAGTGGGGATTAGTACCTCCACGGAGAGTTGCCAACTATTCAAATGACCAGTGTTTCTGTGCCCTTAACCGCAGTACAGTGGTACCTCAGGTAAATAACTTAATTCGTTCTGGAGGTCCGTTCTGAACCTGAAACTGTTCTTAACCTGAGGTACCATTTTAGCTAATGGGGCCTCCCGCTGCCGCCGTGTGATTTCTGTTCTCATCCTGAGGTAAAGTTCTTAACCCGAGGTACTATTTCTGGGTTAGCAGAGTCTGTAACCTGAAGCGTCTGTAACCTGAAGCGTCTGTAACCCACGGTACCACTGTATATTCTGCAGTGATGAGTACGTGAGGACATTTGACACAAGCCGCAGTAGCAAGCTGGGTGGGTGGGGGGGCTAAAAAGTTGGCAACAGCACATCCTGCAGGTTGAGGTCAGAGGACACACAAAATTCCTTTGTTCTCAGGCACCCCAAACTTTTGCTTTCGTCTTTTAAGGTGTGACCCAACAGCCCCACCCAGCCCTTGCCTCCCTTCCTAGGAAGACCTTCACTCACGAGATTGTTCACTAACTCCAGGTCACAGAATAATTTTAGGGAGCCACAAGGAGGGCCCCTGGGCTGATGGGTGGGGAACTAACTGCTTGCTGACCCTGTAACAGGACCTGGTTCAGGACAGTATTTTAAATAGAGAGGGAGGCCCAGCCGGTGCCCCAGAGCTGTGGTTCATGGGGTTCATTTCCTCTTTGCAGCCAGCAATGCGAGGGTTTCCGGAAAGCATTTGAATGTCATACACAAATGCAGCTAATTTACACTGGGAAATTTTTCTGTCACCCTGGAGGGTGATCTAATTTCGACCTGTTTGTTTTGCTTGCATTTAGCAATCAAATCTAAAAATGTCAACACGGCCAAGCTTGCCTGATAGCGTATCTGAGGCTAGCATACATTTGCTCACAGAAACATATAATCAAAGAATTGGAAGGTCCCCGAAAGGGGTCATCTAGTCCAACCCCCTTGCAGCAGCGTTGACAATGAACTTACGAAATGGAAAAGCTGTCCGCAGAAAAGAAAAGCAATCCTCGCTGTTTGCAGGACATACAACCCTTGGGCCCCTTAAATAAGAATTTAATGATTATTTTGTTATTTCTATGCTGCTCACCTGACGGGGTTGCCCCAGCCACTCTGGGCGGCTTCCAGCAAAATATGAAAACACAATGAAGCATCAAACATTAAAAACTTCCCTGTATACAAGCCCCAAAGCTCAGCTCTTGGATTGCAACGCAAAGCTCAGGTCAAGCTATTTAAGGTGACCGGGGACCACCTGCATTTCCCAGCAATTGACAGAATGACGAATGACTACCCTTGTCCTTGCAGATTCCCAGCTCTCTCTCCCCCTCCCCACACTCACTGCTCTCTATATCATTTCTCCAGTCCCTCTAGGGGCACTCGAATGAAATCTACAAGAGCCATATATCAAATATTAGCAAAATCCTTATGTCATGCTGGGGGTGTAATAAGGCATACAGTTCCATCTTGGGTTTCCCAGCAAGATGCATAATTTATCCTCAACAAGCCTGGCTCCAAATTAATGACAAATCTGATACTAAAGCCCTTCGCCTTGTCTTCCTCCACCCAGATTCCCCTCCTCCTTGGAGACTGGACAGATTTATCGAAGCCGGGAGAAGCTCTCAAGAGAGCTCTCCGCTGGAATCGCAGACCCACTCAAAACAGCAAACGTTTGATCCCCATTGCTGGGCAAACGGACTTTATTGAGAGAGAGAGATTTCATTAATGCCAAGTGGGTGGGCAGGAGGCAGACTCATCTTTTGAAATTATTACTGTATTATTATTATTATTATTATTTTTAAAAGATCGAAAACTGGAATGACTGAAGAAATAATCTCTCTCTCTCTCTCTCTCTCTCTCTCTCTCTCACACACACACACACACACACACACACTAACACACACTTTATTTTTAGCATTGCATCTTCTTGATTCTTAGGAGGCGGTTAAATATAAAGAGCAAGGAGGTGGCATTTATTTGGCAGACTGATAATATCTGCCACTTTGCCCAGGGTCCCTCAGCAAGACAGACCCTTCTGTGCAGAGACAGATGGAGAGGGGAGTCCTGTTTCTGTTTAAAATTTCAGGCCTGGATGTTTGGGGATGTGGAGACAAAAGAGATTGCTCAAAATTAGTGTGAGTTGTGGGGGGTTGCTTCCACTTTGGTTACATAACAGTCAGTAGGGAAGTGAGCCCAAAGCCAGCCTTAATGAGCGAATGGATTCGTTGTGGTTTTCAGAAGCAAGGCAGAAAGGGTGCCTTTGCATAGCTCAAGATATCAGTAATATTCCCCCCACCCCAGTCTTCCTGAACAGGTGTTGTGGGGGTGATGCGAAACGAAAGGAGGCGGAAGGCATGACTGGATTGGAATACTTTTAATTTATTTTTTAAAACCCGCTAGAAATAGCCCCACTACTGAACTGGGAAATCAGGAAAGGATGGAGGTAGCTCTGAAGCTTGCCCAGTCCACACGCAAAGCGAGGGTGCATTTTGCTCCAGGGTGTCACTGGCAAATTTAGAGTCTGTTAAACCTGCAGGGAAGAAGGTGGGAGAATCTGGCACTACTGCGGTCCCTCCTTTTCTTTCCGTGTCTTCGAGACCCCCGTGCTTTTAGCATTTGGAGAGCGGGGATGGGTGGGGGAAAGGAGGGAATCACCCCCCTGATTTTGGTAGGGATTTCCTTCAAATATCCAGCAGCCTGCTGGGTCTGAGGTCCCCCCATCCTAAATTAAAGGAAGCCCTTACACCCCAAAAAAGATATTCTCATTTTGTCACACTTTCGACCCCCATGGAAAAGCAACATGCTTTTGTCACACTTTCAACCCGGATGCAAAAATTACATGATTTTCTCACACTTTCAGCCCTGGCGCAAAATAACCCTGGGCAGTTCCCCCCACCCCACCCTGACTCTCTCAATGCTCACGAGCCCCCAAAACTCCCTGCCCGCCCTCCTCCCCAACAGATGCCCACCTGGTTGAAGATAGGTATTTAAAATTAAAATCCTATTTTATTCCGTAAAAAAACACACCCGAGGATCAAAGTTTGCATCCCACAGCCCAGGGGAAACGCAGGCACCGCTGCACACCTGCATGGAACCCAAAGAGCTCTGCTGGAAAAGGTACCTGGCTGCATCCTCCGGTGGTCTTCTATGTGGTCCACCACCACCCTGGCGGGGGCTGGCGAGGCGAAGCTCCTCACCCGGGCTGCATGCTTCTGCTGCGCTCTCGGGAGGAGGAGGAGGAAGAGAGAGGGGGAGCCACGGAGCAGGGGGGCTCTGGCGATCTCTCCCGTCTCCTCTGCACGCCGAACACGTGTCCTGCTGCTGCTGCTGCTGCTGCTGCTGCTCTCTGGCGCTGTGTTATTTTGGTGCCTCTGCTGCTTCGGGGATGGAGCGAAAGGGCCAATCGTTACCAAGCCATCTCCAAAGATCATCCAGTTCCTTTAAGATTGGGGGGGGCGGGGGGGGCGGAGGCGTCTAGCTCTCCATCCATCTATCCTACCAACCAACCATTCTGAGGTTCGCAAGGCTGGATGGCGGATTCTGCTATTTTTTACCCCCTTACCTATCAAAAGCAAGGGAGAGGACCACCCCCCCCATTAAAATATACACTGCACCACATTTTGGGGGGTGAGGGTGGGGAGATCGTCTCTTAAAGGCTCGCTGCTAGCCAACACTTATAAATTTGGTTCTGTCTGCCAGGGTTAGTGTCCACCCCACACCCCACCCCTTACAGTAATTTTGGGGCGTTTTCTCCCAAAGATCTTTTTTGCACGTTGTTGGTGAGTTGCAGTACAGGTTTAGGCCAGGTGGCATTAATTCTGCAATAAAAGAGCAGGTCATTTCTTTCTTTGTAGTCTTGACTGTCGGGTCTTTCATGTTGGCACTGGGAAATTAATTATAATAATCACAGAGGCAGTGTGGTGTAGTGGTTAGAGTGTTGGACTGCTAGGAGCTGGGAGAGACCGGGGTTTGAATTGCCAGTCAGCCATGAAGCTCACTGGGTGTGACCTGGGGGGGGTCAGTTGCTGCCTCTCAGCCAAGGCTGCCTTGCAGGGCTGTTGTTATGAGGGTTAAATGAGGAGGAGAACCACCTTGAAGTGGCGTATAAATGCGACAACATTTAAAAATGCAAAACAGAAAAATAAGGTCTCTTTCCCCACAAATATGAAAGTACACTATATTTTTTTTAATGACTGCAACATGCTGTGTATTTATTTCCTTCTGTCTCCCCCCAAAACCCCTCTTTATTGACTTAGAGAAGATCTTTTTGTATTCTGAACAGAGGGTAAAGTTTATTCTGAATTTGTTAAGTAAGATACCTGATGGTGACAATCAAGTGAAAATCACACGTAGGTTGTCTGATTCTGACAAATTCGTGACAGGCAAAGTTGTGAGATTTGCAGTGGCTGCCTGAAAGCCAAGGAGAATTTTTACTGGGGTCAATATGGTGAATGGCAAAAAAAATAATTAATTGGATGATTTTAATGCATTGGTTCTTTTAACCTTTTTAATTGTTTTTAAGTGTGTGTGTGTGTGTGTGTGTGTGTGTGTGGTGTTTTAATGTAAATAAATTTTTTGATAAATGCTGTTCTTTAATATTGTATTGGATGGTTGAAATAATAATAAAACTGCACATTTAAAGCACACAATACCCCCCAAGAATCCTGGGAAATGTAGTTTCACCCTCACAGAGCTGGAGTTCCCAGCACCCTGAACAAATTACAGTTCCCAGTATTCTTTGGGGAAACTCATGAACTTTAAATGTGCATTGGACGTGCTTTAAATGTATTGGTGTGGATCTGCCCTTAGATTGTTAGTCCATGGGGTGGGGACAAACACATCCGCTAAACCATTGTGCCTTGGCCAGAAGCCTTGGGCGAAACATTCCCTGCCGCCTTCCTTAAGAATTAAAACACACAATATCCAAAGCACAATATTATATAATACTAAAAGCAAATAAAAATTGCAGCAATAAGGCGAGTCTTTATAAGTGCTACATTCCCCCGCATACCCAGCAGATATAATTTCCCTCCCACCGGCAATGTCTGCTCCAATTATTGGGGGGGGGGAGGAATCTTTCCCCTCTTTTCTTAAAACTGCTGAGCAGAGCAGGTGTGGCAAAGTCCCATCCACCAGGGGAATGCAAACCCACAGCACCAAGCTCTGCTCAGATGCCAGCCTTTCTGTACCATACTCCTGTTTCTGCAGCATCAGAATGTCTATGCGTTGAGAGGGTCGATGACCCTTGAGGTCCCTTCCAACTTCCCAGTGCTAGTGGCTCCCATCAGATGTCAAGGAAATAAACAAGGACCTGACTTTTAGAAGACATCTGAAGGCAGCTCTGTTTAGAGAAGTTTTTAATGTTTGAAGTTTTATTCTGTTTTTAGTGTTCTGTTGGTAGCCGCCCAGAGTGGCTGGGGAAACCCAGTCAGATGGGCAGGGAACAAATAATAAAATTGTTGTTGTTGTTGTTGTTGTTGTTGTTGTTATTCTATAGGTGCCTTCAAAACATGGCAACATAGGAACCTAGGAAGCTGCCTTATATTGAGCCTGGCCACTGGTCCATCAAGCTCTGTACTGTCTACACTGACTGGCAGCAGCTCTCCATAGTGTCAGGTAGGGGCCTCTCCCGGTCCTACCTGGGGACTGAACCTGGGAGCCTTTGTATGAAAAGCAAATGCTCTTCTGCTGAGCTGCGGCCTTTTCCCAAAGCAACAGCAATGAAGCAGGCAGTGCCTGAAGGACTTCTGGCTGTTTAGTTTAACTTAGAGGAAAGGCAAGGACATGATAAAAGTTTTCAAAATGATACATGGCATGGAGAAAATGGATAGAGGAAAGTTTTTCCTCCCTCTTTCATCATAACGCTAGAACTCAATGGCGATGAATGTTGGAAGATTCAGGACAGAAAAAAGAAAGTATCTCTTTATACAGTGCATTGTTAAACTATGGAACTCACGGCCACAGGAGACAGAAATGGCAACCAACTTGGATTGCTTTAAAAGAAGAGTAAGCGGAGGGCCTTCTGGTGGTTCCCTCACTGCGAAAAGTGAAGCTACAGGGAACCAGGCAGAGGGCCTTCTCAGTAGTGGCGCCTGCCCTGTGGAACGCCCTCCCATCAGATGTCAAGGAAATAAACAACTATCTGACTTTTAGAAGACATCTGAAGGCAGGCCTGTTTAGGAAAGTTTTTAATGTTTGAAGTTTTATTCTGTTTTTAGTGTTCTGTTGGGAGCCACCCAGAGTGGCTGGGGAAACCTCAGCCAAATGGGTGGGGTAATAATAATAATAATAATAATAATAATAATAATAATACAAATTCATGGAGGAGAGGGCTATTGATGGCTACTAGCCAGGACGTCTATGCTCTGCCTCCACCATCAGAAGCAACAATGCTTTTGAAAACCAGTTTCTTGAAAACCCAGGAGGGGAGAGTTGCTCTTGCGTTTGAATCCTGCTTGCAGGTTTCCCATTGGGGCATCTGGTTGGCCACTGTGAGCACAGGATCCCGGACGAGATGGGCTCCCTTTGGCCTGATCCAGCAGGCTCTCCTTATGTTTTAACGCTCTTATGACATACGCTAGGCAGGGGGAATGAGGACTTGTGGGTTTGGAGGTTGACCTCTGAGCGAATAATCTGAACGGGAGGGCTGAGCCCCAGAATATAATGTCAATGTTAGCCCGGAAACCTGTGAAGTAGCGGAAATCATAACAGCACTTGCCAGATTTTTGCAGTGTCAAATGATATTTCAAACACATTATCTCTGCAACACCTAAGTGGCTCTCCACTCTGGGATGAAATTACTCTCCCTCTATTACCGATGCAGAGCTGAGGGACAATTATCTAGCTGGTGAAACTGTAACTCATTGAAATCCATAGGGTCTACTCACAAGGTAGTAACCCTCTGCTTGCCATGTGCAGCCCTCTCCACCGCAAATCCATTGCTTTATTGTCAGGATAAAATCAGGCAAGCATACTTGGGTGCTTTTCAGCTAAGTCACGCTCAGAGTAAAGGGCCTAAGTTGGTCCTCACTGTTATTTTCAGTGGGTCTTCTCTGAGTAGGACTAACAATGAAGGCAACCCTTACTGCCTATCTGTCTTGCTGGGGATTTCCTGCTTCCTAGCTCAGTCTATCTGGCTACTAAGCTGTAGAAGCTCTGCGCAGGAAAAAAAACCCACCAAGAGTGCATCAGAGCATGTGCAAAGTGCATCACCCGGCACCACATACATGCTAGAATGAAGGGTCAGCACGGCCAGCAGTCAGGGATGATGGGAGAATCCAGCTACATCTGGAGGACCACATGTCCCCCACCTCTGGTTCAGAAAAGACATCTGTGTACATTAGAAATAGATGCCGAAAAGAGATTGCACAAACTGACTCATAATTAAATGCATATTTTTAAAATGTAGATTGCTACTCCCTGCCCCCCTTTTTTCTCTCCGTGTCCACTTCTGCTTCTTTCTCCCCCTCCATCTTCTCCTGCATCTCCCCCCACCCCACGCTCTGTTGCTATGGCAACCGGCAACCACCGGCTGGGCAACACACAGGCATCCCAGGGTGATGGGCTGCTGAGATGCCTTAGCGGATGGAGAAAAGAAGAAGAAGGAGAGAATCTAATAGCAATATGTCTCTGGCTCCCGCTACCCCCCCTCCCATGGCATCAGCCCACGTGCTAGTGTGGCTCTGCTATTAATATGATGCGCACATCAAGAAAACGGTTTATTTTTATGTCTGTGCAATTTTAAGGCCGCTCTCTGAGCAGGGGAGGGAAGAGGGGGATGAATCACCTTAGCAGCTCCAGAGAGAAATTTCAGGGTGGGGAGGGTGGGGGAAAAACTCAGGAAATCAGGAGGGGCTTGGGATCAGAAACGGGCGCTTGATCACGGGGATTGTGGCTAATCCTAAAATAGCTCCATGCCTCCCTTCACCTTAGCAGATCTCTGTGTGGCTATTTATTAATGTAGGTATTTATTTTCTTACATATACATCCCACAGTTTGTCCATCAGAGAACTCAATGTGGCGTTCATGGGGTCCTGGGTGGGTCACCCCTCCAGGCACTGACCAGGCCCTGATCATCTTAAGGCCTTCCCTATCTTGAAATCATTATCACTGGAACCAAAAACCAGTAGAAAGAGAAACGCACCTTTGCGCATGCTCAGAGGAACTTTACTGAAGGAGCGTCTCCACCCCCATCGTTCTGCCCGGACACTGAGATACAGCACTGAGGGCCTTCTGGTGGTTCCCTCATTGCGAGAAGCAAAGCTACAGGGAACCAGGCAGAGGGCCTTCTTCGTAGTGGCGCCCGCCCTGTGGAACGCCCTCCCATCAGATGTCAAAGTGATAAACAACTACCTGACATTCAGAAGACATCTTAAGGCAGCCCTGTTCAGGGAAGTTTTTAATGTGTGACATTTTAGTGTATTTTTGGTCTCTGTGGAAGCCGCCCAGAGTGGCTGGGGAAATCCAGCCAGATGGGCGGGGTACAAATAATAAATTATTATTATTATTATTATTATTATTATTATTATTATTATTGACGATGAGTTGGCATGTACAATGCACAGGCTTAAATATTCAAACCCCCACTCAACAATGACACAGACTGGATGGTTTTGAGGCATCCCACCTTACAGATTTCTCATGAAGATGGAATCATAGAATTGTAGAGTTGGAAGGGACCATGAGGGTCATCTAGTCCAACCCCCTGAAATGAAGGAATCTTTTGCCCAACGTGGGGCTCAAACCCACAACCCTGAGATTAAAAGTATCATGCTCCAACCGGCTGAACTATTCCAGAGGTGATGTTTAAAACCCTGAATGACACAGGCCCCAAATACCTGAAAGATGACCGTCTTCGAGACAGACCCTCTCGGGTGCTGAGCTTGGCAGAGGGGGCCCTCTTGGTTGTTCTTCCACCCTCAGAAGTTTGGGGTAGTGGTGACCTGGGAGAGGGCCCCTTAATTGTCTAACTCCTTGCCCCATGTAGGTGCATCAAGCCCCTTAACTACGCAGCTTTTGGCTGAAGACACATCTCTTCACCCTGGCTTTTGACTCTTGAGATGTGTATTTTCAGAACATGCCTTATTTTGTAATTTTCAGTTGTTTAAAACTGTTTTAAATATTGTGTAAAACTGAACTTTTAAATTATTGTTGTTTTTAATTGTTGTAACCTGCCCTAGGACCTCAGGATGGGGGGGGGGGTAATGAAGTGTGTGGTAATAATAACAACTGTATAGAATTGCACTGTTCAACATATAAATGAATTTCAATTTTAATATATTTAAATTATATTTATATGTATACCCCCCCACACACTTCATTTAATATGTCATGTCCTATATCTGAATGAAAATGTGAAAGAGGGGGGAAATGATATGTAAAGGGTTTAAAGGTGTGTAGGAGAGAAGCACTTTGGAACGCGGAGACAAATTGCTTGATAACATTTTCCTTAAAAAGAAAAAAAAAACCTGCACCCACTCTTATCCCTGGTGTGTGCAAAAACGAGAGGAACGGCTGACAAAACAGAGGTATCACCCGATAAATTAACTGCGCGCTGCTGACAGGTCTACTCAGGAGTAAATCCCAATCGCTGGTTTCAAGGTAAATGCAGGGTGCAAGGCTGCAGTTCGGTTAACCATTTCGGGGGGGGGGAGAGAAAACTGGTGCGGCCCGATCCCCTGCACGTTTACTCGGAAGTAAGCGCCCCTGTGCTCAGTGGAGTACCCTATGTTACCTAGGCACGGGTTGCAGCCGGCACCTTTTTGAAGGACTTGTTCTGCGTAAGCCTGCAACCCTAGATACGCTTACCTGGGAGTAAGCCCCCTATGTCTCTTACTCCTGAGTAAGGTTACAGGTAGCTTCTTCACTTACTTCCAGCCAAAACACATGCTGCGTGATTTGATTGCATCTATACAGGGAGACCAGCCTCCACCCACTCCCCCATTGTTGGGGGTGAGACTAAATGACCATTTGGGTTCCTTCCAATTCTTTTAAAAAAAATGATTCCAAGCTGACAAAAATCAGCTTGACACCCTCCCCATTCACAAGTTCTTAAGCCACTCCTCTTCCTCCTCCCTACCCTCCTCCCTATTGGCCGCGGGCCGCGGAGCTCCGCCCCTTTCGAACGTTGCGTATCCGGCTTCGAAGGACCCGGCAGCAGCTCTGCCCGCTGCCTCCCCCCCACCCCGCCCCCACGTGGGCCTTGCAAAGGGGAAACTAAGGTAAAGGCGGGGAGACTAGCTGGTCCGGTCCATTCTTCAGTGAGAGGCCTGGGAAGGAGTCCCGCCCACCTCTTGGTGGAGGAGAGGGACTAATGGGGTAATAAGGGAGAAAAGGGGAGTCCCCCCCCCCAGGGTGCTGCTTCGCACCGAGTCAGACCACCCCCGGCCCTTCTAGCTCAATATTGCCTACACTGACTGGCAGTTGTAGCTCTCCGGGATCTCAGGCACTTCCAGCCCTCCCACTGAGGAATCGAACTTGGGAAGTTCCGCATGCAAAGCAGCTTCGCCGCCGCTGAGCTACGGCTCATTTTTCCTTTTGCAGTTGCAGCTACGGCTTGCTTTTGAAGAACAGCCTGCCATCCCGAAGGGCAGTCGCCTAGCGTGGCGTGGGTGACATTGTGTGCGTGTGTCCCGTGGCGGGCTGGCTCGATCCAAATGCCACAGGTCCAGAGTGTAAACATCTAATGTGGAGCTGGTTTGATTTTCGGGTGCACCTTAAAGTCAGCTTGCTCCCTGCAAATAGAAAAGTAGCAAGGGAGCCAAGCGAACCCTTTTGCCCCATCTGCTAGCTTTCCGCTTGCAGGGTTTGCTTGTTTCCCACAGAGATCCAACACAAGGTGAAAAGTGGCACAGCAGAGAGAGATATCTCCCACCTTCGTTGGTACGGTCAGCTTTACCACCTCAGGTTGGGAGGCCAGAGAAGCGAAAGTGAGGACTCCTGGACCCTTACACAAGTATTAAAGGTGCAAGGGTCCTGTTCTCTGTTTCACCTTTGCCCCATGACTCTGCTCCCTCATTCGGCTATGTGTATCTGGCCACATGCTGTTGTGCTACGTTACACGGCAATGCTCTAACCACAACTGAGCTTCAAAACTGTCGTGCAGGCCAAAGATCTGTCTAATCCAGCATAAATTAAACAAATTAAATTCTCATATATCTCATATTAATGAGATGAATTTAGGACCATTTCTGCAACAAGTGCTCATTTCCCAAAAATTATATCCTGTGCTTTTCCCCTCCTCTGGGGCCTACTCCCTGGTATTTTATCTGTGTTGTTTTAACAGAGACTCGGTCTGGCAAAAAAGCAAGATATAAAAAGTAATTTATACCTCTCATCTTATTGTGTGACAGATTTTGCCTCCTGACAACCCCTCTCCTAAGACCATCGGTACATATTTCTGCCCAGAGGACCAATCATGGCTGGAAGAGGTGGCAGAGGGAGGGGCCGCGGCGGTCACATGACCTTCAACGTTGAAGCTGTGGGCATCGGAAAGGGGGAGGCTCTGCCCCCACCCACCCTCCAACCATCCCCACTGTTTCCTGTGAGTCTGGATTGCTTTTTCTTAATTTCTCCCCCCCCCCCTTTATTATATTTATTTACGTTCCATATCAAACATGTATTACCAAAGCAATGTTGATTTAAAACATAAATAAAAATAGGTTATATAAAACAATGAATCCTTTAAAGGAAACTGTAGTATTGAATATTAAAGGTAAAGGTAAAAGGACCCCTGACCATTTAGGTCCAGTCATGGCCGACTCTGGGGTTGCGGTGCTCATCTCGCTGTATTGGCCGAGGGAGCTGGCGTACAGCTTCCGGGTCATGTGGCCAGCATGACTAAGCCGCTTCTGGCGAACCAGAGCAGCACACGGAAAAGCCGTTTACCTTCCTGCCAGAGTGGTACCTATTTATCTACTTGCACTTTGACGTGCTTTCGAACTGCTAGGTTGGCAGGAGCAGGGACCGAGCAATGGAAGCTCACCCTGTCGCGGGAATTCAAACCGCCGACCTTCTGATCAGCAAGCCCTAGGCTCTGTGGTTTAACCCACAACGCCACCTGCGTCCCTAGTATTGAATATTATAGTAGATCAAATATTATGTTAAATAGAATATTTTTAATCCTACCAGTAGAATGTATTGTGCTTTAAAGAAACGTAACCTGAATCCTGAAATACTGTTTGTAGGGTAGCCAGGTGGTGGTATTTCTATTTATACCGTAATCCATTTTACGTTTTTTCTTAATTTGATCTTGGGGGGGGGGGGTGTCTAGAAAAATCAGACATATTAATTTATCCAATAAATTTATCTGTATTTATTTATTGCATTTATAAGGAGCTCAAGGTGGCATACATGGTTCTCTCCCCTTCCCATTTCACCCCCCATTTCAACCCCGTGAGGCAGGTTACCTTATTGTGTCTTTTTGCCTCTCCCCGTTCAGCCCTTAGAATATAAACCTGTTCCACTGCAAACAGGAGAGGAGGTTGAATACATGTTGGCCCTGAAACAAGAGCTGAGAGGTGCTATGAAGAACCTGCCGTACTTCATCAAGCCTTCTGCACCAAAGAAAGGTAAAAAAACAACAACTGTAAAAACCCACCAGCCAAGAAGAATGCAGAATTCCTCCTCTGCTAGGAGGACAGTAAAACAGCCGACCCACCTCTTAAATATCAAAGGGCAAAAATTGTTTGCCATCTTTTAATCGCTACCCCACCCCATAGATTGGCTGACCTGTTTCGGAGTCACAGAACGTTCACCGATGGGAATTTTGGGTTTGTTTGTTTTTTGAAGGGGGGGAGGGTCAGCCATGAATGTTGGAAGTCATAAGAACATAAATAGAGCGTGCTGGATCAGGCCAATGGCCCGTCTAGTCCAGCATCCCAGTGGCCAACCAGGTGCCCCAATGGGAAACCCAAACACAAGAGCCCTCTCCCCTCCAGTGGTTTCCACCAGCTGGCATTGGCCCTGGAGGCAGAACATCGCCATCATGGTTAATAGTCATTGGTAGCCTACTCCTCCGTGAATTTGCCTAATCCTCCTTTTAAGGCCACCCAAGTTGTTGGTCTATTCCCAGAGCGGTTTTCACAATCAATGCCTCTTTCCCAGGGAACTCTGGGTATCCCAACTCTTGGCACCCTTAACAAACTACAATTCCCATGATTCTTTGGGGAAAGCCATGGCTGCTTCAAGTGGTATCATCGTGCTTTGAATGTACGGTGCTGATGTGACCTATATCATCTGGCAGCATCATTCCCAGGCCTTGCTGTGAAGATTGGGCAATGACAGGCAAACGGGAACAGATTCACTCCCATTTTTCAACCCCTCCTTTCTCTCCACCTCCCTGTTGCTTAGCTGTATCCCCTCTCAGTCTCCTCTTTTCCAGACTGAGCATACACAGATCCCTAGGCCTAGACCATTCCTCATAAGGCTTGGTCTCCAGACCTTTCGTCACCTTCATCACCCTCCTCTGCACATGTTACTATAGGCAGGTGCATCCCGGAGATATTGCAAAATCCTCCCAAGTCAAGTTTCCCAGGGTTGTAAAATCCTTTTCATCTGTGGTATCATATACACCTTGTTAACCTGAGGCCACTTGGTGTCATCAGTGTGTCCAAACCCAGTGACTCTAAACCCCAAATCTCTCTAAATTTCAGGATTCCTAGATCCCTATCGAGTGCCTGGTTTTCACTGGCCTAAAGCCAGCTTCAGGTTATGTTGACAAGAGGTCATTGGCCAAGCTGATACTAAACTGTGTTCAGCGGAGCACAGCAGAGATCTTCTGCTGTGATCCACCAGCCTGGGCGACCCTCTTGGTTGGAGGAGCAAAAGCCCAGAGGAGAGGATCATAAGATGCGGTGGGCATCTTCCCTCTGTGGGCTTTCAGGAACTGTTCATTCATTCTTCGACAAGCGTATTTTTAAATTCCAGGCTCTGGTTTCACTCGTAGAAGCAATGAATCAAGGCTCCTTGAGCTCCGCAGTGACCACTTGAGGAATTGGATACTGGGCACACACAAAATGAGGATCAAGAGCTTTCTTCTTCTTTTGAAAGCACACTTCTGGGCCTCAGGGGTCCCTAAACAGCCCTGAGAATATGTGGGTAGCACCTGGTGGGAAATATCAGTGGCTAGATTGGGAACAGGGTTTTCTGGAAACTGCACAAGGGGGAGAGCATTGCTGCTGTTCTTCCCAGGAGTGTTTAGTTGACCACAGTGAGAGCAGGAGGCTGGACTAGATGGGCCATTGGCCTGATCCAGTGGGCTCTTTTATGTTCTTTTGCTGTTCTGAGGATGCTGGAGACCATTAGAACAGGCTTCCTCAACCTCGGCCCTCCAGATGTTTTGAGACTACAATTCCCACCATCCCTGACCACTGGCCCTGCTAGCTAGGGATCATGGGAGTTGTAGGCCAAAAACATCTGGAGGGCCGAAGTTGAGGAAGCCTGCATTAGAACAAAACCTGTGTCAACTCATAAGAGCAGAGAAGTAAGGGGAGGAATAAAGTAGGGCCTGTTGGGTATGGGGGCAAGTAGGAGGCAGCTTTGGGGTGTAAAGAGGGCCGGCCCATGAAGAGAACCACAAGTTAGCCACACCGGGTTTAGTCAAGTCCCTACATCTGTGTGTGGGTTGGTAGAATGGCTTGGCTTGTTTCTTGAAACCTGTCTGCATCCTGCATTTTCCAGATGTGGAACGCTATTCCGACAAGTATCAGATGTCCACTCCTGTTGACAATGCCATTGAGTGGAGTCCTGGTAAGTCGGAGAATATTTTATTTAGTTGTATTTATTTGGATATTTGCACATCCCACACCAGCCTCAAGGGCTCCTTTCCCCCCTTGCCTTAAATATATTGGAAGATATTTATATATCATTTTCCATTACAAAAAAACCCCAAAAACAAATACAAGTACAAATTGGTGAAAACATACCATGAAACAGTAAAAGCGACATAGAAACAGATGAGACGTAAGTTGCATGCAGGGTGGAACTGTTGAAATTAATCAACCTAAGTTAGACATTACTTGTGAGGTGGTTTGGAGGGTACAGTTGCATTCATAGAATCATAGAGTTGGAATAGACCACAAGGGCCATCGAGTCCAACCCCCTGCCAAGCATTACAGCCCTTACAACAAACTTGTGAGTTAGGCTGATGTTATTACCCCCATATTAACAGTGGGCACTGAAGGGCCAAGGTAGGATCCTGTCTCCCCACCCCACATTATTCCCCCAGCCCACCTTGCCAACAGAAATGAATGAGACCTGTGTAGAGTATACACAGATAGAGTTCCCTGCTTAGAGCACAAGGCAAAATTCCGACTTAGGGGGGGTTTTTTTTGGGGGGGGAGATTTTTTTGGGGGTAAATAAATGGTGTTATTAGGAATTTTGAATGGCTCTGAAGAACAGAAGTGGTGGATTTTATAAGAAAATCCAGCCAGACCTTCCACGTGTGCCCAAGTAGTTAAATTTTGCTTGGCTATTTATCTTTGCAGATTGGAAACAGCTACCCCAAGAATTAAAGATCCGGGTGCGGAAGATTAAAAAGCAGAGTAAGTACTTCTCCGCGTTCAAGCTAAAGTCAGAACAGCAGCAATAGAAACCCCCCTTTTCTGACTTTTACGCTTTCGCACCCCACAATCACCCAGGTGCAGAACAGGGATTTGACCCTTCATCTCAAATGGCAGCACTCTGCTCACCCAGCTCTTAGGTATCTGCATCCAGTAGGCCCCCACCACTGGTTTAGGAAGCAATGTACGCACACTATCAGCCACAATCCGTATCTATCCTGTGAGAAAAGCTGCCTTTTCATCTCCCCACAAGCAGGCCAGCTTTGATCTGATTTGAAGGCGTAATCCTTATTTCTTTCTTGCATTTATATATTCCTTTTTTAAAAAAAGGTTTTATGTATACTTTTCAGGTTTATACATTTTATTAGTTTTACAATCAATTTAACATTTCAAAGTTTGACTTCTTTCCCCCTCTTTCTGCAGTTCCTTAAATTTATTTTTCAATATTTTCTGCATATCCAAATTTGTTTAATTGGCTCATTTTTATTATCTACTTTAAATATATACTCTTATGAAATTGCAGGTTGTTACAATAATCCTGTCAATGTTCTTATCTGTTTACAATTTATCTGTAAATAAATAAATCAAGATAAGAGTTTGTTATCTTGATTTCTTATTCTTCCAGTAAGTTTTGCCATTTCTGTATAATCCATAAGTTTTTGTATCCATTTTTCCTTTGCTGGGACTTCTGCTTCTTTCCACTTTGGGGCAAGTAGCATTCTTGCTGCTGTAGTTGCATACCTAAATAAATTTCTATAGAATTTAGGTAGTTCTGTCCCTATAATTCCCAAAAGAAAAGCTTCTGGGCTTTTTTTAAACAAACGTTATTTTGAACAGCCTTTTCAATTAATTGTATATCATTTCCCATTTATATATTCCACCTTTTTCTCCAAGAAGCTCAAGGTGGCGTACATAGTTCTCATCCCCCCTCCCCCCATTTTATCCTCACAACAACCCTGTGAGGTAGGTTAGGTTGAGAGTGAGTGACTGGCCTCAAATCACTCTAACCACTGCACCACACAGCCTCTATGAAGACAGCCATGCCCCCTCCCCACCCGCTGGTGTGTGGACAGACAGCAACTTCGAAACACACAGCTGTGTACAGTGTGCAAATGCGATTTGAAACAGAGGGGGTGGAAACAGCTCCACCGCGTTTTAAGCCGGTAATGTGTGCACAGCCTAAAGCTCTGCCCACTGTACCATGCTGCCTCTGCCAGTTTACAAGGGTTCTTTCCCGTAAAAACCCATTTAGCTTTTCCTGAATTGCCCAAGTCCCCATTTACGCAGCTTACTGTTCAGTTTTATGGGGAATTTAGTGACAGATTTCCGCTCAGAATTCCCACACCCTTTCCTGGTTTAATCCTCAGCCAGGGAGATGAGTTCAGACAGGCAGAGTTTGTCACCCTTCCGAAGAGAGCTGAGGCCTCTGTAAATCCAAGGTGGGAAAAAGTTTTGTAACTGGCAAGCAGGGCCTGAGAGAACCTTCTGCCCTAGATGCCCAACCCTGGTGCAGAAATGATCACGTTAAGAGGATGTCCTTGATTGGTGGGTCTTCAAAATGGAGGGTGAGGGAGAAGATGGTGGTCTCATGGGTATGATGGGCCGAACCTTACTAGGATTTTATAAATTGCCACTTTTCAAAGTTTTCTGCCCCTGCCAAATTAATGCGCCAAAGAACCCGTGTGTTGCAGAGGATTCTGGGACATGCCATGGCTTTCGGATAAGCAGATGAACCCAGAACCCTCATTCTTGCCCCTTGTGAGCTGAGAGGCCGCATTCGCACCATATATTTTAAGCACTAGGATACCACTTTAGATAGTTGTGGCTTCCCCCTGAGAATTCTGGGAGCTGTAGTTTGTTTAAGGGTGCTGAGGAGGCCACAAATTCCCCACAGAGCTACGATTCCCAGACTTCCCTGAGAGTAAGAAGAGGGGTTGATTGTTAAACCACTCTGGGAATTGTAGCTTTGGGAGGGGAACAGCGAAAATGTCGAGATATTTCCCATGGTTGATTGTGGGAGCCTTATTATTTAATATATAAACTAAGGTGATATATGCAGGTTTTGGTGTCTTCGGGTATCTTCCCGTGTAAGAGTTGGGGTGTCTAGGCGACGTTTCGACGAGGTCTCACTCGTCATCTTCAGGCTGGTGCTTTCGGCTTCTTGTTACTAGAACAGAGCAGGATCTCAGTGTTTGAGTTCCTATAAATACTGTTGAGGGGGTGTGGTGTATAGCCTCCAACGTTCTGGGCAGAGAGGAAGTTCCCAGGTTATTGTGCCTTTTCTTCTTTTGTTCATTAATTACTTGAGGGATATCTTGAGTGATTTCTTGAGTGATATTCTGAGTACCACTTAGGAGGGTCATTAGGTGTGGATTAGTTGCTAAAGCTTTCGTGTCTTGACCTCTTGAGCTTGTGAAGAGTTTTTCTGAGAAGATGGCTGTACTGCACTTAGTTGTGCTCTGGCTTGGCTTCGTGTATAGGGGCGAGCTGTGGTTTTGTGCCCTGTGCCAGCCAGATCTGTGTAGGGATTGCAGGGGGGTGCAGCATCCGGAGGTGCCACTATGGTTTGGCTACTGGATGGTGTCTGTAATTTATCTGTGGAGAGGGTCTGGGTTTGGGTCTGGTGTGGTTGATTGGAGATGGCGTTCTGTGTGCCTCTGGTTCTGGTGTCGGTTTTTGTGGGGAGGGCTAATTTCCAGATGTCTGGCAGGCGGGACGTGTCGTCACGCTTGTTCATGTTGTGAGGGTGTTTCTCTATCTCGATGGCTTCCATGATTATTCTCTTGTGGTGATGTTCCATGTTAAAGAGCAATTTGGAATCTGCAAAATTAATTTCGTGTCCTGTTTCTTTCATGTGTTGGTAAAGAGAGGAAGTTTTTTCTTCTTTTTTGACGGCATTCTTGTGTTCTGCGATACGTGCATTTATTCGTCTGTTTGTTTGTCCAATGTACGTGGCAGGGCAGACTTTGCAGGGTATTTCATAGACCCCTTGGTTTTCTAACTGGATTTTATCTTTTGGGTTTCTGAGGATATTGGCTATTTTTTGGTTGGTGCAAAAGGCTGTTTTGATATTGTGTTTATGGAGGATTTTGCTAATTTTATCTGTAGTGCCCTTGATATAAGGAAGGAGTGCCATGCCATTGTTTTCTTCTGTGTCTTGGTTTTTTATATATATATAAAAAATTTTCTGGCTGTTTATATTATCTGTATGTGTATATTGAGCTGTTGAATGTTTTGGAGGCCTTGACTCTTCGTTGCTCTTTGTGGCTCCTTGTTGTGAACCCCTCTGGAATGTTTTGTATTTAGGAACTGTTGACCACACAAGTAGGTAAGATAGCCAGCTCCTTGAATTATGCCTGGGGGGAAATGGGCAGCCTTCAGGAGATGTCGGTGTGCTGATGTAAATGTATGCAAGGGCTGTAGGGCATCTTTTGTGTGCAGAAGGTAATGGGTTCAATCCCCAGTGGCGTCTCCCAGTAAGACTGGGAATGTCCCAGGTGGACTAATGGTCTGGCTTTGGTACAGAAGCAGCTTCCAGCATTTATCCTGCTGTCCTCTCTCTGTGGTGTTAACCTGATGGTCTCTTTTTGGTACAGGAGCCACCGTCCTTACCCCCAGGCGCAAAACTCAGTTGCCAGTAGACAAAGAAGAAGCCATCAAGAAGCTGGAGGTAAGAACATAAGATGAGCCTGCAGGATGAGGCCTATGGCCCATCTGGTCCAGTATCCTGTTCTCACAGGGGCCAGTCAAATGCCTCTGGGAAGCCAAGACAAGAGCACTTTTTGCCCTCCTGTAGTTTAAAGCAACTGGCTTTCAGAAACATTAAGGCCAGGATGAAGAGGTGTCTTCCGCATCCTCCAAAAGCTGTACAATGAAGGTGCCAGACGGACCTCTGCAGAGAGGGAGTTTAGGGGCCACCACAGAGAAGACCTCTTGGAGCATAACAGCCACCCCTGAGCCTCTGAGAGCAGAGGAGCTGGTTTGTAGGGAAGAAGACAGTCTTTCTGATATCTGGGGCCTGCATTGTTCAGGGCTTTAAAGACTACTGTGAGCACCTTGGATTAGGCCCAGAAATGAACTGGCAACCAGTGCAGCTGTTTTAGAACAGGGGGTAAATCAGAATTGTAGAGTGGGGAGGTCCTCCAGGGGTCATCTAGTCCAACCCATGCAATACAGGAATCACAGCTGAAGAATCCCCGAGAGTGGCTCCTGTATTTATAAACCATCCGACCTCTTGTTTATAAATCACCAGTGAAAGAGAGCCCAACACTTTCCTGGGTCATCTGTTTAACTGTCAAACAGCTCTAACCGTCAGGATTATATGTGAGATCTAAACGGAACCCCAGCCACTAATCTGGCTGCTGTATTTTGGACCAAATGAAGTTTCATCTTGAATCAACCAGAGACGGTGAGATCCATCACAAGTCGGGAATGAGTTGTATATACAGTGGTACCTTGGGTTAAGAACTTAATTCGTTCCGGAGGTCCGTTCTTAACCTGAAACTGTTCTTAACCTGAAGCACCACTTTAGCTAATGGGGCCTCCTGCTGCCGCTGCGCCGCCAGAGACCGATTTCTGTTCTCATCCTGAAACAAAGTTCTTAACCTGAGGTAATATTTCTGGGTTAGCGGAGTCTGTAACCTGAAGCGTATGTAACCTGAAGTGTATGTAACCCGAGGTACCACTGTAATAGGATGGAGAACAGGAGGCCGAATCAAGACCCAGTTCATGTGATGGTTCCTTTGGGTCCCAGATCCTGTTCTCAGCGCTAGGAGTCTTCCTTTGAAATTGTGATATAATAAGCTTGTGTCTTAATACTTTTCAATTGTTTCCTAGACTTTGGAAAAGAAAGAGGAGGAGGTGACGTCTGAAGAGGAAGAGGAGAAAGAAGAGGGAGAAGAAGGGAAGGAAGAGGAGGAGGAGGAATACGACGAGGAAGAATTTGAGGAGGTATGGAGGACAAAAATCAGAAACGCAGACCCGTCTTTGGCAAGAGGTTCAACCTGCCGTTTCTCCACGTTGAGGGGTTCAGGCTTCCTTCCCTGCACAACCCCCGCTTGCTAACGCCACCACTAGACTTCTTTCCTTAGCTAAAAAAGTGTGTGCGGTGCCATCCCAGAAAGGTTTCTCTGCTCCCTAAAATTCGGAGAGGCATCCAACTGGGATCCATTTGGCAGGAGGGTTTTGGATATCTGCACTTTTTAAAGCTGAGAAATCAGCGTTGACCAGCGAATTCAAGGCACGAGATATTCACATTTTGTTTCCTTTATTAAAAAAAAGGAATGTGCTTCTAGTCCATAAGGATAAGCTAGAAAGTGTGTGGGCCACATCTGATGAAACCTCGGAAAGCCAGGATGTCCAATACATCTGGAGGAGCATCAGGTTCATAGAATCATAGAACTGTAGAGTTGGAAGGTGTCCCCAAGGGACATCTAGTCCAACCCCCTGCAATGCAGGAATCACAGCTAAAAATTCCTGGCAGGTGGCCATCCAACCTCTGTTTAAAAATCTCCAATGAAGGAGAGTCCACCACCTTCCGAGGTGGTCCATTCCACGGACAAACAGCTCTTACCCTCAAAAAGGTTTTCATAATGTTGAGTGGGAATCCCCTTGTTATTTGAACCTGTTGGTTTTAGCGAAAGCTTGCTCTAAACTCTCATCTCCGCTGCACCCATTTATTCTTCTTCAACAGGAGACGGATTACATCATGTCCTACTTCGACAACGGTGAAGATTTCGGGGGCGACAGCGACGACAACATAGATGAAGCCATATACTGAACGGGGCAGCCCACCCGGTTTGCAAACAGGGAGGTGCGTCTCACAGGCACCCCAAACATCTCTCCCCCACTGAGTAGCCTTTTCTGCTGCCCCTTTGGGGTCCTTGGATGGACAAACTGTCTGGCTTCGGATAGGCTCCTGATTGCTTTCTGTGGGGCCCCGTCACAAGTGGAACCTGCCGGAACTTCTGCTCATTCGGCCTCTAGGTGGCATCGCTGATCCATTCTTCCCTGGGTGCTCTGTGTGTGTCTGTGTGGGCACCTGTTGACAAAACCAGCACAGGAACGTTGGATCTTCGGCTTCCTCCATTTTCTTCTGGAAAATGTGGGTCCCCTTGGGTTTAGTAGGAGAGCGTGTGAACTCCTGTCTTTCTTTCCTGGGCCTAGGAAGGAAATGGAATCCTTCCAGAAGACACTGAAAGGGACTTTTACCTGCTGTGTTAATTCACAGCAAAAACCATTCCTCTCGTTTGATCTTCTCTTTTGTAATGATGCCTTGTGTTTGTTTTTCCTCTTGTGTGGAAGGCAGTGCCAAACGGATGCCAAAGATACAGATTTTTTTCTTTGGGAAGTATTTTAACGAGACGGTTTTAAATTCCACTTTTCTACTTTTGACTTTGTGAAGCCCTGTTGAAGATGAAGGGGGTGAATAGGAGGCAAAGGAGATAGCCAGCCTCTTTGAAGAGTTGCCAAGAATCTCCCACAATCCTCTGGAGCCTGTAACTAGTGAAGGGACACATTCCCTGTTTCGTGGAATGCCTGTGCATAGAAGTTCCCATTTTGAGATGTACAAAACCCGATTTTTAATTTGTATTTTAATCAGCAACGAGGTTTCGGTGCTGTACTTTGGTTTGGCTGAGAGCTGCCAGCTGCATCCACAACTTTCCCATCTCAGGCATAACTGTTGAAGGTGGTGGGGCTATCCCCCCCCCCCCACCGCACCCTGTGATATTTAACCCTTATAAGGATTTTTGCAAGCACAGCTGGGCTAAATATTCACCCCACCTTCCTGAAGCCATTTATCAGCTGCTAAAGAAGAAGGACTTTTTAAAGGTCTTATAGTTTTCAAGGGTGTCATCCTGTCTTTAAAATGCAGTGTGGACAAAGGTTCCCCTCCCTCTTCCTTTTACAAAAAAACAAAGCCCCCAAATTGAAACAGGCTGGCCAACCACTGCAAGCAGGCCATGCACATTTCTGAGACAGACTGCCCAGCCACTCAGTCTCAAAGATGCTCTGTCTTCTGCTTCCTCCTAATATTTCCCCTGGGAACAGTGTTTGTGACCAATGGGAATCCTGACACACTGACAAACAGAGCATCCCACCCAGTCCTGTTCCCTTTAGGAATCCTTCAGCTGGTTCAGAAGGTCCTTTCTTTGAACCAGCTCCCTGATTTGCAGCATATTCTCAAGCAATCCCTAAAAGTCTCAGTGAAGCAGATGAGTGGATAAAGAGAAGACTTTGAGGTTAGGGACTTTCCTCTAAAGTAGGATTGCTGCAAGACAGAGCCCTTCCCTTTATTTTTGCCTGTTGGCAAGTTTTTAAAATGCCGCTCCTTTTTACAGTGTGCGTGTGTGTGAGTATATATGTGTCTGCATATAAATTATTTTATTGCAATAAAAGTTTCCACATTTCCCCCCCTGGCTCGTTCAGTTTCCTGAGGCTTCCCACTCACAACAAAGCCGAAAGGTTTGCCCGGGTTTAGGCTGCATTCGCACAGCAGTGTATTCTGTATCCCTTATACTTTTCTTACTTTTTCATTTCTGCATTATGTTTGAGCTTTCACACGACATAAAAGCTGCTTTCAGAAACGTAGTGCCTGTTTAGGGCTTGTTTCCGTGTTGTTTACAAATGGATTTTTCCTGGAAGCAAAAAAATTTTAAAAATAGAAATTGAGCACCAGACTTGAGCTATAGTCTATTATATTCCCGGAACTGGCTTTTTTACTCTGTGTGAAAGCTCGGATATGATGTTAGGAAAACATTAAGGAAATTGAACAAATTGCTACATAAATTCATGGAAGAAAGGGCTATTGATGGCTACTAGCCACAATGGCTATGCGCTGCCTCCACAATTTGAGGCAATGATGCTTCTGAATACCAGTTGCTGGTATTCTACAGGAGGGGAGATTTGCTCCTGGGCTCAGGTCCTGCTTGTGGGTTTCCCACGGGGCACTGGTTGGCCACTGTGAGAACAGGTTAAATAAAAAAAGGTAAAGGACCCCTGGACAGTTAAGTCCAGTCAAAGGCGACTCTGGGGTTGCGGCGCTCATCTTGCTTTCAGGCCGAGGGAGCCGGCGTTTGTCCACAGACAGCTTTCCAGTTCATGTGGCCAGCATGACTAAACTGCCGCAGCAGTACCTATTTATCTACTTGCCCTGGCGTGCTTTCGAACGGCTAGGTTGGAAGGAGCTGGGACAGAGCAACGGGAGCTCACCCCGTCGCGGGGATTCGAACCGCCGACCTTCTGATTGGCAAGCCCAAGAGGCTCAGTGGTTTAGACCACAGGGCCACCTGCGTCCTTGTGAGACCAGGATGTTGGACTAGATGCGGTCATTGTCCTGATCCGGCAGGCTTGTCAAAGGTTCTTAGGTTCATAATTCAGCCTTCGCTGCTCCGAATGAAACAGCCAGAAGCAAAACATTGGTAAATGGTTTATGGTTTATGGGAAGAACAGATGAAAGGGCAAGTTTAGCTGGGGGGAAACCATCACACACAAGACCAGGGGAGCTGCCGGGACCTTTAGCGCTGACTAGTTGCAACCTAAAAATGGCTCCTTTTGATTTTTGTAAGTTGGAAAGGGGAAGTAGTATTTATTATTATTAATTAATTAATTAATTAATTAATTAAATTTCTATACCGTTCTTCCAAGGATCACAGGGCGGTTTCCAATTTTAAAACATCAAAATACATGCCATTGTAACAAACAAAAACAATACACCCCCGGAATATAGTGGAAGGAGCAGGCAGTGGATTGTGCAAAAGAGGTGTGGAAGAAGGAACGGGAAGAGCAGGGCAAAAGGGCTGTGCACTCTCATTCCATGGAAATCCAGAATAGCAAAGGATGCTTTCCAGAAGATCTTCCAATCCCCTCTCCATTAAACCAACCCCCAAATTTGTAGCGAAAGTGCGTTTGAAAGAGCACAGGTTAGTGAAAGGGCAATGGGTGATGAAAGAATGGTTGCTGACCGTGCTCAGAGAGGGGGAGCTTCAGTCTTACTCAGACCTTTGGCTGCCTGACTCAAAGCAACTACAGTTGTACCTCGGAAGTCGAGCGGAATCTGTTCCGGAAGTCCGTTTGACTTCCATAGCATTTGGAAGCCAATCGGAAGCCGCGTCGGATTTTCGGGTTCTAAAGAACGTTCACAGACAGGATCACTCACTTCCAGGTTTGCGTCATTCGGGAGTCAAAACGTTCAACTCGCAAGGTGTTCAGCTTCCGAGGTACGACTGTATTTGAAGCTTAGTGAATTCTGCAGGGGGGGGGGGAACATTACGGCGTATGGGTTGCAAAAGTATGAGAAATTGGACAGAGTCCCTCAGTTTGTTTGATTATTGCAGACTGCAGGACAGCAGTACCTCAAGGACCGCCTCTTCCCATATGAACTTACCTGGATACTGAGATCATTCTTTGAGGCCCATCTTTGTGTCCCTCCTCCACAAGATGTCCAGAGGGTATCAACATGAGAACAAGCCTTTTCTGCAATGGCTCCCCGTTTTTGGAATGCTCTCCCCAGGGAGTTTTGGCTGGTGCCTTCATTATACACTTTTAGGCGCCAGGCGAAAACATTCCTCTTTAACCAGGCCTTTGGCTGATTGACATCTAATGCTCTTTTAAATGTGTTGTGGAAAGGGGGGATTATTGGTTTGTTTCTGTTCTTATTTTTATTATGTATTATATACTTTGTGTTTTTATATTGTGATTTTATGCTGTGAACTGCCCTAAAATCTATGGGTAGAGGGCAGAATACAAATTTTAATAATAATAATAATAATAATAATAATAATAATAATAATAATAATAATAATAATTAATAATAAATAAAAAAAATATAAATATTATTTATTGCATTTATATCCTACCTTTACCCTCCAAGGAGCTCATTTAACCCCCACAACAACCCTGTGAGGTAGGTTAGGCAGAGGAGACAGTGACTGGCCCAAGGTCAACCAGTGAGCTTCATGGCAAAGTCAGGTTCTGAACCCTGGTCTCCTAGGTCCTAGTCCAGCACTCTAACCACTACACCACACTGCCGAATCATTGCTTTATTTTTTTTCTGCAGAAGAAAGTAGAATTGCAGAGTAGGGGATGCGAAAATGTGAGAAATTGTGCAGAGTCCCTTGGTTGCCGAATTCAGCCCCAGCCCCACCACTCAATGCAAAATTTGGATTGCTTGGTGTAAAAAATGCCCCATGTTGTCTTTTGCGTGTTTTAAAGTGAAATTCACAAGTTTGAAAGTGACGAGATGCGTTTGGAGAAGTTGGGGACTGATCCAGGATTGACTGTCAACTTTGATCCAGCAGGGCTCTTCGTGTGCCCTGGACTTTATTCCGGCAGCTGGGAATGCGCCAGACGCATGACGGACGAGGGGACAGAGTGATGGGGAAGGTCTAGCGTGAAAAGAAGGAGAGAGTTTCTAGTACAGTCAACAAGCTGCCATCCTTGGCATCTGGGCTCTGCTTCTGACAAAGGCCTCCGGACAACGCCAGCCCTACTTGGCTGACCCCTCTGCTGACGCACTTCGAGGATTTCATGTTCCTGCGCTCTAGGGGAGGTGGCCGGGATAGATTTCTGACTGCACACACTTAGGGGGCTGCTTCTTCCTGCTTCCCACTTTGTGTGTCAATAGCGAAGCAACACGCACCACCCTCGGTCTGAGTGAAAGGGCCGAACTTACACTGAAGTCAAACCATTGCTCAGTGTGTGTCCTGCACTGACCGGCAGCATCTCTCCAGGGTTTCAACATTCCTACCTGGAGATGCAAAGCTGAACTGCTGATATACAACCCATCCCCCAACAGGCAGATTTGTGTGTGTGCCGCAGTTCTGAAGGGGCCCAGAGTGTGGCATTGGGGCAGAAACAAAATATAAAAAAATCCTTCCAGTAGCACCTTAGAGACCAACTAAGTTAGTTATTGGCATGAGCTTTCGTGTGCATGCACACTTCTTCAGATACAATGGTTAGAGCCTAGGAATGAAAGAAACCCAGGTCTAAATCTCTATTCACTGAGTGAACTTTCATGTGCATGCACACAAAAGCTCATACCAATAACTTAGTTGGTCTCTAAGGTGCTACTGGAAGGATTTTTAAAATTTTGTTTCAACTACGGCAGACCAGCACGGCTACCAACCTGTAATCTAGAGCATTGGGGCAGGAAATTCTCATGACAGTCTTCCACGCTTGATAGAAATCCAAGTTCCTAGCCCTTATGGTGGGCAACACCTGCTGAAATCTCCAGAGTCGGAGAGATGGTTGAATGAAAATGTTCCGCAGTTGAGGCATCTGCGCCTCACGCTGCTGTTGCCTCTCTCCATAATTAGCAGCATAGGAAAATAAAATAAATTGTGCATTTGTTCCTCAGAACAACCCTGTGAGGTGGACTAGGCTGTGTGTGTGTGTGTGTGTGTGTGTGTGTGTGTGAGAGAGAGAGAGAGAGAGAGAGGGAGGGAGGGAGGGAGGGAGAGAGAGAGAGAGAGACACTCATCCAAGGTCACTCAGTGAATAGGGATTTAGACCTGGGTTTCTTTCATTCCTAGGCTCACGCTCTAACCATTGTACCACACTGTGTCTAGTTTTGCCTCCCCCTGCCTCCCACGATTTCTTCTCCCCAATGCTGCTGTTTGGTATTTCATGGATTCTGGAAAGGACATATTGCTGTTGGGGGCTCTGGGTGTCAGGCTTTCCTGTTGTGGCCAGGTTCCTATTTGGGGACATCACACAGCAGAAGGGGTGTGAGCAGGACCGAGGTAGTTGTGTCGCAATAAACTTGGTACATGAAATCATGGAACTGTAGAGTTGGAAGGGACCACAAGGGTCATCTAGTCCAACCCTCTGCAATGCAGGAATCTTTTGCGCAACATGGGGCTCGAACCCACAACCCTGAGATTAAGTGTCTCCTGCTCTGCCAACCTATTATAATTTATGGTGCAAATGTAAGTTGGTGCAAGATTTTGATGATTTAATTTTGACTGAAATAGGACTAAAGGAACTATTGTTTGCTGTTCAAAATTAAGGTTGCCGAATATTTTTTGATGGCACCAGTGTACATGCATTGTCAAAAGAACTGGTTGTATATCTGACCGTGGCAGCTCAAATAGTAGTTGTGACTCAATGGAAAACAGCCCAGCATCTTACACTGAATGCTTGGTACCTCCGGAATAGAGCTACAATGGAGAAAATTACGCAAAATTTGAGATTTCAACCAGAACCTCCAGGCACTTTTGGTACGATTTGTCATTCCTTTATTACATACGCAATGGAACCATCCTTTTCAAGGTAACCCTCATCACAAGTCTGGCAAATCTGCAACTACAGTTGAAAATCAGATAATGGTGATATTTTTCGCTTGGACTTTGTTATTTTAACCCATGTGCAACTGCACTCATTCTATTTGTCTATGTTACAGTTTCACTTTTCCTCTCTTAATTTTCATCTGTTGTTTTAACGGTCCTCTCTGGTTTATATATATTATAAAAGGAGGAGGGGGGAAAGAACCTTTACCAAAAAAGCGAGAAAAGCTTTCCTGCTGGGGTCAGATTCCTCCTTGGGGACATTGTAGGGCAGGGGGTTTAAGGGAAGGTCAAGGTGGGTGTGTTGAGGGCTGGGGAGCGACGTCACCGTTTCCAGTGGAATGGAATTTTCCTTTGGTGGCAGCTGAAGAAGAGCAAACACTTTCCAAGAATACCTGGAGGCCGGGCATTCCTGTCCACAGACCACTTACGCAGGGAGAGACGAGTTTACGCTGATGGTCAAATGCAAGCAGCACTTGATTTGGACAGAAGCTGCTACTTAATTCCTGTGCCAAGACTTGGCCGTGCCTCAACGATGCAGTGATGACACAGAGTACCTCTGGGCATGCAATATAATAATAATAATAATAATAATAATAATAATAATAATAATAATAATAATTATTATTATTATTATTATTATTATTATTATTATTATTATTATTATTATTATTTATTATTTATACCCCGCCCATCTGGCTGGGTTTCCCCAGCCACTCTGGGTGGCTTCCAAAAGAATATTAAAATACTATGATACATTAAACATTAAAAGCTTCCCTAAACAGGGCTGCCTTCAGATGTCTTCTAAAAGTCTGGTAGTTGTTGTTCTCTTTGACATCTGGTGGGAGGGCGTTCCACAGGGAGGGCGCCACTACCGAGAAGGCCCTCTGCCTGGTTCCCTGTAACTTGGCTTCTCGCAGTGAGGGAACCGCCAGAAGGCCCTCGGTGCTGGACCTCAGTGTCCGGGTAGAACGATGGCAAAGATTGCCTTTGCTGCGTATCGCATCCCATCGCCATTTTATTTCTGTAGCATGCAGAGTCATGTGTAAACTTGACCCTGAGCCTCCAAACCTTTCTCTCTCTCTGAATTTCAGACCCACGACAAAGAGTTTCAGGGACAGGCTTCATATATAGACCAGATTCAGGTCCAAAGTACAGTGGTACCTCAGGTTAAAAACTTAATTTGTTCTGGAGGTGCATTCTTAACCTGAAACTGTTCTTAACCTGAAGCACCACTTTAGCTAATGGGGCCTCCTGCTGCCGCCACGCCGCTGCTGCGTGATTTTTGTTCTCATCCTGAAGCAAAGTTCTTAACCCGAGGTACTATTTCTGGGTTAGCAGAGTCTGTAACCTGAAGCGTATGTAACCCGAGGTACCATTGTAATGTACACACCATGAATTGTTTCTAAAATGAGGAGTGTGGGAACTCAGCCTTGCAGGCTGGGAACAATAAAGCAGCACTGAAGAGCATTGCTGAACCAGCAAATTGCGGAATAGATGCAAATCCACCATGCCAAATAATGCAATAGCTTAGTTGACTGTGGCAGAAATCTGCTTTCATTTGGTGCAGTTTGATGGATTGGGAGCAGGGTTTAGCATGGAGTCTGTTTTTTCATTGCACAGCCACCATCACTTTCGCCTGCCTCTTGTCCCTGGAAGGGGGAGCAGCGTCTGGCAAACGGCTGTTGACAAACCAGAGAAGGGTTTGGATGAAACGCACCTGCTGCACGAAGGCTGGTTACGGATCCCGTCCCCACCCACTACCGCGTGATTCCCTCGCCCTTGTTTTCCTCTTCAGCCAGGCCTACGTGCAGAAAGTCCTGGCCAGCCCTGGGACACACCCCTGATAGGAACGAGGGGAGGGATCGAGAGCAGGAACACGATCCCAAGGCCCTTATCTGCACACCACACAAGGCCTGGCAGAGGCTCCAACTTGATCACAGATGTGCTTATCTCCCCACACCCAGCAGTTTCAAGTGCTGCGCAGGATTCCCTTCACGGCTGTCTCTCCTGTCTCCCCCAAACTGAGCTGAGCCTATTTTTCACAAGCTGTCCAGAGTTAATCTTTGCATACGATACTTGTTGTTGTTGTTGTTGTTTAGTCGTGTCCGACTCTTCGTGACCCCATGGACCAGAGCATGCCAGGCACTTCTGTCCTCCACTGCCTCCCGCAGTTTGATCAAACTTAATCTTAAGACGATACTTAATCTGACACAAAACTGGTTTTCTGGTCCTCATTGTAGCTCCCCCCTTAAAAGTATTTTAATCAAAACATAGAATTGTTGTGATGGAAGGTACCCCAAAGGTCACCCGAATTGCTACTAAATAATCCCTCAGAGATGACCATCCAACCTATGCCTAGAAACCCCCAGTGATGGAGAGCCCACCACTTTCTGAGGCGGTCTGTTCCCCTGTCAAACAGCTCTTACCTTCAGAAAGTTCTTCCTAAGGTCTAGTTGGAATCTCCTTTTTTATCCTTTGAATCCATCCGTTTGGGTCCTACTCTGGAGCAGCAGAAAACAAGCTTGTTCCATCTTCCATGTGATGGTTCTTCAGCTACAGGTAACACTTTTACGTGCATTCAATATGTGTGTGGCCATGTGCATTGCCACATCCCGGAAGTGGCCGGAAAATGG
This sequence comes from Podarcis bocagei, assembly GCF_964188305.1. Classification (NCBI taxonomy): domain Eukaryota; kingdom Metazoa; phylum Chordata; class Lepidosauria; order Squamata; family Lacertidae; genus Podarcis; species Podarcis bocagei. Next base: position 27,504,053 of record NC_138142.1, on the reverse strand, counting down.
GGCAGACAGAATGGGCTTGCAATGCTCCACCAATGCGTGTTTTGCTCCACGCAAAACATTTGTCACCTGTATTGAAAGGTGGCTGTCGTATCCTCTCTCAGTCTTCTCCTCTCCAGGCTAAAGTTCCCCATTGCCCTCAACTGTTCCTCACAAGGCTTGGTTTCCAGACCCTTGATCATTTTTGTCGCCCTTCTCTGTACACCTTCCATCTTGCCAACATCCTTCTTAAATTGTGGTGCCCAGAACTGGATACAGGACTCCTGGTGGGGTCTGACCAAGGCACAACAGAGTGGTACTATGGTTTCCCTTGATCTGGATAATGTACTTCTATTGATGCAGCCTAAAACTGCCTTAGCTTTTCTGCTATCAATATTATTATTGATATACAGTACAGTCATACCTTGGTTGTCAAACGCCTTGGTACTCGTATGTTTCAGCTCCCAAACGATTGAAACCCAGAAGTGAGTGTTCCAGTTTCCGAACATTTTTTTGGAAGCCGAACATCCAACAGGGCTTCCGTGGCTTCCAATTGGCTGCAGGAGCTTTCTGCAGCCAATCAGAAGCCGCTCTTTGGTTTCTGAACGTTTTGGAAGTCGAATGGACTTCCGGAATGGATTCCGTTCAACTTCCAAGGTACTGTACGGCTGTATTAACATAAACACAGCAAGAAGAAAGAAAGCAGAAAATCAAAGATAAAGTGTCACAGCCTGGAAGGACGAAAGTACAGCTTGGCTCCAAAGTGATAATCAGGGATACCCTCCAACATTTCTCTGATGAAAATAGGGACATCCTAAGGAAAAGCAGGACATTCTGGAATCAAATCAGAAACCGGGACGGCTTCTGTAAATCCGGGACTGTCCCTGGAAAATAGGGATACTTGGAGGGTCTGATAAAGTACTAACTCATACAAATATTCCCTTTACAAATAGTAAAGATTTAGGAAAAATAAAAGTATTATCCACCTGTGGATGCCATCATTACTGACAGTCGGTGTTCTATATAGTCTTAAATAAGCCTGTGTCCTGTAATGTTATATCTGCCTTTTCCAAGTATTCTCAGAGGCTTAAGCCATCAAATAGAACATGGAAACTGTCTGGGAGTAAAACCCTTCCTTCTTCTCTGTGGAAAGGCTGCCCCACTCTGCACCATTTCCTGTTTTCGACTCAAATCCAAAATGGCAGGAAGTTTATCTAATGGACAGAGAGGCAGAGGGCCAGGGGGTGAAGGAAGGCCGGGGGGGAGTCACAAGCTAAGGCCTTGGCAAGACGCAGGAAACTTCGAATACCAAAATTTTGCCCTTAAATGGATGCTTCTAAAATTGTAACCATTCCAAATCTTTCAGCAGCATTGACTCATCCACACAGGCAATTATAGGGTTTTCGTTTGTTTGTTTGTTTCTGAGAGAGAGAGAGAGAGAGAGAGAGAGAGAGGGGGAATTGTTTAATACGTTTTAGAATAGAAACTTTATTCACCTCAGCCAATGGCCATAGCAGCAAGAGAACATTACAATATACACAGAATAAAGTGAAAATTAAATATAAATTAATACATTTATATCCTACCTAACTATGATCATGGGACCCGGGTGGTGCTGTGGGTTAAACCACAGAGCCTAGGACTTGCCAATCAGAAGGTCGGCGGTTTGAATCCCAGTGACGGGGTGAGCTCCCGTTGCTCGGTCCCAGCTCCTGCCAACCTAGCCGTTTGAAAGCATGCCAGTGCGAGTAGATAAATAGGTACCGCTCTGGTGGGAAGGTAAACAGCGTTTCCGTGCGCTGCTCTGGTTCGCCAGAAGTGGCTTAGTCATGCTGGCCACATGACCCGGAAGCTGTACGCCTGCTCCCTCGGCCAGTAAAGCAAGACGAGCGCCGCAACCCCAGAGTCAGCCACGACTGGACCTAATGGTCAGGGGTCCCTTTACCTTTACCTTACCTGTGACTAACAGTTGCTGGGAGGTGAGCAACACAAGAAGCCTGTATTCTTTTTGGCCTGCTTGTGGGCTTCCCACAGCAAGAATAATAGCCTCCCAAGACCCAGGCATTGCTTTCACCTGGATGGTTTACCTGGGATGGGGCAGATGTGAAGATCATCCTTTTGTGGCTTCCTCACATCCTCTGTGCCATTCCAGGGATGCTGTCTGCCTTGTCAGTCCCAGTCTGTGTCGCCCTAATTCTAATTGCTGCCTCTGCCTTCTGTGCCCAGGAGTGACCCACGTGTGCCCAAGAGAATTTGAAGTTTGCTTGCCCAGGAGCAAATTCCTCAGGTTATCCTCTGATTCCAACAGGTAAAATTGTTGCGGTTCTCCCTCAGCAGGCTGTTGGCAGGATGTGGCATTTCCACATGTCCTGCTGCCCTCTGGCATGTGTCAGATGCTGCCCTGAAGCATGGTGGGAAGGAAGTGTTCAGAAACTGACAGGGTCATCTTTTACACGTGGTGCAAGTCAAGGTCCGGCAGGATCATTCCCCAGAGGCTGGTTCTGAAAAGCACATCTGAAAAGCCTGCTTTGAGTGTTAGGGAGGCAACCCAGTCCTGGACATGTGTGAAGGAACAAGGGCAGAGTACAGGGGAGCTTACACCAGGGGTGCCCAAACTTTTTTCAAAGAGGGCCAGATTTGATGAAGTGAACATGTGTGAGTTGCTGAGCTTTTTAAAGGATTTTACCTCAGGACATATTAAATCGACCGGCGGGGGCCAGATTAGGCCCCTGAAACGGACTTTGGACATGCCTGGCTTACACAGAGTGCTTTTCTCTCAGCAACCTAACTCACCAACACACAGGGGTTTTGTGAGAATAAATTGAGGTGAGAGACTTTTATATGGAAATGATCTTAATAATTAAAGGGCTCTGCTAGGGCAGCAGCTATCTTGATAAGAGAACACCATACAGTATTGGGAATGGAAATTTCCTAAGTAACTTTTCTTAGGAATGCTGAGAGGGAGAATCTTAGGAGCTGCCTTAGCGGTAGGGATGGGTGAAAGATGATTTCAGTTTCTCTCCCTGTCAAATCTTTCCACTCTTAACTCTGGGAACTTCCAAATTGGATTATTGCAACACACACTATGTGGGGCTGCCCTTGAAGACGACTCAGAAACTTCAATCGGTTCAAAGCATCAGCCAGATTACTGGCAAGCGTTCTGTTTAGATCTCGTATAACCCCTGTTTTTATGCCGACACATAAAGAGTAGCAAACTGAAAGCTTGGAGTCAGAGGCAGCGGCATTTGAAAAGATGATTTGTGTATGATGAACACAAGGAAGAATAGAGAGAAAGCAAGAAGCAAAGGGAAGAAGGGGTGAAATCGTAACAAAATTTCTATTAGGTCAGCACAGAAGCATGCAAGCTTCTGAGCATCACCAAACCCTTTGGTCCAGCATTGATTTCTGTGAGACCTGAAAGCTTACACTCTTCCCAAGTCAAAGCTAAACCCGCCACATGAAAGCCCTTGTTCGACCTCTTGTGCATCTCTCCTCTGTAGAGCTACCCCTACCACACTTTTTTTGTCTGGGGCCTGTTCTGCTGCCACCCCAAATTCTGCAGAAGAGTTTCCGGAGGCAGGAAGCGCAAAAAGGAACAGCCTGTTCCGGATGAAGCAGAGAACCTTGAATTAGCTCTCTCTAGAGGAAGTTGCGGTGGCGTGGGGCCAAATGGGCTGACTTAAATCATCAGCAGACTTGTGAAAACGCCAATGAACACCCCCCCCCTGCGCCGCCCACCTCCAAAACCAAAGGCAGTGTCGGGGACGTCAGAAACCTCCAGCTTTAGCAGCCCAGTCAGAGCTGCAAAACCAGCTGTCAAGCGCCCAGGCAGGTGATGCGTTCTTTCCTCTTGAACCTTGACTAGGTGTGCTTTGCAAACTGAGCCATCTCCTGTGACGCTCGCCCACATTTGAACCTAAGAAGAGCCTGCTGGGTCAGACCAATAGTCCATCTAGTCCAGCATCTTCTTTTCACAGCGGCCGACCAGATGCCCCAATGGGAAACCCATGAGCAGGAGTCGAACACAAGAGCCCTCTTCCCTCCTGTGGTTTCCAGAAACTGGTGTTCAGAAGCATTACTGGCTCCAGCCATGGAGGTAGAGCACAGCCATTGTGGCAAGTAGCCTTATCCTCACACAACAACCTTGTAAGGTAGGTTAGGCTAAGGATAGAGATTTGAACCCTGGTCTCCCAGGCCCTAGTCTGACACTCTAACCGCTACACCACTGCTGGCGCCCGATGCGTTTTCAGTTGCCACCATTTCTCTGTATGTTCTAGGAGGTCTACAGCAGATCTGTCCATGCTAGAGCTGGCATGGACTAGGTTTGGGAAGCTCTGGGTTCAAATCCCCGCTCAGCCATGCAGCTCACTGGCTGGTGTTGGACTCCTCACTCCTCGCTCAGCCTAGCCATAGCTGTCAACTTTTCCCTTTTTTAAAGGGAAATTCCCTTATTCCAAATAGGATTCCTCACAAGAAAAGGGAAAAGTTGACAGCCAAGTGCCTAGCCTACCTCGAAAGATTGTTGTAAGAATAAAATGAGGGGAGAGATGGGATATAAAATGTAATTCAGAATAATGGGGGGAAAATATCTGTTCTAGTAAACATTAAGCTTGTTTTCAAAGGAAATTGTAGTGGCCAGTTTACTACGGATCAGTTTCTTTATCCAGACTAACCACACAAGGCTAACCTCATCTACTCAGAAGCCAGGCCCAATGAATTAAGTGGGGCTTACCCCCATGTAGGTGGAGTTATGATTGCAACCTAAGTAAGTTGGGAAACAGAGCCATTAATTTTGATGGGAACCGGGGTTGTGATCCTGTCCACCATTACATGGCAACAAGACCCTCTGAACCGAGCAGAAAACTCTGTAGGTTTGCTCTATAAGCTCACCGAATGGAAGTCTGAATCCAGCTCATTTGTGTTTTCCACACACTGGCCAAAGGCCTTTTATTACTTTCCAAGACTACTTACCGGTAGATCTAATCTTGCAGATTCCTTCATCCTGCGTTCCTGATCATCCTGAGGCCTTCTAGTTTATGACACAGTGTTTGAGTTATATTCTTTTTGATAACTTTCCAGCTTTGATAACTTTGTCACTGCCCTGGAGCGTGACAAAGGGCATTATAAAATAAAACACCTGCATCTGCTTTGGAGCCAGGCTCAGCCACAGAATCGCGGAATTGCAGAATTGGAAGGGACCCCAAGAGTCATCTAGTCCAACCCCCTGCAATGCAGGAATCTTTTTGCCAAACGTGGGGCTCAAACCCGCAACCCTGAGATTAAGCGTCTCCTGCTCTACCGACTGAGCTATCCTGCAGGCTCTAAGCTGTCTTGCAGGTTGGCAGCCATCACAGCCCCTTAATAGTCCATTTAAAAGGGACCCCTTTCCAGTCCCACCCCTCCCACCCCAGAGCTACACCACTGACTCCTGCAGCTATAAACAAGAGATATTTTCAGCCTACAATAGACACCCAGTGCCTTAAGTCTTTGGAAAAGCTGGCCAGTGCAAATCTATGCAACGCTCTGTTTCCTTCCCATTTCATCTTCTGGGACCATTCATTTGTGTGTGTTTTCCCAGCAGCTGTTGGCCCAGGTCCCCTTCGTTTGCCTGCTTGAAGCCAAAAGCCACAGGGATGTATGTCCCATGTGCTCCAGAAGCTTATTGAAAGGCACTGGAGCAAAGGGGCTGATGTTTTGCAAGCACATAGCCCAGATGCTATACTGTCGTGGGTCGGTCATACATGTTACTTGGACAGTAAACAATTCAGATGGAGCAAAACAACAACAACACAAAGCAATCCTGTTATAAGAATTCTAAGGTCTCAAATGTAGCATAAATGTTCATAAATGTACAAGGTAAACACATACATAAGTATAGAAACCACGTGTCTGAAAGAGAGTACAGGAAGAGCAACCCTGAAGCCATTTTGACTCTCCCAAATTGACCTCAAATATTTCTCTGCAAGGAGGAAGGAAATGGGGAAAGCTTTCCAATTGTCTTTGATTGTAGCAGCTTACACCTCCCTGCAAATACAGTCTGGCAAGTTATCTGATAAGCTAAGCAAACTATCAATATGTGTAAGAGATTCAGGAACTGAAGTATTTATCATCTCAAAGGAATGGCCAGGCTACCCAGAAAATGCAATCAAGTAAGGCATTATCAGGGACCCTGGCAGACAGGAAAGAAGCAACACTCTCAAATTTCTGCTGGAGACTGCCTCCTCCTGTGATGTTTTGGGAGGTGGTCTTGGGGTACAGGGTGGGCAATTTTAAAAGTATTTGCAGAGGCTTGCACACCATTGTTCGGGGTCTTTCTGCTGCAACAGAAAAAAAATTAAAAATATTCCTTGCTTGACCTATCATGGACTTAGGGGGCTCAGTCCCTAGGGGAGTTGGGCAACAAAAGCCAAGCCCCCTATATTTTCTATGACAATCCCAACCATGCTCAGATTGCCATGTGCATTCTAGAAAGAGCACGCACACACGGTCACGCCCTTTGAGGTGGGGCACAGAGGCAGCAATGTTTCCTGCACATCGTATTCCAGGAGCAGTTTATTCCTCCAAGGCGGCATTGTTTCCATAAGGTTACATAACTGTACCGTCCTTCCAGTACTTCTCAGAACTGCCCGGCTGTTTGCTTTCACTAGGCAAAACGCCAGGCTCTTCGTCCCATTGATGTACGATTACAGAGGGAGAGCGGGAGCATTTGCTATCCTGGGCCTAAAGACAGACAGCTATATGTAGGCTGTTCCCTACAAACCATTTTATCAAGCTTCACTCTGTACAGTTTTGCATTAAGTTAGTGCAGATGATGAACATTCGTTCTGAGAGATAGAAGATAGATTAGATAGATGATAGATAGATAGATAGATAGATAGATAGATAGATAGATAGATAGATGATAGATAGATAGATAGATGATAGATGATAGATCAGAACGAATGCTCGATCAATATGTTGCACAACATGTTGCACGCGCACGCACGCGCACACACACACACACACACACACACACACTGTTCATAAAAGGTTAGATCCCTTAACCCACTGTAACTAATGCTAAGAAAAATAATTGCAGATTCCACGCCGCCCCCCACCACTTCTGGTCTGCCTCCCCCCCCCCATCTTTTCCCCCTTTTTATCTCGAGTTTTTATAATCTCCTTTGGGGCATTCCCTTGTCCTCTTGCAACACGTTAACCGCCAGGCGCAGCTGATGGTGCCAAAACAGACAAAGAAGCTATAAAACATCAGGGTGAGCAATAGATTAGGCATGCAGCTTGATCAGGCCTGTCTGAGATAACAGAGCAAAATCCTGAATCAAGGTCACCCAAATTCTATGGAGTGCAAAAGCAGCGGCCTGCGGCTTGTGTTTATATACCACTATTCATTTTTAAAAAGGAAAAAATAAATACCAGAGTGGTATACAGTACAACAATCCTGTGTAAAACCACCCGGTAAAAAGCATATAAAAATGCTGAAATCGGCTAACTTATTGTGGAAAGGTATATTGTTAATTGCCTGCAGAAGCCTGACAGAATAGGAAAGCTTGCAGGAGATGTCTAAAGATGGCACAGAAGTAGGGTTGCCATATTTCAAAAAAATATTTCAGAAATCCCCCCCGGACATCAATTCTGCCTTTGAAATCCCAGTAATGTCCAGGAAAATCTGGACATATGGCAGCCCTACACAGAAGATACCTGCTGAATCTCTACTGGCAGAGTATTCTACAGGACTGGGCACATGACACTAAAGGCTTCTTGTTATTATTATTAATATAATTATTCAAGTAATTTCAATTAAAACAAATAAAGTGATGCAAAAAAAGAAGGAAAAGTGAGGGGGAGGGAGAAAAGAACAAACTAATATATAAGAGAAAATATATTTACAAAAATACAAGATACTCCCATACATCCTTATATAAACTGATGTTGTGTCATTATCCTAATGTTTAAAGGGACCCCTGACCATTAGGTCCAGTCATGACTGACTCTGGGGTTGCGGCACTCATCTCGCTTTATGGGCCGAGGGAGCCGACGTACAGCTTCCGGGTCATGTGGCCAGCATGACTAAGCCACTTCTGGCGAACCAGAGCAGCACACGGAAAAGCCGTTTACCTTCCCACCAGAGCGGTACCTATTTCTCTACTTGCACTTTGACGTGCTTTCGAACTGCTAGGTTGGCAGGAGCAGGGACCCAGCAACAGGAGCTCACCCTGTTGCAGGGATTCGAACTGCCGACCTTCTGATCAGCAAGTCCTGGGCTCTATGGTTTAACCCACAGCGCCACCCGCGTCCCTATCCTAATGTTTATGTAAATATTAATTTACATTCTGTATAAACTCATTTCAAATGTTATCATAAATATGATAGCTAAAGGCTTGTTGATGTCAGATGAGCCTTGGCAACTCAGGGAGCGATAATCAACATCTCTCCTGCACACAATCTCAGTGATCAAGCTGGGATAGAAGGGTATCCTGCATTTGCAGCAAAATTGTATGGCGTTTCTCAGCATTGCCATTATCCCACATTGTCCGGTCACTTTTCCCCATCACTTTTTTTTACCGCAAAAATAATCTGGTTTTAAGAATCCAGGGAAGGTGGGTGGGAAGGAAGTAGGTTTGGTGAGCAAGGGCCCAAACCCACTTTAATTGTGCAAGCTGAATCTGCTGCTAGACAATTTAATGATACCCACAACATAATGACAGTCTGGAAGTGGCCTGAGTCTCTCTCCTCAATTCCCCAAGGAGTAGAAAGCCAGGTCAGCTTTTAGAAGAGTCGAATTTCCTCTGGAGGAGACAGAAGCAGGCTTTATGGCGGGGGGGGGGAGGGGGCTTGCAGCCCTCCAGGGGTCAGCAATCCCTGTATGATCTAGGCCCTCAAGGGTCAGCAACCCGCGGCTCCGGAGCCGCATGAGGCTCTTTTACACCTTTGCCGCGGCTCCGGGGCGGATACTAGCGAGGGGAGGAGGCGCATTGTGTGCCCCGACACTCCCCACTGTTTTAAATGTCGCAATGGTTTTGCGGCTCCCAGGTTGTTTTTCTTCAATCCAAGTGGCTCTTTTTGTCTTAAAGGTTGCAGACCCCTGAATTCTAGGCACTCGCCTGATAAGAGTAAGAGGTGACATGATGGAAGTTTATAAAATTATGCATGGCATAGAGAAGGTGTACATAGCAAAGTTTTCCTCCCTCTCTCATAGTGCTAGAACTCGTGGGCATCCAGTGAAGCCAATGGTTGGAAGGATTCAAGATAGAAAAAAGAAAGTCCTTCACACGGTACATAAACTACAGAACTCCCTCCCACAGAAAGCAGCGATAACTACCAACCTGGATGGCTTTAAAAGAGGATTGGACAAATTCATGGTAAGGTAAAATGTTAAGGACCCCTGGATAGTTAAGTCCAGTCAAAAGTGACTATGGGGTTACGACGCTTATTTCGCTTTCAGGCTGAGGGAGCCAACATTTGTCCACAGACAGCTTTCTGGGTCATGTGGCTAGCAGGACTAAACCGCTTCTGGCACAACCGGACACCATGACAAAAACCAGAGCACACAGAAATGCCGTTTGCCTTCCCGCCGCAGCAGTACCTATTTATCTACTTGCACTGGTGTGCTTTTGAGCTGCTAGGTTGGCAGGAGCTGGGACAGAGCAGCGGGATCTCACCCTATCATGGGGATTTGAACCGCCGACCTTCCAGTCGGCAAGCCCAAGAGGCTCAGTGGTTTAGACCACATTGCCATAAGGCTATTGGTGGCTGCTAGTCACAACGGCTATGCTCTGCCTCCACAGTCAGAGGCAGCAATGCTTATGAATGCTAGTTGCTGGAAGCTGCAGGAGGAGAGGGCTCTCTTCTGTGCGAATCCTGCTTGCTGGTTTCTGTTGGCCTGACCCAACAGGCTCTTCTTATGTTCTTAGAAGGCATAGGTGGTGTTGGGTGGGAGTGCTGGGGGGACAAAAAACAAGGAGCTGGCCCCTCTACTTGCCACCTCCCGATCACTGCACTCCTGTCACCACATACATGTACTGCTTTCTTTCTGATAGCTCAATATGTGGCACGCAACTTGCCTACTTTGAAATAGACTTTGCCCCTTCTGTGCCCCACTCCACAAATTTCTGCCACCAGCACTGAGTGCAGAAGAGCAAAACTGGACAGCATTGCCTCATGGTTGGAGGTGATAGTCTTCCCCACACACCAATCCCTCCTAGTCTTTTTCTCTTCTTATGGCAGCTGTTGGCCAGCTGAATACAGTGGTACCTCGGGTTACAGACACTTCAGGTTACAGAATCCACTAACCCAGAAATAGTACCTCAGGTTAAGAACTTTGCTTCAGGATTAGAACAGAAATTGAGGCGCAGCAGCAGCAGGAGTCCCCATTAGCTAAAGTGGTACCTCAGGTTAAGAACAGTTTCAGGTTAAGAACGGACCTCCAGAACGAATTAAGTTCTTAACCCGAGGTAGCACTGTATGAAGATTAGCAACGCAGCATTTCCAAGAAACGGGAAGCAATCCCAAACACTGCTAGCTCCTGTGTTTGGCTTTCTGCAGAAACCGAGCAAATATTTTGTTCTCTCCTGATTACAAAACCTCTTGCGGTTTGAGACAGGGAACACCACAAACATGTGACTGAGCAACCAGTCGGTCGGTTCACGGTGAGAACAAACTCGAGAGACCAAAACGAGAAGGGAGGGAGAACAGCTTGTGGTGTGCTAAGAAAACAAGAACATCTTATTTTGATGCAGACAGCACAACAGGCACCGACAAGCCTTTCGTGTCAGAGGTTGCTTGCGGGGGCAGACTCCAGAGGCTAAGGCATCTGGCATGGATGCTTCAGTTGAGATTCCTGCATTGCAGAGGGTTCGACTAGATAACTGCCAGGGGTCCCTTCCAGTTCCACAATTCTATGATTCTATGGTCCCAGTTTACAAAGGGCCATCTCTGTTCTCTGGCCACCTGTCCCTGACCCTATTTTCAGCTGTTATATAAGTCTTGTGAAAAAGTTGCTGTGACTCGACTTCTGTTTTTGGAGAGTTTTGCTCCCTTCCCAGGAATTTCTGGGTGGCAGGCAGAGAGATCTCATTCTCTATTGCGTATGCATGAAAGTGCTCACACATGGACATTAAGGGGACAGGGAGGCCACTGTGATTTTACATGTTTTTGGGGATAACCTCCCCAAGTTCTATTTAAAACAATGTTTTTAAAGAAAACAATAAAGTATGGTTTAATTTACCGTATTTTTCGTCCCATAGGACGCACCCAGTTTATTGGGGGGGGGGAATAAAGGAAAAACATTCCCCCTATATTCCCCCCCAAAACCAGGTCGGGGAAACCGAACCAGGTCGAGGAACAGCGGGGTAGTGGTGCTGCGCCTCCCTGCTGTCCCCCGAGCTTGTGGGGCTGGCCGATGTCTGCCCGGCGCACGGGGCGCTCTGCTTCAGGGTGCCCCGTGCGCCGGGCAGCAGGCTGCTATCCGCACTGCTTTCAGCGCGCCTGGCGCTCCGGGAAGAAGGCTGCTTTCCGCAGCCTAGGCAGCCCTGCGGGAACTCCCACAGGGCTGCCTAGGCTGCGGATGCGTTCCTGAAGCGCCCGGTGCTCTGCTTTCAGCGCGCCCGACACTCCGGGAAGCAGGCTGCTATCCACAGCCTAGACAGCCCTGCGGGAACTCCTACAGGGCTGCCTAGGCTGCGGGTGTCTTCCTGAAGCCTGGAGAGCAAGAGGGGTCGGTGCGCACCAACCCCTCTCGCTCTCCAAGCTTCAACGAAAGCCTGCATTCACCCCATAGGACACACCCAGATTTCCCCTTCATTTTTGGAGGGGGAAAAGTGCGTCCTATAGGGCGAAAAATACGGTAATCACATGTGTATATGTCAGGGGTTCAGGAGCAGAGGCAAGGGCAAGGGAGGAAACAGAGAGCGAGGGGGAGGAGGCAGAAGAAAAGATGAGTGATGACGACGGCCCGAGATCTCCGAGCCTTTCCAGTGAATCAGAAGATTCACAGAAAGGGGCACCAGTGGTCAGGGCAAGGGGGGAGCCTAGGGGGACACCCCAGGAAGATAGAGCCAGAGGGGACTCCGAGGGGAGCAGTTGGAAATCGGGACCAGCGTCACAGCCAGAGAGCAGGGAAGAGGAAGAGCGCCAGAGATCAAGCGCTGGCAGCTCGCAACAGGGGGGAGGGCACGAGTCAGGAGTGGCCACACCTCCATCGGGGAGCGAAGAAACGGTCAGACGGAAAGTGGAAGGTTGGGCGCGCGCGCCAAGTTCAAATGCACAGGAAAGTGACGCAGTAGGCAGCCAGGAGAGGGAGCCAGGTCCTAAAGCCCGGCGCAAGGAGACAGGGAGTTCCGGGGGGTCGGCGTCAGAGGAATCCCGGAGGGAGGAGACCCCGGGGGGCAGAGGGACCCAGAGGAGAGCAGTCAGGCGGAAAAGGTGGAGCAGGGCTAGGATATTAAGTTGGTGCACAAGGGGCGGAGACTCAGACGGAGCTTCGCCGATCTAGCCATTAGACGTAGAGTTGCACGTAGCAGCTTGAGAATGGAAACTGTAACTCAATAAAGACTTTTACTTAATGACCGCTGGCTAGCGTGATCCTCTGTGAGCTAGGATCTTGAAGCAGCTCTGACAGTAAGCTCCGTCTCCAAAAATTGTGGGCATCTACAGCCTCGAGGAGAGGAGAGAAGCAGGTGCCTACTAGCTAGCTCACAAACGGCAGACAACATGACGGCTGAGCAGCAGATAGAGGAACTCAGAAAAGCAGTGTCACAACTGACTGCCGAGGCTCTTGCATCCAGGAAGAGAGAGGAGGAGGCAGCTGCCGCCTGCAGGGATCTCCAGGTCAGGTTGGACATGCTTACGAAGCACGGGCAACTGACACCCAAACAGGAGGGAATTGGGTTGGCGAGACGAACAGGCGGGCTGGTCTCTCACTTCGATGGGAATTTGCAACAGTACCCCAATTTTAGAGCAGATGTAATGTGTGCACTGCAACTGCTGGACAAAGACTTTAGAGATGAGCAAGAGAAAGTGGGGTTCATCATGTCCCATTTGCATGGGGAAGCTAAAGCATGGCTACGCAATTTGTGGAGGGATAAGGATCCGGCGCTCCAAAATGCGGATGCCTTTATTAAAGCGATGGATGGGTGTTTCTTATCAAGCATTGACGTGGATCTTGCTCGGCAGCGGATACATGGACTTAAACAAGGAAGGGCCAGTGTAAGGCAGTATCATGCCCGCTTTTTCGCTTTGGTCAGTGCTCTGGAATGGGACAGGGATTCGGCTCCTGTAAGAGACCTGTTTTGGGAGGGATTGCACGGCTCTGTGAAAGATGAAATTGCGAGGGGGGAGAGACCCCGGACCACGCAGGAGATCGTTCAGAGGGCGCTAGCCGTGGGGGTGCGGCTGGAAGAACGTCCGTGGAGCAGGGACGAAGGGCGTGGAGGGCGCGAACCAGCCAGGGGCTCCTCCTTCCTTCCCAGAGAAGCAGCGCGTGCGCAATCCACGCCTCCACAAGGAGGAGGTGGGGAACCTATGGAGGTGGGAAGTGCAAGGGCTCAATCAGCAGCCAGAGCCCTAGCACCGACAACAGTGAAAGCGAAGCCTCCTAGAGGGAACAGGAAGTGTTACATCTGCGAGGAGCCAGGGCATATGGCGAAAGAGTGTCCCCAGAGGCTCCACAAGCACACTGCAGCCTCAGCAATGGTAACTGCAGCAACGCAACAAGGAGGACCACAGCAGGGAAACGACGATGTCTGGCTGGAGGAAGAGGCAATGGGGCCCAGCCAGACGTGTCACTAAAGAAGTCCCCGGAGATTTCACAGCCCATGGACCCCCTCCCGCCCAAACCGGTAGTGCGGCTCACCGCATCGATCCAGCTGCCCAATGGAATCACCATGGACGTGCCGCTCACCATTGACTCCGGAAGCAATGCGGACTTTATAGGGCAGGACTTTGTAGACCGGCACGCTATACAGTTGCTGCCGGCCACGCTGCCCCTGCAGGTGGTCACGGTGGATGGCAGGGAGCTGCTAGGGGGGCAAGTGGTGAAGCAGACGCCACCAATGGTGATGCGCCTTGGGAATCACAAGGAAATCATCAGCTTCAACGTCACTCGACTGTCGGACACGCCCATTGTATTGGGCATGAGTTGGCTGGACAAGCACAGCCCAACGCTGGCTTGGTACCAGAGGCAGCTGACCTTCGGCTCTTCCTTTTGTGCTGAACACTGCATCGTCCCCCGGCAGGACGGGGAGGAAGAGGAGTCACAGCTGCTGCTAGGCACGCTGCAAGCGATTCCCCACAAGTACGCAGAATTTTTGGAGGTTTTCTGCGAGAAGGAGGCGGACAGGCTACCCCCCCACAGACCATATGACTGCAAAATTGACCTGCTGCCGGGGGCGGCGCTACCTAAAGGGAAGCTGTATTCCATGTCTGAGGACGAACTACAGGAACTCAAAGAGTTCATAGATCATAATTTGGAGCGCGGTTTCATCAGGGAGTCCAAGGCAGCGGGGGGCAGTCCGGTATTCTTTGTTAAGAAGCGGGACACGCCCCAAAAAAGACTGGTGGTGGACTATCGCATCTTAAACAGTGTGACCAAGCCATCGGACTTCCCCATGCCCCGGATCGACGACCTCCTCGCAAAGGTACGGAAGGGCAGCGTGTTCACCAAGTTAGACCTGCGAGGGGCGTACAACCTCATTCGCATGCGGGAAGGAGATGAGTGGAAGACGGCCATGTTCACGCCTCTGGGCACCTACGAATATAGAGTTATGCCTTTTGGATTGCAAAATGGCTCCCACGTTTTTCAAGCGTTCATGCATCACGTGTTGGCGGGGCTCCTCTACAAGACGTGCGTCTGTTTCTTAGATGACATCCTGATCTTTTCGGAATCGCAGCAGGAGCATGACAGACACGTCAGAGAAGTGCTAAGCAGGCTACAGCAGCATAGGCTCTACGCCAAGCTGGAGAAGTGCCAATTCGACGTGACGGAGGTGGATTTTCTGGGCTACAAGTTGTCTGACAAGGGGCTCGCCATGGACAGCGCCAAGGTTCGAGCGGTGTTGGACTGGAAGAGCCCACGCAACCGGAAGGAGGTCCAACGGTTTGTCGGCTTCGCGAACTTCTATCGCAAGTTTATCAAAGGCTTCGCTATGCAGACAGCGGCCATCACGGACACGCTTAGCTCCAAGAAAAAGAAATTCATCTGGACAGAGCAGGCGGAGCAGTCCTTTCAGGCACTCAAGCGTCTCTTCGCGTCGGAAGAGCAGCTGCTGCATGTCGACCCCAGCAGGCCGATGAGGGTGGAGACAGATGCCTCGGACAGAGCCGTGGGAGCAGTCCTGCTGCAGAAAGACCCGCAGGGGGTTTGGCGA
This sequence comes from Podarcis bocagei, assembly GCF_964188305.1. Lineage (NCBI taxonomy): Eukaryota > Metazoa > Chordata > Lepidosauria > Squamata > Lacertidae > Podarcis > Podarcis bocagei. The sequence continues at coordinate 27,488,715 of NC_138142.1, read as the reverse complement.
CCGGGAGCGTTTTACTCCAGGAAGCTCAGCAAGTCCGAACAGAATTACACCATCTGGGACAGGGAGTTGCTGGCCATTCATGCAGCATTCAAAGCATGGAGGCACTTCCTGATCGGCGCCAAGCACGCAGTGCAGGTCTGCACGGACCACAAGAATCTGGAGCACTGGCGCACGGCACAGTTCCTGAACCAAAGGCAGATACGTTGGGCTGAGTTCTTTGCGAACTTTAACTTCCGAATAGAGTATGTCCCGGGGGACACCAACATCATGGCGGACGCTCTCTCTCGTAAGCCACAATATCTGGAGGACGCCAAGCCAGCGGCCGCCATGCACATCTTCGCACCAACAGTGTGGGCGTGCGCTGCGGCAACAGTGGACCTGGAGGCGGTGCGGCGAGCGTTGCAGGATGACTCCTTCGCGCAAGCGAAGATGGCAGAGGTGCACAGGGGCACGGCAGCGACCAACGAGTTCCAGCTGAGAGATGGATTGCTCATTCGTAAAGGGGCCATCTACGTGCCGGGAGACGAACTTCGCGCCAAGGTACTGCAGCAGCTGCACGACGCGCCCACTGCCGGGCACTTTGGCAAGGAGAAGACGGTGGAATTAGTCGCCAGGGACTTCTGGTGGCCCGGAATGAGAGGGGAGGTCGCGGACTACGTGGCGCGGTGTGACACCTGCCAGAGGGCCAAACCGGTGCACAAACCGCCGGCCGGACTGTTGGAACCGCTGCAAACTCCGGTCGAACCATGGGAGAGCGTGGCCCTGGACTTTGTCACGGATCTGCCCAGCTCGAGGGGCAAGACGGCCGTGCTGGTGGTGGTGGACTTGTTCTCCAAGATGGCACATTTCATTCCGTGTGCCAAGGTGGCCACGGCGGAGCAAACCGCCAAACTGTTCATAGACCACGTGTTCAAGGTTCACGGTCTGCCACGGTCTATTCTGTCCGACCGGGGGCGGCAGTTCATCTCGAGTTTCTGGCAGAAGCTAATGGGCTTCCTGAACGTCAAGATCAACCTGGCGTCGGCGAGACACCCGCAGACCAACGGGCAAGCGGAGCGGGTCAATGCCATCATGCAGCAGTACCTGAGATGTTATGCGAATCAACAGCCTGCGACGTGGGTGGATTACCTGCCGCTCGCCGAGTTCGCCTACAACAACACGAAGCACGTGTCCACGGGGGTCACGCCGTTCTTCGCCAACAACGGGAGGCACCCCAGAACCTTCCCGGGACTGGAAAGAGTGGGGGAGGGGGAGCCGCAGACAGCAGATGCGTTCGCGTCGGAGTTGCAGGAAGTCCACGATCAGCTGCGGCGACACCTGGAGCTGGCCAAACATGCATACAAGGTGCAAGCGGACAAACACAGAAGGGTTGGCGAAGAGATCCATGTGGGAGACTGGGTCTGGTTAGCAGCCCACGCAGTGCCGGCCAGGTCGTTGGCCAAGAAGAAGCTGGGGCATAAGCAACTGGGGCCCTACCAAGTCGAAGAGCAGGTCAACCCGGTAGCTTTCAGGCTGGCGCTTCCGGAGGGTTCCAGAATGCATCCGGTGTTCCACAGATCGGTGCTCACTCCCTACAAGGCACCGCACAGGTTTCAGGAACCCGGAACGGCACCGAGTCCGCTCAGAGAAGGAACCGGGCACGCGGGAGTGGCACAGAAGGAACGCATCAACGAAGTCACGGAGATTTTGGACTCCAGATGGGGGGAAGAAGGGGTAGAATACCTTCTCGCCAAGGAGGGCACCCCGGCCAGTGCGAACAGCTGGGTGCCGGGCTACGCCTTGGACGAACCTCTGCTCAAAGACGAGTTTCATGCCCTCTTCCCACATAGACCAATGCCAGCAGACTTTTTCGACGACTGGCTTTTCACGCCAACGCTTTCTGCCAGCACGTTCCGGGGGTTCGACTCGGACGAAGACCCGATACGAGACGCCCGTTCCACGGAGGGATCACCCTCGGGATCTGCCTCAGAACCCTCGTATTGGTGGGCCGATAGACCAGAGGAGCAGTGGCGCAGGAAGTGGCAGGAAGGTCCAGGACGAGCAACGCCGCCAGGAGGAAGTGAGGGAGAGACGGACATGGACGTTTTCGGGGACGACCCTGGTTTCGAGCACGGCGGCACAGAGATGGAAGCGGAGGTGACCGTCGTCGACGAGAGCAGGGAGGCAGAACCGGGAGACTTCAGATGGAGGCCCGCCACGGGAAGCGAACTGTATCCGACGTTCGTCCCTCTGACACAGCAGCACCCAGTTCCCGCACCGGAAGGAGGGGAGGGGGGAACGGGGGGCTTCGAGGGGGGGATGGATGTCAGGGGTTCAGGAGCAGAGGCAAGGGCAAGGGAGGAAACAGAGAGCGAGGGGGAGGAGGCAGAAGAAAAGATGAGTGATGACGACGGCCCGAGATCTCCGAGCCTTTCCAGTGAATCAGAAGATTCACAGAAAGGGGCACCAGTGGTCAGGGCAAGGGGGGAGCCTAGGGGGACACCCCAGGAAGATAGAGCCAGAGGGGACTCCGAGGGGAGCAGTTGGAAATCGGGACCAGCGTCACAGCCAGAGAGCAGGGAAGAGGAAGAGCGCCAGAGATCAAGCGCTGGCAGCTCGCAACAGGGGGGAGGGCACGAGTCAGGAGTGGCCACACCTCCATCGGGGAGCGAAGAAACGGTCAGACGGAAAGTGGAAGGTTGGGCGCGCGCGCCAAGTTCAAATGCACAGGAAAGTGACGCAGTAGGCAGCCAGGAGAGGGAGCCAGGTCCTAAAGCCCGGCGCAAGGAGACAGGGAGTTCCGGGGGGTCGGCGTCAGAGGAATCCCGGAGGGAGGAGACCCCGGGGGGCAGAGGGACCCAGAGGAGAGCAGTCAGGCGGAAAAGGTGGAGCAGGGCTAGGATATTAAGTTGGTGCACAAGGGGCGGAGACTCAGACGGAGCTTCGCCGATCTAGCCATTAGACGTAGAGTTGCACGTAGCAGCTTGAGAATGGAAACTGTAACTCAATAAAGACTTTTACTTAATGACCGCTGGCTAGCGTGATCCTCTGTGAGCTAGGATCTTGAAGCAGCTCTGACAGTATATATTAAAGATAAAGACAAAAACCTTTTATTCCAATACGCTGTGATGTGAAATGCTTAAGACAAGTTATCAATTTGTGGCTATTTACACTGATACATTTTATAATATCTCCCCAACATTTTGATATTGATATTTTTGATACTTTTTGATAATTCTGTTTTCAAGATAATTTTAATGAATTTTGATGTTTTAAATGTTTTTAAATACTTTCCCATCGGACGAGGATTAAGGGGGTGGGGGGATATTTGCTGGCTCAGGCCAGTGGCCATCTAATCTAGCCTCCTGCCCTCACAGTGCTAACCAGATGCCTTTTTAATGAGAAATCTACAAACTGGGCCTGAGCACAAGAGCCCTCATCCCTCCTGTGGTTTCCAGAGACTGGTATTCGGAAGCATTTCTGCCTCCGACTACTCCCCAAATTTATCCAATCCTCTTTAAAGCCATCCGCGTTGGCAACCATCGCCGCCTCCTGCAGCAGTGAGTTCAATTTTGCATGCAGTTTTGTGTTTCAGTTTTGTGTATTGTTCCAGAAAGTGCAAGAGAGGTAAGTTCACCTGTGTATTGGAACTTAATCAGATTTCTCCCACATCCCAAACCCTCCAGGTCCTAGAATCATAGAAGGGTAGAGTTGGTACCCCAGTGGGTCATCTAGTCCAACCCGCTGCAATGCTGGCATCACAGCTAAAGAATCCCTGACAGTTTGCCATCCAACCTCTGCTTAAAAACCTCCAATGAAAGAGAGTCTGCCATCCTGCTGGACCATAACTTCTTTCATCCCTTGCCCTTGGTGATCTCAGCAGGTTCCCCAGCCCTGCATTAAGGAAAGGAAATAGTTTTCTTTTTATCATATGGCTTGTAGTGAGGTTAAAGCTTACTGGGAAATGATATATAATGAATTGAAAAGGGCTGTTTAAAATAACATTTGTAAATAATAATAATAATACAAGAAGCTTTTCTTTTGGGAATTATAGGGACAGAACTACCTAAATTCTATAGAAATATATTTATGTATGTGACTACAGTGGCCAGAATACTACTCGCCCCAGAATGGAAGGAAGCAGAAGTCCCAGCAAAGGAAGAAACTTACCAGAAGAATAAGAAATCAAGATAACAAACTCTTTTTTAAAAATAAAGGAATGGAAATGGTTTATTGAATATTTACTGATAAATTGTCAACAGATAAGAACATTGGCAGGATTATTGTAATAACCTGCAGTTTCATAAGAGTATATATTTAAAGTCGAAGAATAAATGAGAAAATTAAGTTAATTTGGATATGCAGAAGGTATTAAAAATAAATTCAAGGAGCCGCAGAAAGAGGGGGGAAGGAAGTCATGTTTTGAAATGTTAAAATGATTGTAAAATTAGTGAAATGTATAAATCTGAAAAGCATAAATATTTATTTTTATTTTTTAAAGGAGAGGAAATAGTTCAGCCTGAAATCAGCAAAAAGAAAAAAAAAGTCATCTGTTTACTGTTGCTCACGCGCTGTTCCATCTTTGACCTCTTGCCTGTGTTTTTTATGGGGCATGTAGGTTAATCGCTGTACTAATAATATGTGTGTTTCAAACAGTATTGACTCACTTCACAGCACATATGACAGGCTGCCAACTTTGCAATCCACCCTTTGTAGCTGGATGCTGAACAGTTCCTTGATGTGCAGACGCGTAAACAGGTGATCATGTTTCTCTCCATGCTGAGCAAAGCGCTTCAAGATGCTCAGATCCGTTAAGTCAGACTCTGGGTTTTTTCTTTTTTGGCAGCAGCAGGTGGGCGGAGTGCCAGTTTTGTCAAACCCGCTGGTTTCCATCCGCTCAGCCTACCCACTGGAATTTGCAAGGATGTTTCACGGGAATGAGATGCATTCCATCGCTACAGAACATCCCTGTGGCAATGATTTTGCTATAACCTCAGGACGCAAGTCACGGGACTTATAGCTCACTTATAGGAGCACCGACAGGTTAATTTCATGCCTGAGGCAGTAGAATAAAAATAAAAATAATGAGGCAGTGAGTTCCAAGGGTGAAGGAAAAGCCAGATTCTGTGCACAGATTTGTAGGCGCAGATCATCCTCTAGAATAAAATACCTGACTAGGGAAATGCTGAAGTTGCCCTTTGGGACGCCTCAGGGTCAATTTTTTATGGTAGCCCAAATCTCAGTTGTACAGGTGTATGTATATATCTCAATTTTAACTCATGAGCTATTGCTTCAATCTGCTCTGATTGTATATTTTATCTTTATGAACACTGTTTTTATTGTGTTATGTTATGTGAGCTGGTCTTTGACCGTAATAAATTATCTAAGACTGTAGATTATGCGTATAGAAGAAGCCATATCTATTCCTTACTTTCCTCATTTCATAAGAAATTTACATGTCCAAACAGGTTGCGATAGAGACAAGTGGGTGGGCCTTTTCCCATCTTACCTGGCTGGATGTCATGGCAAGGAGGGCTGTGTGTGTGGGAATTGTGTGCTATAATTTTTTCTTAGTGATGCTCGAAGCTGGAGACACAGAGACATGTCTGCTCTGTGCTGGATTTTGGGCTCCTCTGGAAACCTAACAGAGAAACAAGGATCTGCTGGGGTGCTAATGCTGCGAGCCCTCCCATGCTATGCTCAGGTTGCAGATATGTGTAAATAAGCAACATATTCTAAAGGTACCACAGACTCCATTGTCCTTCATTCCAAGGAAACAGAACCCCAGATAAGTGCAGACATTCCTGGAGTCTCTCATCACTCGCAGATTGGGGTTGAGAGTAACAATGTATCTCCTCTTTAGAAATGTATTATTGTAATTGATTGCATGTAATTGACTAAACACTTTCTAACTGATCATATTTCATTTTGATCTGGGTATCGTAAAATGTTTTTCTCAAGCGCTATGGCTGCCCTGCTGAATAAAACATACCTTTTATTCACCCAAAACCTGTTTGCCTTTCTTGCAATTTAGTTCTCCTTTATTTGCAAACAAAATAAAACGGCCGACCTTGATGATCTCACCGGATGTTTATCTACATAGAGGCTGCAAGGCTAACAGGCACGTTATTTTAAAATTGCTGCTTAGCTATTGCTTTGGGTGGTGGTGCAAGGTGAGTCATGGCAGGATTCAGCCCAAAGAGGCATTCCAGTCACATCTGGAAGTGACAACACAGCTGTAGTGCAGCAGCAGGTTTTGAGCTGAAGGAGCATCCCCAGCCTGGAGCCTTCCAGATGTTTTGAACTTCCACTCGCATGATCTCCCATTAGCACAACCCTGCTGGCCCAGCCAGTAGTGGCTGGGGCTGATGGGAGTTGGAATCCAAAAAGACTGCTTTGGCTAAGGCTGATGGGAATTGTGGTCCAAAACACCTGTGCTGGCTGAGGCTGATGGGAGCTGTAGTCTAAAATGGCCGTGTTGGCCGGGGCTGATGGGAGTTGGAGTCCAAAACATCTGAAGACACCAAGTTGGAGAAAACTCCATAGCAATCGGTGACATAGTGGCTCCAACTCTGGAACTTTCCTCATGATTGTTGCACCAAGGATGGAGGGGTTCAGCCACACACTGTTTCCTTAAGCACAACTCATTGTCCATCTTCTCCCTCTATCAATATTCATTTATTTATAAATATACCCCCCCTTTCACCATCTGGGTCTCAAATTTACTTCACAACAATAAAAATATAAAACATTCGAGATGTAAAACCTCAGAAACGGAGCAAATTCATGATGCAAAGGCTTCGGGAAATAAAATGGTTTTAACCAGGCAGTTTAAACTCCACAGCGATGAGGCCTGTTCCTCAGAGCTGGGCCCACAGCACTGAAGACTCTTTTTTTGACACAAGTCATGCATTTAATGGTCCATGAGGAACCACTAATAGTGCTCCGATTTCAGCCCCCAGATGGCTGGATCAACTTGGGACATACAGGGTACAGGGGGTCCTGAAAGTATGCCAGGCCTAAATTATTTAGGACTTTCTACACTCACACAAGATCCATGAACCTGGCCTGGTAGCAGTTGGGAAGCCAGTGCAGGTCCTATGTTGGTGATGGTGTGTTCCCATCGCCAGTGTAGCCACAGCATCCTGCACCAGTTGAAGCTTCTGAACTTCCCTCAAGGGCAGCCCCACACAAAGTATGTTGTAGTAGTCCAGCCTTGAGGTTAACCAATGCATTTGTTACATTTTTTCCCTATCCTTGGAATGTCTTCCAAGAAACCTTGGTGCAGGCCCATCTTGAGAGCCTCGCCTGGAATCTGTGTGCAAACCCTGTTTAAGAAACTTGTTACACAATGAGCATTTAAGAGCAGAGAAAATAAAGCACGGATCCAGTTTGAATCAGGCTTGAAATCTGGACAGAGAACCATTTCAAGTCAGTAGTGCAGGGTCCCTTCATGACAATCACTGCCCTGCCCCTGGTAGCCATGCTCCCTTCTAACATTATACAACCTTCAAAGATTATACAATAATAATAAGGTTGCGCTGATTATAATAATTAGACGTGCCCTGATCATTATCAATGCAAATCTCCACGTGTTGCCTTTCAGCTAGATCTACTGTTTTCTTGCAAGCAAATGATTTGGAGTGCTCCAATTATCTTCCTTTGGAGTGACTTAAGTTGTGTTTTCCTTCCAGTCTGCGGCAGAACTTGCACACCCTTCTCTTGAAACTGAAGTGCTTTGCATTTTTAGTGTTCTCTGTGTGGAACCCTCTAGGGCTGAATTATGCCCCTGTTCAACTACTGTTTCCTTATGTAGAAACTAGTTGTTTCTGGCTGTGCCTTTTTCCTAGCCAGTTTGTAGGGGCGATAGGGGTTCCCAAGAAGGAAATTCTGCATTCTGGTCAACCGTGGCTTCCTCTGCATGGCCATCCCATAGGTTTTTGTTGTTGTTGCTCTGGGCAACATAACATTCTTCTCCCTCTTAGTTGCAGCTTAAATGAGTGCTGCATCTTTACAACCATGTCTATGTCCCAGATAGCCCTAGATCCTATCATCATCATTCCTAGCACACCACTTTAACTGTGGGTATGTACACATGGCCAGCTCAAAATGCATTAGATCTGAATTCGGATTGAAGTTGGTTTTGGGGAAACCTATCAAAATGCAGTATATCCTAAGAGGATAAATTCAGAATAGGCGTGGACTGTGACTAATGTAATCTGTACACACTGCTTCCCAAACCACTGCTGTGAGTGCGTACACAGCCCTAATTTCCACCTCCGCTAATACAAATGTGGCCCTCCAGGCATCCCTATCTGGCCCCCCGAACTCTCCCACTCATCCCCCTTTTCTTCACTACTCCACTTAAATTTTTGGACACACTCAGGTGTTACTCCCCCAGCCCGGCCCACCCAAACCTGTGCTATGCTACCTCTTTAAAATGCGTGCAAGTCCAGGAGGGCTGAAGGACTGAAGGACACTTGGAATTTGGCTGGCAAAGTCCCCTACTCCTGAATAGCCTGCCATGAGGCAGTGGAAATCCTGCACCCCTTGGCCTGGATGGTGGGGAAGAGGCAGTTGCTGCTGGGTTGGTGCTGGAGATACAAGGCTGGAGATGCGAGGTCACTAGGCACAGTTGTCGAGTGACGTGAGTCAGGTTGGCAGCCCCTAGTAGGGTCATAACAGCGGGGTGTCTCTGGGGATTCTATTAACAATAAAACCCAGATATTCTGTCTATTGGGGAGGGGGGAAGAAAGTGGATACTTTACAGCAGTGGGGCTTAGATTGGGGGTCCCCTCCCAACACCTCGAAGCTTCAGGGACTGCAACAATTTGGATTTGTTATCCAGCTGTTCTGTAATCTTTGTACTCCTCACCTTTATCAACGGGAAAGTTTCTGCCGCAGCACATTGCAAAGAGAGACAAGAGAGAGAAAGGCAGAGGGCGAGAGGGATATTCTCTGCTTTCCCTATATCAGGTTCCCAAGGCAACAGCTCTGGGCTCTAAGTATAGCTGGATTTTAATTGGATTTGGTGCCCGCCCTCTTGGCTCCACGGCGCTTGCCATCGAGCCAACGACTGTTCCTGCTTGGCTGTGCCAACCCACCGTTTGAGTGAGTAAATAATGATTATCTCTGAGCCATAAAAAAAAAGCTCCACCTGCATGACAAAGGCAGAACAATAGAGGCTAAGGGGGAAAGTTGGCAGCCCAACTGTCAGGCAAGCCAGACCTGAGGATAAAATAGATCTGAATTTATCCAGCTGCTAGATGGGGACAGCGGCCAACCAGATGTCCCAATGGGAAACCCTCAAGTAGACGCCTGAGTGTGACAGCAGCTCTGCCCCCTTGTGATTCCGAGCAAATGAAAAGACTTCTTTGTGCAATGCATAGTTAACCTGTGGAACTCTCTCCCACAGGAGGCAGCGATGCCCACCACTTTGGGCAGTTTTAAATGCATGGAGGTTATCAATGGCTACTAGCCACAATGGTTGTGTGAGCCATTCTTCAGAATACCAATTGCTGGAAACCAAAGGAGGTGAGACTTGCTCTTGGGCTCAGATCCCGCTTGTGAGGTTCCCCCAGAGTCATCTGCTATGCCACTGGCCTGATCCAGGATCTGGACACAATTCAGATCTATTCTATCCTCAGGTCTGGTTTGATCCAGCAGGCTCTTCATATATAAGGTAAAGGGTAAAAGGACCCCTGACCATTAGGTCCAGTCATGGCTGACTCTGGGGTTGTGGCGCTCATCTCGCTTTCTTGGCTGAGGGAGCCAGCGTACAGCTTCCGGGTCATGTAGCCAGCATGACTAAGCCGCTTCTGGTGAACCAGAGCAGCGTACAGAAACGCCGTTTACCTTCCCACCAGAGCTGTACCTACTTATCTACTTGCACTTTGACGTGCTTTTGAACTGCTAGGTTGGCAGGAGCAGGGACCGAGCAACGGGAGCTCACCCCATCGTGGGGATTCGAACCGCAACCTTCTGATTGGCAAGCTCTAGGCTCTGTGGTTTAACCCACAGCACCACCCGCGTCCCTCTTCATATATATACTGTACTAATATGCTCCCTGAGCAGAGCATTCATGAGGCAGAGACGAGTGCAAATTGCGCTTCGCAGGTGTTAGCATCTCCTCTGCTCACCTGTGAAATATTGGACAGCGTGTCACATTTTGATGAGCTTGGTGGTGCTCATTTCTCTGGGGAATGATAACTGTCAGCGACAGCTGCTCCTATCTTTCCTCTTTTCTTTTATAATTAGACAACCTCTCCGTTGCCCATCTCTTTAGGCTGGATCTTTTTAGATTTGCAATATATGTATTTTTTAATTGCTTCTTCGTTTCCAGTTTCTGCCTTTGATGGGGAGGGGGTTTCCTTTCAAAGCCTGAGTAGTCCAAGGGTGGAAAGCGCCCAGACAGACCAAAGCCCAGGAACCCACACGCCTGACGGCAGCCCAGAGGTATCACGCACCCTGCGAGTGGCTGATCATGTGAAGTGGCCCTGCCAGCCAATCAGGGGCGTCCGGGGATGCTCTCCGGCCAATGGCAGGCCTGGGACAGAACGTGACTATTTGGGAGGCAGGTGGGTGGAAGGAAGGAAGTCGCCGGCAGCTGGACGGGAGCCATCGGTTTCCAAGAATGAAAAAGTGTTTAGGGTTCTTGGCGCGTCGCAGCTGCAGACCGGAGCGCACCAAACAACACCGGTTTTGCTTTGTACGCATCGAAAAAACATCGAGGCTCACGTTAATTATTAGTATTAAAATCGATGCACGTTATTTATTGTTTGTCTCGTGAAATTTATGCATCGCTCGATTGTTTTAAAAAACAAACAACACTTTTATGGAGAAACTAACCCCAAAATGGAGAGTTTTACGTGGCACTTCGAAGACAGACGCATTTACCTCAACTTGGAGCTCTGTTATTAGTTGTGCTGATAAGGAAGACAATTCACAGCATCCTCCCTCATGCTATGTAATAATTTGGGACGCTGAACACCTGAATTTTATGTTTTAGTGCAGTATTCCCTTCTGGTTCATTGCACATACTGGCCATGATCTTTCCCTTTTATACCTCGTCATGTAAACAGTTTCCCTGGCCTTATTTATCTTCTTTGTCTCCCACTTGTAATCCAGTTTTGCTGAAGTGTTATTTTGGAGGATACACTGTGTGTGGACTGCTAACCAAAAATAGTAATTTTATTTTGGTTCGGGGTCTCGTGGGGGGATATGATTATTTGTTCTATAGTTAACTTGATGTATTGCGTTCATCAACCTTTGCAATGCCTGTTACTGATTCAAAGATGACACATATCTGTACTTTTGAAGACATTTTTATTATTCTGTGCCTAGATACTCTTGAATATGCATACACCCCCCTTCAAAGTGGTTTACAAAAAGAATAAAACAATAAAATTATCAATAAGGAGAACTAGCAATATTTTAAGATTTTCTAAAAGTTAAAATAATAATAGACTAAAAGCAGCTACTGATAGTAATACCTTGAACTTGTCCTGGGAGCAAATCAGCAACCAGTGCTGATCTCTGTGCAGGGGTGTGAAATAATAACTATTATTATTATTATTATTATTATTATTATTATTATTATTATTACCCCGCCCATCTGGCTGGGTTTCCCCAGCTACTCTGGGCGGCTCCCAACAGAATATAAAAAACTGATAAAACATCAAACATTAAAAACTTCCCTAAACTGGGTTGCCATCAGATATGCTCTCAAGGCTTCCCTCCTGTCAGCAACCTCACTGCAGCATTCTGCGCTAAATGCGGCTTTCCGCTCAAGCGCAAAGAGTGCCTTGCCTGTAGCAGTGTTGATTTCCCTCTATTCTCACTTTGCATTTTTTTTAAAAAAAAGGAGAACCACCTTTCTGCTTCTCTCTGAACTCATTGCCTTCTGCAACAGACTAACGTAGCTGCCCCTCTGGGATTGCCACACATCCCATATTGTTATATAGCTCAGCGGAAGAGCGGTTGCCTTGCATGCAAAAGGTCTTCAGGTTCATTCCTCAGCGCTTCCAGGTAGGACATTTTAAAGCCCGGAGAGCTGCTGCCGGTCAGTGTTGACACTACTGAACTAGATGGACTAATGGTCCGACTCCATATATGGCAGCTTTTGAAGGGCTGTGGCTCAGTGACAGAACATCTCCTTTGCATGTAGAAGGTCCCACCTCCAATCCCAAACATCTGCATCTGGGCCCGGGATGCTCCTGACCCGGTAACTCTGAGACATGGAATTCACCAGTGTGTGGAGCAGCTTCCTGACAACAGGCCTTTAATTGCTGCCCTCTCTCTCCTCTGAATCTTATCAAGCGCCTTATCTCATACCTGTAATCTTATCTCACAGCACTCCTGGACTCCTGTGACCTGGTAAACAAGACTTTCTTCAGAAGGGAAGTTTCTAGAGCTCGCAGTGATTCAGATAAAGGGCAAGAGTATGATGGGATTACATGGGATAGATACCCCCTGGCTGGGGCCAGCCTGCCCATGAAGCATGGTGAGGTGGTTGCCTCAGGGTGGCAACCTCCAGGGATTGCCTCTGACAGTAGAGGCAGACCATAGCCATTGTGGCTAGTAGCCATTGATAGCCCTCTCCTCCATGAATTTGTCCAGTCCTTTTTATTTTTTATTTCAAGTCTTATTTATTGATTTTTCACATTAAAAAACTTGACAATTTTTTACATAGATCATAAGTTATTTTATCCATTGACTTCCCGTCCTCCCCTTCCTCCCCTTCCATATTTGCCCTTAAATGCTGCATACTTGACGTATACTATTCAATACAGTGGTACCTCGGGTTACATACGCTTCAGGTTACAGACGCTTCAGGTTACAGACTCCGCTAACCCAGAAATAGTACCTCGGGTTAAGAACTTTGCTTCAGGATGAGAACAGAAATCATGCTCCAGCAGCATGGCGGCAGGCCCCATTAGCTAAAGTGGTGCTTCAGGTTAAGAACAGTTTCAGGTTAAGAAAGGACCTCCAGAACGAATTAAGTTCTTAACCCGAGGTACCACTGTGCATCCATTTTAACCTATTTGTCTTAATAAATCACGCTGTTTCAAGTCCTGCTCGCATTTTCTTTCGCTATAGTAGTTCCTTCAATCCTCAATAAAAAAAGTCTCCAGTCCTCAGTGGATAATTTTATTTGCATTTTGGCCTGTAATCTTTGCTGTTAATCAATTCTTGCTAGTTCTGCATCCTTCATCATTTTCTAAAGCCAATGTTCCTTTGTTGCAACCTCTCCTTCTTTTGTGTCACATCATTTGTTTTAGAGCCGTCCATTTTCCCTTTGCAAAATAAGAATCTATCCACTGAGGTGCGTGGCTCTTACGCATGGGTAGGAAAACTAAGGCCCAGGGGCCGGATCCAGCCTTCTAAATCCGGCCTGCGGGCGGTCCGGGAATCAGCGTGTTTTTACATGAGTAGAATGTGTCCTTTTATTTAAAATGCATCTCTGATTACTTGTGGGGCCTGCCTGGTGTTTTTACATGAGTAGAATGTGTGCTTTTATTTAAAATATATCTCTGGGTTATTTGTGGGGCATAGGAATTCTTTCATCCCCCCCCCCTCCAAAATATAGTCCAGCCCCCCACAAGGTCTGAGGGACAGTGGACCAGCCCCCTGCTGAAAAAGTTTGCTGATCCCTGCTCTTACGTAAGATCCAGTCCCTGGGCCTTAGTTTTCCTACCCATGAGTAAGAGCCACGCACCTCGGCAGATAGATTGTTATTTTGCAAAGGGAAAATGGATGGCTCTAAAAAAAATGACGTGACACGAAAGAAGGAGAGGTTGCAACAAAGGAATCAGCACCTCTTTGAGTAAGGCTTACTCAAAGAGATGCTGATTCTCGCCCAGAAGAGGAAGCAAGAATGAAACCAGCTCTTTGATCCTAGTGAGAGGATTGCTCACCCTTTGCTTGGGAGTGACTGAGGATGAGCTGGCCCCTGAAACAAAGGTCTAGTTCTCACTGATACAATGCACCTACCACCTGTGTGGTGTAAGCACTCCTATAGCTCACAGGATCGAATGCCCCTCTACAAACAGCTCCCCTAGCTGTATTCCCTGCAGCTAGAACTCTAGCACACGAGTAAGACAAAACTACCCCAGCCATCTCCTTGACATGCTAGATTTCTACCTGCAGTAGCTTTTTTTTGCACAAAGAAGCATTCAGTTCAATAACCTTCAGCTACAATCAGTTGCCTGACAGCATGGATGCAGCTCATTGCCTCGGTGAAAACTACCGTATTTTTTGCTCTATAAGACGCACTTTCCCCCTTCAAAAATTAAGGGGAAATGTGTGTGCGTCATGGAGCGAATGCAGCAATAGCAAAGCGAAGCCTCCTAAGCGCAGAGGGAGAGCTCCCCCCACGCTCCGGAGGCTTCACGTTGCTTTTGCTGAAGCCACCTGAAGCACCCGGAGCTCCCACAGTTCCCGCTGCGCTCCGAAGGCTTGCGGATAGCCGCCTGAAGCCTGGAGAGTGAGAGAAGTCGGTGCACACCAATCCCTCTTGCTCTCCAGGCTTCGCTTCGCTGGAGAGGCGCTGCACAGTTTTCCCTCTCTGCGCAGCGCCCCTTCAGCGAAGCGGGAGGAGAAATGGAAGGGGCTCCGTTTCTCCTGCCACTTCGCTGAAGAGGCGCTGCACAGAGAGGGGGAGAATCCCCCCCCCCCGTTCTCCCCCTCCTATGGTCCGGTGCGTCCTATAGAGCGAAAAATACGGTAGATGCCTTGCATTCCTGCCCTGCAGAGGGTTGGGCTAGGTTACTCTCAGGACTACCTTCCGACTCTAGAATTCTATGCTTCTATGGCTCTCTGGCCTTTATGAGCACCTCAGTGAAGCCAGAGATCCTTTGAGGTGCTTCCTTCCTGCTGCTCTGTAACCTGTTGCAGCAGACTGGGGCCGATGGGAGTTGTAATGCAAAACAGCTGGAAGGCACCAGGTTTGGGAAGATTGAACTAAAAGGCTTCTTGCCTCTACAAAATGCACAGTTGGCTGAGTCACCGGAGAATTTGAATACGGTTCCAGGTAGTGAAAGGGAATGAGATGGGCGATATTGCAGAGCCATGCCAGTTGCTCAGACATGTCAACATATCCGGTGCATTTGACGTATTCCCTAACCTATGCCTCCTCCCTCTCTCCCAGGACTTCTTGAGCCTTTGGCTATTTGAGAAAGACAGATACCTTATACTATGGCTCACTGACGTCAGCAGAGCCAGCTGAAATTCAAAAGAACTGGGCAGCCTATTTTTCTGTGTCCAAGAGGGTTGGGAGGCCCCTATTCCCTGTTCTGCAATATGACCTAGCAGCAGAATACTCTTGGAACTGGGGGAATTGTAACTATACAACCATGTTTCAGGACTGGAAGTTGGGTTTATCCCCTCCTCCTCCTCCTCCTCCTCCTCCTCCTCCTCCTCCTTCTTCTTCTTCTTCTTTGTGTTTTCCTCCAAGAAGCTCAAGGCAGTGCACAGGGTTCTCTGCCTCCTCATGCTATCCCCACAAAAACCCTGTGGGGTAGGTTAGGATGAGAGTAAGTGACTGGCCCAAGGTCACACACCCAATGAGCTTCATGGCTGAGTGCTGGATTTGAACACAGGTCCTAGTCTGACACTTTAGGCCAGGGTTTGGCAAGGCTTACCGGGCATGGGCCAGGTCACTCTTGCGGAGATCCTCCATGGGCTGGACTGGTGCAGTGTGATGCCGGAAATCGCATCTGCACATGTCTGTGGCGCTGGAAATTGCTTCTGTGTATGGCCAGATGCTGAAAATCATGCCTGTGCAGAAGCGATTTTCGGCATCTGGGCACGTGCAGAAATGATTTCCGGCACCACAGACATGCACAGACACGATTTCCAGAGCTGCGGAAGAGAATCCCTGCGCCGCGCTGCACTGGTTTAGTGCAGTGCGGGGGGACTCGCTGAGTGGGTGGCTCAGTTCGGGGGTGTCTCATGGGCCGGTTAAGCGGCCCTCATGGGCCGCTTCCAGCCCATGGGCCTTAGGTTGCTGACCTCTGCTTTAGGCATTATGCCACAGGCTGGCCACCACCAGTTAGGTAGCCTCATGTCTCTCTTTGCAGAGGACTGTCCTCTGTTTGGAGGAGCCCTCTATCTGATGTCTGCCATAAAGAGAAAGAACCATCAGAATGGAAAGCACATGTGTCACAGTTGACCCTCAGCAGGGTCATAGTCTTTCCCTGTATGGTAAGATGTATTGTATGTCTACATAGATTGTAGTCCAAAACATATGAAGGGCACCAGTTGGGCGGCGGCTGTTCTCTATTTTATTAATATTTGATATGGTTAAATAACTTTGACTCTGGATTCTCTGAGGTCCACCTGGATTCCTCGCACCCTCGTGCCTCGCCAAACTTATAAGATTTCTGCCTATGGGCCTGGCTCTTGGTTTATTTTTTATTTTTGAAGCTGAGGCACAGTGCCCAAAGGGTGGAAGATTAAAATAAAAATAAACAATAAGACTGCATACACCCTGCATACCTTTAAAGCATGTTCAAAGTGCATTCATTTCCCCCCTCAGAGAATTCGGAGCACTGTCATTTGATAAGGGTTGCTGGGAACTGTGAGGGGCAAACTACAGTTCCCAGAATTTGATGTGTGTGTGTGTGTATGTGGAAACGTGCTTTAAAAGTATAGTGTGTACACAGTCTTAAAATCAAGTGTGTGGCTTTTGGGTGATTTGAATTGTGATGGGATGTTGAAGCTGCTTCCAATGAACCGGGTTTCAATCAGATTTTGAGAACAGTTGGAAACGTATTGCTTGCCCTGTTCCAAGAACTATGTCTGTGCCGCTAGGATTTGTAGGGAAAGCAATAAGCTCCGGTCTCTTTTTCAGAACACTTTGAGGTTGATTATCTTGAGAATGTGGCATTTCTCACGGGGAAGACAAAAGGAGCACAGGGCGAGACTCAGCCTTTCCCACAGGCAGGCTGGATTTCCTGGCCTCAGCGCTTTGCTAACACTGAAGCCAGCTCAGCAGAGGATGCTTGGGAGAGGCAAGGGGGCTGATTGGCTGGCTGCAGGGATCACGCAGCACCTGATTGGCCAGAGGCCTTTTGCACACAGCAGCCACGCTCCCTGCGCCTGATCCCTCCTGCCTGTGCCTCCCACTTACTCAAGATGTTTCATGAGCGAGCCCCGGTCCCTAGAACACACAGTGCCTTGCCTCATCTGAGTCATAACCAGATGAATTATTGCTATCTTACTGCTAGCTCCAGAAGAAAAACTTTGGGAAACTCCAGGGCAGCTAGAAGAACCAGTTTTAGACCTGACTGAAGTTTAGCAAATGCGGTGAGCAAGCTCCCCTCCACCCCAATTCGTCTCACATTTAAAGTCAGCTTTTGAGTCACACAGGACGCTTCTTCAGGCCTTGATGTTTAAAGTGTATTTATACTTACTTTATCAACAGTTAACAGAGCTTTTGCTGAATTCTGCTGGCTTCTTTTCACACTCAACTCTCTGTTTTCAGAATATGACACACCACAGGAGTGTAGAAGGTGGCCCACTTTCTTTATCCAGGCCAGGCACGCCTTCGGAAATGGGTTTGAGGCATGACTAAATAAAGGAGTTGCAAAATTTACTTGCTTTTCAAAGAAAAAACACAGTCCCCAACAAACAACCTTATTGTTTTCATTCAGATAAATTAGGCAAATGATTTGCATCTGAAGGAACCTTCCTTAACATTAATTTTTCTGAGGGCAAATGCTGGAATTTCATATTCCTGAATATTTTCTGAGTAGCTGAGGGTTGCCTGAATCTCAGGGTCTGGTCTGAAGTTTCAGGATTTTATCCTCTTTCTCAGGGGTTTTTGTTGGGGGGCGGGGAGAATAATAAAATCACAGTTAGCCGAAGTCAAGGGTGCAGGTTATTTTTCTACTTGGCTGTGTGTTCAGTTATGTCTTTATTACATTTTATATTCTGCCTTTTTCTCCAAGGAGCTCAAGGTGGTGTACATGGCTCTCCCCTCTCCTCATATAATCTCCACAACAACCCTGTGAGGTAGGTTAGGCTCAGACTGACTGACTGGTCACCATGGTCACCCAGCGACCTTCATGGCTGAGTGTGGATTTGGTCTCCCATGTCTGAGTCTGACACTCTGACCACTACACCACACTGCACCTCAACTTTACAAATACCTTGCTTTCAATGGTCATGTAGCTTTAGGAGCAAGAAAGAGATAGGTCCTTGCCCTGAAAACCTTACAATCTAAGACTTTGCGCAAGGAAGGTAGTTGGTGTGTGGCAGGGGGTTAGATGACAGCGTGTGTTAACTGAGAGAAGATGCATTAAAGCACACCCAATGCACACATATCAAGCACATGCCTTCTCCCAAAGAATCCTGGGAGCCATAGTTTGTTAACTGGGTGCTCAAGTTGTACCTCTGTGAGTGGAAAACTACAGGTCCCAGCAGTCTTTGTGGGAGTCATGTGCTTTAAATGTGTGTTGGATGTGCTTTAAACACTGTGAAATTATAGAGGTGTATACACACACACACACACACACACACACACACACACGGTAGACAGATGATAGATAGATCAGGCATAGGCAAACTCGGCCCTCCAGATGTTTTGGGACTACAATTCCCATCATCCTTGACCACTGCTCCTGCTAGCTAGGGATGATGGGAGTTGTAGTCCCAAAACATCTGGAGGGCTGAGTTTGCCTATGCCTGAGATAGATAGATAGACAGATCATATTTTCTGCCCCAGAAAAGTAGCAACGCCACACGTTAGAACACCTCCCTTTTGCTGGTGAGAGGGGGGCATTCCGGTGGCAGCGGAAGTGGTGGGGAAGGTGGGGTCCTGCCTCTCATGGGCCGGCTCTGTTTCACACATTTATGGAGGAGAATAAGCCTGTCAAGGGCTACTAGCCTTGATAGCTCAATAGAACCTTCAGGCTCAGTGGCAGTCTACCTTCAAATACCAACCCGGGAGAGTTGTCGCTTTCCTGCCCTGCTTGTGAGTTTCCCAGGAGTAACCAGATGAGGGCAGAGATGATGTACCAGAAAGATCTCATGGTCTGGCCAGTGCTTAACCACAGCTTCTTCCCAGCCAGTGATGTCCCTATCTTCATCGGAGAAATGTTGGAGGGTATGCAGCTCTGATGTGGAGTAACAGCTGAAGAGGGTCTCTGAGCATGCACCAAGTGCCTTGGGGGGGGATCTCTGCTGAATACCCACAGCTCGACTTCTCCTTGTGGGATCCATGATTGAGCTTCAAGTGAGGGAGTTGCTGACTCTGGGACTGAGAATGTTAGTCACCGTCCTATTCAGAATTTTAAAAATAGAATTTTTCCCCTGGAGGGGCAGTTCCCCGCCCCCGTAGGAAGGGTGGGGGTGGAGGTGCTGATGCTGATGCTGATGAAAAAAGGGGCCAAAGGATACCCTCAAGCAGTGCTGGATTTCCTCCTCACCCTCCTTAGTCAGAGGAGCATGCTGCTGGCGCATGGATGTGCACATGAAAACGGGCCTCCTCCAATCGCCAGCCGGCTGTTATCTCTTCCAGCCAATCAGGGCGACTTCCCTTTACTGTTGAGAGCGTGTGTGAAATTGCACTTCATCATAGCCTCATGTTAGGAGCAATAAGCAGGAGTGTCAGTTTTCAAGGAAAAGAAAACGGCCGGCTGTTTTGCTACCCTGTCTTCCTCTTGCAACTGAACCCTCGCCCCCACAATTTCTGGTTCCTTATTTTCAATCCCACCTCAGCATCTCTGCACACCCCACCCGCCAGATCTGGTGCAGGGCTCAATTTGACCTGGCTGCCAGCCAGTCTCAGCTCCAGAACCTCTCTGGTTGGGGGAAGCTGATGACTTGGATCCATTTCGATCTAGCTCTTCAGGCCTGCTTGAGGTACTGAAGCTGCCTTGGTCATGGATTCACAGAAGGGACCCTGGTTGGTGGCATTTATCAGGGGACAGATGTGGGGAGGGTGACCCTGCCCATTCCCAGCATCTCCTGATCTCTAGCCACTGCATTCTGTGCTCTAATAACTTCCAGACTGTATTATTTCAATGTGTTCCTTGTGGGGCTGCCCTTGAAGACAACTCGGAAACTTCAATGGGTCTTAAATTCAACAGCCAGATTACTGGCCAGGGTTCCATTTAGATCTCATATAAACACTGTTTTGAAACATCTGAACAGGTTGCCAGTTTGTTTCTGGGCCCAGTTCAAGGTATACACATTGGTGTTTAAAGCCCCAAACAACTCAGGCCCCAAATACCAGACCCTCCAAGTGCCCCTATTTTCCAGGGACTGTCCTGGATTTACAGAAGCCGTCCCAGTTTCTGATTTGATCCTGGAATGTCCTGCTTTTCCTTAGGACATCCCTATTTCCATCGCAGAAATGTTGTTGTAGCAGGGTATGGAATTATCCGATTCCCGAGCCACCTGAAGGCAGCACTGTATAGGGAAGTTTTTTTAAATGTTAAATGTTTTATTTTGTTTTTATATATGTTGGAAGCCACCCAGAATGGCTGGGGCAACCCAGTCAGATGGGTGGGGTATGAATAGTGAATTTATTATTATGGAATAGGATGTCCCTGTTTTCATCGTAGAAATGTTGGGGGGTATTTTATGCCTGAAAGACGCCCTCCTTCCCTACAGCCTCTCCTGGGTGCCCAAATCAGCAGAGGGAGCCCTCTTGGTAGTTCTCCCCCCCCCTCGGAGATTCAGGGGGTGGAGGGCCTTCTCTGTAAAGGCCCCTAAGATGAGAAGTACCTCCCCAAAGGGGTGCATCTGGCTTAACCATTTTTTCCTTCCCCACTGTGTTCTCCACAAAAATGTCCACCTCCAAACTGTTAGCTACCACGTAAACCCTGGAAGGGAATCTGGAATATTAGGGATGTTCCTCTCCCCAGCACTAATAGGATCCGTGTGTGTGTGTGTGTTCCTTTCCATTGTTGGGAAGGAAAGAGTTAAACCTCTTTGTTGGGAAGGAAAGAGTTAAACCGCACGGGCTGCGCAGCCCCAGGTGCTAGAGAGGGTTTGTCTGCCACTGGACAGTGGATATGATTTTCACTACTCGACAGCTTCAAGAAAAATGCAGAGAGCAAAACCAACCCCTGTACCCCTGTATATGGCTTTTATTGATGTGACTAAGGCCTTTGACACTGTAAATTGTAATGTCCTGTGGACTATCCTTCTGAAAATTGGCTGCCCAGATAAATTTGTGAACATCTTTCGGCTCATCCATGATAATATGACAGCAACAATCGCAGATAACAATGGCTCTCAAAGTGAACCATTCACAGTGGGATCAGGTGTTAAACAGGTTGTGTTATTGCCCCAACTCTATTCATTATTTTCATTGCCATGATCCTACACTTTGTCGAAGGGAAACTCGCCACCGGAGTAGAAATCATATATCAAACAGATGGAAAGCTCTTTAATCTGAGTATGCTGAAAGCAAAGAGTAAGGTTACCATAACTTCCATCATAGAGCTTCAATATGTTGATGACAACGTAGTGTGTGTACACACAGAGGATGACCTCCAAACCATCCCAAATGTCTTTGCAGAAGCTTACGAAAAGCTTGGCCTGTCGCTCAACATCCAAAAAACCAAAGTGCTGCACCAACAAGCACAAAACAACCCCTCTGCAGTGCCACAAATCCAACTCAATTGGAAAGCGTGGCTGGGGTGGCTGGGGAAACCCAGCCACATGAGTGGGGTATTAATAATAATAATAATAGCATCAATCACTTCTCCTACCTGGGCAGTTATCTTTCTACAAGGGTTATCTTTCTACAAGCATCGCCTGAGCTCTGTGAGTGCAGCTTTCTCCCAATTGAAGTGCAGAGTTTTTGAGGTCCAGGACATTTGCAGGGAAACCAAAATGCTTGTGTACAAAACTATTGTACTACCAACCTTACTGTATGTTTGTGAAACATGAACCACTTATAAACACCATCTCCAGCTCCTCGAAAGATTCCTTCAACAGTGTCTCCTAAAAGTTTTACACATCACTTGGGAAGACAGGCGAACTAATGCCAGTGTACTGGAAGAAGCAAAGACCATCAGTGTCGAAGCAATGATTCTTCAACATCAACTTCATTGGACTGGTCCTGTTGTTTGGATGTCTGATTATCGTCTTCCAAAGCAATTACTCTATTCTGACACCTTCCCCAACCAAGGGCCTGCCAGATATTTTGAACTACAGCTGCCACTGGCAGCAGATGGAGCACCAAACAGCCATGCTCACTGGGGCTGATGGGAGTTCTGGTCTAACATGGCCGAGCTGCAGCTATGGAATCTGTAATCAAATATTTGGAGGGCTTGGGGAAGGCTGGTTCTGTGCCATATCTGCCTTGGCATTCAGAAAAGTAATTACTGGCTACGTTAGGGTGGGAACTAGGCTGGCACCACTAGAAAACTCACGCAGACAAAATTTCAAGAGTAGTTTACCATGGACAGAGGACATAGACAGGCGGCTGTCACTTGGTTCCCTGGTCATTTGGGACAGCTGGACATCACAGTGGTCTTTTAATTATGGGAATAATATAAGATGAAAGATGGAGCAGCAACTTCCAGTAAAAACTTTTGCACACGAAAGCTTTCCCCCCCAGAGGGAATTTGTTATGAATCGTGCCATGAGACAGGGAAGGGGAAAGGACCTTCGCCTTTCAAGCAAGGGCTCTGGGGGCTGAGGAAGGGAATGGTCACACAGTTGGAAAGTCTTCAGCGATTGAGTGCTCATGAGGAAAGACAATGTGCAACCTTTATCCTAGTTGGCCTGGCGACAGGAAAAAAGCCTGCAGGAAAACAACTAATATTAACTCTGACTCTGCGCCACGGCACATGTGCTCTCCAATTTTCTTTCTAGCTATCACCTGCCTAATTTATTCTGCATTTTATTTTATTGCCACCTCACTCTGGCGCACCATGTGCAGCCTCTTACCATGCAAAATGGTAAAAGCGGCAGAGGCTGGTGTCACCCCCAGACAACCTTGTCCTTGGAAGCATTCATACCAATTTATTTACTTATTTATTGGATTTTTATCCCACCTTTTTTTCTCTCTCCAGAGGGCGCATGTGGGTCTCCTCCATCTCATTTGATTCCCGCAACAACCCTGTGAAGTAAATTAGGCTGAGAGGAATAGTGACTGGCCCAAGGTCACCCAGGGAGCTTCATGGCCGGGTGAGGAGTTGAACCTTGCCCTCTCCCAGGCCCTAGTCCAACATGCTAACCATTGCACCACCACTGACTCTTGTTTGCATCCTGATTCATGAGTTTTGAAAAAACCTATGCAATTAAAACAATTTTTAAAAACAACAACTCTAGGAATGCATTAGCTGTTTACAGACTTTATTCTGCAGCTTGCTGCTTTGATGCTCTGTGAGCAGGAACAGTGACAGGGCCGTCTTTACCTGGGGTTGCAAGGGGTGCGGGGCACCCGGGTGCCGAATTCTGGGGGGCCTGGTGCCCATCACTATTCCTCTCAGCCTAATTCAAATCAGGGGAAGTAAATACAGTAAATGGACAAAAGTACAAAGATTCACAAAACGTTTAGGGGTATGCGTCCCCCTGCATCCCCCAACAAAAAAAGCACTGAATGTATCAAAAAAAGAGAAGATGGGACCAGAGGCTAGGTTCTCTTAACAGGAAAAGGCAACCTTCAGGATTTTGTCTACTTCATTGATATAATCTTTGCCTTAGACAGTCCTGAACGTGCAAAAGATGTACAGTTTGGTAAGCAGAAAGAGTTTGTTGATGCCTTAAGGTTTTCCTCATGAATCTCACCAAAGTCTGCAGATGCTGGAAATCATGCAGTTCCTTGATTTAATCAAAATGGACCACCCTACTGAATGGGGAAACTTGCAGAACAAAAAGTTGCTGGAATCTACCATATATTTGAGAAAGTAGTTTGTCTGTCTGTTTGTTCTCCATAGGTTTGGATGCCTCTTGAGATATCACCGCCAAATTCAGCACAAGGCTACCTGAGATGGAGGCAGCAGCAATTTTCATCAACATCTTCACTCCAAGCACCATCTTGAATCAAGATGGTGGACTGAAACATGACTTTAGTGTGACTTCACATAATTTTTGGCATAAGGGGTCAAAATTGCACAGATTTCAAAATTGGCAAGAGGGTTCCTGAGGTGGGGTGGGGTGTTTATTTATGTCAAAGTTGAACCATCAACTGCCATTTTGAATCAAGATGATGGACCAAATTAGCCCTAATTAAACAATAGCTCCTCCCAAAAAACATGATTCAAGGCCAAGTGAGGTACTCTCTGGGTCAGGTCAGAGCCCTGGGTTAGTGTTGCTGTGTGTGTGTGTGTGCGTAACTTATTTAAGTTATGCACAATATGTTGTCATTATGTTATTCCACCGCATTCATTTCAGTGCAAAGGAAACACAATGCAAATGGGGGCAGGTGGGGTGGATACATAAACATGTTTTGTTTTCATTCAGAAAGCAGCAACAGCAGATAACAGTCAATATTCACTGGACTGATTTCTGTTCTGGGCATTTGGACAAATAAGCAAACACTAGCTATTTTTTCCATGCCCATTTCCATCAGAATTCTCTGACTCAAGTACGGTAAGTCTGAAGGATTTGCTTACAAGAAATAAAAGTGGAATTTATGTATGGATCTTTAGCGGCGATTCCTCTTTCGAACTGCAATCAGCTACTTTGGGGGTGGGGGCAACTTGCAGGGTAGGTTAGGTTGAAAAGCATCACCCAATGATGTAGAGAGCCATGTATGCCCACCTTGACCTCCTTGGAAGAAAATGTGGCATATGAATGAAATAAATGATGATGATGATGATGATGATGATGATGAGAGAGAGAGAGAGAGAGAGAGAGAGAGAGAGAGAGAGAGAGAGAGAGAGAGAGATGATAGCACTGGGGGCAGAGCAAAGAGTAAAAGCTGATCAATAGCTTCCTACACAGTGGTGCTGTGGGTTAAACCACAGAGCCTAGGGCTTGCCAATCAGAAGGTTGGTTCGAATCCCCGCGACAGGGTGAGCTCCCGTTGCTCGGTCCCAGCTCCTGCCAACCTAGCAGTTAAAAAGCATGAAGTGCAAGTAGATAAATAGGCATCACTCTGGCGGGAACGTAAATGGCATTTCTGTCTGCTGCTCTGGTTCGCCAGAAGCGGCTTAGTCATGCTGGCCACATGACCCAGAAGTTGTACACCGGCTCCCTCGGCTAATAAAGCGAGATGAGCGCCGCAACCCCAGAGTTGTCTGCGACTGGACCTAATGGTCAGGGGTCCCTTTACCTTTTACCTAATTTTTTTACTCTTCACCAGTGCCGAATTACCAAATAGGCAGAGTAGGTACCAGCCTATGGGCCCCACAGTTCCTGCCCAGAAACCTATGTCCCCACTGCTGAAGGATGTGTGAGTTCAGAATTGGCCTCCACAGTCACTTATGGACACACCATTAAGACCATATTCACAGAAGACAGTCTTACTCGGCTATGAGTGATCGCCAAAGAAGGAGCCCCACAACAAGGGATCAAAATAATATTGATTTGATCTTGGAAGAATATTGCAAAAACGCATTAGGAGTTAATTTGCGAGGGCCCCACCCCCTGATTTTGACTGCCTAGCAGCCTCCACAGGGTTTAATCCGGCACTGCCCTGAGCTTTTAGCCTTTCCCTGGAGACAACCCTGCACATGTTTACTCTGAAGTAAATCCCTCTCTGTCCAATGAGGCTTCCTTCCATCCTTGGCTGCCATTGTTGCTGACTCTTCTGGGCTTATGTAGGGCACTGTTTAATGTCAATAACCAAGGGCATCATTTGCCCTACATTTCCTGAAAAACAAAACAGGCAGGAAAGTTATATACCTTTTGAGTCATTTGTTTTTAAAGAAAAGTCCAAAATAAAACAAGTTGGAATTTCTGATAAGTTTAGTATACAGTGGCCAGTGCTTTGATTTCCAGAAGAGATACAGATGACAACATCTCTTTTTAAGGTTGGACCAGCTTTTATGATATAGCAATGGGAAAGCTTTTGAGTGCCCTTGCTCTGTCCTGATAAAGAGCTCTGTGATAGCCCCAAAGCTTGCATACAGTGGTACCTCGAGTTAAGGACTTACGGTAATTCCTTCTGGAGGTCCATACTTAACCTGAAACTGTTCTTAACCTGAAGCACCACTTTAGCTAATGGTGCCTCCTGCTGCCACTGAGCCGCCGGAGCACGATTTCTGTTCTCATCCTGAAGCAAAGTTCTTAACCTGAAGCACTATTTCTGGGTTAGCAGAGTCTGTAACCTGAAGCGTATGTAACCTGAAGAGTCTGTAACCCGAGGTACCACTGTACTTGGTACTGCCAGGATTTCTTTCTAGTGTCCAAATTTTTACTGATGGGTGGACAATTAAGCATGGCCTTGATCCATCAGCTAATTACTAGGTGATCTTTCATAAGCTCCCAGATTGGTAGCCAATAGTCGTATTAGCCTGTGACCGCAAAAACAATCAAGGCAGCAGATGAGCGTGTCTCCACACCCACCCAATGACCTTGTGGGTGGGCAGATACCAAGATCACAATCACCACGTCCTTCATTCACCTGGGGCATGTCCAGGGAGAGAAAGACGTGGGCGAACTAATAAAGGGGAGCGTTATCAACTGCCTATCAAGTAACCACACCCACTGCAGGCTTTCGACTCAATCTAGGGCGAACGCAGCTGGTTGAATCATAGAACTGTCGAGTTGGCAGGGCTCCCAGAGGCCATCTAGTCCAACCCCCTGCAAGGCAGGAATCACAGCTAAAGAATCCCTGACATGTGGGCCATCCAACATCCGTTTTAAAACCTCCAATGAAGGAGGATGGTTGAGGACAGGCATGAACTATTCTAGATTGAGGAAAACTGTATTTTTTTGTGCTACAAATAGGTTAGTGTTTTTAGGCAGCTAGGGACAAAAAATATGTAATAGGTCACCTGCTCTGAGACCCCACAGCTAATTCTCCCCTGGCCCAAGTAGGACCAATTCAGCCAGCTAGCCCTGGGGATTATCTAATGCTTATTTCCCCTAAATTGATTTTTGATTTTTGAATTTTATTGTTAGCCATGTTTTTATACTGTATTTTATGCTGCTTTTATAATTAAGTGTTCTAAATTTGTTGTTAGCCGCCCTGAGTCCGGTTTTTGAACCGGGAAGGGCAGGGTATAAATAAAAATTTATTATTATTATATTTATTACATTGTGTGCAGACTCTATAGAATAAAACAAGTGTTCAGTCTCCATTTATTCTATAATAAAATGTCTCTGTGTGTACACAACACGTCTTGCGGCGTTTTGAAGACAAACAGATTTGTTATAGCATAAACTTTTTGGACTAGAGTTCACCTGATGAGGTAAGCTTCTACCCTGAGCAAACTGTCGTTGCAGTAATTCTGTCTATCTTCAGCGTGCTGCAAAACTCTTGGTTGTTTTTCATAAGCTTATATAAGAAAATGTTGGTCTATAAGGTGGGGGCAGGGACTTCAGGTCCTCAATTGAGCAAAACCTTGATTAAGACCAATCTGGCGAGCTCCTGAGTTCTCCAAAACTTCATCTGGAGAGTCAGTGTGGTGTTGTGGTTGGAGTGTCAGACCAAGACCTCAGAGACCAGGGTTCGTATCCCCACTTGGCCATGAAGTTCACTGGGTGACCTCGGAGGCCAGACACTGCCTCTCAGCCTAACCTACCTCACAGGGGCGTTGTGAGGATTAAATGAGGGTGGGGGAAGCATTGTGCCACCTTGAGCTCCTTGGACAAAAGGGTGGGTTATAAATGAAATCAATCAGTAAAAAGATGTTAAACAAAATAGGGGCATGTTGAATAATAATAATAAACAAAGGTAGGGAAATAAATAAGATGGCATGATAGCCACCTGGGGCTGCTCATTTTTTTAAAGAGGGGGTTTCATGTTTTTCCGAAAGATAGAGAGAAGGCTTATTCAGCATCAAGGTACAAGTTTTTATTGGGGCAATATAAAAAAAATTAATTTTACTTAAAAATAAAATAATTTTTAAAATAAAATTTAAATTTAGCCTTCATGTTATCCCTTGCTAAACTTTGCCCATAACCACATTCTTCTTTATTTTAAAAGTAAAATTTCGCCTGTTTGCTGTTAATATTTCTCATGGGACAGAAAATCAGTGAATATTTTTTTTGTAGAACACTCCCATTTGATTTCACTGGCATAGCAGGTGGGGAGACTGTGGTCCTCCAGTTGTTGCTGGACTACAACCCCCAAGATCTCTCCGGATTGGCCCTCCTGGTTGGGCCTGATAGGAGTGGTAGTCCTAAACATCTGAAGGGCATCAGGTTGGTGAATGCTGCTGCCAACTGTTTATTTATGAGCGAGTTTTGCCTCCTTTGGGCTCGGATACATACTCTTTGCTATGACTGCTGAGGTGGGATCTGCATTGACAGGCCCAAAGTCAAGCCAAGCCCTTCGCTGACCTTCCATTGCTACAGCAACAAGCCAGGATCTTGCCATGCCCCTTCACCACCACGGCTATTTCTTCCTCGCTTTCAGTCCCCAGTTAGGCAGGGAGCTCTCAACTCCATCTCCTTGTAGGGTGGTGGGTTCGTGTCCTCCCCAGATCTCCCTAATGCCTCCAGGGTGGTAAACAACTTCCAGGAAAGATATCTGGATACATATCCGTGCCTGTGTATAAATTAACCCCCCCCCCTCCCAGACAGCTGGTATGTGTAAACAGCCGCCACTGGATTGTGAGAGGCTTCTGTGTGCTGAGTGATCAAGCTTCAAAAATATCCACTCTGAGTCTGGCTGGGGAGGGGAGAACCAACATACTCCTCCTGGCTTGCCTCGTGAACCTTTTTTTGGGAGGGAGGTATGAAATCACCAAGGGATGCAGGTGAAGCTGTGGGTTAAACCATAGAGCCTAGGACTTGCCGATCAGAAGGTCGGCGGTTCGAATCCCCACGACGGGGTGAGCTCCTGTTGCTCGGTCCCTCCTCCTGCCAACCTAGAAGTTCGAAAGCACATCAAAGTGCAAGTAGATAAATAGGTACCGCTCCGGCGGGAAGGTAAACGGCGTTTCCGTGCGCTGCTCTGTTTCTCCAGAAGCGGCTTAGTCATGCTGGCCACATGACCCAGAAGCTGTACACTGGCTCCCTCAGCCAGTAAGGCGAGATGAGCGCCGCAACCCCAGAGTCGGTCACAACTGGACCTAATGGTCAGGGGTCCCTTTACCTTTACCTATTAAATCACCAGGTAAGCTATTTAAAAAAAGAGGGGGCCCCACTGAGTTCACCTGGAAGATGGACCCGTGGTCTATTCACAGCTGAGTTATAAGGTAGTTGGCTTTTCCTGAAACTATATAGATGATGTGATTCTGCAAGAGTGCAAGAATATTATGGTGTTGGACATAGAAAACAGCTTCCTGATAATCTAGTACACACACACACACACACACACACACACACACACACACACACACACATCCTAGGGGCTCTGACCCTCTCCACTCTCCTTGCCAACCCCTGCATTAACCCCCTTGAAGCTTCCCCTTCCCACCCCATACAACTCCTAAGCTGGCTTTTTTCCGTCCCAACCCTACTGTTGATTCTACTTCTCTGTTCTCGTCTGCAGCACTCCTGCTTTCACCCTCCATGTCGATGTTTCCTCCCTACTTCTGTGTCTTCCCTTCCTCTTTACTCAGAGATCCGCTGTTGTTTAAAACTAACATTTTCCTCTGTGTCCTTCCACCCCAGCTTTATTAAAATATCCGCTGTTGTTTAAAATCACCGTTGCCCTCTGTGTCACTCTATCTTCTGCCTTCTCTCCTGCCTTCTTCTCCCACATTCCCTACAAATCCAGGATTATGATGAGGCAGTACAAGGTCTCCAAGTTTCTAGTCCTCATGCCTCATGGCTCAGAAAATGTGTTTGGGAGTATATGGGCTTTGAAGCCAGAGCAGCAGTTGATTTACATTCCCGGTATCCCAGAGCAGGACTGTTGTGCCCTATTCATCTCCTTGTAGGAAAGACACTCTGCACATGCACAAAGGAGCCCTCGCTTGCCATAATGCTTTTGCCTTGGTGTGAGAAGCAGACTGGAGAGGGCAGGAAGGAGGAGGAGGTTACCATTAATGAATGCATTTTGAGAACGGTCTTTTACTAGGAAATTCTGTTAATTTCTCAACCATCCTTTGTTTGCAATACTTTTATTTCGGTCATCAAGGGTAAGAGAGAGTCACATGAAAGTCGTAACCGTTCTCCTGGACCATAAATGCCTCAGGGTGTCTGACCTTGAGATTTCCTGAACTTGAAATTTTCACTGGCTGCAGGAAAGGGAGGCCAGCTGTTAAACTTTGCTCTATGGCATATAAATGCAAAGAAAAATAAGGATTTTCAGAGGCTGTGATTTGCAGGTAGCTCCAGTGCGAGACAGTGAGTAGCCAATTCAATGGCAATCTGTTATGCGCATTCCCTTTCTGCAAGCATTTCAGAGAAAACAGTGAGATATAAACAATGTGTTTTTTTCTAGAAAAAGAGGTGCTCACCATGAACGCCTCTCTTGTTCTCTTATAATGGTGCTCACCTGAGAGGTGCCGTGACTGAGTTCCGGAGAGTTCTGGCTGAACAAAAGCCCTGGATATAAATGTAAGAAATTATTTTCTTACAACAACAACACCAACACCAACACTGTGCTGGCTGGGGCTGCTTTTAAGCCTACTATCAGAGTACAGAGTTTTGTAAATGAAAACGGGGGGAAAGAACAGGTCCCAATGTGAGAAACTTAACAAAATACCGGTATATTTCCATAGTAAGTATGTGCAATTCATCTTTAACTAACTTTCAACTGCCCAAAACGAAACAATCCCAGCAATTTTAAAATTAAGATTTGGGGTCCTTAAAGAAAAAAGACATTCTGAAATCCTCAGCAAAGCGAATTCTGTGCATTCATCACATGTGCAAGGACACTACTTAATATCTGCAGCTAGTACTTTAGAGCAGCCCTACTCCCCAACCTGGTTCCCTCCAGATGTTTAGTCCTCAGCGAGTGCTGACTGGAGCTGATGAGAGTTGTGGTCCAAAACATCTGGAGGAGGGCACAGGTTGGGGCACAATGCTCTAGAGATACTGGCCACAGACATGGATCTTATGTAATTTTATCAGGGCTGCTTATTTAAGACTTACTTGGTGTTGGCAGAGAACCCTGCTATTTAGACTGATATACAATATGGCTAGCTCTGGTTGCTGGGCATGGAGTTCAGAGGAATTGCCTTGCATGGTCTGGTGGGCAAAGCAATCTGGGAGTTTTGACAGAGGTTGTATCACTTCTAACAGATGTCAGTACCTGTAGGCTCCTTTACATAACACGTCCCATGCTCTTCTGTTGTCTCTATGTGATAGGCCTTCAAAATGGACTTCACCAGCAAGGCCAGAGGTCAGGGGGGAGATGGAGTCCAAGACCATCTGTTTTATCCCTGATTTTAGCTTTCCTCCTAGGAAAGGTGCTCTCACCCCCCACCCCCACCGCGACCATCCTGATCCTCTTTTCCACACGTTTTCCAGCTCTCCAATTACAGATTATTATCAGTGGTTCCCAGTTTTTCTGGCCACCGTCCCCTTGGTTCCATGAACTCATCCTCAGTGCCCCTTGCCCTGTGAAAAGCATCATTCAGAACAGCAGTTTGCACAACCCACTAAGGAACATGAAAGCACGACGAAATTCAAAACACTAACAATTAGTTGCACGTTTATTCAAAATGCAATGAAAACGATGTAGTTTAATTCAACATAGCTGAGGAGAGGAACTCGCTTTTCAAAGCCAGAGAGTCATCAATGTCTCCAGTGCCCCTCTGCCACCCCCTTGCCTCTAAGCGCCCTCCCCCCCCCCGGGTAATCCCCTCAGGAGGGCAATACCACACATTTTGGGAACAACTGGAATATATCCTTCTGATCTCTTAACAATTACCATCATTTGTCTGCAGACTCTTCACCCATGAACACAAAAATCTGGAATCGGGGTGCTCCCAAGAATGGCTGCTAAGCGGACTTGAGCCCCCAAGCCTATTTCATTTTTTTAAAAAGCACTTCTGAGGAGCGTATCAGGATTTGCTGCTAGGTCTGTAACTTCATCCAGCCCTGCTGGACTCAGATTGCTCTGCCCAAGCAATCTTTGCAGAGGCAACCACTGACTGGCAGCTGTCTGCATGGCAAGTTAAGGGTGACCCTTAGATCAACCTTATATTCTCCCTCTCTCCCCAGCCTACCCTCCACCTCCTCCCTCCCTCTCAACTTTACCCTGGTTGGCCTGTTGGTCCTTTCCCACCTGTCCTGCTAGGCTGAAGGGGGGTCAAGAAGGGTTGGCTTATTTCAGCAGTGGTGTCGGATAAGCCCTTTGGCAGAGTCCTCTCTCCAAAGCATGTTGTACAAAGGTTACCATCTTCTCTTGGCCCAAAGTCTCTTCTCCTGCTCTTTGAGATGCTGGCAAGAGCGCCCACCAGCTGCACTTTCGCACCCTGGTTGCAATTTTGGTTTCTTTGCTTTTCATATAATTTTTACTGAAGTTTTAAAATTATAAAGACCAGGACAAAATGACAGGAGGGAAATAAGAAAAAAAGAGAGAGAAGGTATTGAAAGAAAAGCCTTGCACAGCATCCTCAGGGCAAGCATGGAACATGAGCACAGCAGAATATTGTTGAGGATTAACAAATATTTCTACATATTTGAAAAAGGAAATATCACGGAAATATGTTGAAAGCAAGACGGAGCAGGCAAGGTGGATCAGGCTCCCTCTCCACAGTGCAAGGTGAAACTTGGCTTTCCTAAAAAAATCATTTGTCTCTTCCGTATATGCTTTCCTGTTTTTGTTGTTGTTTCTGTTATTTTTTGCTGTGTCTATTTGTTTGATTCACTTCAGTAAAGCCCCCCCCCCCAAAAAAAAAGATTATTGCACACCTAAATCTCAATTCTTTTTATGAAGCATCAAGATGAGGTGGAAGGAGGTTAGATCAATGAGTTCTCTGGGTGGTCTTTTCAGATACCTGGCCAGGACCTCTCATGTCAGGGGCAGAGGAGTGGGAGAAGGCAGAAGTGGAGCCCGCAATTCACAGAGCAGCTCTGTAACTGCACAGCAGTTGTTGCCCCATCCTGCTGGGGTCTGGGGTCATGGGAGAAGCAGGAGCAACAGCTGGCGCCTCTTCCACTCAGGTAGAGCAATACAGGTGAGGTCAGGACCCTGGGCGGCTCTCAGCAGATCCTGCAGCCTGAGCTATGAAAGATGCCCTCAAGCAGTGAGGGAAAAGGAGCCTTTGCACAAATTCAGAGGCACTTTTCCCGCCCAGCAACGTGAGACGGGTTTTGCTTGGGATCAATTTTTTTGCAAGTGGGCGGAGATTCCTCACTCCATTTTGCTTGCCTACTGACCAGTGTTTGTGTTTTATTGTCTAACTCAGAGCTTTCCAAACTGTGTGCTTTCCAAACTCAGAGCTTTCCAAACATTAGTGCGTCGGCTGCAGTGTCTGCAAAGGAGCACTGCTGTCCTGTTGTAATGTGCTGAGCAGCAAAGGAGCCCATTTCGTGGAATTTTCAGAGTCTGGACTGTTTGGAAGCAGAAGGCTTTATGAAACCTCAGCTGCCCCGCTGCTCCATGCACAGACGGGGCAATGAGAGACAGATAAGACTCTACATGACATGCAGTCATCTTTATCTCACGTATGCATGCTTCAGCCTCCTCCTACCCAGCCCCATCTCTCACAAGCCATTAGAACAAACACTGCCAGACCTCTCTTAGGGCAATTTAATTGTAGGCCACTGCCCTCTGTTCTGATTACAAGATTTCATCTACCTTATCTGGGGCACCTTTGTGATTATGCTTGTTTGTGTTTCCCTTACCACCATGGCTGGCGGCTTGCCCATTTAACACGGTTGCCAGGCTGAGCCAAGCAGAGATAAGTTTTTTCTCCATTTTTATGTACCCTTTTAACTTTATTGACTCCTCTGAGTGAAGCTGTTAATGGCAGATGCTGACATTGCTTCCAAAGGAGAAGAGATAAAATATATTAATTGAAGAAACAGCATCTTTCGCTGGGCTGGTTAAGGTTCGCATTGAAGGATGTGAGCTTTCAGCTTTCACAGAACTCTTCAAAAGCTCCTTTCATGAAGATGAGTTCTGTTAAACTTGAAAATGTCCTTGCTAGGTTCCAAAATGGCTAAACCTGTGTGATTGTTTGCTGTTCATGAAAATAGTGTATGTCTGCCTGTGCATGTATTAAACATTCAAACCAATCCATTTTTAATGGATTGGGGGGTGGGGAATATGGTCAATTATGATAAAGATCAAATTAACATATCATAAGAAATTACAAGTAAATATTTGTGGATAAATTAGCCTTTTTTCAATTTTGAAACTGTAAGTAAAATGATGGTGTATAGGCATATGCTGATTTTAATTTATCGTAGTTCTCATCTATTTCATCTTTATGCATTCCTGCATTCCTGTGTAAACATGCTAACGGTATAAATAAATGTATATAAATGGGGGCGTAGGTATAAAAATGGAATGAACACAGAGACAAAAAGGACAAAAAGGAGTGTGTCTGCCAACATTGGTGGGTTTCCAGGGGGAAAGGGCTGTAGCTCAGTGGCAAAATAGTTGCTAAGCTCACAAAAGGTCCCAGGTTCCTTTCCTAGTATTCCTGGTATCTCCAAGCAAAGTCTAGCAAAGTCTCCTGCCTGAGATCTTGGGGGAAACCACTGTCATACGGTGTGCTGACCAGCCTTAAGAACATAAGAAGAGCTTGCTGATTCAGGCCAATGGCCCATCTAATTCAACATCCTGTTCCCACTGTGGAAATAAAAATAAATTTTAAAAGGTTGCTGTTGTTACTTACTGCCAAAAAAATAAAAAATAAAAATTAAGAAACTAACAAAAAAATTAGGAGCCAAATGATCCAGAAAAAGACCCAGAAAAAACATTAGCAGTAGGAAACATTTTCTTTGGTAAATAGCAGAACATTCATGAGAACTAGTCACATGCTGCCCTGGGAGAAGATAAAAGGGTTTTACCTGGAGTCACGAGGACGTTCAGTGCTGGCGCCAAGCAGGCTTGCTGGGATGTTCATTATAATGTCTCTAGGCAACACATGTAATTAAAACAAACCGGCCACCAAGTTTAACGATTCAAACAATACCGTCCCGAAAATGCACAACATAGAAACAGCAATAAGAAAGATCGTCAGAATCATTCAAAAGCCTGGGAGAAGAGGTACATCTAAACTTCGCACCAAAAGAGTGTTCATGTTGGCACCTGGCAGGCCTGGCTTGGGAGAGCAGTCTATGGAGAGGCCACCACTGAAAAGGCCCTGTCCCTCGTTGCCACCCTCTGAAACTCTCTCAGAGAGGGCACCCAAGATCTGAGTATGTATGGGAGCAGGGTGGGGGGCATAGCTGAATGTGCAGATGGTTCTGAGTTTTGAAAAAGGTGGTTCGAATCCCCGCAATGGGGTGAGCGCCTGTTGCTTGGTCCCAGCTCCTGCCAACCTAGCAGTTTGAAAGCACGTCACAGTGCAAGTAGATAAATAGGTACCACTCCAGCGGGAAGGTAAATGGTGTTTCTGTGTGCTGCTTTGGTTCGCTAGAAGCGGCTTAGTCATGCTGGCCACATGACCCGGAAGCTGTACGCCGGCTCCCTCGGCCAATAAAGCAAGATGAGCGCCGCAACCCCAGAGTCGGCCACAACTGGACCTAATGGTCCCTTTACCTTTACCTTACCCAGGCAGAAAGCTCACTGATGCAAAGTCAGAAGAGGCAGAGCTGGGTTAAATGGATCAGTGGTCTTGACAACTTCCATCGCTCAGCTCAACAGCAGGTTTTATCAAAGTTGTGGCGATTTCTGTTCTGCTTCCTAAAGGATCCCCCACAAAGCAAGTGCATTGGCCATTGGCTTTCACATCTCTGCCAGTGTCCTAAACACATCCATGCCAATCACCTCCTCTAGGGTATCAATAAGACCTCAGGTGCTCCCAGCAATGGTTAAGTTAGCAGCATTAGGCTTCAAGTTCTCTCAGAGGTCCTCTCATCCCCATTTCTTGCTGCTATACTGATTGGCCAAAGGGAAACAAAGTGCCGATTTGCAACCTACACACCCGAGAAGCAAGAGGCACAAATGGAACTGGCTACATTTTTGCAAGTTTTTGAGATTTAATGCAGCTGATAGGTAGGTGCATTGCCCCAACAAGAGTCTCCAAATTAGTTGCTCGATATATATTTTTTAAATCTTCCCATTAGGCAAGTTCAGTGGGTCTCACACAAAAACATCCAGCAGGAAGACTAGAATTACAAGCTCCTGTGAGTGAAGTGCCTTTCCCGTATTTTGGATTTAACAGGGCCCTGAGTCCATTTGAAATAGTCTTTTATATTATTGTTTGGTACTTTTGTTACATTAGTCTACCACCTCAGTCTAGGGAGCTGAGGGCAGAATATATGAATACCTCTTTTATTGCCACAAGCATCTTGAGTTAAGTTAAACCAAGTATCCCAACATCATCACCCCTTGAGCATCATGGCAAGGTGGGAATTTGAATTCCTACAACACAGGCTCCCATTAGCATTAGAAAACCCATTTCTTTATATGCCATCAGCTGCAATTCCTGCTGATGGGGTTGGACTAGATGATGCTTCTGTGTTCCCTTCCAGTTCTATGAAGATGGGTTTTTGGTTTCATTCACATGAATTTAAAGATTTCCCTTCTTACGATCCTGTTATATCCAGTTCACCATGTGTATTGTGCAAATTAAGTTAATGCAAACCCACTTACAATTGCATGGTCACATGCAGAATTTGAGGATGTAGTGAGAAACTAACCACTACCACCCCGCCACCTACCCTCCCTCCAGAACACCTAATCAGATAAAGCGAAGACACTGGCATTTCAATTTTTGAACATTTATTAGAAACATGACCCCAAAAGGGGGATTCTGCAGAACTGCAGTAGTACAAAATATAATTAAATTTTCAAACCAGTACAAAATAAAGCAAAACGGAGCAACAAAATACACAATAGGAAAACAAATCAGTACACCCAAATTTATGTCCAACTGTCACTTATATAGTATCTTGTGACAACATATTTGGAGTGACAAAATCTGGGATCAATTAACACTTTAGATATGCAGTGCTGTTTTTCAAAAACTGTTTAAAGAAAGTGCATTTTTCCATCAGTGGGGAATAAACCAAGTTATTTGCTGAAAAATATAAGGGCGGGGGGTGAAGAAGAGCAGCCCAGAAATAGATATGCTTCCTTATTTGATTTCACACAAATCTAAAGCCATGCCCGATTTTATTCTGCTTGTGTCAGCTTTGTGGGAAAGTACAAAGCTGTTTGGCACCATTCAACAAAATATATAGAGATTTGTCTTTAGATTTTGCTGGGCTTTTGATAACCAAGGAAGCAAGGGAATGCATGAGAAACCTCTCAAGAAGATGGTGGGGGAAAGTGCTGCCCCCCCCACCAGAGCCTCAGATCCTGCCCTTGCATCATTCAAGGCTGCCAACAACTTGCCCCATACCCCAAATTATCAACATTGGTTTATAGTCACACAACACTAAAGATTCAAGATAAGAAAAAAATAGGCATATAGTGATTTTTCTCCCTTATACAATGTTTGCTTGTTTACCTACTAAGGAGAACATAGAATTAGACAAAAACAGAACAAAAACCACAGAAATTAAGTGCCACAAAAGTCCATTACAACAACACTTGAGACTGTTTTAGAAAGCTAGACTTCTAAACAGTGTTTGATTTGCTCGATAGGCAAACACAAAAGAACACAAAATTATTGCTTCATAAGAAGTTGGGAGTTATTCTCCCTGGGGCTTTTTTTTTTGCCCCTTTGGATGGAGTGTTTATTACAACCTAACACTTAACAGCACCTGCTATACTTTTCTATTCTCACCTCATTCCTTCACTTAATGCTACTGAGAGAAACCCCCAATCCCATCCAGCATCTGCAGCAACACCTACCAACCTACCACTGTCCATCTAGAAACTCTCTCCACACTTTTTTCCAAGTGTCCCAAAGATCAGGGTGTTAGGTTTTAAAACCTGAGAAAAGAACTTTTACTCAAAAAAACCTGTAAGAAACAAACTACCAAAAGCTTGCTTGTCCTATTGAAAAAACTTCAGACATACAACCTCATGTATCTAAATCACCACATTCAAAACAATTTTGAACAGATACAAATGGTCGTTGGTTGTCATTCAGTAGTATTTCTTCCAAACTGTTGATCTGTTGTTGGCCTTTCACCTCCCCTCATTCAGAAATGCCTGCCCTACCCTACAGTCCCATCTTGAAAGTTTCACTTCAGCACCTGGCTATAGGGGAGAGCCGAGGCCTGGGTCCACCACTGACCCACATAGCTTCTCTTGGCCTGTGGCAAGTACACAAAGGCATAAAGATAGCCATTCAATTCAGCTCCTTGCCGACAAGTCTTCCACGAGATGTGCTGACACCATGAGGTCTTCCTTCCCTTTTCATCAGGGAATTTCTGCCCGGTGCATAATCTCTGGGTGCAATTGTTAAAAGTCCAGAAAAAGCTGGATAAAAGACAACTGCATAAATATGTCCTTTGATTGGTGCTCACTGGACATTGTTGTTGATAGTGCAAGGATCCACCTGGAAAAGAGGGAAGAACAGAGGGTGTGTGTAAGATGAAGGTCTATCAGCTCCAGAAGTCAGCTTGCAAATATTCTGTACTATTTATTTGCATTACTATTTTTAATTGCAAGACCACCTTGGGGGACTTGGCAGAATGATCCCATAGAAATGAAATAAATTTTAAGGCTTTGCAACTGAATCCATTCCCCTTCATGTAGAGTGCAAAAGCTGAAGTTTGGAATAGAACCTACTTAAGCCACAATGATATTCACAAAGCTTGCTTTGCATGGCTGCTCTTCAGTGAACCCCACACCCCCATCTCTTCGCCCTGGTTTTATTCCTACCACTTGCAAGCAGTGTTTATTGGTCTGTGCTGCAGTCACATTTTATTGTGTGACAAGAGTCGGATGTCTCACCTCTGTGTAGGTAGGCGGTGGCATGAACTTGAACTCTGGAGCATACATGAAGATGGGGCTGTCAAAGGAGTTGTCAAGCTCATCTAAGAGAGGGGTGGTGGGACTCTCCAGGCGGTGGTCTTCAGGGACAATGTCCAGGTAGCATGGAGGTGCTATATTGGAAAAGAAACAGATACACGTCAGTCCACTCTTTCCTAAATCTATCAAATACTTCTGGTGTAATGTGTTTGCAGCAACAGATACTTGATGGAATTTAGAAATCCTAGCTCTTCCCAGGTTCAAACTGAGTGACAAGGCTGCTTCTTACCACCCACTTTCTAAAGACCTCCAACCCCTGCAATTGTGTCCTTCCAGAGGCCAACCTTAACTCTGAAGGCTACGTTTTCAATAACAAAAAGGCAGCAGGGAAGCTCAGCTCACCTTCTGGGGCATCTGGGATGTT
Organism: Podarcis bocagei; assembly: GCF_964188305.1. Taxonomy (NCBI): domain Eukaryota; kingdom Metazoa; phylum Chordata; class Lepidosauria; order Squamata; family Lacertidae; genus Podarcis; species Podarcis bocagei. Next base: position 27,449,287 of record NC_138142.1, on the reverse strand, counting down.
GAGGTCCACCCAGCTCATCTCGGAACTGGTCTGGCTGGCCATGCTAGAGCTGCGGCTGCCAATGCCAGAAGACTTGCTGCCAATGACGAGTGGCAACTCCAGGATGATCTTCTTGGAGCCTGGGACACTGACATAGATCTGCAAAAAAACAACAACAGGAAAATATGTGGTGAGATGTAATGCGGTGCCTTCTTGAGAGAGATAATAGTCTGTGGGGAAAGGAGGGCTACTCCATGCCTACAGGGATATGTTTCAGGGCTTGAAAGCAGCTGCCATTAAATGCAAGCTCTCTCAGACAGAATATTTCAGAAGTATGGTGTTTTCTGTCTTGGCTTGCTGGGAATTAAAGAGGTCAGCCACCTTGCAGTGAAGCTCTTTAATCCAGATCAAATGTCCTGTCCTTAAAGTTGTCAGGGCTTAAGCATACTGGGATGTATCTCCCTTGGAAGTCTTAAGCCCGGAGGTATCTTAGCCAGTTTTGATAATGATGTAGGAAATGCCTTTTTAAAACATTTCAGGTGACAGCCTAGAATTCAAAAAAGATTCTGGGGCTATGCAGTTCCCAGAATTCACCCCTGAATATGACCTCAGTGCTTGAATTCAGTAGGGATTCTGTAAGCCCTCAACAGAAGCCAAGAACAAGGAAGATTTGGGGTGGGGGTAGGGGAGGGTTGCCTTTCTAAGCCCCTCACCTGCAAGAAGTACTCCACACGCAGGATGTTGCAGCCTAGAATGGACGGTTTGATCTTCTTGACCCGGAGGGTCTTGCCACGCCATGATTCAGACATGCCAGAGACAATGTGGTTGCCTCGGACGCATGAGAGCTTCTGGGAGAAGATCTTGGTCTGCCCATTGGCCAGGTAGGTGTGCTTAGCAACAATGGCTGCCTTGGGCATCACAATCCGGGAACAGGTGTTCTCAAAGTCGGCATTGATACATATGTCATCACCTGGTAAGAACAACAAGGAGAAGAAGCTTAGTTGTGGAAGACCTACAGAATTTGCCCACTGGAGCAGATCTTCATTGAGATCAGTTAGGTGCCACATTTTTCAATGATGACTTTCCCTGCTTGCATCCAAGCTCCTCATTAAATCCCCAAACCACACCTATATCTCCAGCCCTTGAACTATGCTTGGCTTGCCAGGAACAGCTAGCAGTTACAGGTCTGACTACTAGCCATTTACATCATTTATTCCAATTTTTCACCCTTCCTCATCAACTCCCGTTTCCTGAAGAGGAAAAGAGCCAGGCCTCACCTTCACAGAATCCTTTGCGGTCAATCCTGGCACTAACAGACACATGCCCATCAGGGATAAACATACAGGACACTTTCTTTTCCTTCTTGGCAGCTACAGGTGACTGAAAAGAAATGAACAAGAAGATATTGTTACATACATACATACATACAACACTGACTAATTTCCAAAGTATTGCTCCTGTCCATATGTACTATCTATAGTCTCAGGAGTTCAGCCTTCGGTACCTTGTCAGACCTTCAATCACCTCTTGAGTTATAACTAATTATTCACAAGTATGTTGCTTCAACAGATAGTAAATGAGACAACTGGACACATACTATTAATTTCAAGCTAAAGATGAACAGAGATGCATGTCTCTGTGAAGACTTTGAACCAACTGAACAATAATTGGGAGAGAGAGAATTCCAAATTCTGAAGCAAAGTTCACTAAAAAATGCTGAAAGATGGCCTGTTTCAGATTAGCTGTGGCGCTAAATCTATCTAAGCTGATGACTGACAACTGACCAAAGCTATCAAAGGACAACCTCAAGTGGTAATTACCATCAGGTCTGGAGTGTTGACGTCAATTTGATCCATGACCTCAAAGCGCTTCTTTACATCTTGAGTCGGGAAGGATGGACGGTCCAAGAAAGCCTTCACCCAATAGTCAACGCAGCCATATTTGCCCTTGAAAGTAGTACCAAGCGGCCTGAAAGAATACAAATGTCTCATTAGACACAGGAAAGGCAGGCAAGCGGTGATAAATCCTGTATTTTAATACTAATGTATCAGTGGCCATGTCTGGCCAATACCTACCCCTGAGGTAGCTCAAATCCAAACTTGTACTCGTAGGTGTTTCCTGGTCTCAGAATCACAGAACCATCTGCATCTAGGAAGACACCACAGAAAGAGAAAAAGGTGTTAGGCTTACAGAGAAAATATTTTAAGTATTTTAAGATGACTAATAATGCAAGGTGTTTTTTATCAATGTCAGTGCACTTTCAAAAAATTAAGCAGGTAAGAGATTTAAACTTGAGTGGTGCCTAAGGAACCCCCATGTTCTGTTTTACCAACAAGTCAGCATTTCAAGAACCGCTGCTTTTCTCATCCTTAATACTAGCTGCTCACACATGCAATTAAGGTTTCAACCGTTAAAAAAAAATTCAGTCTCCTTTCCTATCTGTGCATCTGTCCAATTACAAACCAAAACGTCCAAGTTACAGAAGCCAACTGTCTAAAGAATTTCACATCTTCCTGGCTCTCCTCACTTGCTCTGATCTTCAGCCAAAGTGACGACTATACCCCTCTCCCAGGGAGAGGGACTCCCCGTACTGCTAGGCAATCACTACCTATTAATACATCCACTGCCAGAAGTCCCAACTGGCCAGTTCCCTGCTGCGCCAACTGTTGCTGGGACATACTGTACTCTCGGAAGTTTGCTTAGCAAGGGAACTACAATGATTTGAAGTTGCCGCTGGCCCTTTATTCAGAGGTGACCCATCACCCCGGACCCTTTTGTTCAAGTCCCTAGTAGTTCTCTGCTTTAGGTTATTCCCAAGCCTGAAAATTATCTCTCTCTTCTCTGCTGGCGCCTATCTGATGCTAATCTTTTGCTTGCATCTCAGACCTGCAAGGCTGCAATCTTAGAAGGGCTTACCGTACTTGGTAATCAAGCCCCATCAAGCTCATGGGGACTTAATTCCAAGTAAACACACATAGGGCTGGGATGCAAGTTTTGAAAGCCAGTCTTTAAATGGGGTAGAGTTCCATTCCCATCCCATTCTGAGCCTGCGCTAGGTTTCCATACCTAGACAGAGAGCCCAGAAAACACAGGAAGATGCTGTACCCAGTACAAAAAAAAATATATGCCCCAAAAGCCAGTTTAAACAAGAAAAAGCAGAACTGGACCAAGTATTTAGAGCCAAGTATATATACGCCACTGAAGAGGACACCATTCCAACCAACTCATTAGCTTTGCAAACAGAAGTGTCCCAAGTTCAAGCCCCATTAGCATCTCAAAGAAAGGCTGGAAGAGACCCCTGCCTGAGAACTTGGAAAGACACCGCTGCCCGTCCATGCAGAGAAACTGAGCTAGAGGAATCATTGGTATGACTCTATATAAGACTGCCTCCGATGTTCCTATGTAAAGCCAAAGGTGCCATCCTAAGTCTCCTTACCCTACAGTCAAGTCCCCATGCATAGGACCAGGCTGCAAAAGCTACCCACTTGTTGGGCTCCTCAAAATTCCAGGAAAGGCTTTCAATTCTTTTGCAAAAGCGGAGACACAAAACATACAGAGACACCCTGCCCCCCCCCCAAAAAAACCATGATGCTTACCAGCTGGATGGTCGTCCAGGGTGAGGACATCTTCATAGCGAAGGTATTCCATCTCCTGCTTGCACTGCTGGGGCCCTTTGATCCACAGGACCTTGGCCACCCCGCAAGCCAGAACTCTGACCCGGGTGACCCGGGTGACTTCGGCCACCTCCACCACGACACGGCCAGCCACCTTGTCCCCGCTGCTGTGGACTTTGTCAGGCTCACTGAAGGCCACTTCGAAGGTCTTGATCTTCTTGAACATCACCATGGTGATCCAAGTGTTATTAGTATTCTCAGGCAAAAGGGTCAAAGTGGGCTGAGTTCCGAAAAGCTTAGCTTTTTATGCCCAGAAATATTTTAAGGGGACAAAACTGAAAAGGCAATTTTTTAAAAAAAACAAAAGTTTTCCTCCTTTGTCTTCTCGAAATAAAAGGAGTAATAGCTTAGTAGAGTGCTAAGGAACTCCTGCCTCCTCTCTGTCCCAAGCCTGCCTCGGCTATTGGCACCGTCATCCGGATGCGGCCGTTTTATATGCGGCCCACACCCACCTTCCCCCTCCTTTACGCTGTTGATCTCAAGCAGTTCCATGCGGCCGGCTCGTGTACCCTCGTGCTGCCCTCGTGCACAGCGCTCCGATTGGCCGGTTCGCCGTGTTTACAGTCCCGGCAACCAATCGGAGGCCGGCCTGCGGCGCGTGGACAGTGTGTGTAGAAGAGATGCCGGCTGTAAGAAAAAATGAGAAACAGGCGGTTGGGAGGGGGGGAGTGGGAGAGCGGAGTGGCAGGAGGGTAGCCAATCGAGAGGCGAGAATGGTGGAGGAAAAAAGCGCCGCTAGCCAACGAGGCGCGGAGGGCGGGATTTAACGGAGTTGTAGTAGCTGTGAGAAGTTTCGCTTAAGCGGGGTGTGTGAGGGAAAATTTGCTTAAGTTATTCAGGGATATATTGCACATCTCTCTATATATATTTATTACCTTCTCTGCCAAGTTGTGCAAGGGGAACTCCAAGCCTCCACCCCTCAGACCTCAATATGCCCCATTACTTTGGATAAAGGGAGGAAGGAACTAATTGCTTCATAAACTTTTTAATTAGCTTGAGGAGAAAATATGTTTCCTTTCAATATTTACATGTTTCGTTTTTTAAACCTTTTCCTTTTACAAAGCACAACCAGTGCTAAAAGATATTAAAAGAGGCTTGTGAACAAATATTTTAAAATTCTTGAAAGAGCATGGGGGTGACAATTGAAAGCTTGTGGCTCAAGCAGCATGTCACTAATCCAGCCCCCCCCCCCCCCCGCTATAATAAGAGGTTAAATTGGCAAAGGAAAATTGAAGGGACAGTTCTAAAAAGGAGAAGCCCAAATTGAATCTGACCGTCCTCTCAAGATGGTCTTGGAAATCCAAAAACATTTCTCAGAATGTGAAAGAGAAATTGAAAGAATATAATCAAATGATAACAAAGGTTAAAAGGAACACGACCAGTTAAAATCAGATTTAAATGGCAGATGCAATGCCCCAGGCATCAAAAAAAGCTGAAGTTCTTAAAAAAGTTACAGGCTAGTAAAACTGGTGTTTATTACACAAAAGTGTAGCAGATCCAATTAATCTTTAATTCCTAAAATGTAGCATTTAGTCATGCTTAGAAGTTCTGATTTCCTTTGAAGCATACATTTATGTAAAAACTCACTGTTTGCAAATAAACAGAAATACCAATTTGTGTGGCACACACGAGCTTTTAATTCACCACACTCACACTCCATTACAACTGCTTTACTTTGGGAATAGCCCTTTTCCTAAGAGAAACGCTGCTCAATGACATCCTTTACATTGAAAAAACTTCCAACCTTGTCCACGAATATGATGCTTTGTCTTATTTTTCCAACTGCGTGCACACCATACATTTAAAGCACCCCCCAAAAAAATCATGGGAACTGTTGTTTGTTAAGATTGCTGAGAATTGCAGCTCTGAGGTATAAACTACAGTTCCCAGGATTCGGGGGGGTGTGTGGAGGGGAGAGTGTGCTTAAAACGTTTGGTGCATACGCAGAAGAGTCAACCTTAGCTGGTCTCAGCTGGGTCAGTCTGCATCTCAATTGCTGCTTTGTTAGTTTTCTCTCGGGCGTCAAATGCATTCTGCAAATGTCAAAGAAGTTTTTGCCCTGCTACGGGCTTACGGCCAGTGGTGGTTGCAATCCAAGGCACGTTCCAGAAATAGTATCCTTCTCAAGTACTCTCTTCTCTGCCAGACTGCTTTTAACCTTTGGCTCCCTGACCTCAATTCAGCCATAAGCATAGCACAGTGTTCCTGAAGGTACGCTGAAGGAAATAACAATAGGGTTTGCGTGTTTTGAGCCATACACACCCAAGATCACCTCTTTGAATTCTGTGTTAATCTAGATCTGCCATCACCCAACTGGGGCCCTCCGGATGTTTTGGACTATAACTTCCATCAGCCTCAACCAGCATGTAGCCCAAAATGTCAGGATGGCATCAGGTTGCTGAAGCCTGATCTAGAACACTGTCTTCTTTAAACTATATTGTGGAAAGTCCTGGGGTTCCTTAGAAACATATCAGGGGCTACTGAGTGTGAAGATTGATCATGGCTGACAAGCTTCCCTGAAATACACTGCTTGGTCATCCCACTACCATACTTCTGTTGCAAGGCATCATCATCACACAGGACTGTTGAGCATGTACTAAATTCAGCTGCACTCTCAGTTCACAATGGTGAGGCCCCCAGGCTTGTGCAGAGTGAGGGCAGCTGGGTACACTTGCCCCAGGCCTCAGAGGACTCAGCTAGCTGTATGGTGGGGGCCTGCCAGGGACTGGTTGCTTTTTTGTTTCCGTTTATAACTTAATTCTAACAAGACTCCTGCCCCGGGCCCTAGAAGCCCTCAGTTCCATTTGAATTGACTTATATGCTTCCATCTTCTGCACAGCAAAGCTGTCCCACGACAGCTAGCAGGCAAGTCACTGCGGTAAGGGTTCCCTTGAGATATAATTTAAAAGCAAACATCCAAGTGGTTAGGAATTGTTGGATTTATAGGGAGTTGGGCTGGATGATCTCTTGGGAACTCTCCAACTCTGCAGTTATGTGCTTCTATTGCATTGCTAGCTCTGCAGTTCTCACTTCTGGGTTTCCATTGTCTTGCTTAGAAACAAACTCAGTGCCTCCTTATGCAGCAGAATCACTGACTAAAATGTAAGCAACCATACCCAAAACAGGATTTCAGGTCAGATTGGAAAAGGAACTTTATTTTTATTCCATAACAAATAGGAAGAAATTGATAATACAGGCTTGGGTTTCAACTGACTGGTCTTTTATTTTTATTTATTTATTTATTGGATATATAGCCTACCGTTCCTGCCAAATAAGTCCAAGGCAGCAAACGACAAGTGAGAAAAAAGTAAGAGCAATTTGAATACCGCCGCAGATGGGGACATTTCTCAACTTTCTTGTTGAAAGTGGAAAATTTTCAGTAGGTACCGAACAGACAACAGAAGACAGCACCTGTCTATTATCCAGGGAGAGAAAATTCCACATGGTGGGCGCCACAACACTAAAGCCCCACTTTATGCATTGTATGGAATCCAGACCTCCTGATAAGACAGTATTTGCAGAGGAGTGCAGTGATCAACTGGGTATTTAAGGGATGAGATGCTCTCTAAAGTATCCTGGTCCCAAGCTGCATAGGGCTTTATTCGCCAAAACCAGCACCTTGAACTTAGCCTTCAACTGCAGGGTAACATGTTGGCGATATTCTGCCCCAATGAATCATCGAGCTGCCACATTTTGCACCAGCTGCAGGTTCCACACCAACCTCAAGGGCAACCCCACAGAGTACATTGCAGTAATCCAGTTATTATTAAATGCAGTTATGAAAAAATTACATGTGGCTGTAGGAAGACAGCTGTTATTTGCCGTTCGTACTTGACAGATGTACGGGGCTGGAAAGGCAAATTTTATACTTGTCACAATGCAGAAGGTGAATATTCACTCCTTTCTAGAGCTTCTGGTACTTTCTGTTATTTCCCCCATTCCACCCAATCTGGAATGCCAGAGAGAGAGAGATCCCAGCTGCTGAAGTGCATTCTTCTGGCAACTGTTTTTCCTTGTGTTTTTCCTCTGTTAACAAATACCCTTCTGGTCTGTTTACACAATATATAAATATATAGCCATATAAGGTTTCCTTCACACCATAAACTGCTCCTACTAAAGCCTGCTAAAGGGATCTGCTCTGCTTGAAGTCAAATTGTTCTAAAAAATCTTCCACTCATTGTGGATAGGAGAGGGTAGGCAATTCAAAGGACTGAGAATATGGTTTTTCTATTTCAGGACCGGGTGCAATGAGGGAAAGTTCATCTTTAATAGATTTGCAAACAAAAAGGTCAAACTGGACATAATATTATATACATTTTCCCATTTACTCTGCATGCTTTTTCAGAATCCGAATAGCAGCTGCAGGGGCGATGGCTGGTAATTATTGAGATTGCAGCAGGCAGGGAAATGTAGCTTTCACCCCCTGCAATGGTTTGGATGGAAATACTGGAATGTGCCAAACTGACCTGAACAAAGAACTGAAAGCAGGGGTTTCTCCTTGTTAGATTGTGGACACTCATAATATGCAATGCCTATTCAACATCTTCCTTAAAGTTGTCTACACAAGTAATTAGATTTATATGCAAGATAGAACGTTTTGGGCCAGTTCCTATTACAGTATAAAAGATGTTCAGAGACTTATTTCCCACTCCACCCTCCCATCTTACTATCTAACTCTTCCTCACACACACTCACCTATCTGAAGACAACAGGATCTTTGCCTATGGCACTGGCTGGATAACTGTGGAATTTATTACAGAATGCCAGGGAACTTAGATGGTAAGATACGTTAGGAAAACTTAAACATTGTTTAAAAACTGAGATAGGCTGGAGGAAGTTAGGAGCCTATATTTTCAGTTAGGGTAGGAAATCTAATTTTCTTATTAATGCAATTAAACTGCTGTTTGCATAAATTATTTTGTTGATGGAATTTGCCCTTTAGCAGTTATTTATAACTAGCCAGCACGACCAAATGGTTTGAATAAGGGTGAAAGCTATATTTTAAATTGTGCATTGCCTCTACCATCTCCAAGTCTGTTCCAAACTGATGCTTGTGGACATTTACTGATATTGCTAGCTTAATGTTTTGGACATGGCAAGATTGCTTACTCAGATATTGTCAAGCCAAAAGGATAAAAAAAAAAAACAAGACAATTAAGGCTGTCATGGTGCACCACATGTGAGGGAGAAAGGCAGATCATCCCCTTTATGTGAACCAGATCCCTTCTGGGTTCAAAGAAGAAAAACTTTCACAGACTGGAGGAACAGGGGATATTCTCCAGTGCTAGTCCTTATTTGATGCCTGTAGTGCTTGCTCCAGCGGCTTGGGGGTGCTTTGGGCATGACAGCCATAGTTGGCCTCTCTAGACTGGAAGAGGTGGGGACATGCAAACTGAGAATTCGCTAAGGCCACATCACACCTTGGATATTTTCTGTTAGGTAGCACTGTTAAGTGGTAGCACTGTTAGGGTGGAGAGCCCTCTGCTGGTCTCATCCAGCATTGCCATTCCCCTGGAGCCAGTTTTGGGAGTTCATGATATGTATTTGTATTCCTCTTTTCCAGTAGCATGCTGGAGGAAGCTAACAAAGTACTATTGCTCTTTGAAACAATTCAGTACAAATTAATAGCAAACATAAGGAATGCCATGGTGACTTCAGGATTAGATTACTGCAACACATTCTGTGTGGGGCTTCCCTTTCACCTGCAGTTAGTCCAGAATGCTGCAGCATGCTTGCTAACAGGAGCGAGACTCTGTCAACATATAACACCTCTGCTCAGAGATCTGCACTGGGTGCTCATTTGCTTCTCAAGGCCAAAGTCAAGGTGTTACTATCAGTATATAAAGACCTGAACAATTTGGGACCAGTTTGCTTCCAGGATCACCGTACACTATAGATGCCCAAATGACTGCTTCAGCCTGCAGAGCTAGCACTGTTACAGGTGCCACATAATACTTGTTCTGCGCTTGTAAGAAATCAGTCTTTTAGTATGGCAGCACCTACACTTTATAGCTCCCTGCCCATTAACATCAGGCTTCCATTGTACTCTTTTCGATGCTTGCTAAAGACATTTTTGTTCAGGCAAACCTATCCAGACACACAAAACCTGAGATTAAACACGTGCCTTTTTAGCCTATTCTTGATTTTAATTATATTTTGAATGTTTTAAAGTATCTGCTTTTTACCGTTTTTATCAGTAATTCTGTTATATTTTTATTGCGATCAAGCAGTATATAATTTTTGTTAAATAAATAAATGCAGCATTGCATCCAGAACTATCATAGGCATTGGAGGCAGGAGGGTAATTCTATCAAGCTCCTTTGTATCAGAATCAAACCAGCTATCTTTCAGAAGAACCATGTGTCATTTCTGACCCCTCTAGCCCAATGTTATGTACTCTCCTGCAGTGGTGTAGCATGGTTTGCCAGTGCCCAGGGCAGGGCAAGTGTTACTCCCCCCCCCCCCCCGTGGACTGGGCAGCTGGAGTGGAGGCATGCTTGCACTCTGCTGAAATAGCAGGACTCCACCAAATTCTACTGCCTCTCTTCTGGTAGGTCTCAAGTACAGGATTATACCTTCAGTGATGCAGCCAGTAATTACGTTTAGCATAATTACGTTTAGCATTATGTGCAGTGTTCAGAGTATGAGTGCTTCACAGGCTGGGCACATGAAAAATAAATTCAAAACTCAGCTAAATGTTTCTTCCTCAAAATGCAGTATTTCATAAGAAAGGGCATAATAGATGGATATATATGGATTGCAGCTGGTGTGTACACTGCTTCCCAGACCTGTGGTGGTAGTGCACTGCATGCAGAGTCAACGGGAACATGTACACAGGCACGTAATTATCTTGAAATCTTTACAACAACCCTTTAAGTTAGGTCACTCTTATTATCTCCACGTTGCAGAAGGGAGGAAGGGCTGTAGTGGAGATTGCAGTTTGCCTAGGGCTACGTAATGAGTACATGACAGAAGTAAATGTTGAACCCCAGGGTCTTCTTGAGTAGAAGCTCCAGCAGCTAAATTCCATAAATTTGGCATTAATTTGTATTGCTTACCATCCATTTCTGCCTGCATTTCAAGACTTTGCTACTACAAACACTAGAAACGTATGCTTTCTTTTAAAATTTCAAACTTGAGATTCACAGAAAAATGCAGATAACCTCATGGGTAGCCTACCAGTTGCTATTCGATTGTTTTCACAAGGAAACAAGCAAACCCTCAGATATCCATGTGGTTGATTTGTCTGGTGATTTTTCTTTCTTTTATCCCAGATCTTAGGAGTGGAGAATGTACTTGATGTGCATCTTCTTTCCCCCCTGGAAATAATTCTACGATTTAAACTTTCAACTCTGTATCCCAAACAAAAGGTATGTTTTTATGTCCCAAAATTACAATACCCCAGATAGACTTCTGTGAGATAAGAGGCCTCAGAAGACCTGTTCTTTTGAGCATTCATTCTCATTTGTTTGCAAAGAGGTTAGACAATGTTGCTTAAAGCAAACTTTATCCCACACTTCCCAGTGCATTTTTCCATCACTTATTGCAAAATAAAAACAACAAATATCTTCATGAAGATGGTTTGTTGTGCAATACCTCAAAATTGTTGGTATTCTGCTTGTATTTTGGTTAAAAGGAAGATGGCTCCATAACTGGTAGGGTTCACATGGTGGAAGTGTGCGAAAACGAAGAGTCATATTCTATGGTCTTAACTGCTTCATATTTTAAATAAAGCATGTTGGTTATGTGAGGCTAGATATCCCACAAAAATTTGGCAAAAGCCTGAGAAATATTGCTTTTATTGATGGATCCTGCCCTCTAGAGGTCACTGGTTTGCTTGCAGGGTGTTTACACACCTTCCCATTAATCATTTGTTCACCCTATACTTTCCCCATACATATTGCCATCACTTCCAAACAGCAAAAAGTCCCTTTTCTTTTTTTTTAAGGATTTGTTATGCTGGGCGGCAGAGTGCATTCATGTACCTTACATGCACAAATATAAAGTTTTGGTATGCACTTTAATTCTTCCCACAGAATACTGAATGACTTGAAGTTCCCTTAAGGACTTTTCTCTTTACCCAGGCATTTCCTGTTGATATGAAGGGGGTGGGTGTTGTTCTGCCTGCTGTAGCCATTGAAATTACATGGCTGTTCGAATGTTTTTAACTGTTATTTAATGCTTTTTGTGTACATTGTGAACTAGTTCAAGGTTCATGAATGAAAAAGGGTGTTAAAAATACAAATGTAAAGAGTGCTCTTGAGCATGTGCTGAGTGCCTTTCCCTCCCCAATGAATAATCAAATCACAACCAGTGTTAAACAAGGGCACAGGCTTTCACAGGGCAGAGTGTAATATCCAGGGACTTTCATGTCTGGAATCAACCACTGTGGCTTAATTGCTTACATGTAAGGACAGCGGCTGAGCACAGCAGCCAAACTCTCCCCCTCTTAATGCATTGACAGGACACAGGCACTGATTCCTACCCATCTCCTTCATATTTCCCATCTGTTTTCTTTTTGCATTACAGAACATCTTCCTCCTACTCAGCGTGGGGGAGAAGGGCTTATTTGTCTTTCAAGTAGTTAGTCATGTTTTGTCACAACCTAAATGCTAATTTGCTGATTCGATGCTTCATATAATAGTTGGTGTTTGTAACTGCCATGGAGCTGTGAACAGAGGAAACATGGCTGGGCACTCTTGGATCTGTGGTTCTGAGGGTAAACATGATCTCAGGGCCATCTGCGAGTGTATCTGCCATGAGAGCCAGTGTGGCGTAATGTTGAGCCATGACCTGGGAGACCAGGGTTCAAATCCCCGCTCAGCCATGAAGCTCACTGGGTGCAGGACCTGAGTGCAACAGCAACTCTCCCCACTTGTGATTCCCACGAACTGGTATAATATTCAGAAACATTACTGCCTCCGACAGCGGAGACAGAACATAGCCATTGTGGTTTGCAGTCATGGATAGTACATGTAATGAAATAATAAGGCTTATAAATGACTATCTTATCCAACTATCTTCCAATCGAACCAAATGCTGAAACTGCTTGAGAGGGGTTAAAACATTCATCCCACATTTGATAGGAGCAGTAATAGATTATCCCACTGGGAATAACGTTGACCTCTGTGAATGAGGTCAAAATCAATATTCTTTCAAACACATTATGGGCTTCTACAGCAGAAGGAGATATGGTTAACAGCCTTCCTCACCGTATTTTTCTTATAAAAATAGTTCTTTAAATTTTGAACATACAGAAAATAAAACAGAAAAAACAGGTGATCATTTGGATCACCTGAAATGCATCATACAGCTAATTAGGGGAGAAAACAGGTAAGTTAAGATTCACTCATTTTTTAATATTATTGTCACATCAAAAAATATAATTCCATTCTTTTTTATTTATTACAGGGTTCAGATTGTGCCCATCAAAAAATAAAGGGTTGTGAAAGCCAAACTATGTGAACCAGGGGTAGTGGGACTGCTCTATTACATGCCTTGTTATGTGAAAAAAAATAAAATCATGCCAAATTGCATACAGATCGTCATGTTTACTTTGACCTCCTTCCTCGCCTTAGTGATAGAAAAGGAGCATGGCAGATTCCAGTAACTCTTTGGAGACACTAAAGCCACTGTGTGCACCATAGCCATTCCAATCAAAGGCAGTATAGTCGCCACACTGCCTCGGATGTCCTTCAGGAAAATACCCTCCGCCACCAACGCAGGTCTGGAAGAAAAGAAAGAAGCATAAGCCAGAATTTTGAGTGCACAATCTAAAAAAATTGAGGGGCCGGCCCGGCCCAATACATTTTGCTGCCTGGCTTATTGGATCTGCTGCCCTCTGCCCAGCCACCCCCAGCCTGCTGCTTGAGGTGGCTGCCTCAGCAGGGCTAATGGTTGGACCGGCCTGGCTGTTGGGACCAGGATATGCAACACTGGCAATTGAAGAAGCCACTCACATATTCTGTATCACATCCTGTGACTTTAACCCCAGCACACAGAGCCATGGCAGCTTTCTCGTTATTAAACACCCGGAACTGAATGAAGCCAGGTTCAATCTTTGCTGGAAAAACAAAATCAGAGGCGGGGGGGGGGAGGGAGAGGGATATTATGGAGTATCCAGCATATAGACTGTCCTCTATCCCAAGAGCTTGGCAGCTGCTAGCTGTTAATTTGAACACAGTACTCACAGCTCAGCTGAGGCAGCATGCCAGGGTGCAGAGCAGCTTCTTGGGGTGCAAAAGGCCCCAGGTTCAGTGCTTGGCATCTCCAGTTTTTGAAAAAGAAAGAGTATCAACCTATACAGATACCTTCTGGAATGGGAGTTGTGTCTTACTTTAGCACTTGCAACAGTGGACCTGAGAGCAGCTAACTTTCAGGCAGTTGTGGAGGGTGAAGAAGACACAATGGTCTGTCCCCAACATAGGGGAAGCAACAGGGCACTCAGGAGGGAAGCTCAGGAGGATACCACCACACCTGCCACTGAGGCAGTTGCCTTATTTTGGCTAATGAATCAAGAAACATCTCCCGAAAGTGGTGAAAATAATTGGGAGAGTCCCATCATTTTATATGCCGAACAGCTAAAATTCAAATTCAGAATGAGGATGGGTGGGTTCACTCATTCTTTCTTTTATTCAGAACAGGGTTACCAGACCTCCTGGGCTGGCCTGAAGTCTCCAGGCTTGTCTGGATGCCTCCAGGTGGGGCAGGGGGTATTGAAGCTCCAAGTGGGCATGAATGCCAATTAATAATAATAATAGTAATACAGTGATACCTCGGGTTAAGTACTTAATTCGTTCTGGAGGTCCGTTCTTAACCTGAAACTGTTCTTAACCTGAAGCACCACTTTAGCTAATGGGGCCTCCTGCTGCCGCTGCGCAATTTCTGTTCTCATCCTGAAGCAAAGTTCTCAACCTGAGGTACTATTTCTGGGTTAGCGGAGTCTGTAACCTGAAGCGTATGTAACCCGAGGTACCACTGTAATAATAATAAAGAATGCAGCTTGCAAGCTTCAGCCTGGCAGGAGCCAGATGCAAATTATTGCACAGACTCTCAGTGGAGTGGGAATCTGCCCTCCTCTGCTCCCTCCTCCTCTCTCCCAATTAACCTCCATCTCCAGGACTCAGTGTTGGGAGGGAGCACAGAGAAAGAATCTCTGAAGTCCGCCCCATGACATCACCAGAGCCTATTCCTAATTCTCGGGATTGGGCCCTGAAATCTCAGGGTCTGGGATGCTCCTGACCTTGCAACCCTACTTCAGAATCAAGTTTCAGGTCTTGGGCTGGATACTTTGGTAGGCTTTAGCTTCCCCACCAAAGCCATCCAAGCAAACTCCATGAGAGTTTTTTTTTTGCGCTGACACTGAGCACTAGCTTCACGGAACTAAAACTTACATCGAGCATTTGGGGAGTAGAAGAAAGACGTCTGCTGCACATTGCCAGTATCATAGATGACAGGAACTGCTGGGCCGTTGTTATCTGGGCAGGTGCCAATCCCATATGTTACTGGGTATTTCTGGAAGGAGAAGAAATGCAAAAGAGCTGAGAAAGGCCTGTCTGAGAACATATATGCTGGCCTCTAAAAAAGTGATGCTGACCAGTTGCTGCCTCTCAGCCTTACCTACCTCACAGGGTTGTTTGGGGGATTAAATTACATGGGGAAGAACCATGAACACCCTGGAGAAAAAAGTGGGATATAAATGCAATAAATAATAACAAATGTGAGAAGATAAAAACAAAAGGATCACATTTGTTTTATGCTAGCCTTTAACTTGGTCCAAAACAGATATAACATGTGATTAGATATCCCAATTAAAAACAAAATGTCAATGCAAATGCAGGGGGTCATTCAAAATGGCCGTGCTGCCTGGGGCTGAGCTGATAGGCGTTGGGAGCCCAAAACAAGGAGAGGGCACCAGGTACTCCAAACTAGTCACAGCTATCAATGCCCAAATATTGAGTCACTAGGCAGCCATGCTTACCTGGTAGAGCCTGAGAAGGTTGCCTCCTTCTTCAGCCAAGAATCCATTTTCAGTGTGGTACCTCAAGATGGCGGCATCCATCCATTCCTTCATGGGGGTGTTGTTTGGGACATGCCAGATTGCCAAATCCCGAGCTTCAAGATCATAGTAGCCAGGGTTCTGAAAAGCAAAAAAGTCTGAGAGGAAAATCTTGTATGCTGGGGGTAAGAACCTTTGGGCCCAGGGGCCAAATGTGGCCCTCCAGATAGCTTTATCTGGTCCTCAGTCCCACTCTTTATGGGACTTGCTTTGCAGCATCCTTGACAACTTTTGCTTTCATTTTTGTATTACTTTCCCCATAATGACCGCTGCCCACCTCAGATGGGGGGGGGGCGCCTTTTGCAGATTGCAGGCAGCCACCTGATCCTACACGACCCGGCAGTTCAGCCTGGCTTCGCCTCCCCAAACTGGATACCTGGAGGTTCCCGCCTAACCTCGGGCAGTTAGCCAATCCCAGGGGGGGGGGTGTTGCCAGGGGAGTTGACCAGGTAGGGTTACGACCACCCTGCACACACAATAGAGGGTGGAACTTACCTGGGAGTCCTCCGTCTGCTCCAGAGCTTCTCCCACCCTGCCCTCCCTTAGTTTATGCCTTCCTTTTGCAGGTTAACCTCTTCTTTACAGGTATGTGGGCGCTGCTGCGGTCATTGATGGTTGCTGTTGAAGGACCGGGAAGGAATTTCCCTGCATTGGCAGGTTTTGCCTTCCCCGTAGCAAAAACGTCACAACTTTGGCAGTTTCAGGCCTTGGGCGGAATCCTTTAGTCTCCCCTAAATGGGCAGGGGGCGTGAAGCAGTGACCCAATCCCCCCAACCCCCGCGGCAGCGATCCCAGGGTTCCCTGTTAAAGGGGTTGTGTGGAAGGGAGTCGCTGGCCATACACCATTTTGTTGTCAGTGCTCTCCCCTGCATTGCAGCAAATTGGGGGGGCGGCCTCTCTGCTTGAACAAACGTTCTCCAGAGCCAGCCCAATCCCCACACAGTTTGGATAACCCTGATGTTCCCCAGATCCCTGGATGGGGAGGGATAAACGCCCAATGCCTAAGCCAAGGTCTCCCTACATCTGAAAATTTGATAAAGTTGTGGCCAATTTTAATCCCATAACACGTTGTCATGAGTCATTATTCCTCCCGGGGGTCGAGGGGGGGGGGTCTGCACCTGGCCACGCAAAATACACATTGTGTCTGCATTTTTGTTAGCTGTCTTCTAATCCACATGTAAGTCCAAGCTCAGCTGATGAGGTCAGTTCACTTCAAAATGCAGACCCATATTTCTACTCCGTTCCCAGTTTAAACTAACCGCAGTTTGTCCCACCTTGGGGGGCGAAATGACAAACTGGTTAGCTGGAAAACAGAAGCAAATGGTTCCAACCGCATTGTGGGAAAGGTGAAATCAAGGAAGAGTGCAAAAGCCCAAGACTTACATTCGTTTGGTGCTAAACCCTGGTTTAGGATTTATATTCAAACACAACCTATGTTGCGTACGCTTCCTAATCAAGAAAACCCACCATGCGCAGTACGGAAAGCAAAGCTGACCTTGTAATCATCGCTTGTGCAGCCCTTTGCTGACCCGAAGGTGGCGTTGTTGGACCAGTTGCCTTCTCCATTAGGCCATTTTGACGTCATTGCCCTGCTGGCTAGACCAGCGGTCTCCCTGGGTGCATTTCCCATAAATGTTGTTCTCGTGGATACTGGCCACTAGTGTCCAACCGCCTCCATTCGTGGTCATGTCGCAGAAGGTTTGGTAAACCTCGCCATCTTCTGTGGCCAAGTCATACAACCCATCTGCAAGAGGAAACCAGGATATCAGGAGAGCCCTGCCTGATCAGGTCCTAGCAGTCCAGCATCCTGTTCTCACAGCGGCCAAACAGATGCCTGTGGGAAGCCAGCAAGCAGGATCCGGGCGCAAGAGCCCTCTCCTGTAGTCTCCAACTGTGGAGACATGAGCACAGCAATCAATAGCCCTCTCATTCACAAATAAAATATACAATATTACAATAATATCATAGGCAGCGGCAGCAGTGGTTAGAGATGGATATTTCTTACACAATAACCCCACATTCTGCACACATTTGACTTGCGCAATTTCAGCCGCTAAAGAGGAGGGGTGCCTGTATTTGCTGTTCTCAGTTTCACCATATGTGGGGCACAAACCTGTTAGTTTGCATTTCTTAGTGCAGAAAGTATTGATCTGATGTGTAGAGATCTTTCCTATTCTAATTAATTGAAGAGGGTTCTAGAAGCTTCTTTGTGTGAAAGAAACAAGTAGAAGGTTCATGTTGTTTGGGTGATTCCTTCAGAGAAGCTGAGTACAGCTGGTTTAAACTAGTTCTCTTATCTCTTCTGTCAAGGTCATGCTGACTATAATAGTAAGGACAGAAGGAGCCTAGGTTTCTCTTTCTACCTCTCTTCCTTCTGGTGTGGTGTTCTGCACATAGTATGCTTAGTGTTAAGGTTTAGACTTATAAGTTATTGTATGTTTAAGTTAAGTCTGCTGCAACTGGATTTCATTTGTCTTCAGTAAAGCTCTGATGGATAAAATATTAATTGCCTCTGGTCTATTTTTGGGGAATCCTGCAACGTGTTTAAGTTTTTACTCTGCTAACTATACACTGGAATCTATTCTGGATCAACACTGAGTAGAATTTCACTAACAAGAACCATCCCTGCATAGTTTGGAATCACTTTGATTCCTGTCCACAACAGCCAGCTCAAGGCCCCGCCATAATGGTCACATGGGCAGAGACATGCAGAACTTACCTTGTGGCCGTTGCACTCAGCTCATCGCACCCCCTAAAAGTTCTGGACCGAACATGCCCCTTTCCCGACTCACCCACCTGTGGCTCCTTCCAGTGCTGTTTTGATTTCCATGCAGCTTCGGGGCAGAGACTGAAGGAGATTCGGGGGCAGACCTTGATGGTTCTGGAGACAGGTCGCATCTTCCCACTTGACCATCAGCTTGAGGATGTCTCGCTTCAAGGAAGTGACACAGCCATTGCTCTCTGCACAGAATAAATTCATCAGGGCCCTGGTCTTCAATTAGTGGGTCGGAAACCCGCAAGCGAGGGAGGCCAGTGGTGGTTTAGCGGTTAGAGCTTTGGACTGCTAGGACCTGGGAGAGACCAGGGTTCAAATCCCCACTTGGCCATCATAATGCTTGCTGGGCGTGACTGCCTCTGCCTCGCAGGGTTGTTGGGATTAAATGAGGGAGGGGAGAACCATGGTTGCCTCCTTAAAACTCCTTGGAGAAGAAGGTGGGGTGCAGATGCAATAAAATAAGGGTCACACGAAGTGGAACCAGAACACTTGCTTTTTAAACAAAGCAGAAAGGGTGGGAGGAGAGAGAGGGAGAGTATGGTTACATCTACACTTTTATGCAGATTCTACATAGTTCTCCTTTCTGGAGAAGAAGGATCTTGGACACAGATGCACTAGGATATTCCAGGCTAGACTGCTGTAATGTACTTAGCATGGGGCTGCCTTTGAAGATGGTTCAGAAACTTGAACTGGGGAAAAAATGTGATTTCCCAGCTGCTGGTTGGAGCCAGGTGATCAGAACACATGGTTTTATTTAATTACTAAATGCCTATCCTGCTTTTGCTCCCAAAGGGTGGCAAACACCAAAGTGGTTTTTTTACAACAACAACACAAACACAGAAATTAAATGAAAAGAAAAACATTTTGAAACTATTCAAAAGAACACACTGCAGGGTAATGCCAAATCAACATGCAACAAGCTTTCTGTTTTCAGAATGAAACCGTTTTCTCAATAAGTGCATTTCGGCAGCAAAAAAATAAGCAACAGATCTAGATGCTGTGTGGATTATGTTGAAAAAGCAAGTACTCAGGTCTGCACTGAGCATAGAATCAAAGGTCTTGCATACGCAGCCAGAACCTGTGAATTTTGTTTCTTTCCAAAGGTCTCATTCATCTGCCACACAAGCCTCCTGGTTAAAGCAGCCATATTTATTTTAAGACCATTACAGTGGTGCCCCGCAAGACGAATGCCTCGCAAGACGGAAAACTCGCTAGACGAAAGAGTTTTCCGTTTTGGAGGTGCTTCGCAAAATGAATTTCCTATGGGCTTGCTTCGCAAGACTTTTTCTAAGCTGCTAAGCCGCTTATCAGCTGATCCGATAAGCCGATAAGCCCCTAAAAGCCCCTAAAAGCCGCTAATAGCACTAATCCGTCAATGGGCTTGCTTCGCAAGACGAAAAAACCGCTAGACGAAGAGAATCACAGAACGGATTCTTTTTGTCTTGCGAGGCACCACTGTATATATTATAATCTACCCAAAGGTCCTTTGTTTTGTCAGGATTCAATTTTTTTTTTGAAGCTCATTCGCCTATTACTGGCTATTATTTCACCAAGGGACCCACACGCTTACCGCACCGTTGGCCTTCTGGAAACACAAACGCACACAGCAGAATAATCACAAGTTGCTTCATCTTCCTAAAGTGAAAGACCAAAGGTTCATTATTTCAGAATCACTCCGCTCCAGAACTCATCATGCACTCTAAACAGAAAGCGAGAGCGAGAGAGATTTGGAAGGAAGCAGAGCTAAATTGCAATTGAGTGACGGCTGGATCTTTGGCAAATCGGATGGAAACCAAGTGGTGGAAATTCAGACCATTGAGGAGGGTCAAGGAAGCCACCCTCAGGCTGTTTGCACTAAACCAGACCCACAAGTACCTGGGGTTCCCCACATGGATTGGCAGGGGGCTGCAAGGCTAAATAAAGATGCACTATCTTGCTCGCTCACTCTCGCACACACACACATTCATTGTGGGTAGTAGGCTGTGGTTGTGTCGTCTGGCCCTCCATGAAGAAACTTAGCAACCCCTCACACTCTAGGCTCCTCTTTCTCTGCTTGAAAGGTGGGCATCCATTTTGGGACCTGAAGCCAAAAATACTTCTGCCTTATTTTACGCGGGATAAATGGTTGGGGAGGGGGACTTTTCAGCTCACCTGACTTCAAGATCACAGCTTCCTCCAGCTGTTTACTACAGGACACTACAGAGGCAGCAGCTCAGACAGGAAGAAAGGCCCGGCCCTCCGACCAGACGGGTTCAGTCCTCTTCTCGTCTTCATTAACAATGAAATGGACCTCGGTCAGCAAGCCAGGGCAAACAGCTCACAGTGGCCAGTGGCCAGAGGTTTGTTGACATAAGGACACACAGTGACCAAGAGGGCACTGAAAAGATTGCAGAGAGATTAATTCACTTACAGGGCAAGGCTATGTCCACTGAGCTCAATGGAATTTATTCCCAGGCAAGGAAGTATAGGATCACACCTTTATTCTTCAAGGGACACAAACACACACTTCCAATCTAGATTAAAAGTCTCAATTTACACAATAGTTTGTACTGGGAGGGCTACATGCGTTCAGTTCACAAGTACCGGCTAAGCACAGAGTTCAGTTTAGCCATCATACCAAGCCACCATTGCACTAACCATCATTTAAAATCACAAACCGTCGGGTGAGTTGCTGAATGCTCAACAGGCAAATCAGGGTTTAGAATGGCATATCTTCGTTTTCTGTCCTCGTAAGTTTGTTACGCCCACACGTCCACTTGTCTCCATGGTAGCCATAATACTATGGGGATTGTTATGGTTTAAACCATAGAAAAACGTATGTACATGATTCCACCTTGCATCAACAAAGGCTGCACTTAAAAGTTTGGAGTAATTGCTCCCCTAAACTGGCTCCAGGGTTATCCCCTCTAACTTCAGTTATAACTAATGGATTTATGGGAAATAAAAAAAATAATCGGAGGCTTGACAGCCTGCGAAGATGGACACGTAGAACTTTAGCTCTCTAACCAGTAGGCCTATGACAGCTGGGGAATTGATATCTAAAGAAATAGAAACGTGAAACAACCGTACTTTTTGTGTATGTTTTTTTACTCTAAAATAATGTTTGAAATCTGGGCTCGTTTTATACACAGATAGTGCACAGTGGGGAGTCCCCAAATTGGAGTCCCCCCAAATAGGGGGCATCTTATACATGGGGGGCGTCTTATAGACAGAAAAATACGGTAAGTAGAGCATCTCAGGGAATGAAACAAGGAGCTGCTCTCTCTCCTCACTGGGACAGATGGCAATGGCACCAACCCCAATCTGTAAATGTTCTGAGACTTTGAAAGGAGGCTGCGCTGACGTCTGACCTCATCAGCACCTTCTAATACAGGATTTCTCTATTTCCTCTAGTTGAGTCAAATCCTATTTCTCTGTCTACTTTGTTCTCATGACCAAATAACAGTGATTCTGCTATGGGTAACATTACGGTCTCTTACTAGGCTCCTGCCATAACCATGGTGAGAGTCCTTGGTTTAATCCTTCTAGGATGCGTCAACTTAATCCACACCTCCTACTTTGCCGATATCGAACAGTGGCTAGCTAAACATCCGTTAGATTATTTTCAGCTCAACGACACCCCCGAGGCTTGAGCCGCCAGAGCTACTCAACACTGAGTTCAGTAATTAAATGAAGGATTTGAGGGGTGTGATTTAATTTCAACTGAATTTCCTCTCTATTAATTTAATAGAGATTAGCTCAAAATGGCTCCCAAACCATTTTTGGACCACCGCCCTCTTGGTTCCACAAACTCACTCCTGGCACCCCCAAACCACCCTACAGTATAATAAACCATTATTCAAAATAGTGGTTTGTGGTACCCACAAGATAATAACACAACAGAGTTCAAAACTAACAATTTATTGCACATTTATTCAAAAAGCTATTTAATTCAACAAAATGGATGGACTTGAAGCAGTGATGCCAACTTTTCAAAGTGTGAGAGTCAATTGCGCCTCCAGTGCCCGCTGGCCATCCTGCCCCTTGCCTCTTAGCACCACCCCCACCCACCCAGTAATCTCACAGCTTCCCTGGGAGTAGTCCTACCCACTTTGGGAACCACTGAACTAGCTTGTCCCCCATTTATGAAGTGTTGAAATTGTTAAGTTGTGGGTGAACATATCAGACGACACAGCGATTCTTCAAACAGCTCTTGTTTATTCAGAGGCTAGAACAGAACTGAGCTGAAGGGCTCAGTCAGCCTGCTTATATAGAGCTCCAGTACAATGTTACTGTAGCAACTTTCTAAAACTATCCAATCACTGAACGTCACTTTCGATCCTTCATTTGCATAACTATCTACAGTATCCCCCTGCTGGCCCAGGGTGAGAACTTCAGTACATAACAGAAATCTATCCACCTTGTGTAATTGAGGATGACTGCAGATCAGGGTCATAGGAGAGATCAGGGGGGTGCTTATTGTTCTGACCAGTTTTTCCCATACCTGGAGATCATTAGCTAAAAAGGCTAGTAATTTTAGCAGTTGACACATCTGGAGTGGTTAAGACACACACACCCCGTCTCGCCTTCAAATTCTATAGATAACCAAGAAAAGTGTGGGCTATGAATTATTCTATATGAATTTTTAAGAGCTGTGGCATCAGGGGTACCAGTTTCAGTGCAGTCCACCTCAGGGCTGGATTTAGGTTTGATGAAGCCCTAAGCTACTGAAGGTAATGGGGCCCTTTATATGTCCAGCTGTCCTTTGTCAACAACCAACTGTCACTGTTTTTTGTGTTGAATATATGCTGTATGGTAATTTATGGACTTAATAGGTATCTAAAGCTATTTGCACATGTTGCCATGTAACCAGTCCATGCAGAATGTAAGCAATCTGTATACAGAAATGAGCAAACCAGTGATATTTTAGGGAGTAGGCTAGTACTTACATCATAGGAGCCTACACAACACAAAACACTGTTGCTGTATGTAGGTTTTATTTTATTTGTTTTTTATCTTATATTTTGGAAATGTACATCCAGGTGTGTTTTTTCTTTAACCTTTTTGGGGGGCCCCAAGAGAGTGAGGAATAAGGACTCTGGGGTATCTAAAGTATGAGGTACACAGTTTGAGGCCTGACTTTCACTGTATGTTTAAGAAGCGGTGGGAAAGTTAACCATCACTGAGGGTTAACTTCAAATACCGAGGTTATACAAATACTGACAACCTCTTTCTTGAAGTCAGTCAAGGAGGAGGGCTGATCATTTGCTCAATGCTGTCCTCTAAAAGGTTTTTAAAATTCCTGAGATGTATTCTACTCCTTGTAAATTTAATTACATTTATATCTTTTCTCCTCTGCTTTCTAATTTTTGGGGTTCTTAATTCTATTTCTTCCTTGCTATCCGCCAATTTCCAGTGTTTACCACTTTCAACACTTCTCTGGTTTCTAGCAACCCCTTTGCTCTGAATTGGAAAATTAATAATGGTGAAGGCTGTGTACTTCATCATCTTAAGAGGAAAATAGACACCAAAATAGAGGCTGATGAGTAAAAAGGGATCAGTATAGGTAATTTGAACAGAACACCCAATTTCTGAAAACAAGCACTGCAATTTCCTGGGTGGCACCTTTTTAAAAGGTGCTGGAGGAGCATGGGTGATAATTAACACTTCCATTTTGTGCCTCCATTTCTAGGCACAGGTTTGTGATGTGTGGGCACGGGATCAAGCCAGGAGTGGGGTATTTCTTTTGTCCCACCACTTTCCACAGGAAAACCCACTTTTTACCTCTGAATCAAAACAAACACCAGTCTGTGGAACTAGGGGCCTCCTAAAAACCTCAGAACCCTGACCAAGCTACAGCTCCCAGAATTCTTTAGGGGAAGCCATGATGGTTTAAAGTGGTATCAGCGTACTCTAAATGTCTGGCATGAATGTGGCCCTGGTTGCCTTATTCATTTCGGGCTGAGAGATAATAACGTATTTCTGTCTGTTTCTGAGAGGGAGGGAGTCGCTCCTGCTTTAACCATCTCAAGCAAGAGCAGGAACCTTCTGGGAGAGGAACCTTCTGCAAGAAGAAGCCACAGAAACAGGGAATACTTGAGTGTTTGGACCATGAGCTTTCTTTCTCTGCTCTAGACATTATGTTTCTGTGTCCGTGGGTGAGAAGATCCCTCTGCTGCCTCCAGGGCTCACAACATGTTGGTCTGACTCACTTCGAGGCCTGTGGCTCATAAACACTTTGAGCAGCACCCGGTGGGCATCTGCCGCCGCCTCGTCCACAAAAATCTTCAGCATATTGTACACCACGGTGAACGACGGGCCTACCTCAGCAACTGGCACCAGGTCTCTGGGCAGCTTCAGCGCTTTGCTGGCTGCCTCCATCAGCAGCTCCACCACCTGCTCCTCGGTGATGGCCACAGCCAGCGGTGACTTGACCAGGGCTTTGAGCTGCTCCAAAGGCTGCCCCGTATGCTCAGCTGCTTTCCTTAAGGAGGAATCATCCAAGCCGAAGCTGACGCAGTAGCCCTGCAGGGTCTTGGCCAGGAGGTCCACGTTGCACGCGATCGAAAGTGCCGGGATGGGCACAGCTTGTTGGCCGCAGGCTACTGCCGAGACCAGCCACATGTGCTCAACCATGGCGGCCTTCTTCTTCTCCAGGATGCGGTGGGAGATGTTGGGAGTGGCTAAGATGAAGGAGCGGCTCTTCTGCACACCCTGGGTCTCGCTGAGGCTCTCCCCAAGGAGGGGGAAGTCGTACTTGCTGGCCACAACGCTGGAGATCAGGAATACCTTGGGGGCTTTCACTCGCTCAGCCTGGAGGTCTTGCACACAGGCCTCTCGGATCTTCTGCAGGGCCACCGCTTCGCTGAAGCCAGACGGTTGGCTCTGGCGGGCAGCTTCCAGCTCCGCATCCACCTTGGAGAGGACAAAGTAAACGTCCTTGCCAGCTTTCTTGATGTGACGAGACAGTTTGGCGTGGGCAGAGGTGAAGCGCTGAGAGGCAAGGATGATGAAGCAGTCATAGCGGGAGACTTTGATCTCCTCCAGGTAAGTTCTCACGCTGAAACCAGGAGCACTGATGCTTGGCAGGTCCCACAGAACCACGTTGGCGTACTTGGGGTGTGAATAGGCCACAGGGTCCTTACTGGCACCCGCCCCACCGGTAGGAGCAGCACCCTCATCCTCCTCGTTCAGATCCCGGAAGGTGTTGATGAAGGTGGACTTGCCTGCTCCAGGTTCACCAGCGACACCCACATCCAGGCAGATGTTCTCCAGGAAGTGAAGAGCGTCTTGGAGCCTCTCGGATAGGTCAGAAAAACTCCCTTTCTCAAAGGCCCTTTTGAGGTCCTCGATCTGCTCCTTGGACAGTATGGCTTTGTCGTTGTCGTCATTGTTGTTGTCGTCGTCCTCCTCCTCTGCCCTTGAGGCAACTGTTGGCCAAGAAGACCGTGGTCGGCCTAGAGGGAAAAGACCAGGCGAGCAACACTGAATTAATGGGAGCCTTGTAATAAAACACTGATTGGTATAGCACGGACTCAACTTTATTATGGCAAAGTTACTATAGACTGTCTGTTCAGCAGAGCAGGCCTGTCAGCTTTGCCACTGAGATAACCATGGTGGAAGTTGCCCATGCAAAGAGTACCACCGATTCCATGCATTGGTCACCCACAGAGACCTCTGTGCAATTCATGCCCCTTTTGCCACAACTACAGAGAGCAGCAACATTATAGAGGGATGCTCGCATGAAGCGCACAACTTCACATGACTTGAGCTATTCAGTTGGACCACACAGGGACACTCTCCGTCTCCTCTGTGGACACACAATATATTTCACCCACACACCCCAATTCCTTCCTCATCACAGTCAGCTGGAGGAATGAAATTCACTTAAGGAGTTTCATATCTCTGTTGCAATAGAGTGCCAGCTCTATATAGTTCTTTCAGATCATTTTGTTTGATCAGGTCAATCTGAGTATTTCACACACAGGATCAAAGTGTTTGTGTGCAGCTTAGTGGCTAAGAGACTAACTTAGCAACCCTGGATCCAGCAGGGCTCAATAGCAGCTGGTGCCCATTGAGACTGATAAGGCAAAGACAGAGAGGCCAATGATAGGTGGGGCCAGAGCCAATGACAGGTCGAGCCACACTGGCAATAGGCTTGCAGGCACACTAATATGCCACCATAGGGCAGAAGTTGGGTAGAGAGGGGCTGCAGCTACACAATTATGCCACCAGATGGCAGCAATGGGGAGAAAAAGGCTGCAGGCACACAATTGCGCCACCAGATGGCAGCAGTGAATAGAAAGATATGCCATCATAAGTATGCATGTATGTACCGGAATGTATGTATGTATGTATGTATGTATGTATGTATGTATGTATGTATGTATGTATAAATAAATTCATTCATTCATTCCCCATGCATCTGACTGGGTTGCCCCAGCCAATCTGGGTGGCTTCCTAGAAATAATAGCCTAGAAATAACTGAAAGTCCAAATCTAGCACCTAATCATAAGCCCCAAACATTAATCTTTTGACCCTTAACCCCGACTCTCTACCTAACCCTCTAACCTAAAGACAACTGTGAGGGAGTCAACTTTGTGAAAATGTCGTATGTTCTTTAGCAGCGAGTCCTGCCTTGTAGGGGTTGGACTAGATGACTCCTGGGGGGTCCCTTCCAACTGTACAGTTCCAAGTCTACGCCAGGCCTTAATCACTCCAACCTGTCCCCATCCATAATCATGGAAGCTCCCTTCCCAGAACCTCCCCACTAGGGCTGCTGTCTCTCACCTCCCATCACCTCAGAAATGTGGAGGCCTTGCCACGATGGCCTTCCATGGTTCCACGTTTTGATGGTGTCCTAGTTCCCTGTACTCTAGGGCCACTGTTTGGGGCAGCAGCCGCTGCAGATGGCAAGCATTCTCCCAAAGGGCTTGGGGAGCTCACATTTGTTTTCCAAGTAGTCTGGCCTGGCCTGGATGGTGCTATAGAAACCAGCCTTGGCCCAGAGCCTCCTCCCAATTGGCTAAATTGGCTTCCCCAATGTGATGTCAGAGGCAGGTCTGGGATTATCTAGTTTGATGTGCTGAAAGTAAAGAGTCCTGTGAAGGGATGGAGATGTTTGCATACTGGGAGGCACCGAAACCTAAGAACATAAAATGCAGGCCAGTGGCTCACAGTGGCAAAACAAATGCTCCAAAGGCATGGGTAGGCAAACTAAGGCTCCAGGACCGGATCCGGCCCAATCGCCTTCTAAATCCGGCGCACGGATGGTCCGGGAATCAGCGTGTTTTTACATGAGTAGAATGTGTGCTTTCATTTAAAATGCATCTCTGGGTTGTTTGTGGGGCATAGGAATTCATTCATTTTCCCCCTTCAAAATATAGTCCGGCCTCCCACAAGGTCTGAGGGACAGTGGACCGGCCCCCTGCTGAAAAAGTTTGCTGACCCCTGTCCAAAGGGAAATCCTCAAGCAGGACCTGAGCACAAGAGCCCATTGCTGCCTCCAACTGTTGGGGCACAGCATAGCCAAAAGCCTTCTCCTTTTATGAATTTGTCCAATCCTCTTTTAAAGCCAGTCTAGTTAGTGGCCATCCCTGCCTCCTGTAGGAGCCAGTTCCTTCTTTTAACTATGCTCTGCATGAAGGAGGACTGCCTTTTATCTGCCCAGAATCCTCTGACATTCAGGAGGGTCTTTTACCAGCTTGAGTTGGTAAGACCGCTGCGGCCACCTGGAGCAGGGTAGCTTAATCATGCGTTTGTAACCTCATGGCTGGACTACTGCAATGCACTCTATGTGGGGCTACCCTAGGGGTCGCTCTGGAGGCTGCAGGTGGTGCAGAAGGTGGTGGCTTGGTGCCATAGAGACTTAAGTTGCTAGAAGGCCTGCACATGACACCCTGCTTGTGGGATTCTCACCGGCCGCTACCAGGCCAAGTTCCAGTCACATGTATTAATGTGCATCTCAGGACCAGCTTACCCAAGAGACCGCTTTATCCCTTATACATCCAGCAGATTGCTGTGGTCTACGGGAGAGTCTCTCCTGGAAGGTCCAAAGATCTCAGAAGCCCATTCCGCAGTAACTCAGATCAGGGCGTTTAGTGTGGCTACTCCTGTCCTGTAGAATAGTATCCCTATCAAAATACAACAAGATGCCCATGCTCTGCACTTTCCAGAAATAATTGAAGATATATTTATTCCAACAGGTTTTCCTAGATGGATAAATGGGTCTTTGTCACAAGAGTCCGTTTGTTAGGGCCTTAATCTCATTTTAAATGTATTTGTTATTTTTGTGTTTTTAACTTTTTAATTGTCTTATGTGTAAATTGCTTAAGATGGTGGTTTAGAAGGTGTTCAATATATTGCAATAATAATAATATATAATTGTAACAATAAATTAAGAAGACTGCAGTCACTCAGGAAAGTGATGGGAGTCCTTACAGTTTTATAGCTAGGCCAGCAGAGGGCAGTGTGTCACTTTTCAGTGCTCATTTATGAGCCAGTGACAAACACACACACAATTCCCTAATACAATTCCCAGTGTACTTGTTTAATTGAAGGAACATTTGAGGAACAATAGAGAAATTGCGAAAAGGAGGGAAGTTCACAAATCTCTTAATGGGAAGGTGTGGGTGCTATTATTTGCATATCAGCCAGATATAGTGCAATTTAAGTGCAACAAACAAACAGAAAGGGCAGCTCTCTGCCCCAAGGCGATTACAGTTTAAACTTTGACCCAGAAGGATCCAGCATGACATCCACTGCTATATTAGTTCCATAGACAAAGCAGGCCCGTCTGTGGTTGCTGCAGAGTTCCTGTTTCCCTGCTTGGTAATGTTAAGTCTATACATGTTTATTCAGAAACCAGCGCCATCGGCTTCAAAAGGGATTTGGTAAATCAGCAGAGGACTGCAGGCTTGAAGTGACTTGTGGGATTCATTGTGGCATCGTATCTCACGTGTTGCCGTTTTATTGCAGTTTGTTCCTTTTTATTATTATGAGCTGCCCAGATGCCTTCAATTACGGGGTTGCCTTCTGTGAACAAAATGCATAAATCTAGAACAACCTAAACTGCAAGCTTTCATTCAGGGATAGGGAACAGGTCGCTATTAGCCAGGTTCACGGAAAGGGAATCTGTGGAGTTAGTTGAAAGCAAAACTTTCCAACCTCTGCCACATCAAGAGAGGAACCAAGAAGCCCAAAGTTTCACATTATGCTGAACCAGACGTTCTCAACCTGGCGCCCCAATAACTGCCATTATTCCCACCTTGCACAGGCCTGTTTGGGATATAAGCAAACAGGAACCCATTAACTGGACTGGTTGAGATGTATGTTTGTGGCAGTGTTTCCCCCCTCCACTTTCCTTCATTGGGTAAATTTTGAGGCTATTCAGAGGTAGCACCAAACCACAGTTTGCCGTTTCAAGATTCCCACGCTCTCCCCTTCCTCCGTGCACAAGGATTAGGGAACGCATTGTTTGGCCAAACAATGGGTTCTGCAAACCAGGCTTACAAGCTGCCTTGAAGCCCCCTGCAACACACAAAATCAAACCACCACTTTTCAGCCTCAGCCCAAGGCTTACACCCGATCACAGTCGCAACCCGACTGGTTTGGAGTTACATCTGCATAGCCTCGTACCCCTGAGACATCCGCTGCCCGCTTGTGACTGTTACTTGAAGCGCAAAACATATTTAAACACAGAAGACAGGGTTCAAACGGAAGGGCAATGTTTATTTTCAATTCTGTTCCCAGCATACAAAATGATACAAGAACGTCGCAGCAGTATTTATAAAAGGCACATACGATAGCACTCTCAAGTTTGAAGGCCAACTCTCTAACGCAGCATAAAAGCCACCACTAACACCGGGCCCAATCCACCCCACAGCTACGCATGCAGGAACTCTCAGATTAATGGGCCACAGCTGCAATCCTGTACCTGGGAGTAACCGTGACTTAATGCAACAAGACTGACTTCCAAGCAGATGTGGTTAGGACTGGGCTGTAAGACCCTATTCTAATTCTGTGCTGGATCGCAGCTACAGGACAATACAAGTTTGCACTGTGTGGCGGTAGATTTATCGATATCCTCTGGCCCCTCGTTGACTCTTCCAGGAAGCATCCAGACACGATTATTAATTCTGCTCTCAAAACCAATTCTCTTCTTTTTTGGAGGCCAATCTGAGGTAGAAGGGGTTCAAGGCCAGGAAGGGATTTCATAGGTACAATTTTGACTTAAGCCATCTCAGATTGTGGGATGCCACTGACATCCCAAAAGGCAATGCCCTACAGGTCAAACCTGGGCAGCTTGCAAGGGTCAAAAGGTAAGCCTAGGAGCCCCAAACTAAGTTTTCCAGGCTGCAATCCTAACCTCACTGAATTCAATAGGACTTGGTGAGTGATATTCAATGAAGTTTTACAAGACAGCAATAGTCCCTTCACAGTTAATTCCACCCAAACGGGAGGCACTGCGGTGGCTGTTTGCATTTGCTATGACTGCAGCTTCTGAAATTTGGTCTCTTAATTTCAGTGGTTCTCCTCTGTGTAAAAACTTCATTGCATATGACCCTCAGAGTAGGCACGGATAGGATTGCACTCGATGGCCAGGCCCCTAATGAGACCGCCATAAATTGATGCTCTTCAGGTGAGTAGTGACCAAGGGTTTGAAGCATTAAAAACAAAATTCATAACAGCACACTTCATCTTTTCTTAAAAAGTTTCTTTAAAAAAATCACACTTAATTACAAAGATTCATAAGGAACATTTACAACAGCCTCAAGAGGAGGGAGAGGTTAGACTTTAATACATGGTGGAAGGCAACATGAGAGTGGAGATCAGACCAAGAAGGAAGACGTCTGTTTAAATTCACCCTGGAAAAAGAGAGAGAGAGAGAAGAAACCTCTAAGTTACACAGCATGAGAAAGCCAGCAGGGCAGCCTTCCCCGCAGCGGGGGCTTTGGACTACAAGTCTCATCAGTCCTCAGCCAGCTTGGGGGAGGCTGCTGTAGAGAGCCAGACCGCATAAATTCAGAACCCCAAAGTTTCAAGGTGCATAATCCTCACAGCTCTTAGCTGTACGCCTGCGTCTCCTCCCGCCTTTGAGAGTGATCTTGCACCACCAGCATGCCACGATTGCTAACAATGGCCATGTGGCCACAAAAGGATGGCAGAGTGTTTACTAATAAACACTTTGCCGTGATATTGCACTTTCCATGCGTTCAAAACTTGTCACACACATTGGCTTCTTCTAATCCTGTTAAGGTGGGCTTGCTGTCGCAGGTGTGTGCGACTGTGTGTTGAAGCTGGGGCACTGAACTACTATGTTTTTAGATATGCTGCAAGCCACCCAGAGTGGCTGAGGAAACCCTGCCAGATGGGCAGGGTATAAATAAATTATTATTTATTATTATTATTATTATTAACCTTTGGATTTTTTCTGTAACAGGCCAAGAACAGCCACCCAACATCCAAACTTGTAGCTTGGACACAGCCAATACTTTCTCTCCAGAGCAGTGATTCCCAAAGTGGGCAGGACCACTCCTTGGGAGGGGATTACATAGGGGGGGATCTAACAGGCAAGGGGGCGTTGCAGGTGGGCCCCTCCAAGCACACAGATCACTTATTTAACAAATGACCAGGCTAGAGCCTAGAGCAAAACACCTCCCTTGCTTCATATGTAAAGTTTTACCGCTCTTATCACTTTCAAAGCTATTTACTTTGGTCACGTTTGTTTGTATCTATGATGCTGAGTTGTCACAATAATAGCTATTTATTTTCTTATAAATTAGTTATTGTACATCTGTGGTAGGTGAGGGTTTGTGCATGTTTGGTAGTTATAAATAAATATTCTATGCTATAAACTTCATTCACCCCTTATGTTTTTGTTAGTAAGATTGTGTCAAAATATTTTTCATGCAATATTCTTTGCTGCGATCTATCTATCTATCTATCTACAAGCTTAGATCAGATCATATATTTATTTTGGCATGTATTTATTTTTCATATAAGCACACAATCAGTTTGTTACTGTTTTGAACTTCAGTTCTGAAGAATTCATTTTACTGGGTTGGGTAGGGGGCACTGGGGGTGGGTTTATGGCACCAAGGAGGCAGTGGCTCCCCAAAAGTTTGGAAACCACTGGCCTAGGAAATCACCCGAGTTGGTGTGTGCTGTCCGAGAGAACCTACATAGGTACCCTTTAAACCAGGGGTTGTCAACCAGGATTCTAGGTGGGCGGCAGGGGGTTCTATGGCACAAGCGGAATCCTCCTTCCATCGAGCATTGGTGGGCGGTAAGGAAATTTCACCATCAAGAAAGATGCATTAGTGGGCGGTAGGTATAAAAAGGTTGACTATCCCTGCTTTAAGCAAAATCATGTCCCACCTTTTGCTCTTCCAAATAAAGAAATAAATTCATGAGCACGTTTGCAAAGCCACCAGAGACTCGAGTGGCCCCATCATTCCTCCCAGTCGGAGGCTGCCAAAAACACCACTCATTACATCATTGCCACGCCTAACAAAACCAGCTTTTCTGGGGAAAGAACAGAGCAAGTTCCTGTTCTACTTACATCACTTCGGGTAGAAGGTTGGCTGTAAATGACCTTCTTATTGCTGGTGGTGCTAAAACAGGTGGAGAAATGAGAAGTTAGAGGCAGGGACCTGGCAATAGAGGAAGATATCCCAGAAGCGTAGGCAGAAGGCGGAATGCTGAGGGTGCCATTCAGCTAAATCCCAGGCCATATTCACACCATACAATTCACAGCTTGCAGAGTTGGAAGGGGCCACCAAGGGTTATCTAGTCCCACCCTCAGCTCAAGAATCCCTGGCAACCTCTGCTTAAAAACCTCCAGTGAAGGAAAGTCCACCTTCTCAGGTAGTCCGTTCCATTGTCAAAAGGCCGTACCTTTGGAAAGTTCTTCCTAATGTTTGGTTGGAATTTCCTTGTCATTTTAATCCATCAATTTGGGTCCCACCCTCTGAATCAACAGAAAACAAGCTTGCTCCATCTTCCATGTGACAGCCTTAAAATATTTGAAGATGGCTATCCTATCACCTCTCTAAACATCCCAAACTTCCTCAACCATTCCTCATAAGGCTTGGTCTCCAGGCCTCTGACCACCCTGGTCGCCCTCCTCTGCACACTTTCCAGCTTGTCAACACCTTTCTTAAAATGAGCCACCCAAAACTGGACACAAGAATCCAGGTGGGGGGGGGGGTCTAACCAAGGCAGAACAGAGTGGCACTTTGGCTTTCCTTGAGGTGGACACTCTACTTCTATTGATGGAGCCTGGAATCGCATTTGCTTTTGTTTGCTGCTGCATCACACTGTTTGGCTCTTAAGAGGAGTCAACAGAGTTCCCTGTGAAGCAAGATTGAGTGCTAAACCACTCTGATAACTGTAGCTCTGTGAGGAGAATACGGGTGTCCTATCAACTCTCAAACTACAGTTCCCAGGATTCTTTGGGTGAAGAAGCCATAACTGTTTAAAGTGGCACCACAGCGCTTTAAATGCATGGCATGAATGTGGCCCTATTTAGAGCAGACCCACCTTAACCATGCTGGTTAATTTCAGCGGGTCTACTCTTGAGTAGGGCTAACACCAGATGCAACCCCTTTTGGCATATAAGCAATGTATACAAGTTCGTTAATAAATAACTCTGGGCACCTGATACCCAGAGGCTCCCATCAGGAGGCTGGTGCACCAGGGCTCTTTCCGCAAGTGCCACCCTCTTCGGTGGTTAGGAAAGAGGCCAAGGGGAGCCCAGTGGCCCCCAAGCCTCAGCCAACATATAAGAGTTTTGGGGGCAGGAGGAATATGTGGGGAGAGGATGAGAATGGAAGGCAATGTGGGCTGGGAAGAA
Source organism: Podarcis bocagei (assembly GCF_964188305.1). Classification (NCBI taxonomy): domain Eukaryota; kingdom Metazoa; phylum Chordata; class Lepidosauria; order Squamata; family Lacertidae; genus Podarcis; species Podarcis bocagei. The sequence continues at coordinate 27,414,965 of NC_138142.1, read as the reverse complement.
GGGTTCTGGTGGAGGAGACACCAACGCCGCCAACCCAACTGGCCAAGCTTCTACTCACTCTCTTCTTTCTGAAAAAGAGGGAAAAAACAAAACTTTAGCCAACAAGGCAAACTTCAGTTTCCTCAAATCATTTGGGCAAATCTTCTCCTTCTGACAATTATAATTCACACTATACATTCAAAGCACAGTGACACTCCTTTAAACAGTCATGGCTCCTTCCCCAAAAGAGTCCTGGGAGCTGTAGTTTGCTAAGATGCTGAAGAGTTCTGAAGAAACACCCGTATTTCCCACTTCCAGAGCTACAATTTCTAGAGTGGTTTAACAGTCAACCCCTCTTCTCAGGGAAGTCTGGGAATTGTAGCTCTGGGAGGAGAATAGGGGGCGATCTCCTCACAACTCTCAGCACCCTTAACAAACTACAGCCAGGCCGCATTCACACTCTACATTTAAAGCAGGATTGTATCGTTTGAACAGTCATGGCTTCCCTCAGAGAATCCTGGGAAATGTAGAATTTGAAGAGCTAAAATAAAATTGGGTTAGGATCTACTTGGACTTCTTTTGGGGGCACTTGACTAATCCCAGTAAACTCTGTTCCTATCATATTTCTTGAAAGGGGTCAGACACAGGAGAGAGGGAGAAGATGTGATGTTTCGAGCTTTTCAGAAAAGGAGAAGGAAGGAATGCAGTGGTATCTTCTGAAAGTACCTCAGATGCTCTACTGTCTAGACTGCAAAAAGTCACATTCAGCTGATTTGCTGATCAACTTCCCTTTCGTATTGTTCCAAGTCTAAACTGACTGCTTGCGGTCATATTTGTGACACTTGCTTTGATGCTTTGTAACATGTCTCTAAAAGGCTATCCTCTCTGCTTGTATGCAGAGTTTCCTGTGAGGGGCTAGGCCAAGACCTTGTCCTCTGTGCAGCTCTCAAAGCTACCACTTTTTAATAAAGAAGATTCTCAACAGTTCTTAATCCTAAAACTTCTGTCTGGAGACTATTTCTTAGACTCCACATTTGGGAAGATGAAATAACTATTAATCCACTCTGGAAATCGTAGCCCTCTGAGGGGAACAGGGCACCCTTAAGAAACTTCCTTTCCCAGGATCCTTTGGGGGAAGCCATGACAGTGTAAAGTGATAGGATACTGCTATAAATGTATGGCTATTTTTGTTAAGGGTGCAGGGTTGCTAGGAGACCCACAATTCCCCTCAAAGAGCTACAACTGCCAAAATGGAATAACAATTTTAATGGGAACTGTAGCACTGGGAGAGGGACAGAGGCCTCCTAACAACTCTTAGCACTCTTAATAAACTATAGCTCCCAAAATTCTTTGGGGGAAGCCATGACAGTTTCAAGTTCATCACAGTGCGTTAAATGTTTAGTCTGTAGCCTAGGTCAGCCTTTTGCCAGCTAGGTTCTTTCCAGAGGTTATTGGCTACAGCTCCCCTGAGCCACCAGCTGGCACAGCTGCCTCACAGGATTGTTTAAGAGCCTTACAAGCACCTCACCTATGTCATTTATGGCCACGATTCAACAACCATGTAAGGGAGTCCAATGTCATCCCCATATTGCAGGCTCCCACCTACAGTGGTGCCTCACAAGACGAACGCCTCGCAAAACGAAAAACTCGCAAGACGAAAGAGTTTTCCGTTTTTGAGTCGTTCCGCAAGACGAATTTCCCTATGGGCTTGCTTCGCAAGAAGAAAGCCCATAGGGAAATCTCTGGGGACCTCTTTTAAAATGCTGGCGGTCGGGAGCAAAGACTTTCGCCCACCGCCGGCCTTCAGAAGAGATCCTGGACCTTTTCTCAAGGCTGGCGGGGGGCAAAAGTCTTTGCTCCCCCTCCCCCGCCTGCCTTCCCGGGACAGTGGAGACTTCTCCGCTGTCCCGGGCGATCTTAAAATGCTGGCGGGCGGCAGCGAAGCCTTCGCTGCCGACCCCCAGCATTTTAAAATCGCCCCGGGACAGCGGAGGCTTTGCTGCCGCCCGCCAGCATTTTAAAATCGCCCCGGGACAGCGGAGGCTTCGCTGCCGCCCGCCAGCATTTTAAAATCGCCCCGGGACAGCAGGGGCTTTTAAAATGCTGGCGGTCGGCAGCAAAGCGCTCCTGTCCCCGGAGCTTGCGGGCCGGGAGGTGGGGAGAAGGGCTTTTCTTCCCACCGCCAGCCTTCAGAACAGCCTTCTGAAGACTGGCGGTGGGAAGAAAAGCCCTTGTCCCCCCCCCCCCAGCCTTCAGAAGAGGTCGGGGGACAGACTGTCCCTGGACCTGGTCTGAAGGCGGTTTCCATAGGAACGCATTAATTGATTTTCAATGCATTCCTATGGGAAACCGTGCTTCGCAAGACGAAAAACTCGCAAGAAGAAAAAACTTGCGGAACGAATTCATTTCGTCTTGCGAGGCACCACTGTATTTGGGGAAGTGCATGGGATATTAAACCAAACGCCAAGCCCAGAAAACCTTGCCAGTGGAGGAAGCCGCATATATAATCAAACTAAACATTGCATGACATGATCGGTTCAGGTGCATAGCCTGCTACTTACTGCTGAAGAAGCCCCGGCTGTAGGCAAACCAGACCCCAAAGATCACCAGGCCTAGGACGATGAGAAGCACCACCACAGCAGCAACAATGCCGCCCACGTTGACTTCACCTGCACAGAAAAGGAAGATGGTATTCAGCTCTTCTGAAAAGGAGCCTGTCACACAGCAAGACCCTACACAGTCTGGCAAAACAGCATGGAATCATAGAATTGTCGAGTTGGAAGGGACCCTGAGGGTCATTCTCGTGCGATGCAGGAGTCGCAGGTAAAGAATCCCTGGCAGGCGGCCATCCAAACTTCTGCTTCAAAACCTCCAATGAAGGAGAGTCTGTCTGGTGACACCTGTACACCTGTATACCTTGGACCGACTCTAATTCACTGGAGGTTTTCTCCTTCAACTTTGGCTGAAGTGGGGCAGCAAACCTAACACACAGTGAGATTTTGTTTCTTACTCATTTCTCTCTTTACAGCAGGAGTGTCTAATGATGGTTTTTCCCCGCCTGAGGCCTGTTGTCACCTTTGGCCAACTGCCTTGGAGGTGCCACCCCACACTTGTAATAACTTTCCTCTTTATCTGGCAATTCCCCATTCCTACTGGGCTTCTGCGGCCTTATCCTGTTTTTCCCAAAGACAAATACAAGAATGTATTTGGAACGCCAATTAATGGATTAGTTTCAGGTGTCTTTTCATCATTCCTGCCCTGTCACCAAAATCCTTTTGTTCGTGATCTTACTTCCACTTCTCCAATCCCATACTTCAGCCAACTCATCTTGGGAAATTCCTGACTTTTTTCCCCCAATAGTGGAAAGCACCTTCTAAATCACTATATCCTAGTATCGATCAAGGCTGTAGACAATGAGGGAGGGATGTTAAGCTCCCTCTGAGAGCACCAAAATTTCATATTCGGAATTTCATTATTCATAAAAAGAATACTAGAACATAATGAAGTAATAACTGGCTATACCTTACCCATGGACCCTCTAATTTTACCATCTTAATATGTTGAAGAAACTGCACCAAGGGGACAGGGAATTAATGCAAACATCTCTTAACTTGCTGCCAGAATGGTTACAGCATTTGTCAAAATTGGGGGCGGGGCAGAAATGAGAATACCATCCTCAAGAGAATGCATAACTAAAATCTGGGACACAGTATATGCATGGTTAAGCTTACAGAGATGGTAAGAAACACAGAGGGGAGACAAGAAGATGCCTTTACAGTATTGAGAAATGGGAGTCTTTTTATAATGTACTGGAGGAATAAGGTACAGGATAATGTACACATTTGCAAGCTTGTGATATTAATTTATTTTGTTTGATTTTGGAAATGTGCTCCTTTTTTTGAAAGTTTATTTTATTTTATTTTATTTATTTTATTTAAATTCATCATTAATACACATATACAAGCATACAAACATACATTTCATACAATCCTTAAAAATGTTCAAACATACTTACACTCAATCCCACAAATAGTTCCTTTGTGCTCCTATTATGTTTATTTCTAGATATCCCCTTCTATTTTTATTTTAATTGTCATCTGTTACTAGTGCCATGCTGTTGTTGTTGTTTGTGTGTACACACACACGCACACACACACTGAACAAATTACAATGTAAGTGAAAAGTGGGCAACTGCAACAGATAATACACCAGTCAAATCTAAAATTGCAATTAACTCTTTCACATCATTCCAGGTATACACATATATTTAGGCACAAAAGAGAGAGCTAACGTTATTAAGTAAACTGTTTCCAGTGCCTTCATCCTCCAAAACCCCTAAAACCTAAATAATATATAAGGGAAGCTCTGGAATATTATGTATTTATGCATTTTTCATAAATATCTGTAAAGGCATTTGGGTTCAGGTTGCAAAGATCTGCTCTCAGGTGTTCATTCCCTCCATAACCAAACAGTAGAGCCGGCCATTAAGGCAACCCACCACCAGTCGGGCCTACTTACTGGTCTCCATGCGCACCGTGTCGGACTTCTGGGGGGCCCCGACTTTGTTGTCTGCCTGGCAGTAGTAGTCCCCAGCGTCATAGGCCATCGCGGGCTCAAAAGACTGAAAGAGAGGGAGAAAAAGAAGGGTCTCAGCAGCACGCAATTCCCAGGGGTCAGGAGACCTCTCTTGTCTACTCGAAAGCCAGAAGTAATGGGGAAGGAGGTACAAAGAATCAACAATTTCAGCCCATGCCAGCCTGCTGTGTGTTCACCTTCAAACCATAGTTTGATTTAAAACAGCACGCAAGCAGAACGATACAGTTACTTCTTGCCCTTTTTGTACTTAGTATGGGGCACTATCTTCAACCCCACTTTCATGTTCTCCCAAAGAAACCTAGGCCCCTTTAAAATGTCTTGGCTTCCCCCTCCCAAGAAGGATCCCTGGAACTGTAGTTTGTTAAGAGATTTGTTAGGAGATCCCCTATTCCCCTCGCCGAGCTACAATTCCCAGCGTGCTTCAACAGCCGACCACTCTTCCTAGGCAACTCTGGAAACTTGGTAGTTCGGTGATGGAAATAGGAGGGCCTCCAAAAAACTCTTAGCACCCTTGAAAATAACATTCTTTGGGGGAAGCCATGACTATCTACAGTGGTATCATGGCGCCTTAAGTAAGGCAGTGAGGAGTAGTGGTTAGTGTCTGACTAGGACCTGGGAGACCAGGGTTGAAATCCTCACTCGGCCATGAAGCTCCCTGGGTGATCTTGAGGGCCAGTCAGTGCCTCTCAGCCTAACCTACCTCAAAGGGTTTTTGTGGGGAGTTAAATGAGGTGTGTGGGGGGAAAACCACAAAAGCCACCTTGGGAGAAGAAGGTGGGACATAAAGGCAAAATAAAATAAAGACTAGTGTGCATGTGGCGTTAAGGAAGCATAACTGAGAGTAGAAGACTTACTATTCCTCACTACTGGCCTCCCCTCTCAACAAACCTCATGCCCAAGGACCCCTTATTTTCCAACACACAAGGCTGCCAAACTTTTCAATAGTTCCCACTTGTCGACTCTCAGCCAAAGGCCTTCAAAAGCTTGCCAGAGCAGAATTACACTGTGTTACCATCTCAGTGTGAATAATGCAGTAAGTGCTTTGAGGTGTTTTCTACAGTCAAGCAGTGTATGTTACGGAATAAATAAAAATAAAAAGCGAGTTGCAGAATGCAATGGGTTTCCCCCCTCTTCTTCTTCTCTCCCCACCCCCAAAACCAAAGTCAGAGTAGCACCACCACACCCCCCCCCCAAATATGACAGAATTCACAAAGCTCAGAGCCTGTTTTCAAGACCCTACCAGAAGCCCCGTCTTGGGGTCCATCGTGTAGGATGAATTCCTGAAGAGGGAGTTGGTTTTGGGGTCTTGGGGCATCGGGATGTTGTCTTTGAACCAGGTGAAGGTGGGAGGCGGGGAGCCGTCTGTCTCCACGCAGGTGAGAACCGCTTTGGTGCCAATGGTGACCACAGAGGGCACTTGGGCCTTGGGCTTCGAGGGCGGGACTGCAAGGCCAAGAGACGTCCGTTAGAGAAACAAAGGTGGTGGTGTTGTTGCAGGAACGCTCAGTTAGTTTGTGAAAGGCGAGCAGCTGTGCAGGACAACTTGAAAAACATGCACTCCACTGGTTCTAAATTCATTTGCTCTAAACCAGAGGTTTCCAGACTACTTGAAAATTGCTGGTGGATCTAAGTGGATCACTTAAACGATTTTTAATGGGAAATGATTTATACTTAATTGAATAAAATGTTTAAAATAACACTTACAAAAAGAAAACAAGAAGCTTTTCTATTAGGAATTCTAGGCGCCGAAATTCCAAAGGAACAGAAAAGACTGCTTATGTATGCAACGACAGCTGCGTGGATGCTGCTAGCCCAGAGATAGAAAGAAGACACAAGTCCCTACCAGAGAAGAATGGCAGATCAAGTTGCTGGACTATGCCGAAATGGCAAAAATGACCAGAAAAATCAGAAATCAGGAAGACCAACATTTCAATAAGGAACGGGGGAGATTTATAATTTACCTTGGGGACCACTGCAAACAATTAAAAATGTTACTGGGATTGCAATAACACTTGTAATGTAACGAGAACTATGGATACAATGGAGATATAAAATTTTCGGATTATCATATAAGATGCCGTTTAACAATGGGACCCACAGAGGGGAAGGAAGAAAGTCTAGAGATTCGTGGGAATATTGTACTTATGGAAGGTATTGTGGTATGACTGTAAATTGTAATATGGAAAATCAAATAAACAAATTGGGCAGGGGGGATTCTGCTTGTTGTTGCAATTGCATTGCCCGGCGCTAGACCCTGGATCATTTTTTTCGTTGTACAGTGGTACCTTGGGTTAAGTACTTAATTCGTTCCGGAGGTCCTTTCTTAACCTGAAACTGTTCTTAACCTGAAGCACCACTTTAGCTAATGGGGCCTCCTACTGCCTCCGCGCCGCCAGAGCACAATTTCTGTTCTCATCCTGAAGCAAAGTTCTTAACCTGAAGCACTATTTCTGGGTTAGCAGAGTCTGTAACCTGAAGCGTATGTAACCTGAGGTACCACTGTATTTTTACAGACACACCACGGACCAGGGGAAGGGCCACAGCTCAGTGGTAGAGTGTCGGCTTTACCCCCAAGAAGCTCCTAAATTCAATTCCCAGCACCTCTGGGTAAGGCTGTTAGAGGCTCCTGCCTGAAACCTCAGAGAGTCGCTGCCAGTCAGTGTAGACAATACTGAATTGGATGGAGCAACAGTATAAGGCAGCTTCCTATGTGCCACCTGAACAAAGCTTGTGCACCACTGTATGGGAAGCCTGACTCTGAAGGGGAAAACACCCCACTATTATTTTGCCTTTGAGGAAACATCCCATCAAAATCTTGTTAGGGCAACAGCTAGCCTTCTTATTATTCTCCGTGTTCTCTAGTTAGATCTGGGTGAGGAATACACACAGAGAAACCTCCTCAATATTGCACTAATAATATTGTCATCATTGTTGCCATCTTCTAACTAAGGTCCATTTCGCACCATAAATTAAAAGCACAGTTATATCACTTTGGACAGTCATGGCTTCCCCCAAAGAATTGTGGGAGGTGTAGTTTCTTAAGGGTGCCGAGAGTTGCTAGGAGGCCCCACTATTCCGCTTACAGAGCTCCAATTTCCCAGAGTTCCCAGGGATGAGGAACTGATTGGCATATCTTGGCAGGAATGTTCTTCCACAGAACAGGGGCAGCCCTGCTCTGTGGAGTGGGATTCTGAGATCTTAGGAACTTGGAGGAGAGATTCTCCTTCAGACCACAGCAATCTTCCTGGCAGTATTAAGGGGCAAGGTGGTTTCTCAAGTAAGCTGGTCGTGAGCTGCATGTGGCCTTTTACTGTATGTATATAGCTTGGCCTGGTAGCAAATGGGAAGCCTGTGCAAATCCTGCAAGCAAGGCGTTCTGTGCTGATGGTTGTTTCTCCCCCAAAAAGCAACTAAGCCGCCACATTCTGTGCCCACTGGAGCCTCTGAATCAACCCCCAGGGCAGCCCCGCACTGAAAGTATTGCAGTAATCCAGCTGTGAGGCTACCAATTGCTGTGGTTGAGGTATTAAAATAATTAATTCCTCATTAACGGGCTGTTTGACACAAGAGCGCTGAGAGACCTTTGGACCAAGCTGGTTGGGCCGTTGAGCTTCTGGAGGCCACTGGTCAGGGCCATGAAAGATTCTGGACATAAAATGACATTTTGTACCTTGAACAATGAGCCGCACAGAGGAATGTCGAAAGTCCTCTGGAGGGACAAGCACCTCGCAGATGTACAGGCCCGTGTCTTTCCGAGTCACCGATTTGAAAAAGAGTTCATTGGGATAGAACTGGACGCGATCCTTGTAGGGGTCTGTGGGGGGGAAAAGAAGGCCCTCAGAGCATGAGAAAACACCAGGGAATAAGCTCTTCCGGGGAATACTTCAGCACAAGTGGTGATAATTTTACCTCAGTACTGGTGGGATCGTCAGACTGCAGGGCCTAATTCTGTCTAGCAGGGGCCCTGAACAAGGCTGTTTTCTCCCAACTTAACATGGGAACACTCCCAGAAGTGAATTTAGTCCATATTGGTTTTTAAAAATGGGTCTAGTAGACCCAATCTCATCATTCTATGATGCATCACGCGTGTATATAACATTTCCCTAATTTTTATCCCCCATAACTCAATAATAATATTAATAACAATATCCCGCCCATCTGGCTGGGTTTCCCCAGCCACTTGGGGTGGCTTACAGTACATATAAACTGGATTAGTTCTTTCTCTCCTTGACGTCTGATGGGAAGGCATTCCACAGGAAGGAAGAGGAATTTTTTATTCACTTTATTGATTTTGACATGTGAGATAATCCAGTACAGCAATTTTAATCAAAATCTGAGATGTGGTAGTTAATTTTTTAAAGAAAAATTTGTAGTGATCTGCTGTGGAACGACCCCATTGAAGTAGGTAGCAGCTGTTACCCAGACCTTATTGCTGGTTACAAAGGCCCCCCCCATAACAGATCAAGCTTCAGGGCCACAAAATGTAGGCCCCCCACTGCCCACACCCAGTGCTAGGTGTGGGGCAGATAAAGACTGTTGCGAAGGATCCATTGGGAGGCTTAAAATTGGCTTCTGATTGTTCCTTGGCAAGAGGGGTGTCTATCTGATGACATTTAAGTCATTAAGGCCCCTTTCTATGTGCTACCAGCACAGGGAGGGTGGCAGCACAAGAACGTGCCTTTTCCGTGGTGGCTCCCTGCTTGTGGAATGGCTCGCCTGCCTTTTATTTGTGCATGGATGAGTTTTGATTTTACTGATTGCCTTTACTGTAACTGGCTAGTATTTTTATTGTGTCTAAGTCACTGTGAGTCATTTCCATGAGTAAAGCTAGCTAAATAAAATAAAATAAAATAAAATATCTGGCATCAAATAGAAGCCCTGCTAAAATCTGAGCAATGTAGGAAGATCTTGAAAGGTCCTAGGAAAGCTAGCCAAGAAGGCCAAATCCAGCTCTGGAAGGGAGACTGTTAGGCAGCTGGTATGCCAACAGCATCCCTACTCTGCCTTAGAGGCTCAGTTTCAGGTACTACAAACACTGGAAACAAGGAGACAGCAGGACAAACAACCTAGCAAGGCAGATGGATGCTCAACAGGGAAGAGGGACAAGCTCCCCCCCCCCGCCTTGAATCAAGGAAACGGATGTACACCTCTCCTGACCCAATTGGTTTCTCCCTATGACCTATCCAGGTAGGACCCATACAGCAGACAATAAGAATAAAGGGTTCCAGCTTCAGCAGAAGTTATCTTCTAGGACCCCAAAAGTCCCCTTTTAGAATTAACTCATCCTCCAAAACATGAACGCACACACAGTTAAACTACCCACCTGTGAAGTGACCGTCAAAATAGAAGAGTGTTGTGGCGCCATCCCCCTGGAATTTCCACTCCACACGCTTTGGGGAGCCCTGGTATGCCTTGCAAGGCAGTCGTGCTTCTAAAAAATGTTAAAGGGGGAAAACAACACGGGTAAGCGGGAAGGCAGAAAAGCATCACATTGGGACACATGGATTACCAGGAGAGTCTGGCACAAATTCCAAGAGAAGAAGCATCATCCAAGCTCCAGGAAGTTGCCTGAGACCTGGGTTGTGGGCACCGAAACAGAATGCCCTTTAAACAGGCCCAGAGCCACTGCACCAAAGCCCCAGGAAACAACTGGCTATAATTTTGGCAAAAGAGGCTTTTCTCATGTACTGCAAAGGTTAGAATAATGCTTTTTCCAAAAAATGCACTCTCTGTCTCTCTCTCCCTCAAGGACATTCTTTGGAGTATTCTATTTACAGGGCACTTTTGAGATGAAGATTCACTAAATCAATGGCTTCGTATCTGTGGCTCCAGATAAGTAGATGAGGGTAACTATTGGGGACAAGCTGTCATTTGAGGGATGAAAGTTTTGTTAAATCTGAATCCATCATGTAAAAGAAAACAGCATGGCCTGTGTTTTGTATCACCACATGCATTAATACTTACTGGAAGGCTCATCTGAATTAGTTTTACACTTTTCCTTTTTTTATCCGTACTTTTTGAAACACAAGGGAGATAGATACCCAAGTGAAATCTGCATACGTAAAATCATACAGTAAAAACATGGCTAAAAATAGACATCAATTAGCCATTGTGGAAAGATAGCGGTTGGCATGGAATTGGCCTGGTAGGCAGCGCTAAGGTTGATTGGCTCCCCTAATTAGGCACATACCTAATGAGCATCAGTCATTTTATTATCTTTACCTTAAGGGTATGTTATCATTTTCTACACCCCCCAACACATATATACCATCCTGTCAAAATATCAGTATCTCTTTCAATAATAATAATAATAATAATAATAATAATAATAATAATAATAATAACAACAACAACCACATATCAGGGGGAAGTCAAACTGCTTTTGCCTGTTTTTTGCTGCAACACTTCAGGATTTTAGAAGCAGCTTGTAAAGCATGGAATGGTGAGGGGGAGGGGGACAATGAGTGAAGATAAGTGTTAATTACACGCTTCAAGAATAAACGAGCACACATGGTTTTGCAAAGGGGTGGGGGTGCCATTAAGTCCAGGCTCTAAAATTATCCAGCTGACAAAATGAATTGGAGAAGGTGTGGGAGAGAGAGATCAAAAAGAGGAATACAACATTTTTAAGCATTAGGAATTGGGAAGAAGGAGCCGGAGCTCAGAGGCAGAACATCTGCCTTGCATACAGAAGGTCCTGGGGTTCAATCCCCATGCAAAGCTGTGAATGTCCCATTGCCCCAAACCATTGGAGAGCCACTGCTGCCCATGAGCTAGATGGACCAAGGATCTGACTCATTACAAGGAAGCATGGGCTGGGGGCTTCCCCTGCCTGACTCAGTATAAAGCAGTTTCCTGTGGGGAGCGAGAAAAGGGTTGTGGGCAAGGAAATCCTGCTGTGGGGTCGTTCCAGAGGAATGGAAGCAAACGGGTGTATTGTTGTGGAAGCGGGGAGCTGAGTTGTGAAGATGTTCCTTGCCATATTTGAATGTTGGGGGGACAGGGGGAGGAGAGGGGGGCACCTTGCCCCACCCTGGCCTTGCAACACAGCCGACTGAAGCCACCTCCTTCTACCAGGACAACTGAAAAGCTCTTGCAGAGGGGGAGAAGGGCTGAAGGCAGGAACCGGGGCCTGAGCAATTCAGCAGAACTTTTGCAAGTGAGGCAGGACCAGGGCGGTATCTGGTCTCCACTTCAGGCAGCAAAATGTCTTGGGCTGGCACCCGACACAGGACAGCCTTCCCAAGCCTAGCAACCGTCAGATGTTTCGGATTCCAACCCCTCGGCCTACACGGCCATTTTGTACCAAACTCCCATCAGCCCTAGCTGGCAGCCATAAGCCCAACCAGCATGATGCCGAGGCTGATGGACATTGTAGTCCAACACGTCTGGAGGGAGAAAGCTGCTGTGAGGTCCGACCAAAAGAGCACAGAAACCCTTCGTTGCAAGAGAAGACAGCCATCGTTTTCGGGACTTACCGCTGTTCTCAGGAACTTGAATGAGTGTCTCCTGGCTTGACTGGCCTGATATCAAGGACCCTGTAGCAAAGAGGAAATTTCAGTTATCAAGGCCGTCTGCACTATCCATTTAAAGCGGTATCGTGCCACTTTAAAGCTTCATGGCTTCCACCAACTATTCCCCGGAGCTGTAGTTTGTTAAGGGCGCTGGGAGGTGTTCAGATACCCCTCTTCTCTTCTCAGAGCTACGGCTTCCAGAGTTGCCTGCAAAGGGGGACTGACTGTTAAATCGCTCTGCGAATTGTAGCTCTGTGAGGGCAACAGGGGGTCTCCTAACAACTCTCAGCACCCTGAACACACTACAGCTCCCAGGACTGTTTGGTGGGGAGCCATGGCTGTTCAAAGTGGCATGCTATTGCTCTCAATGTACTAAGAGAGGATTTCCCTTCAGTATTTGAAGACAACAGCAAGTAGCTTAAAGACTAAGTCAGCTTTCCCCCCAACTTGGCACCTCCCATATGCTTTCAAACTACAGCTCCCACCATCCCAGTGGTCATGCTGGCAGGGGCTGATGGGAGCTGGAGTTCATGATGTGGAAAGCCCTTTGATGGGGAACGCTGGATTGAACCTCCCCGGTCTGATCTACCCAGGTTCTCGTGGTCAGCTGGCGTACCCTCCACTGCCCCCCAAAGCATGCAGACATTTCCTAAACAAAATAGGTTGGGAGGAGGGAAGAGGGAAGGCTTAGGAAGACATTAGGAAGAACTTTTGGAGGGTAAGAGCTGTCTGTTAGTGGAACAGACAAGCTTCTAAGGTGGTGGACTCTCCTTCGCTGGAGGTTTTTAAGCAGAGGTTGGGTGGCCATCTGTCTTGGATGAGATTCCTACATTGCAGGGAGCAGGACTAGATGACCCTGGGGGGTGTGTGGGGAGAGGTCCCTTCCAACTCTACAATTTTACAACTTCCTTGCATACACACAAGACAGTCGCCAGCCTTACTCAGGCAGAGAAAAATTACTTTTGCCTACAGGAAGAATAGAGCAGTAAATACTATGACTCAGGGTTTAGTACCGCAACATGAGCTTGGCACAGGTGGGCGGAATCTGAAGTGGGAAGGAAAGGAGAGAGAAAAGGCGAAACCTGATGCAAACGCGTGTTTGATGAAGGAGTGTTCAGTGGAAACAGAAACAGCCCCCGTATGACCAGGTCTCTAGATCCTGTGTGATGCTGGGAAGATTGCTGGGACATGGGCACACCCCTCCCCCTGCCCTGCTACAGGTACATTTATTTCTATTAGGGCAGCTTTCACCAAGCTGGCGCTCTCGGGACATTCTGGACCACAACCCCCCTTCACACAGTGCATCGTTAAACTATGGAACTCCCTGCCACAGGAGGCAGTGATGGCCACCAACCTGGGTGGGTTTAAAAGAGGACCGGGCAAATTCACAGAGGAGAAGGCTACGCTTTGCCTTCACAGTTGGGAGCGTTAAACGTTTCTGAATGCCTGTCACTGGAGGCCACCGGGCGGGAGAAGGGCTCTCGTGCTTGGATCCTGCTCGGGGGTTTTCACACAATGGGCATCTGGTTGGCCACTGTGAGAACAGGATGCTGGAGGAGATGGACCACTGGCCTCTGCTTGGGTTCTTATGTAGTGCATAAGACCTACATATTGTAGATGTCAAAGGCCAGCGTTCATCATCATCATCATCATCACTTTTAATTTGTATTTTAACCCTTTCTATCTTACAATACTCAAGGGGGTTTACAAGCTGAAGAAACAAAAAATGTACAACTTATAACAATCTAATGCAATACAAAAATGTGATTATAAAACTTTAAAATAGGCAACCTACATCAAAAAAGTAACATTCAACAATCATTAGAAAAGTATTAAATAATAATAACATATAAAAGTTAAACAGAAATCCACTCAACAGTTACAATAAATAATTTATAAACTATAATCAATAAAACAATGGCAAGCCACAGTACAGTACATAAAATGATAAGGTTCATCTAGGTTCAACCTCCAAACACTCTCTAATTGACAGGGTGCTCCAACAAACCAGTTCTCTCACTCTGCACCTTCTGTTCAAGAGCATTGCAGAGCCGTCGCACTGGTTCATGTAAGGTAAAAAGGTAAAGGACCCCTGGATGGTTAAGTCCAGCCAAAGGCGACTATGGGGTTGTGGCACTCATCTCGCTTTCAGGCAGAGGGAGCCGGTGTTTGTCCACAGACAGCTTTCCGAGTCACGTGGCCAGCATGACTAAACTGCTTCTCGCGCAACGGGACACTGTGACAGAAACCAGAGCACACGGAAACGCCATTTACCTTCCCGCTACAGCAGTACCTATTTATCTACTTGCCCTGGCATGCTTTCGAACTGCTAGGTTGGCAGGAGCAGGGACTGAGCAACGGGAGCTCACCCCATTGCAAGGATTTGAACCGCCGACCTTTGGATCAGCAAGCCCAAGAAGCTCAGTGGTTTAGACCTTCTCTCAAGCATGAATATGCCAGCCACTGCTCACTTCCAGAAAGTGGGTGGGATGGGACTTTAAAAACAGCAATAACTTGCCAAAGGGCCATGGATGGAGCAGAAAGAGGAGTCAGGAGGAGGTTAACTGGTCTTCAACCCACCTGGTGGAATTTCTGGCTTTGCTAGTTTCAGCTTCACTCCCCCTGCCCCTGGGCACCCACGCACTCATTACTCACTTCACTCACTTCACTCCCGTGTCAGAAGAAACTGACTCAAACCACTGGCTCTGCAGAATGACCTCATTTCCATCCTCAGCTGCTTTTATCAGGTAATTTAGCTGGCAGGCAGTAATTCCCAAGCCAAATGCACCCATGCCCCACCCCTGGGCCCATGAAAGTGCTCAGTTCTAGATAAACATTGTTGTTTTAACAGTTTTCCGGGTAGGGGGAGGAATGCAACAGAGTTTGCATTTTTTCAAATAAATAAGAGATTAGATAGCACAGGGGGAAAAATAAAAGCAGCAAAACACATAATGAAACGAGTGTTTTACAGGATTTACAGAAGCAGTCTTGGTTTCTGATTTGATCCCGGAAGCCTCCTTTTCCTTAGGACATCCCTATCTTCACCAGAGAAATGTTGCAGGGTATGGAGTTATGCAACCCCCCTGAGCCAAGGGAGAGAAGTAACTATATCTTTAGAAGACATCTGAAGGTAGCCCTGTATAGGGAAGTTTTTCAATGTTTAATGTTTTACTATGCTAGAGAGAGAGAGAGAGAGAGAGAACCGCCCAGAGTGGCTGGGGCAACCCAGTCAGATGGGTGGTGTATGAATAATTAAATTTATTAAATTATTAAATTATTACTATTATTATGGTGTTGGAGGAGACTCTTGAGAGTCCCATGGACTGCAAGAAGATCAAACCTCTTCATTCTTAAGGAAATCAGCCCTGAGTGCTCACTGGAAGGACAGATCGTGAAGCTGAGGCGCCAATACTTTGGCCACCTCATGAGAAGCGAAGACTCCCTGGAAAAGACCCTGATGTTGGGAAAGATGGAGGGCACAAGGAGAAGGGGACGACAGAGAATGAGATGGTTGGACAGTGTTGTCGAAGCTACCAGCATGAGTTTGACCAAACTGCGGGAGGCAGTGGAAGACAGAAGTGCCTGGCGTGCTCTGGTCCATGGGGTCACGAAGAGTCGGACACGACTAAACGACTAAACAACAACAATGGGATAGGACATCCTTATTTTCATCGGAAGAATGTTGCAGGGTTTCTTATGCACCTAATAAATTAAATCCAACTAAATGGCATTAGAAACGTTCTTGGTCTTCCTTACCCTAAGAAACACACAACACTCTTGGTTTTTAAAATATTTTGCTCTGTTGATTGCACCCAAGTATCCTGCTCAGGATTTGTTGGTTTTTGTTTTTTTTGCAGGTGTGCGTGTATACATTTAAAAATGTAACAAGAATTGGCTGGCAGAACTGCCTTGCATTTGTTTTATAGGGGTGGGCTGTGCATCTTTTAGAAATAGATGCATTGGTCATTCAGGAAACTTGAGCCAAAGGTCCTTTGGTTCTAAGGCAAGCAAATGGCACACAATGGAGACCCTGTTCTCCAAAAGCAAACGTTCTTAACAGAATAAAGAAGTAAGGGGACAACCAGTGAATCTCTGTTGCCATTTGAAGGGCACACACATTCACAGCTTTGTTAACTCTGCCTGATGCTTTAGTTCTAAAAGCGGGAGGGGGAGGGCTTCTGGCAAAACAAGGTCCAAAAAAAAGCAATCTGTCCCTTAGATAAAATTATCTCTGTAATGCCACAAATGCAAGCACGCATTTCCAGGGGAGAATCTGCAGGCAGGAGCCTGTAACCCCTTCGCTCATTGAGGAGTCCCAAACAAAGTGGAGAGAAGCTAGACTGCATCATTTTAAGGAAATGATGTGCAGCACTTTCTCGTGACTCAGCACCCCACAAACAGCCACACCTGAACTGCCCAGGGATTCAGAGGGTGCCAATTTCAGTTTTGAAACTGGTGGTCCCACCACGATTCCAGAAACAAGAAGCTGGACCATGTTGCTCTAAATCCACCCATCCCTACCAGAAATTGTTTCCCTTGCTTCAAAAGTCACTGCGGCGTTGCAGTTGGCCCAGGATCTGCAAGGCCAGGGTTCAATCCCTACTCAGCCATGAAGCTCACTGGGTGACCTTTCGGCAGTCGCTATCTCTCAGTCAAACCTGCCGGGGAAAAATGGTTTGTGGGAGGACCCTTTTGGTACCTGGAGGAAAGGTGGAATGTAGATGTGATAGGAAATAAGTTTAAAATCATGTCAAGTCAGTTGCAGCACATAAACAGCTCTGCGTCCATCTGAGCTGCAAAACATCTAAGCTGCAAGACGACTTTTGGAAGTGATCTGTGGCACTAGTGCTGGACCTTAAGCCCTAGAAGGGGATTTTATGATACAGAAGCCATTTCCCTGCAGCTGCTTAACTTTGGACCTGGCCACTGTGGAGGAAGAGGCAGAAAAGAGCTACCTATTAACTCACAAGATTGTGAAACAGGAGCCTCTGGAAGCCAGGACTGTCACTCAGTAAATCACAATCCGCATCTACAGTTTGCTGCTGCTTTTCTGCAAGGGGAGGGCACCCACAAAGGCCTGTTGCAAACTTGCAAATTCACTGGGGCAGGTGTAAAAAAGCCCAGCTTGGAGAACCAACATCAGATATTAGTGCAGAGATTAAACTGAGAGACAACCACAAGGATTATACCACCTAAGTTGAAATCCTACAGTCAAATATTTGAATATGGCTTGCAGCTTGCTCCTTTCATCTATCTAGGGCAGTGTTTCCCAACCGGTGTTCCGCGGCACACTACTGTGCCGTGAGACATCGGCTGGTGTGCCGTGGGAGGGAGGCGGGCGAGTCGGGCGGCGAGGATCCGCGTCGAGCCGGGGGCGGCTCCGCGGTGGTGGTGCCGAGCGGCGGGGCAGCGCGCGCAAAAGGGAGGAGCGCGAGACAGCGGAGGAGGAGGAGGCCGGCATGTCCGGGCAGCAGCAGCAACAGCAGCAGCAGCAACTCCCGCCGCCGCCCCCTCCTCCGCCCGCTATCGCCGCCACCACCACAACAGCCGCCGCTGCCTCAGCTGCCGCCGTCCCTCAGTCCCTCGCTCTGCTGCCTCCTCCCACCCCGGCAAGGGGGAGGGAAAAAACTTTCACTTTTGTGCGTCCCTCCCGGCGTGACGCTGCGCGCTGACGTCACGGGGCGGGGCTTTAATGGTGGTGTGCCGCGAGATTTTTTTCCGGTAAACAGGTGTGCCGTTGCCCAAAAACGTTTGGGAAACACTGATCTAGGGTTAAGGGGAAGGGAGGAATTTGGGGTGAGGCACAAGTTCAGTAGTAAGAGAACTTGCTTTGTTCCAGATACTGTCAGCAGCATCTCCAGCTAAAAAGGTCTCTGGTAAAAAGTTCAGCAAAGCAACTTTGGAAGAGCTGCCATGTTATTAGAGACAGTGACCTGGTTCACAGGTAATGCCAAGCCAAATTATGGCTTAATGTGAACAAGCAAGCGTGGGGGATCCCAGAAAAAAGTTTGCAGCTGCTTTGCTCCTCACCTCTCATAGTAGGAGAGTAGCCCATGGGTTGACAACATTTGAGGCCGGGCTACTCTATTTTTGAGCCTTTGGATCTGCTTAAAATGGGGCAGCCGAGTCACTGTACCTCCAGAGTCAATGCCTGTACTCATCCTGAGGAAAAAAACGAACTACGGAACTCCCTGTCACAAAGAAATAGCTGTGGCGAAAGAACTGAGATATTTCCAAAGAGGGATGAGACATAGAAAACTATGTCAGTAACTGGCTTTAAGGGGATTACATCAATTCATGGGATGGGAGTACATTTTTGGCCTATAGCTCCTCTGATGGCTGGGGCTGTTGGGCGCTGTGGTTTAAAGCATATGAAGGGCAGCATTCGAAATTTGCCAGGCGCATTTTGTACCTGGCTATCGGCCATTTGTGATGTAGGGAAGATGCCTAGGCAACAACAAGATGGTCCCTAATGTCTCCACCATCTGGAGGTGGATCCTTGGATCTTTCCTGTTTTCACATAGTAACAACACATCCTGTAGAATTCCATCCATGGTATTTTATCTGCACAATCATAACGACTTTCAGGAACCAGAAAGCCCTATTGAAAAATACGACTTTCGAGCCGTTTGGTCCCAAAATGGCAACTAGACATTCCGTTTTGGAGATTATAACCCTGGTTTAAGGACCCATTTGGCACCTAGCTTATACAGTATATCTGAGTTTCTAATATTGCTGAAGGGTGTCAGGTGGATAAAGGCCGACTTAAGGCCTTGTCAGCCATCTTGAAGCAGCCTTTCCCCCAAAGAGGCAAGGTATAACTATTTTAGAATGGGGGGGGAAATGTTGTTGAAACAAAAAAGGTGTTCTCTTTGTACTTGGCTAATAGGAAATATAGACCACTTCATTTAGTGTACATTTGTAGCTGTCAGCAGGTGGTCAGCTGGAAACTGGATGGTAATCCCTTTGGTAGGGTTTTGATTTACCTCAAGGATAAAGACCAGCATGGTCAGGAATGATGGGAGCTGGAATCCAGCAAGACCCCATAGATTCCTCATTAACCATCTCTGCTGCCCTACAAACCCTTCCTTTACAGAGCTGAATATTTTTAAATTAGCAACGACCAAAACAGCGAAAAAATGAGGCAATCCTGGTGCCCTGACAGGACTTCTTGGAGTACTCATTCAAGTCTTCAAAACCAGTTTCCCCAGAGTTTAAAACTCCTTCCGACAGCGACTTTATAGAGTCGCACCCTCATGCTTTCATGGCATTAGAAGCACTAAGAGTCACCAAGGTTTGGAAAAGGTTTTACTCTGCCTTTCATAGTCAATTAAAGTACTTTTGATTTTGGGTCGTGGAATGAAACTCCCAGCCTGGGTTTTAAAGCCGAGTCACAGTAAGCCTAACTGCTTTGCTCGATGCCCTGGGCAATAAAAGGCATGGGGAATGTATGCAGCTCTGGGGTAGGGCAGATCTGCTTTGGATGCGGATGGCTCTGGGTTCAATTATCGTTATACACATTTTTGTGCAGATGCGGCACCCCCAGAACATAATCGCCCCCATTCAATACCCATTAAAAGCGCCAGCAAACAGCACAAACAACTCTGAATCCAAATGGGAAGGAAGGATCCCTAAAGGGAAGGGAGGAACATAAACATTGTTAACACAGCTGGATGGTCCCTTGGCTACTAAGGCCAGATCCAGTGGAAGATCAGTCAGCTAGCTAGCCAGCCCTTAAACAAATTTGAAGTGGGGGGGGGGTACACCTGAGGCTATTTAGTTAGGGGGGGAAATGGAGACAATAGAAAACCTTTTTTGAAAGAGAGATATTTTTATTCCTTAAATCACATCCACACCATACATTTAAAACACATAGCCCCTGCCCACCCCCCAGCAGGAATCCTGGAAACTAGTTTTTAAAAGACGCTTCAAATCGTAGCTCTGTGAGAGGTAAGCTACAGCTCTCAGGATTCTTAAGAAGAAGCCATGTTCTTTAAACATACAGTGGTACCTCAGGTTAAGTACTTAATTCGTTCCGGAGGTCTGTTCTTAAGATGAAACTGTTCTTAACATGAAGCACCACTTTAGCTAATGGGGCCTCCCACTGCCGCCGCGCCACCAGAGCACAATTTCTGTTTTCATCCTGAAGCAAAGTTCTTAACCCGAGGTACTATTTCTGGGTTTGCGGAGTCTGTAACCTGAAGCGTATGTAACCTGAGGTACCACTGTACAGTGTAGATGTGCCCACAGAATGAGCTGCAATTCCCAGAGTGGGTTAGCAATCAATCCCTCCTCCAAGGGAACACTGGGAACTGTAGCGCTGGGAGGGGAACAACCCTCAGCAAACTTAACAAACTATATTTCTTAAGGTTCTTTGTGTTTAAAGTGACATGATACTGTTCTAGAAATTTATAGTGCAGGATGCTGTATTGCAGCGATGTTCGCGGTCGGCCACGATCGACAGGTAGATCTCCTGTATGTACCTAGTAGATGGCGCATTATTCGTGGTTGATCGTGGGCAAGTAATGTCCCCGCCTCCTACGAAGTATTAGGAATGCGGAAGTAATGCTTGCTGTAGTGCTGTGTGCAATAGGGATCGTTGCTGTTTGTGGCGAGCGTATTTTCTCATTCTCCCCAACCCCCAGCTCAACAACTCTGGGCGATCCTCCCTAAGAAACACACGCTCCTTCTCCCTCCAATGACAATGGGTAGATCACTGCCAGTTATTTTATACTGGGAGTAGATCGCAATCTCTTGGGAGTTGGACGTGCTTTATTGGATCGGTCGGATGGGCTGTCTAGGATGATGGTCCAACACTGGCAAGACCAGCTCAAATATTTGATCAGTGATACAGCCCACAATGAGAGAGAGAGAGAGAGAGAGAGAGAGAGAGAGAGAGGGAGGGAGGGAGGGAGGGAGGGAGAGGGAAAGAGATCCTTCTCTGTGTAAAAAACAACCAAACAACCCTCCCCAGACTCAATTGCAACAGAGGAGCTTGGTAGATAATTAATCCACGGTGTTAAACAGTCCAACCCAGGCTATTTATTTATTTAAAATATATCCAACCTCTTGGACCAGCAAGGAAGAAGAAGAGGAGTAAGGCTGAGGAGAGTCACGATCCGGGAAATGCAACTCCTCTATGAGGAAACGCTGCTGTATTTGGGACTTTTTAGTTTAGAGAAAAGGCGAGTTAGAAGTGACGTTTATAAAATTATCACAACATTGAGAAATTGAAGAAAAGTGTTTCTCTCTCTGTGAACGTCCAATGAAGCTGAATGCTGGAAGATCAGGACGGAATAACGTAATTCTATGAAACTCACTTCTGCAGGAGGCAGTGATGGCCGCCAACCTGGATGGATCTAGAAGAGGATTGCACAAATTCATGGAGAGGAGAGGAAAGGGCTATCAATGGCTACTAGACACAATGGCCAGGCTCTGCCTCCATGGCTGGAGCCAAGCAATACTTCTGAGTCCCAGTTGCTGGAAACGACATGACAGGGTATTTGCTCTTGGGCTCTGTTTGTGGGACAAACAGGTCCCACTGAGGCATCTGGTGGACCACTGTGAGAACAGGATGCTGGCTAGATAGGCCACTGGCCTCATCTAGCAGCCTCTTCTTATATTCTGTTCTAAATCCAACTCCACACTGTCCCCAAACATAATCTTGGGCACCAATTCTTCTCCACTCTCCAAGATGCAGAAAACCACTAGATATGGCAGAAATTCAACTATAAGCAGAGCAAATGGTGCCCTCCAGATGCTTTATTAGACTACATCACCCACCAAACCCATCCAGTAACAACTGCACTGGACTACCTCCTAAGGGGAGGGGGAGGCTGATGGGAACTGTAGTTCAAAAGGGCCAAGCTGGCTGGAGGCTGTACCCCAAAACATCTGGGGGCACCAGGCTAGTGCAGGTTGAGCCCCTGTAGTTTTGCATTCATCGTACATAACCCCAGAAAACTGCCGTGCTGCCTGACTAAAGAATGAGTGAGCCATACTGTGGAAACACCTAAAACACAGAAAAAGACTCACTTCCTCTGTAAAGGACAGAAGGAATCTATCCCAACATGAGCCTCTGGAAATAATAGCCTAGTCTCCCAAACAGGTTTTCACTCATTCTGAAGAATCCTTTGCCCATCACCAGCGGAGAGGGCCACACCTCCAAGGACCGGAAGGGATATTGAGAAGGCAGCAGGAGGAGGAATTGTGACTGAAAAGTGGGGTGGGACGGCCTTTGTGAACTGGCTTACCTCATAGGGTTGCTGTAAGGCTTGCTGAGGTCATGTATACCTGGCCATTTTTACCTACCACAGGCACATTGCGTTTCTCTTTCAATGCATGAATCATCAGACTGCTTTGTTTTATATTTTAACATTCATTGAGGGGGGCTGGACTAGGTGACTCTCAAACTCTACAATTCTGTGATTATTTCCTTTTTTATTTCAATCCCAAAGGAGCTCAAGGTGGTGGCATCCATAGCTTTTTTCCTCCTCCCCATTTTACCGTGACAACAACCCTGTGAGGTAGAGTTTGGCTGAGCAGCAGGGAATAGGCCCAAGTCACCCTGTGAGCTTCATGGTCGAGTGGGGATTAGAACCCTGGTCTCTCAGATCCTGGTCCAAACACTACACCACACTGGCTCTCGCAGATTAACATTACACCTAATAGTCAGGTGCTTGGAGCAAAACAAAAGATGGATAGCTTCCTTGCCATTGTTTGAGCTTCCTGGAAGTAAGGGGTGCCAAAGCCTGCTCTAGAATTTGGAGTCAGGCTGTGGGAGGAGGCTGAGAATGGCATCAGGCTCCAGAGACCCACCCCCACTGCCAGGCAGAGTATGGTACCCCGAAGTCTTTAGAAAACATCCTGTAAAAATAATATCAATTACTTGTTTCTCTCTCTGGAAGGCGCTTCATGAGGGGCTGCCTTTAAGGTCTACTCAGAATCACAAGCAAGCCCAGAATGCAGCTGTTGACACAGACTGGTGGAAAAGGCACATTCTGCCAGTCTAAAACAACTCCACTGGCATCTAGTTCTGGGCAAGTGTTGAAGTTGTTTCCTAGAGTCCTCGCTCCACATTTTCCTGGCCTTCAGAGCTCAAGAGGTTGGTCATCCGAGAACAGACCTTTTCTCTTCTGGCAATCACCCTGTTGATGGAATGATATCCTCCAGCCTGTGGCCTACTCTGGAAGCCAGCAAAAGACTCTTTCAGTTGCCCCATCCTTTTATAGTTTCCCAATACCTTAAACATTATCAGACGCAACTGTTGGTTGCAGAACCATTTTATTGCTATTATATTTTTACCTTCCCTATGATGCTGCTTGTGTGTTCCTTTTTAATAAAAGATCATTGTAGGATTTCTGATTATCTTAAACTACCCCGAAAGTTTTTAATTGATTCCCTGCCTGCAAACCCAGATTGAGGATTATATGTTTATTTTACTTATTTATTTTTATTTCACAGAATTTGTATACTGCCTGATTGTTTTTTTAAAATAAATAAATAAATAAATAAATAAATACCAAAGCAGGTTACAAAAAGAATCAATCAATACAACTGTTTGTAAAATCAAATAAAACACTCAAAAGGTTAAAATGAGCGATGAACTAAAAACACATCAGCATTCTATGTATCTGGGTAGACACGTGTAAACAAAGATGTTTGCAGCAGGCGCAGGAAGGCCCCTGCCTGAAGTCAATAGGCAGGGAGTTCCAAAGTGTGGATGGTGTTGCAGTAAAAGATCGATTTCTTACAAATGCGGTATTATGTAGCACCTGTAACAGCGCCTGTTCTGCAGACTGAAGCAATTGCATGAACATATATGGGGCAAGGCGATCTCACAGCTAAATCAGTCCCAAGTTGTTAAGGACTTTGTCTACCAATAGCAACCAGATCCAAAAAGCAGCATTCAATAAATAATTCTCAATTTCCACATCTCATCTCTTCCAGATTTAAGAGAGCCCTCTGCAGTCGCCTTTCCAGCATCTCCCCAACCAGAATATACAGAAACTTTACAAGCACCCCCCTGCTTGCTTCTAAAACTGATCTTTGCTTTTGCTCTCTCTCTCTTTGGTCAATAACTATGCCACACACACACACACACACACACACACACTCTCTGCAAAAGCACTCAGCGGGAGTCTCTGAGCCAACAGATAACAGGCATCAGGTCCTCAGAACAGATCACGCCTTTATTAAAAGCTTTTAAAGCCCAGTGCAAGATGGACCTGTTTGGGTAGCTTGAACTGAATAGATCAGGGCATGGGGCACCCTGCCAGCTCACCGCTCATTAAATCCCGGGGTGTGGTTTAAAAGAACACAGAAACATGATTCTGCTTGCCTTTACACCTCCTCCTGACAATCATTTTGTCAAGAAGGAACAGAGTATAAAATTCAGGGCTGTACATACTAAGTAACAGCCAAGACAGACCAGTTGTGTCTGCAATTCCAGCCTGCGAAGGAAATTAGAAATAGACAGCTTAGGAAGAAAACAGTACATTTTGGTGCCAACACCACACACCAGGAGTCCTAGGCCTAAAGAAGTAGGAATAGCAAAGCAATCTACTCCTCCAAACCTCTCCCAAGGCCAGCCCTTGAGAATTAAATATATTTGTACACATACCAGCACAGGCAAGAACGAAAGGAACAGCAAGTCTAACTTTCAAACAATGATTCAACAAGGAAATAAATTCTCTCATATTGGAAGCACGGCAGGGCAACCACCATTTTAAGGCTTCAGCAACCAAGAGAGAAAAACCGAAACACCTTTGGAAGTTTACAATTGAAGTTCTACGAACTCACATGGCATCACTATCTAAACACGAACTCAGCTCTATATAAACTATCCGTCCATTTATCTGAAGCCAAAAAAGAAATGGGCGGTTGTGTGAGTAATTTAGCTGAATTAATATTAAAAAGGTACAGTTTCTATAGGCTCAAAAAACAAATAACTTTCAGAACAAATGATAAAGGACCACAGAAAGGCAGAAACCCAGGAAGATATACAACAAAGAGTTTAGTGCTTTTTTAAAAAAATTGGCCGTTTTATTACAGCATAAAGGTTTTTGTGGACTTTATCAGATGCCTAGAGCATGACCCTCTGCTATTAGGACAAAGGTTGAAGGGAAAAAGCAGTCAAAGGTTCACCTTATATTTACTCAGGATTGCTAATATGATGTTGGGATGATCAGCTACTGCTGCCCTAAAGGGTCCTTCTGCCTGCATTTAAGCACTCACTGAATAGTCACAAACTGTATTTTTATATTCCACAGCTATTTAAATCCAACATTTATTTTTCTCCTCTTTACATCCGTACATCTGAGAATCACACACCATGCACTGAGGTGAACTGTGGTCCCCAAATCTAAGCACCGTAACAAAAGGTGTGATTCTTTAAGGTACCACAAATCTCTTGGGGCAGACCCACGACATCATACATTTAAAGCACGTGGTATCCCCCAAACAATTCTGGGATCTGTAATTTCCATCTCCTGGAACCACAGTCTCCAGCACCCTGAACGAACTGCAGTTCCCAGGATCCTTTGCTTGCACTGTTACAAATGCACACACCTATCCCTCTGGAGAAGATAACAGAAAGAAACGTCACACTGTGTATTTAACAAAACTACACAGGCTTCTTTCCAACCTACAAAAGGGGATTAACACAGATGATTTAAATACAATTTCCCTGTCTCTGGATGCAAACTGGGGTGTGCATACTTTGTTGAGAGAGCATCCCTCCCCCACTCCTGTTTTAACTCTATGGCTCTTACTCCTGAGTAAACAGAGAAGATGGCTGGCTGGCACAACCTGCAACGAACCATGGTGGGGGAAAATAAGCACTTCTGGGAAATGTGGGGTGTTGGCTTGAGCCAGAGAGAGCCTGGCAGTAACTCTGCTTGCTTTCCCTTTCCAAGATCTGCTCGATCTGTTACACAACCCACAGGCAAGGTTTCTTTTGCCAGGGGGAGGAAGGGGACAGAAATAATTAATATTTAAGAAATTTCATCCATACAACCACAGAGGTCACCAACAGGAAATGGCTAGGAGTGGAGAAAGAGGAAAATGGTCAGTGTAAGGACTAGAAAACTAAAATTTTTTTGCTAGTTTTCCGGGCCCGATCTCCGCAGCGTCCCGAGAGCTGCTGCCAGTCAGTGTCGACAATATGGAGCGAGATGGACCCCAAGGTCTGGCTGCAAGTATAAGGCCGCTTCCTCTGGTCCTGAGCCCCACCTGGGAGGCTGCCCCAAATCTCCTTGCAGCCCCACTCACCTGGGAAGTTCCTTCCAGCCCCCCAGCCCCTCCTGCACCCACTTCCTTTGCCTACTCACACAGCCCGGCGCAGAAGCAGCCCCACCAAAGCCAGCCCGTCGCCGCCACCGCCATTGCCTCCTCCGCCGTACAAACCGACTGAGCAAGGCCGGAGCGCAGCGGCGCCCAGGTGAGCAGGAGCTCCTCCCGGATTGGCTGAGCGGGACGCCCCGCCCCGCCCGCACAGGTGAAGCGCACCGCAAGGAAAGGCGCGCGGAGGGGGGCGTGGAAAAGACTCGCCCCGCCCTCCTGGCCTCCTCCTTGGAGTTTGGAGGAGGGGGAGAGAGACATCCTTTCCACGCCCACCCCCAGCATCGTCAACTTGGGCTTTCCCGTCCTGCAAGGTAGCAAAGGAAATGCAGGATTCAACCCCCACCCAACCCCACCAGCTTTGGGGCAGGTCTACACCACGCCTGCAAAGTGCATCCAAAGCGCATTTGGAGCGCATGACCTCCATCAAGCAATCCTGCGAGCTGTAGTTTGTCATGGGTGCTGGGAATTGTAGCTTAGCGAAGGGGAAACTACAGTTCCCAGGATTATTTGGGAAACCTCGGGGGGGGCGGATTAAATGTGCAAAGGTGAGACAACTCTTTTTTTTGTTTCCTTATTAAGCTGATGTGGAGGAGGGTTTCAAAAATCTAGGCGCCCCGATTCTTCCACAACCAGGAGCAAAAAATAAATTATGAAAATCTTTTCACCTAGCCGCAGAGTTTAGGATATTGCTCCAAGTGTGCGTGTGCACTCATATTCAAGTACAGTATATTCCAAAAGCTTGCTTTCATAGGTGTAGCCAGGATTTGGGGGGAGGGGGAGCTGGACACCCACCTGTCACCATGGCTGGCTCTGTCTAGCTGATTTCGAACGACGTATGTCAACAACAATGTAGATTTGTATTTTAATCAGTTTTCTGTTCAGTGGTGATTTTAATTTTTTGAAAGTTTGAAATGGTTGTTTATAGCTGTTTCTACCAATATTTTTACAGTAATTGCTTTATTCTTTTTGGAAAGCAGTTTGATGTTTTGTTTGTTACAATCAAACAATGTATGTATAAGTTTTATGAAATAAAATGAGTAACCACCAAACCAAAGGGAGGTGTTGGTTTTTTAAATACTGGTCTACAGAAATCCATGATTTATATGCTGACTTTTCTAAAAGGTCTCTTTCCCAAATCTTTGAGATTGTAAGTATTTTAGGTTACCAGTAATAGCAAATTCAGCCAGGAGAACTATTCAGGTTTGGAGCCTCACAGGTGTGGGAATCTTAAACCCTTCACCCCTATTGCTGCCCGACTCTGGATTGAGGGTGAGGTGCCTGCTATTTGCATCAGAAAGACCACTCCAAAGGGACTCAGTTCCCCCACCATGGTATTCATGTTTTACTTAAAATCCAATTTGGTGAAGAATTCTTAATTTGCTCTTAGAATCTATCAATCGGGATTTGCTGCCCTCTGGTGGCTACTGTCAGTCACAGGCCACTGTGAAAAATGAAACCGTGGGCCAAATCCGCAGCCCTCGGAGGTGGCGTGCTTTCTTTTTTAACATTCGCTTATCGAGGTTTTCAAAGTACTGACAAAATAAAATACTCCAGGGGTCCCTGTGCTCAACAGATCTTGCTTCCCCACTAGGATTTCCAGGGAAGCAGACACGGCTCTGTATCTGCAGCTTCCAGTATCAATCCCCCAAACTCTCACACACAGTTCTTCCATACACAACCCCACCTAGGATGATGTGCCATCCTTGTCTCTATGGTAATCCCTTGCACATCTTATATTTCTTGGAAGTCACCCAGAGTGGCCAGCGCAACCCAGTCAGATAATAAAATTGTTGCTGTTAGTATTATTATTATTTTCATACTTAACTGGTCAGCTAAGGCCATTACCTTAACAAAGGGACTGGCTGGGCTGGTTTAGCAGCCTATTCTGCTAGATTCTACTATGCCCTGAAGATCAGGTAGATTAGAAGAAGCTGGAGACCTCTTGCTTTAAACAAAACAAAGCATAGGAACATAAGATATGGCCCGATCACTGGTACATCTAGCCCAATGTTCCCTACACTGACTGGTAGAAGCTTTCAATGGTTTCAGACAGGTATCATCTCCACCTCAAGATGCCAGGGACTGAACATGGGACCTTTTGCATGCAAAACAGATGCTCTATCCCTGAGCAATAGCCCTTCGAGGGGAGCTGGGTTAATCTATGACACCATGCCCACAAATTCTGAGGATTTGTGGGCATGGTGGCCGGGGCTCAGAAAGGCAGGTTTATGCCATGATAAATATGCTTTCAGGTGACACAAAATCTACCCCCTCCCGTTTTTCGCAGTTGCTGCAGACTAGCATCAACTATCCCTCCAGAACTGTTATCCTTTTCCAGCAGCATGACTGCAGAACCTAATACTCATTCTGCATTTGTATGAAATTAGGGTTGCCATATTTCAAGAAGTAAAAACCAAGACCCCAAAAATGTTGAGCTTTTCCCTCCTGCCTTTGAAATCCTGGTAATGTCTGGAAGGAACTGGACATATGCCAGCCCTATAAAAAATCAAGTAAGAAAGTGAATTTTTAGCATGACAGCACTCAAACTTTGGAATCCCCTGTCTGCTGACATCAGAAGAGTGCTGTCAAAATACTCTTTTCGGCCCCCTGCTTAAAGCGCTTTTGCTAAGGCAAATCTGCCCAGATACATAGACTGTTGACATGCATTTTAACCTGTTTTTAGTTTGCCGCTGGCTTTAATTACTTTTTTTTGGAATGTTTCACATTGCTGTTTCTACTGATAATTTCAGTTTTTTTCTTTCCGTAAACTGTATTAGAGAGCTGTTGGGTTTTGCTTTTTTTATTCAATCAAGTGGTATATAAAGGTTTTGAGATAACTAAATATAATCCTTTGGTCCTTTTTATTTTTAAGTATCATGCCAGAGGTATACACCTAACTTAGGAAAAGAGACCAGTCCTTGCCCCAAGGAGCCTACAGTTTAAATGCCTGTCAGATGCCATTGGAGGGATAGCCCAGGCAGACTAAGCAGGTTTTGAGTCTCCGGCCAAAGAGGGATGGGCGAATAGAGAAAAGCGGGGGGGGGGGAGAGAAAAGGGATGAGTTGTGGGGGGAGGAGGGTGTTTCAAGGGTTGCAGGCTGGCAGAAGGCACCAAATGAGCTGCGCTGGTGGACTGAGCTGACCGCTGCAGAGCTATGAGCCCTGGTAAGAAGGGCAGAGGCCGCCCCTGGCCCAGAGCTCTACCTGTCTGGTGGATTCTCCTTGGCTGCATAACAGGTACCAGGCAACAGGGATGGTGCAAAACAAGGGAGGTGTGTTTTTTTCTTTCCAGGAGTTCAGGGGGAAGAGAAACAGCCTCACTGGGGGAACAAACCAAACTGGGCAGGCAGACCAAGCGGGGATATTTTTGGGGTCCCCGTCCATTCTGCTTGGGTCAAGTACAAACCATTTAAAGCACTTTTAATAGGCACAGTTGGTGCTAAGAACTATAGGTCTGAAAGGTCAGCACCCCCTTAACATACTCTGGTTCCCAGGAATCTTAGGGGGAAGCCATGACTGTTAATAGCAAGTTGTACTATTTCTCCTCCCCCCACCCCCGGGTCTGTATTTTAATAGATTTGTTTTTTTTACACTGTTGGAATCATAGTTCCATTACTTTTCAGCTACAGTGGTACCTTGGGTTAAGTACCTAATTCGTTCCGGAGGTCCATACTTAACCAGAAACTGTTCTTAACCTGAAGCACCACTTTAGCTAATGGGGCCTCCTGCTGCTGTCGTACCGCCAGAGCACAATTTCTGTTCTCCTCCTGAAGCAAAGTTCTTAACCTGAGGTACTATTTCTGGGTTAGCAGAGTCTGTAACCTGAAGCGTATGTAACCTGAAGCGTATGTAACCCGAGGTACCACTGTATAAGCTTTTATGTTTTTAGCTATGGGTGTTTAACGGTGTGGGTTCCCCACCCATGAGTTGCCTTGAGTCCTGGAGAAAAGGCAGGGCGTAATTAAATGAATAAATAAATGATTAAATACAATATTGTGAAATAAGAGTGCTTAAAATAAATGGTGTGGTGGGTATCACCTCGGTCTGCCTGTCTGCTTGCAGGTTTTACAGTGTTGGGGCTGGGGGCTGGCTTACAGCCAAGGTAGTCCTGATAGCATTTTAAAAAAATTTAAAGGGTGGCAGATTTGGATCAGGGCCACAGTACTGAGAAAATTCAGGGTTAAGCCTTTACCCGATAGAAATCTTGCTTCTTCATCCATACCAATTAGCAGCTTGGGAGGGTGGGTACAGTCCCTATTGGGAAAACAGTAGAACAATAATGGTTTGTTAAAAAGGCCCATCCCTGCCACTGTGGCCCTAATCCAACCCACACCCCTTATTTTTACCAACAACATGGTCACAGAGAAACAATTGGTTGTTGTGACTGGTGGGTTTTTTCCCTCACACACACTCAGAATCCATTTGTTGAAAGCTGTGAAGGTGCCACACACAGCTTAGAGCCAGTGTGGTGTAGTGGCTAAGAGCGGTGGACTCGTAATCTGGTGAACCGGGTTCGAGTCTCCGCTCCTCCACATGCAGCCGCTGGGTGACCTTGGACTAGTCACACTTCACTGAAGTCTCTCAGCCCCACTCACCTCACAGGGTGTTTGTTGTGGGGGAGGAAGGAGAATGTTGGCCGCTTTGAGACTCCTTAGGGTAGTGATAAAGCGGGATATCAAATCCAAACTCCTCCTCCTCCTCCTCCTCTTCTTATTCTTCTTCTTTGGGGGCCACCACAGAGAAGGCTCTCTCTGCTTGAACCACCCCCACCCCCTGAGCATATGAGGGTGGCAGAACTACCAAGAGGGCCCCCTCTGCTGATTTCAGCACCCAGGAGGGTCTGTGGGGTTAGGGGGATAGGAAGTTGCTCCTGAGGAACTGGTACCGACTGCTATCTTTGCAAACATGTTGCTCAGAGATTGGGGGGGGGGGGTAATGGAAGCTGCCTCAGCACCCAAAGGCTCTCACCGCTGTCTCTCAGGCACGTCCCATGACATCACTGGGTCCTTCTCAATTATCACCAATTACCTTGAGGAGATGTCACTGTTTCAGGCAGCTCCAATTAATTATCTAGCCTGAGAATTCAACCCGGGGACAGTTCCCATTCACTGCAATGCCTTCACACTTCGCCTGGGGGAAGGAGAGAGGCAAAAAGAGAGAGATCCCTTGGGAGTGGGACACACAGTCCCATTGTTCAGGAAAAAGCTACCGCCCCCACCTCCCACCCAGCCGCTCAGTGCTCAGGCCTTTGGAGAAAGGAAGTGAAAAGGTCAGGAACAGAGTCTCCCAGACTCCCCTTGGCACCATCTCTAGAGTGGGTCTTCAAGAGAAAGGAATGAGCTGTATCTGTCCTCTCCCCAAAAAGGCATTCTGTTGCCCCCAAAGAGCCCCCCACTGTCATTTTTTAAAAATCTACTTACATTTCCCCCCCATTGGCTTCACCTGTGGGTCTTCCACTGTGATGCCATGGTGCCAAAAGTTTGGGGTGGTTTAGTTGTCCCCAGCATGTCCAACAACATTTGGAAGACCAGAGGTGTCCCACTGCTGTCCCTTTATAACATCTAGTTATAGGCCTTGCCCCCAACAAGTCTCTTTTCTTGCAGGAACTAATGACTTCTGAATTGAGCCGCGAGAAAAAAGGAGGGGGAAAGGAGGGGGAATGATAATCTTTAAATGTACAAAGTTGAGAGTGGTGTGAATTCCAGATCTTTAAACACAACCTTCGCCAGCCAGATGTTCTTCCGATGTTGTTAGAACCAGAATGACCATTAGCCCCGACCAGCATGCCCCAAACCCAAAGGGCACCAGGTTGGCAAAGGCTGCTTAATAGCTTTAAAAGAGCCTTGCCGAATCGTAAGAACGTAAGATGAAGATGCTGGATCCAACCAGCCGCCCTTCCAGGCCAGCATCCTGTTCTTGCAGTGGGAAACTTTCAAGGAGGACCCAAGCATAGTCTCTCCATCATGGCCAGCAGCTATTGATGTCCTTCTCTGTCAGTACGTCCCATCCTCTTTTAAAGCCATCCTGTGCCAGGGAGTTCTACAGTTTAACAATGTGCTATTTGTCCACGAGTTCCAGTGTTAGGAGAGAGGGATAAATGTCAGATCAAGCCTTGTGTAGTCTAGCCTTCTATCCAAGGCATTCAAAAAGCCAGCAAGGCCCAGGGGCAGTGGAAAGGTCAATTTCTGAGCATCCCTGACCCTCCTTCTCTCTTTCTCAGTCTCAGGCGCTGTGAAGGTCTCCGTGGTAGCTGATAGCATCCAGGTTGTACAGGGAGGAAGTGCCCTCTTGCCATGCTCTTTCCGCACCACAGCACCCTTGAACCACCTCAATATCATATGGACCATCATTCCATCTGCGGACCCCAACCGCCCTCAGCAGGTGAGATCAAGCTGGGGGGAGGGTCTTTCCCCAACTCACCCCTTTTGGAATTTGCAGAGGTTTCAGGTGCCTGTGATATTTTTCTAACATACATCATTGAGGGCAAAGACTTGAATCTCGCCATGATGGCTCTGAGGCTGATGGTGGCCCTTGGAATAGTATAGTGGTACCTCGGATTAAGTACTTAATTCATTCCGGAGGTCCGTACTTAACCTGAAACTGTTCTTAACTGGAAGCACCACTTTAGTTAATGGGGCCTCCTGCTGCCGCCGCTGCACAATTTCTGTTCTCATCCTGAAGCAAGGTTCTTAACCCGAGGTGCTATTTCTGGATTAGAGGAGTATGTAACCTGAAGCGTATATAACCTGAAGCATATGTAATCCGAGGTACCACTATATAACTATATTTCTAATCATGACAAAAGGAGAGGCAGCGTCATCTAGTGGTTAGAGCAGCATGTGCCAACCTGAAGCTCTCCAGATGTTTAGGACCACAAGTTATTCCTAACCAGTATTTTGCAGTATTTATGCATTCCTCCCAAGTAGGAAGTACTCTGTCTCACATACATCCCACATCTCCAGAGAGCAGGATCAATGTCTCCAAGATGCTCTTCCAGCCTCTGGGTTTCTCTGTCTGCTTCTGTCCCAAAACTGCCTCTTCCAACCTGAGACATTCAAATCACTCTCCAGAGAAACTGCCAACTGTTTCCTAACCATTAGGTCCCCTTTGGTGAAAGATCTGCCAATCAGCCTTGGTAGGGTTGCCAGACCTGACCTGAAATCTCCAGGTTTGCCTAGCCCCCTTCAGGTGGGACGGCTTGAATCTCCAGGTGGGCAACAGTGCCTTTAAAAAAAACAACACTTTTTAAATTATTTGGAAGACTGTGCATGCAGCTTGCAAGCTTCAGCTTGGTAGCAGCCAGCTGAAAATTGCTGCACGGGCTCTCCAGGGTCTTCCCTCCTTGCCTCTCCCAGTTAACCTCCGTCTCCAGGGTTCAGTGGTGGGAGGGAGTGCAGAATCACCAGGTGCCACCCTAGCTCTCAGGTTTGGGCCATAAAATCTCAGGGTCTGGGATGCTACTGACCTAGCAATCCATTGACAAGCAACATCCTGAACAAAAGGTAGTTCAAGTCCTCTAACAGGTGCCCAAGAAAGCCAAGGCCCAGCATAACCAAACAGAGAGTCTAGACTTTCACTCATCTGCCCACCTTGAAACTGCCTCAATGTACTGTCCTCTTAACTTCACTCTCTTCTCTCGCTCTGAGCATCCTTGGCCTATCATCTCACTTGACCTTCTTCTGCTCTGCAGGTCCTTGCCTACGAGCAAGGCGAGGTGGTGGAGAGCATCTCCCACTACACAGGCCGGGTGGGCTTTGCTTTCTCGCCCACCAAGAGCGCCACCATCATCCTGAATGACACACGGAGCTCGGACAGCGGCAGGTACCAGTGCAGTGTGATGAACCCGCCAGACGCTGCCACGCCCAACATTGGAGTCATCCAGCTCACTGTGTTTGGTATGGCTGCTCCCACATCCTTACTCTCAGCTCCTTCACAAGCACGAGACTAGGCTTGTCTCTTTCCATAAACAACAACAACGGTATTATTTATACCCCGCCCATCTGGCTGGGTTTTCCCAGCCACTCTGGGCGCCTTACAGCACATAAAAAATGGTAAAACATCAGACATTAAAATTTCCCCAATACAGGCCTGCCTTCAGGTGTCTTCTAAAAGTCAAATAGTTGTTTATTTCCTTGTCATCAGATAGGAAGGTGTTCCACAGGGTGGGCACCACTACTGAGAAGGCCCTCTGCCTGGTTCCCTGTAACTTTGCTTCCCGCAGTGAGGGAACCGCCAGAAGGCCCTCAGATCTGGACTTCAGTGTCCAATGATGGAGGTGGGGACGCTCCCTCGGGTATACTGGGCCGAGGCCCTTTAGGGCTTTCAAGGTCAGCACCAACACTTTGAATTGTGCTCGGAAACGCACTGGGAGCCAAATGTCTCAGATGTGGGGAGCAACCGTGCTGTGTCGGTTCTGCCATGGATGTCAGTTAACCTAAATCTAATGATGAATCACCTGACCCTCTTCAAGAAAACCTTTTGGTGAAATTTATACCTGGGTAGCTAATTGTGATGCTAGAATACCTCCCTCTAAAATGAAATGGGATGACATTATAAATTAACTGGTCCCTGAAGATGCTTGGACTTGGCTGTTGAAGAATGTACCCAGTTGGTCTATTAGGGCAACGCACCAACCTTTGGTCCTCCAAACCCACCTGCCCTCTTTCTCACAGCCAGCCCAGTGGTTGCCTTTGGGCATCTGCTTCCTTCTCTGTTGTTGCAGTGTTGCCTTTGTAGATAAAACTCAAATTAGACCACGTTCTTTCTCCCAAAGAATCCTGGGAAGTGTAGTTTGTTAAAGGTGCTAAGAGTTGTTAGGCAATCGCAATTCCCCTCCCAGAGCTACAGTTCCCAGAGTGGTTTAACAATCAACCCCTCCTCACAGGGAACTCTGGGAATTGTAGCTCCGTGAGGGGAATAGGGATCTGCTCGCAACTGTCAGCACTCTCAACAAACTATAGCTCCCAAGATTCACTGGGGGAAGATATGACTGTTTAAAGTGGTGTCACAATACTTTAAATGTATGGCACGAATGCGGCCTCAGTTGGCTCCATCTACCACTGGTCTCCTTGCTTTCTGACCTCGCTCCCACCGCCCTGCAGTGCCAATGTGCACCAGGCACCGGACTAATATGTAGTCATTTGCAAGAGAGCTATCTTCATAATATATTTCAGTGGTGTCTCAGCCCTTGCAGATTTCACAAGATCTATCCCAGGCTTCCTCAACCTCGACCCTCCAGATGTTTTGAGATTACAATTCCCATCATGCCTGACCACTGGTCCTGCTAGCTAGGGATCATGGGAGTGGTAGGTCAAAAACATCTGGAGGGCCGAGGTTGCGGAAGCCTGATTTATCCCAATGCCAGTAGTAAATGCCAGAGATGTACAGTAATTCTACTCATGCAGATGTTAATTTATATACTTTGGTCTTGTCTTAGTGTTAACAAGTTTTCTGGAACATAATCTTAGACAAAATGAAAGAAATAACTGGATAAATTTTTTCCCCAACCAAACAAATTCAAATAATTTTTTTATGGGACACCTGAGCTGTAAACCGTTAATACCAATTTATTATTTATTTGCTATAGTTAGAATTTATTTGCTATAGCTAGAAATTGCACAACTCCTCACTCCCAAATCACAGGCTGGTTAAGAAACAGCTCCTGATCAAGCCAGCATTTTCCTGGAGGTTATCAAAATGAACAAATCAATTGAAAAATGGTATTGGCTGGTTAATGTTTAGATAACGAATTTCAAAACAAAAGCAAGCGATATGTGTTCCATCTGTAATATTTGTTGTTGTTGTTTAGTCGTTTAGTCGTGTCCGACTCTTCGTGACCCCATGGACCAGAGCACGCCAGGCACTTCTGTCCTCCACTGCCTCCCGCAGTTTGATCAAACTCAACTGTAATATTACTTTGGGTTTTTATTCTGGTTAGCATATCAAACATTTGGTTTTCATTACCTTTTATTTATTTCTATTTCTAAATATTGCTACGCCTCTACATCATCTTCATTTGGAACGACTTCATTATGGTCATCTTTAAAATATTTGCGTATTTAAAATATGAGCAGAAATATCTCAAGAAATGTGGCTTGTGGGTCTGAACTGGACTTCCTGTTCTTCTGTGTCCCTCCCCCAGTGCCTCCCTCTCGCCCCAGGTGTTCCAGCGAGGGCGATGGCGAGGAGGGCGGAAGCCTCCAGTTCTCGTGCACCGTGGATGAAGGGATGCCCACCCCCACGTTCACCTGGGAGAAGATCCCACCGGATGCGCAGCCTCTGATGATGAGCTATGAAGGTAACAAGAAGCCGAGAGAGGCGGCATTCAGCCTGAGACAGCTTCTGGTCCCAGTACGAGTAGGGCAAGCAGAAAAAAGATGGGAGGCCTTTTAATTAATTGAAGGTTTGTAAAGGGATGTTATATATTGTTGCATGCACACTAACGGCCAGGCTACAAGACTCTCCAGGGGTACCTGTGCTTAGCCAGGGTTCAGTTTCCTTGGAAAGGAGATGGTGGTATCTTTAAGGTGCATGGTTTTCTTCACACATATATGCAAACCCCAGCGTAGGAGGGAGGGACTCGCAGCATCAACACCCCAACAAATCTTGCTTCCCCATTAGGTTTCCAGGGGAGCCCCCAAGTACAGCACGGAGCACATACCTCTGAGTCTCCAGCTTCCAGCATCAGCCCCAAACTTGTGCACACAGCTCTCTCAAACGCAGACCCTTTTTCTTGGCCTATTGTTCCCCATTATTTTCCTCTTTTTTTGGTTTTTCACATTAAAATTTTACAATCACATATCCAACATAAAAACAAGATTCCAATGAATCTCCTGGACTTCCTTCCTCCCCTTTGTGGGTCCTATTGTTAATAATTCCCTCCTGAATCTTTTATAATAATCCAAATATTTTACCTCTCCATTGTGTCCAAAATTCACCATTAAACTACAATATTTTAGCTGTTTGCAATGGCTTATAAGATAAAATATAACTTTTCCCCATTCTTTATTAAAATTTTGGTCTCCCCGATTTCTGGTTCTTCCGGTCATTTTAGCCATTTCAGCATAATCCATCAAGTCAATCTGTCATTATTCTCTGGTTGGGACTTCTTTCCATCTCTGGGCCAATAACAATCAGGAAGACCAAAATTTTAATAAGGAATGAGGAAGATATTATTCTCCATTCGAGGATGATGTGGTATCCAGCTAGGTGAGTTGGGAAAAGACCCACCCATTTGTCTCTTCGATATGGTAAATGGCAGCATTTAACTGGCCACCCTAAGCAAATATCCTTAAAAAAATGGGATCTGGTATTGGTTGGTCAGCAGCTATTAGCTTCCAAGGATTACTGGATCTCGGATCACAGGCTTAGAAGGGACCAAGGGAGTCATCCAAACAGACTACACCCCCCAAAAAAACCTATAACAATATTTTTGTTGTTGTGATGATTATTAGTTGTCTAACTCTATTAAAAATCAATTTAGAGAAGTACCACACAGGGATTTTGTATTGGAGCTCCCATACACCCCCACCACTGACCATGCCAGCTGGGAGTTGATGGGAATTGTAGTCTAAAAAACATCAGGAGGGCTGCAAGCTAAGGAAGACTGATTTGGAAGATGAAACGTCCAAAAGTGCTGAATCCAATCTATGCTACAGATCCTCCCTTGTTCTTAATACATACATGCACACACACAAACTTCCCATTGCCTCATTATTCTGGGAACAAGAATGCATCTGTTGCCATTTTTAGACATACATCCATCTCAGCCAAGCTTTGAAGAATTCTCCTAAGGGGACGCAGTGGCGGGTCAGCTCCTGTTCACATTCATGTAATACAGATGAGGGTCCTATGCTGATTGTGATTGGGGGTTGGGGGGGAGGAGTTACTTCCCATTGCTAATTTCCCCTTTCTCCTCCGGCTCCGGCCCTCTCGTTGGGCAGATGGCAAACGTGCCCTCCTGACACTGCAAAACCTGACGATGCAGGCCTCGGGCCTTTACCGCTGCACAGCCTCCAACATGCTGGGCTCCACCTCCTGCGTCCTGGAGCTGCGTGTTCATGTCAGTGAGTATCGCCAGTGTCTGGAAAGGGCCGGGGTCTAAGCTGGTGCCCTCAGCTGCAGATCCAGAAGATTCACATGGCATGGCTTCATTGTACCAAGGCGCCCATCTCTGAATGTGCCTAGGCCTTCCCCCGATGTACTTGCCTATATTATTATTAACTACTATTGTTGGTGTTATTACAATTTATTACCTGCCCTTCAACCTGGGGTAAAGGGAACCCTGACCATTAGGTCCAGTCGTGACCGACTCTGGGGTTGTGGCGCTCATCTCGCTTTATTGGCCAAGGGGGCCAGTGTACAGCTTCCGGGTCATGTGGCCAGCATGACCAAGCCACTTCTGGCAAACCAGAGCAGCGCACAGAAACGCCGTTTACCTTCCCGCTGGAGTGGTACCTATTTATCTACTTGCACTTTGACGTGCTTTCGAACTGCTAGGTTGGCAGGAGCTGGGACCGAACAACGGGAGCTCACCCCGTTGTGGGGACCGACCTTCTGATCTGTTAAGTCCTAGGCTCTGTGGTTTAACCCACAGCGCCACCCGCGTCCTTCTCAACCTGGGGTGGGTGACGACAACTTAAACACAATTCTTAAAAACCATTTGGAATAGGTCCTAAAAATATGCATCCCAGGTGTTAGCTCTGCACAGGTAAGTGGAGTTAAGATTGCAGACAGAGCTATGGATCAGGCAGGCTCCCAGTTCAAGCTCTGCTGCCGCTATCCAAAGGCCCCCATCTTTTTCCTGCAATAAGGTGGGGAAGTTCCACTCTCCAGAGTTTAGGACCATTCCCAGTTACCTCTTCTGTACAACTGTGAACTCGGTCCTCCTTGAGATCTAGAAACCCTACTAGGCTTGGTTGTTGCTAGCGGCAAGACAGTGGCCTTCAGCCAGCCTTCCCCAACATGGTGCCCTCCAATTGCTCTTGACTACAATTCCCATCAGTCTCAGCCAGCAGGGATAACAGGACTGATGGGTGCTGTGAGTGGCCATTCTCTCATCCCGTTTCCTTTGCTGTATTCCAGCCTCACATGGCACCACCTCCCTCGCAGTGGGGATCAGCCTCATGCTCACGATGGGCCTGGTGCTGATGATGCTCTTTGCACTGGTATTGTGGCTGCACCATCAGAGCGTGGAGAAGCAGAGAGAGCTGGAACAGGACAATGCACGGAAAAAGCACAGGTAAATCAATGCAAGGGCCAATGTGGGCTAGCATGCATCTTGCACTAGGATCACTGCAGACCTCTGAATTGCAGCCAGGAAATACCTACCATGTGGGGTATTATACACAAGGTGCATTCGTACCATACATTTAGGCCACTACAATACCACTTTAAACCATCAAGGCTCCTCCCCCCCAAAAAAATAATAATTCTGGGAGCTATAGTTTGGGTGCCGAGCGTTGTTAGGAGACATTCCCCTCACAGAACTGCAATTCTCATAATTCCCCTCTGGGAATTGTAGCTTTTCAAATCCCCTCCACACCTTTCAAGTGCCTCTCCCTCAGAACCTCAGGCCTGCACCACTCACCTCCAAGCTGATAATCCTCTCCACTCCTTTTGAAGTGCCTCTTCCTGCATCTCACCCTGCTCATCTTCTAAGCGGTCCACTAGGTTCCAAGAACAGCCACTGCTCTTGCCATTCTTCAGACCACCTGAATAAAGCTTGTGAAACAGTTTTGGGGGAACCCCCTAGACTGAGCCCTAGTGTTTCAAATGTGGCTAACCTTGGCTGTTGCTCCACAGGACAGACAGCTTCACGTTGGGGCGGCTGATAGTTGTCAAGAGTCCTTCTGGAGCCAACCCTGCGTCCAGCCCCATCACCAAGCCCCTCTGGATCTTCACCAGCTCCACTCCCAACACCACCTATGCCCATCGTGAATGGAGGCCCGAGCAGGGGAACCTCAGCCAGGCCACACTTCCAGGCGGCCCACGACAACCCTGGGGGAGATGGAGAAGCAACAGCCTCTCTGAGGAGCAGGGATCTTCGTCCGGAAGTGAGGAAGGGAAACAGCCAGGTCCTTTCCCAAAACCCAGAGGATTCCTGGTCTAGGAACACCCACAACAGATGACCCTCTGCGTGGATAAACTCCACCTGAGCAAGGGGATAGAACTTTAGGGCTGGGGATTGGAAATTGCCCTGGGAGAGCCCTACCCCAGAGATCTGACAAGTTTGGGGCTATGTGTGGATTCTGTGCTTTAATAGCAATCATCATCCCCCCAGACCTTGCGCTTCGAGTTATTTTGATCATTTGGCTCAGGGAAACGGCATCAGCTGGGTTGGTGCACCTGCAGAAGCACTTGGTAATGGTTCTCCCATTTTATGCAAGCCAAATTATACTGGGTGAGAATATAATTAGCGTAAGACACAAACACACAAGTACTTTGTATGCTCTGATCTCCAACAATTTGGTGCAAGGGTTGTGTGAAATTTCCACGTCCTTAGCTAGTGTCCTGGAGTAGAGAACGGCTGTGGGGAAGGACACATGCTGCGCATGCAGAAGGAACCAGTATCAATGTCTGGCCTCTCCAGCTAGAGCTGGGAAATGTATTTGTTTACTGCATTTATAGCACACCTTTTTCTAAGGAGCTTAAGGTGGTATACATGGCTCTCCCCCTCTCCTCATTTGATCCCCACAAGAACCCGGTGAAGTAGGTTCGGTTAGGCTTAAGGTGGCCCAGAAAGTTTCATAGGCAAGTGGGAATTTGAACCCTGGCCTCCCAAGGTTCTAGGCCAACACTCTAACCACTATACCACACTGGTGTATGGTGTTATAACAACAACACTGTTGCAACCACTTTGGTTCAGACCATGACCTGGTAGTGGGTCATACAACCAAGGGTTGTCTAGTCCAACCCCCTGCAATGCAGGAACCGCAGTTAAAGACAGATTGCCATCCAACCACTGTTAAACTTCCAGGATAGGAGAGTCCACCACATTTTGAAGGACTGTTCCACTGTCAAGCGGCTCTTTTTGTCAGAAAGTTCCTCCTGATATTTAGTCGGAATCATCTTTATTGTCATTTGAATCAGTTGGTTTGGCTCCTGTCCTCAGTGGCAGCAGAACACAAACTTCCTCCATATTCCAATTGGTAGCCCTTTGGATGTTTGAAGATGGCTATCACATCACTTCTCGGTCTCATCTTCTGGCAAAACATCCCCAAACTCCCTTGGCCATTCTTCACAAGGCTTTGTTACCTTGATCAGTTTGATTGCCCTCTTCCGCAAATGTGCCGACTTGTCAATATCCTTCTTCAATATCCCAACCCACCAGTTCAAGGCCAGTGCTCTAGGGCAGGAGATCTCTCCAGCTGCTTCACCAGTACTGCCCCATATTTTGGCATGGCCAAACTCAATGTCCTCTCTACTGCTGCAAGAGGAGACTTGACACTCATCCGCAAGCCAGAAGACAGAACAACCCCCTGCTTTTCCGTTACTTTATTTTTTTAATCCAGACTTATTTTTAAAAAAAAAACCAGGGGAAAAAACAAAAAAAGAGAGAGAGAGAAGCATCACCCCAACCAGCTGTCCAATCACCTGAGATGGGAGGACAGCTACTGCTGCTCTCAACCCACACTCACCTCCTTGGCAAACAGCTTCCATGGCAAGAGAGCAACGTTAAATCACCTTCCAGGGTGTGGAGCAAAGAAAGGGGGAGGCTGTGGCAGGCTTGTCTTCAGTGCAAGCCCAGACTCTCGGGAGGGTTTTGAGGGCCACATCAGACCTGCAGCTGTTTGAGTGGAAGCCCAGAGGCAGAACTAGGTGGCCAGCCTTGAAGGGGAAGCGCGTGTGAGGCTGTCACTGCAGTGTAAAAGTTTCCTCCTACTGGCTGGTTTGGGCTGGAGAGCCACAAAGCAGGGTTGGGGGAGAGGAAGACTCTCAGCTCTCCACGCTCACAAAGAGTAAAGTGCCCGGAGATGGGCAGTGCTGTGGAGGCAGGGCCTATAGGCGGTGCGAGGGAGAAAGGGGGGACGTGCAACATGTCTACATAATATCGCATGCACGGACACAGCGGGAGGTGTGTCGAGCGCACAGGTGGGAGGTGCTGTTCAAAGGGAGGAGAGAAAGAAAGAGAGAAAAGGCCGCGACCCTGGAACTGATTAGGGTCGTATCAAGACAGAGGACTGTGTCGAGAGGCAGCGTCTAAGCTCAAGGGGGCAAGCCAGGTCCCGGGCCGTGAGGAAGAGCGCTGGGCAGAGGCAAGTGTCCTGAGCTGAGCCCAGCCCAGCTCCCTGGCCCGGGAGCAACAGCGCTGCTCACTGGGTCTGTACAACAAGGACAGGGGCCTGGCGTGGAAGCACCGGCGAGGCACAGGACCCCCGTCGGCTGCTGTGCCGGAGGAGGAGGAAGAGGGCGAGGAGGGCCCTTGGTCAGTGGTGGCTTATCAGTGGCTGTCCTTGATGATGACCTCCACGCCGTGCTGCCGCAGCTGCGCTCGCAAGATCAGGTTCTTGTTTTTCAGGTCTTCCACCTGCAGAGGGAGAAAGGAAGCAGGGAAGGGCCTCAGCTCCGTGGCAGAGTGCCTGCCTTGCATGCAGAAGGTCCCAGGTTCAATTTGAAATCATTTTTTTAAAAAGCATTTTTATTTGGTTTTACATGTACAAAGTTATAAAAATCCAAATATATGTCCATATACAGAGATTCCCCCGAATATCAGGACTTCCCCCCACCCTCTCCATTGGGTCCCATTTTGAAAATTTAAAACTGCATATTCTTCCATATTCTATTATATCAATCCACATTATCCATGGTAATTGTTGCACTACAAGTGAAATCAAAATCCTGCCAATGTTTCCATCTGCTTACAGTGGTCTCTTAAGTAGCTTATAAATTTTTCCCATTCTTTTATAGAGTTTTTGCCCTCTTAGTTTCTGAGTCTTCCCGTCAGTTTTGCCATTACGGCATAGTCCATCAGCTTGGTTTGCCATTCCTCTCCAGGTTCAATTTGCAGGCAGGGCTGGGAATATCCTCTGCCTCAAACGCCTGAGAGCTGCTGTTGCCATCCAGTGTAGACAATACTGAGCTAGATGGACCAATGATTTGCCTCAGTATATGGCAGCTTCCTATGTCCCTACATGCTAAAGGAAGGGCTGCAGCTCAGTGGAGAGCATCTGCTCTGCATTGAGAAGGACCCAAGTTCAATGCCCAGTAGCATCTCCAGGGAGAGACGCCTGCCAGAAATCGCTGCCAGTCAGTGTAGACAATACTGAGCTAGAAAGACGAGTGGTTTCTCTCCGCACAAGGCAACTTCCTATATTCCTACACATACATAAAGGTAAAGGGTCCCCTGACCATTAGGTCCAGTCATGGCTGACTCTGGGGTTGTGGCGCTCATCTCGCTTTATTGGCCAAGGGAGCCAGTGTACAGCTTCCGGGTCATGTGGCCAGCATGACTAAGCTGCTTCTGGCGAACCAGAGCAGCGCACAGAAGCGCCGTTTACCTTCCCACCAGAGCGGTACCTATTTATCTACTTGCACTTGGACGTGCTTTCGAACTGCTAGGTTGGCAGGAGCAGGGACCGAGCAACGGGAGCTCACCCCGTCACGGGGATTCGAACCGCCGACCTTCTGATCGGCAAGTCCTAGGCTCTGTGGTTTAACCCACAGCACCACCCGCGTCCATACATACATACATACCGCTGCAAGCAATAGGCAGACTCTTCTGGAAGAGCCCCTGCCATGCCAGTTCCATCCCCTTAAGGAGCTC
Source organism: Podarcis bocagei (assembly GCF_964188305.1). Lineage (NCBI taxonomy): Eukaryota > Metazoa > Chordata > Lepidosauria > Squamata > Lacertidae > Podarcis > Podarcis bocagei. Next base: position 27,370,770 of record NC_138142.1, on the reverse strand, counting down.
CCCCACTACTTCTCCCCTTCTGGTAGAAAAATACCCACACCCCGCCCCATTTCTAGCCAACCTTACCTGCTGCCGCAAGACCTCATTGTCCATCTGTAGCTGGTCCAAGCCCTGCAGCTCCTCAGAGAGACGAATGTTGCTCTGCCGCAGCTCCTGGATGTAGTCACAAGCTTTGGAGAGGATCCCTCCTTTGCTCTGCAGTGAAAGCGAGTGATTGAGCTGGGGGCCCAGGGGGGAGACTCCAGGGTAGTACCAGCCCCTGACACTTCAGGTGGGAACACTTGGCAGCTCATGGCTGCCTTCTCTCTTCAACCCCCTCCCCCTTCCACCCATCCCAGTGTGCTATTTCCTTGAAGACCGGAAAACTGCCTCCTCCTGCCTAGAAATGTTAAAACCAGCACAACTTTTGTTGCCAGGTGCTGCAACAAGTTAAGGCAGGTGTAGGAGAGGAAAGACACCCCTGAGCAAACAGGGAACCAAACAATTCCAGGTGAAGATGGAAGCAGGGGATTCCTTCTGATGGGGGGTGACAAGACAGATCCTGGGGTCGTTTTTTTAATGATTCTATTCAAAAGCTCTTATAAACCACTTACATGTTTTAAAAAGCTTTGAGTTGTGAACAACAGAAAAGCAACAGAATTAACAGAAAAAATACAACCCAAAACAAACAAAGCAGCAGCAACAAACCTTGTAAAAAGGAATTTTAAAAGGCATTAAAGGGATTGAAACACACAAAACAGGGTACAATATTCTGGGGTCAGGGAAAGTCTGGGCAAACAGGTCTGCTTTTACAAGGCATCCAAAGCAACTGATGGCTGCTGCTTCACCCAACGGCTCCTGTTTTGCACCTATATGTTTTTTAATCCATGCACATGCATACAGACTGCTTGATATGGACACCAACATAGGTTACTAAATGCCAAAATGAATGATTTCCTTGATGTGCAGAGTAGAGTTCTGGATACAAGATTTTGAAGTTTGGTAGGCAGAATGTTTGAGAGGGTGCTGAGCTCAGGTAAGCTCCCTCAGGCAGCGCCCCTTCTGGCCTTTTTGATCCCTCAGTGATGTGTCCACCATTTTAAGATTACCCAGAAAACCCTGGTGAAGTCAACATGGCATCAAGTACTGTGGAAATTAGAATGGCAAGCAGCTTCACAGATGCATCAGCTGACACTGAGCGAGCCTGAAGTCAAGGGCTGGCACCCTGCTGGGGCCTTTCTGAAACTAGGCCCAGACTGTCTCTGCTCCTACAGAAGGCCAGTTCAAGCCCCCTTACCTGCCCAGACTTGGTGTTCTCCATGGAACAGTCAGGGATAATCTTAGACAGCTGCACAATCCAGTTGTTGATCTTGTCCCTGCGCCTGCGCTCCACTGGAAGAGATGGAAAGATAAACATCATAAACAGAGCCTGCTGGATGAGACCAAGGGCCCATCTACTCCAGCATGCTGTTCTCACAGCCGCCAACCAAATGCCTCTGTGAAACTTGCAAACAAAAGAGTACTCTCCATTCCTGTGGTTTCTAGCAACTGGTATTTGAAATCATGACAGCCTCCCAGCATCACTATCATGCTGAGTACCCATTCGTAGCCTTCTCCTCCATGAATTTGTCCAATCCTCTTGTCCAGTCATACAATTTGGTGGCCGTTACTGCCTGCTGCGGGAGTCAGTTCCATAGTTTAGCTATGCCCTTTGTGAAAAAGCACTCGGTATTCCTCAAGAAGAGCCTTTTGGCCAGCCCAAAATGACTCCCTGCCTCCTGGCCTACCACCGGTCATTCTACAAACACAACTCTCCATTTAAGGTGGCCAGCCGGGTCCCACCTCTTGACAATTATTACCTGCAACTGAACACAACTCAAACGCTTCAAACGGCCTTACTAGTTTTTCCAGAATTTTAGCCAGTGTTGGAAATACTTTAGAACTCAGAATAAAATCCCTGGACGATGAGATGTGAATATATAGTGGCATATGCAGTGACATCTTTACACCCTTAGAGGATTTCTTTAGAGGCTTTCTCTTTTTTTAGAACATACCAGACAAGATAATAGATGCAGTGGGGGAGAAACAGGGTATGCTGAAGAGGTTGTGAGCAAGATAGTATATATGGGGGTCAGGAGAGAGAACACGACTCTCCTTTAACTTCAAAAGGAAAAAGAGAAAGAAACTGGGTTGTCAACCGTTAAAACAAATAATTAAAAATTGCAAGAGGCAGTAAGTACAGCAGCTAGGAAAGAGCAATTCATCACTAAAACCATACCAGTCAACCTTGGCCATTGCTGCCCTCACCAAATTACTTCAGACAGGGGAGATCCTCTGGTGCACAGGAGCACATTGCTGCTGTGTTAAACCTAGAGCCCAGCAAACTTTACCACCACCCAACTTTACTTTCCGAAATGAAGAGGAGAAGGAAGGCAGCACCAAAGGTGGTAGGATTCAGAGCATATGGAGAAGTACAAGCCTAGTTTGGAAGCCATGGCACATGTAGAATACATCACCAAGTCTGCTCCCTTTCCCTTGTGTTTCTAGATTGTGAGCCTGCGGGCACGGACTGCCTTGTTTTGAGTATGTAAACTGCTCTGGTAGTCTTTCTGGCTGGAGAACAGGCCACAAATACTGTCTGGTTTCACATGAATTTTCTTCTTCTTAAATATTTCTGTTGTGCGCAAATCTATCTCAATACATACAAGGTCTCAGACCTGCTAAGAATTCAAACAAAATAATAATTGAGCATGAAGTGGAAGAATGACTGGCATACTAGAAATGTGGGATGTGGACCAGTCTCTTTCAAGATGCTGAACAGATTGCAAGGCTGCAGTACGCCCTGCAAGAAGATCCTCCTACAGAGGGTTGCAAGGCAGTCAGCACTCCAAGCAACCTCTCCTCATGGAACAGCGTGGCTAAATTCAAGGATCACGTTTGTTAGCAAAACAGTTCCCACTCACCTTCATTGTGCTGCGCCCGACGTTTCTCATCTCGGGTCGTTCGTGGAGCTTCAGACTTCCTAATGGAGTCAAAAACACAGAGTTTGGCACTGGGTTTCCCCTTCAGATTTTCAGAGACAGGAGGAGACCCTCAGGAGCCCCCCTTCCAGGCTGGGAAGCCATCGGACACTCAGGGAAACTGTGCCCCACCCCCGAATAAAAGAGGAACTTTAGAGACTGGTATGTGACAGGGAAAGAGAGCACTCACGGTGAGTAAGGGTGAGTCCTGGGTGCAATGGACCTCTGTGTCCCACTTTGCAGAACCTCCTGTGGCGACATCATGACAAAAAACTGCCCTGTGCAATTCAAAACAAGACAGAGTTGTAGAGAAGAGCAGCACAGCTCTGAAGGAGCTCCCATGAAACCAAACAGGTGGCCAAGCTGCTCTAGTTCTAAAGGGGTGGGTGGGAAAAGTGGTGGTGGTGAGGATAATAACATGACTGCGTAGCACCTTCACATCTGAAACTGGGTTTCCCCGAGCTATAGAAATGGGAGCTTGTTTCCCGAAATCTGTGTCCAACCTGTGTAACCTAGACTCCTAACTTCACCACTCGTGCTCTGCGACAACAGTTTTAGATGCGCAACGTCGTTCCGATTCATTTGCACAACCTGAGATGGCCAAAACGGCTCCATCTTGACATGGAAAATCTGTAGCGAGCACAGAGGTGGGAGCAACTCCATTTCCCAGGGAAAGGGGCTAAGTAAGTTGAACTTGCCAGCTGGCTCCTGGGAAGGGGAGGGGAGGGGTGGCTCTAGTTGTCTCGCAGGTAGCCCAACCCAACTGACCTGTGCCAGTTGGCGTCGCTTGCCCCAGCAGGGCATCTGAGTTCTGGGTCGTCACCACGGCTGTGGCTGTGGTCCCTGCCCCGGCAGATGTGCTGGTGTCAGCCACTGCAGTGGCAGGGTAGTACGTGTAGTGCGTCTCCGTGGTTGCAGCTTCTGTCTCGACGGCATCTTCGCTGGTGAATGCGCCCTGGATGACAGCCTGGGAGGAGGAGAAGAGAGGAGCCTCCTTCAGATACATCTACCTCAACAAATATTTGGGCAGGTATCCATCTCAGGCAAAGACAGAGAGAGAGAGAATGGTGTTATTCTCTCAGGATGCTCCTCCCTTGAGATGCTCTTCCTACATTGCTTGTGTATTGAAGCCCAAGGCACAAGTGCAAAATCAGCGCAGGAGGGTTCACAACCTTCAGTCTAGCACAGTGGTTCCAAAATCTTCTCAGGCAACCACCCCCTTGGTTTCATAAACTCATCCCTAGTCTCACTCTACCCTACTCTATAAAAGCATCATTCAAAACAGAAGTTTGGACAACCCACTGGCGAAGATAACACACACAAAATTCAAAACAGTAGCGATTAATTGTACATTTGTTTTCCAAAATCCAATTAAAACTTATTTAGTTGAATTAATGCAACAAAATTGAGGAACGTGATCCAGTGATACCCTTCACAAACACCCCAACAGCATCACAACTGCCTGGATTGAGCTGCTTATACCTTCAAAGGTACCTTAGATGCAAGAAGTGAGGGGCAGAGGCAGTTATTTGATATTCAGCAGCCTGGTTTTATGAAACAAGCTTCTAGTCCTTATGAGCTATGGAAAAGCCAAAGGGAAGGGGAGGAGCTAAGAAGGATTCCTTGTCACTCTTTGGGTGCTTCCAGGAGGGCTCTTTCTGTTGGTCTGGGGGTGCCACATGCCTGCAAGATTTTGAGAGTCCACACAATATAAACAGCGAAAATATGCCAGCCTGTATCCCCACCCCCTATTTTAGTTCAGATATACTATTTCCAGGGAAAACCCAGTAAGAAGAAAAACTTCTCTTGCCAATGACCTGTTTGCAAGATCTCAACAACCCATTTATGAATTAAGCCCCACCTGGAATCACCCTTTGGCCCTACGTATTGACTAGCAGATGCTGAATGCTGCAAATGCACTAACTACATGCAGCCGTACCTAAGTTATTCAAGCTGCAGAATTGGGGTGAATGTGCCTGCAGAATATCCACCTCCTGCCCATAAGCCTCAAGGAGCCTGTTTCATCAGCCACAAACCATCCGGGGCCAGAGGAGCAGAGCTAACAGCTCAGCCAGAAAGGATGACTGCATAGAGCAGATTGGCAATGTCACCATTTCCTCCGCTGACTCAGCAGAACCCACCTGTGTCATGGACTGCGTTGCAGGATAACCGCTGATAGCCCCAGTCCCCTCGGTCTGCCCATCCAGCTGCCCCTCAGCTACCTGAATCACTCTGTACATCAGCTGGTGAAAAGAGCAAAGGGGGGACATTGTTAACAGAGCAAGTGCTTAGTGGTGAGAACAGCCTTTGCCAATCTGCCCCCCTCCAAACCCTCATCAGCTCCAGCCAGAAAACGCAGGTTCAGAGTCCTGCTGAACCATGAGGTTGACTGGGTGAGCCTATGACACATGATTTCACCTAGCTACTTTCTTGCAAGGGGGGAACATAGAAAGTTGCCTTACACTGAGTCATGCCATTTGGTCCATGTAGCTCAGTACAGTCGTACCTTGGTTCTAAAACAGAATCCGTTCCGGGAGTCCATTCGACTTCTGGAACTGTTCGAAAATCAAGGCATGGCTTTCGATTGGCTGCAGGAACACCCTGCAGCCAATCAGAAGCCATGGAAGCCATGCCAGATGTTCAGCTTCTGAAAATCATTCCAAAACCGGAACACTCACTTCCGGTTTTTGATCGTTCGGGAGCCGAAACATACGAGTTCCAAGGCGTTCGGCAACCAAGGTACGACTGTACTGTCTAAACTGACTAGCAGCAGCTCTTCAGAGTTTCAGGAAAGGGTCCTTCCCAACCTTGCCTGCAGATTCAGCCAGGAATTAAATCTGGGACCTTCTGCATGCAAAGCACATGTTCTACAACTGAGTTATGGCCCTTCCCAAATGTGCAGGGGAGCAGAAACATCTACACCATGCTGAGCATTTTGAAGGAGGGGCTGGGATATTACAAATGTACTGTATTTTTCTGTGTACAACACAACCCCTATTTTGGGGGACTCAAATTTATGAAAATGGGGGAATATGACCCCCATGTAGAAGACGACCCCCATTTTTTAACATTATTTTAGAGTAAAAAAACCTAGTCTTATACACGGAAAAGTATGGTATTTTTCTTTAAAAATTAAGACCCCCATCACTTCCCTGAGCCTTGCTGGAAATAACCCCAAGAGCTAGCAGGACCATTGCAAACCATTTGGCTTGGCCTCTTTCTCCAGGATGCAGTCCCGGGATGCCCCCATAACTGCATTTGCACAAGAGGCAGCTCATGCATACAAGGGGGAACACACAGGCCAGGCTAATGAAGGGGCTGGCAGGACCAGCCTGAGAGGGTACAAGTCCCTGCATGCCAGAGACAGGGAGATACCCTGTGCTAAGTCTCTTTATGCTTTGGTCACCTTGGACTTCCAGAAGGTGGAAGGATGGAGCACTTCAGCAAAGCAAAGATGGGGGTCTTCCACATACCTCTGGACACACTGGACAAGGCAACACAGGCGACCCATCCCCATTTTTATGAACACCTGCTGTTTTAGTCTATTTTTCAGAAATGCTGGGACACGAGATGGGGTGTGTGTGCTGAGTTAGGGGTGACGTAGAGAGAATAGATAGTGGGAAGAACATGAGAATAACAGTACTGGATCAGGCCAACGGTCCATCTAGTCCAACATCCTGTTCTTGCAGTGGCCAACCAAATGCTTGTGAAGAAACCCGCAAGCAGGAGACAAGCACAAGAATATTTTCCCTTCTTGTGGCTTTTGCGGGGGTACTGCTGCCTCTGACTGTCAAGGAATAACAGAGCCACTATACTTCACACCCACCAACCCACCCCAAAGGAAACAAAACCAGCGGCACGAGGGGGATTCGATTAAGTGTCTTACCTGAGTGCCCCCATTTTCTGTCCGGAAGACATATTTGATGTTGGGATCTGGGAAGGTAGCAGCTGATTGAATGCTAGCAATGGCCACACTGGTGGGATCTTCGCCTGTCGCCACTGCCCCTTAAGGAAAGAAGGGAAGGGGATGCCGCCCAGGGAAGAGAGATGGACACATTTGCTCATTAAGCGTTGCCCAGGCAGGAACATTCTCCACCCACCCGCACAACCAGCGGAGCACTGTTCCAGAAGATTAGAAGGGAGTGGAGGGGAATCTCCACTAGCAGATCACCGTTTAGCTTTTGGGGAGTGGGAGGCCGGAAGCAAGAGCAGCAGGTGTGGGTGGGTGCTCACCTTCCTGGATTTGCACAGTGCCCTCTTCCGTCTCTACTGCTTTCTGCTGTCTGCCAAGAAAGAGAAAAAAGGAAGGCAAATGAGGAGAGAACCCAGGAGCCCCGAGACAGTATTTGGGCTGTGTGCACCCGCCTTTCTGCTTCTTTCTCGAGGGTGGGCAGCTACAGAAGGAGGGAGGGGCTCCCTTATTTAGAAGAGACCTTCAGCAGACACCCTGCTCCCCATGCACCAGACCTTGGAGGCTAATGCTATTTAATGTGTTTATATCTCGCCTTGCTCTCACGTTGGGACTGAAGGGGGCTTACAGCATTTTAAAACAGTATCAGAAAGTGCAACGTAATTTATTTTATGTATTTGTTACATTTACATCCCACTTCTCCTCAAAGGAGCTCAAGGTGGAGCACATACTTCTCCCCCCACCCCACTTTCTCCTCCCAACAACCCTGTGAGGGAGGTTAGGCAAGCAGGACCTGAGCTCAAGAGCACTCCTCCTTCCTGTGGCTCTGACCATGGAGGCAGAGCATAGCCTTCCTGGCTAGAAGCCATTTATAGCCTTAAGAACAAAGATGAAACTTGAATAATATTATGTCAAATATATCTAAATGTTTGATAACAAGAGGTAAAATTGGAGACATACTTGTTGAAGTATATAATTTAAAATAACTTTTAAAAGAAGGTGAAGTATTGCGGAATATGATTTTGTAATCAGGGAAACAGAAAAGGGAGACGTGAGGGAGTCATGAAAGAGGGTTATGAAAGCGATAGTTAAGAAAATGAAGTATTTTCTCTTTTATGTTTTTTCTATGCATTTCTTATCTGTATTTTTGTATGTTTTCTATGTTTCTTTTTTATTTTATTTTTTATTTTTTCTGATTTAAAAATGTTGTATTGTTTGAATTCTTTAAAATCGTTAATAAATATCTTATAAAAAAAAATAGAAGCCATTTATAGCCTTATGCTCCATGAATCTGTCCAATCCTTCAAGGAGAGAGGCAATATGCCTTTTGGCTGAGGATGAATGAGGGGAGGCCTGCTTGTGGGTTCGACAGAATCTTTTGTTTGGCCCCAGGATGCTGGACTCCCTGGCAGGGCAACTATCCTGGGAGCAGGAGGAAAAGAGAACTATCAGCCACTAGGCCTAATAGCCCTGCTATTGTTTACAAACAGAATTTATCTCAGAAACTTGTGGGGGCATTCACTCACTCTCATAAGAAGAGCCCTGTGGCTAGCACCCTGAAGCAACGAAGATACCCCCAGGAAGCCCCCAAGCAGGGCCTGAGACTAAGAGCCACCCCCCACTGCTCCCCCCCCCCGGAAGCAAAATATATTCAGAGGCATCCTCTCTCTCTCACCCCTTCATTTCTTCACTCCACTATGCATCAGAAGACAGATGCCTGGGTTTTTAGTCTTCCACTGCTTCACAGCTGCTTCATCCAGATCCTGGGAAGAAAAACACAGATTCGTGAAGATGATGCCTATCATTCTGCTGCATTTTCTCACACACTAATAATAATGCTATTACCAAAGCTAAGCAATTTTGCCCTAATTTCAGTGCCCCAGAGTGCTTTCAGATTTTAGCTTTTGGTTAAAAAAGCTCTCTGTAATATTCATTTATTTCCACTATTATGGAATTGCCTGGGAGGCTCAGAATTCTAAGAACAGAAGCACCAAACAAATCTGGCCATCCTTAATGCAAAAAGCAAAAGGACCAACAAGCTGAACAGTCAAAAGCTAGAAGAATTTCCATGAAATGCCCAGAAAGCATTTCGACTTGTCACTAAAAGGCTTTAAGTGGAAAGATGGATCTTCCAATGTTCGGCCTGGGCACCACTGATGAAGATGCTCTATCCCAGGTCCTTAGTTTCCACATGCCTCACAGGGATGCAGAAACCACCCCGCAAGCTGGTTCACAGGGTGGAGATGCACTTAAAGGTAAAAACCAGTACCTTGTACTGAGCCAGGCAACGAACTGTGAGGCATTGCAACTGATGTATCATGCAACCAAGTTCCCAGCAGCACTCCTAATTTTCTGGGACCAATTGCAAATTTCAGACCTTTCTCAAGGGTAGCCCTATGTAGAGCACCTTACAGCAGCCTAACCTGGAAATAACTGCTACATGTGTATCTGTGGCATGAATTTTTTCAATCCTCTTTTAAAGCTATTCAAGTTGGTAGCCATCACTGTGTCCTATGGGAGGGAGTTCCACAGTTTAACTACGTGTTATGTAAAGAAGAACTTGCTTTTATTCATCCTGCTCTACACCCACTGTGGCAAAATTCAGACAGGTCTTTCCCAGCCCAACGAGGGCTGTGCTCTACCACTTAGCTATGGGCATCCCATGTACTGTCTAAATAAATCAGTAACAGAGATTACGGACATCCCACAAGTGCAGACGGTGAGAAGGTACATTAAATTATAGGGATCAATTTGCATCACAAACTTCCTCCCCCGGGCACCAGAGGGGAGGGAAAAGAGCAACCAATGGAGACAAACGTCTTATTGCTCTAACCACTCATATGAACACTTACTAGTTTGCAATGTCCTTCGGGTGGGGACCCATCCAGTCCTTGGGTTTTTAAATATTATGTGCATTTCCGTGAAGTGTCATGTACAGTGATGGCACCATGGTTCAGACTGACCTGCACTCAACACAACCCCACAACTCGGAACGAGAGGAGGCACTTCTCTTGCATCCCATCATCACTTTTAAATTTTAGATTGTAAGCTTATCAGGGCAGCAACCTTTCCCATTTTATGCTCCCCTGCAGAGGGCTATATACACCGATAGCACTATATAAACACTCACACAGATATTTAAAGAAGGCAGGGTGGTGTAGGGATCAGATTCCATACACATCATACCAGGGTTCGAAATTAGTAAGGCGCCAGGCGCATTTTGCACCTAACGATTCTCCGTTTGTGAGCTCCTCAAAACATCTAGGCGCCGTTTTTTTGCGCCTGGCCAACACTCAAGGATTACTGAAATGTAAGTGCTTTGAAGCCTCAAAGTATATGTTAAGGATATTAACAATAAAGCATGTTTTGAAAACTGAAGTATGGTACCAATATTTTTTTATTGTAAACACTAAATTAAACATGCATTAACAACGCAGGTCCCAGAAGCCATTTGGCTCCAAGCTTTTCTATCCCAGTTTCTTACACTGCATCACACAGGTGGGGGTTAGACGTGCAGCTTTTCCAAGGAAAGCAACAACCCACAAAGTCACGCCACTCCTTTGATCCTCCGAGCTGATGGCAACCAAGCTTGAATGATGCATACAGTGGTGCCTCGCAAGACAAAAAGAATTCGTTCCGTGAGTCTTTTCGTTTTGCGAAGCACGGTCCGTCGCAACTGCGCCTCTTCAAGTGGCTTTAAAAAAAAGCGCAAGACGTTTTCGTCTTGTGAAGCAAGCCCATAGGGAAATTCGTCTAGCGAAGCAACGCAAAAACGGAAAACCCTTTCGTCTAGCGAGTTTTTCGTCTTGCGAGGCATTCATCTTGCGGGGCACCACTGTACCTTCCTGTGTTCATACAAGAAGGAAGCTGCCTTCTATCAATGATGTTGTTTTACTACATGTTTATTCATTTTTGCCAATGAAACTCTAAGATACTGTACACAATACACAGGTGTTGTAATGCTATAAATATTATATAGCAGCACATGCGTTGGTACTCACTGTTGTTATTAGTATAGCAACACTAATATTTTGTATGTTTTTAAAACCTGATTGTGGGTAACTTAGGGACCATGTTGTGCAGCTAACAAAATAAACAATATTTATATTTATTAACTACTTTACTCACAAAAGTGAGTTACAACACAGTATAAACATTAAAACCTGTTACAACAAACCAAATAATTAAAAAAACCACATCCATACAAAACAAAGGGCAGGCCTTATGGATCCTGTGCCACTAAGAGAAGCCACAAGTACTTAGAACCCCTCAAATTAAGGGCCAAAAGCCCAGGTAAAAAAAGTTACATTTCTGTCTGGTGCTCTGGGGAGAACATTCCACAAGCAGGGAGCCACCACTGAAAAGCCCTATTCCACCCTCTGGACATCTCATGGGGGAGAAGCACTTGAAGGAGGGTCTGAGATAAGGACCGCAGTGCTGCATTCACCACCACCAGCAGCTTGCACCCAACGTTAGTCACATTCAGAATAGACCCAATAAAACTGTTGACGGGAATAGAAGTAGCAGTAGTAATACTCGGCTGCACTCAACCATAGCCACCCTCAAGAGCAGACCAATGCAAATAATAACAACGAGAGAGAGAGAAAGCATGCACCCAGCGTTAGTCACCCTTTGGATTGGAGCCGACGAAACTCACAACAACATGACGGTAGTGATCATAAGAGCCGTCGTGGTAATAGCTTGCTTACTTAAACGTTAGTCACACCCAGAGCAGCCCCAACGAAACAAACTGACTTGGCTCACTTGACATCCCCAAGTGCAACTGAGCTGGACACGAGCCCATAATAATAAAAGCAGGCCTCGCACGTGTGAAGTCCCAAAAAAGCAAGAGATATCGGGAGAGGCCTGGGAATGGGGAGGAGCTTCTGTGGGAGAAGCCCCGCCCAGTCTCGTCTGAAGAGCCGCCTCGCCTTGAGAAACTGAGGCCAGAAAGACACCCACCCGAGCACCCGCCCCCCACCCCGGGCCCAATCCTGCGCCCCTCCTCATTGCTGTCCCCCGCCGCCTCCCGCACCACGGAGCCTCCAACCGTCCAACCCTATCCTGTCCCCCGCCCGCCCCCCGAATTATCCCCTCCTCCTCCTTTGCCAGAGGTGGGGTTGGGGGGCGGGCGACTGTTTACCTGGCCTCCCCTCCGTCTCTCTCGCCCCCTTGTCTCTCCATGGAGATCGGCGCATGCGCACCGCGGAGCCTTTCTCTTCCGTCCTCTCTGCCTCTCTTCTACGTCGTCGCCGCCGCCGCCCATACAGCTCGATGGGGAGGCAACCACGGCAGGCGGCGCAAGCCCCGCCTCGCCGAGCTTGGTTCCTGGACCCGGGGCGTCGCGGCTGGAAACGATATGAGGGGAAAGGCCGCCGCTTCCGGCCGCCGCCATCTTAGGGAGGGATCCGGCCATTTTTTTTTCTTACAGGCGCCATCTTAGGGAGGGACTCGGGCCTTCGTTTCTCGCCGGCGTCATTTTGGGGAGGGAGGGGGGGGAGGATGGCGGCTCGGGTCTTTCTCTTCTCGCCAGCGCCGTCCTGGAGCGGCTCTTGGTCATCTGCACTTACGTATAGTGCAGGTAGACCATGAGAGAAGTGTTTTTAAATTCACTTATGTTATGCAATGCCATGAGTGGGGTGTGAAGGGGAGCGCAATGTCTGTCTTTGACTTCCGGTGGCCGCCATCTTAGCGAAGGGCGCTACCTTCAGCTGTCAATTTCTAACGCCCAACGGGGGTTGGCTCATTTTCTCTAGCCAATAAGGAAGGACCATTGCCTAGGGTTGCCATCTTTGTTGTGGGCAACAAGTTTCCTCTGGTTACTCTGAGCCTTGACAGATCCGTAATGTACATTTAAAGCACACCCAACTCATATTTAAAGCTCCAGACTTTACTTAGCAGAGCTACGATTCCCAGCAGCCTTAACAACTACAGTTCCCAGGATACTTGGGAGAAAGTCATGTGCTTTAAATGGGTGCGGTGTCTGTTTTAAATGTATGGTGTTGATTTAACATACGTTAAATCCTTTTTTTTTTTTTTTTAGGGACGTGGGTGGTGCTGTGGGTTAAACCAAATCCCCGCGACGGAGTGAGCTCCCGTTGCTTGGCCCTGCCAGCCTAGCAGTTCGAAAGCACTTCAAAGTGCAAGTAGAGAAATAGGTACCACTCCGGTGGGAAGGTAAACGCCGTTTTTGTGCACTGCTCTGGTTCGCCAGAAGCGGCTTAGTCATGCTGGCCACATGACCTGGAAGCTGTACGCCGGCTCCCTCGGCCAATAAAGCGAGATGAGCGCCGCAACCCCAGAGTCGGTCACGACTGGACCTAATGGTCAGGGGTCCCTTTACCTTTACCTTTAAATCCTTTTTTATTGGTAAAGGACTCCAGTGTCTTATGATCTCCTTATGTTCACATAACCAGTGCAAATTATGATGGCATTTACTGTGTTTCGTTTTGAAGGAAACAGCTCCATATAGGTCATATTGGTTGTTGGCAGCTTGCAAAAAAAAAAAAAAAAAACTTTTCTTTTTGGGTCAGGTTAATTTTTTTCACTGAAAATGGCATTAGGTTGGAATAGGAAACGGTACAGCTAGAATTACAAGCATTATTCCGGTTTGGACTTTTATCGTGTGATTGCCCTCCACCCCAGTACTTCCTTCAGAACACTTGTATTGACAAGTGTGTAGCACTTGTGAATGTTCAAAGCACTTTACAAATCTTATTTTATTTGTTTTAAAGGTTTATACCCAGCCTTTCCTTCAAAGTGGCTCATGACAGATGAAAGCATTACAAAAATAGAGCCCAAAGTTGCTGCTCTTCTGTTGGTGACAAAGAGAACCACTGGGGTCAGGATGTGATGTTAATGCTTCTCCCTAGTGATAGCAGATGGTACTCTGTCTCACCTTCCACCAAGCAGCATGAGATGATGCAAAATGTAATCCTTACAAGCACCCTGCAGAGTAGACCAGTATCATTACCTGCCTCACACTGTGGTAGATGAGAGGGCTGAGCTCTACAAAAGTTTAGGCATAACCCAGAAATATTACCTCGGGTTGAGAACTTTGCTTCAGGACGAGAACAGAAATCGCGCAGCAGTGGTGCGGCGGCAGCGGGAGGCCTCATTAGCTAAAGGGGTGCTTCAGGTTAAGAACAGTTTCAGGTTAAGAACGGACCTCCGGAACGAATTAAGTACTTAACCCGAGGTACCACTGTACAGTGAAACAGAAGTCACCAGATCCTTATATATAGTGAGAGGGTGGTGAGGGGTATTACTCAGAAATAGACTGGAAAGAGAAGTTGCTGAATTGCAACTTATTACCAAACTTAAAACCATGGAGAGACCTGGTCTGAACAGAGACATTGGATTCTTATCTCATTATACATGATACAGCTATTTTTAGCCATCTCACCCCTTGCTTTTTCCTGTAAGACCAATTGCAGTCGTTAACAGTCGTCAACAGGTTAACCACACTTATCAGCCAATCACCCATTCCCACCCCCCTTCTGAGTAATACCCCTCCCCACCCTCTCACTATATATAAGGGCCTGGTGACTTATGTTTCAGTGTATCTGAAGAAGTGTGCATGCACACGAAAGCTCATACCAGTAACAAACTTAGTTGGTCTATAAGGTGCTACTGGAAGGATTTTTTATATATATTTTGTTCCAAACGTCCACACTAGATCAAATTGTCTCAAATGCTGAGGTGTGGCTTAGGCATCACAAGATCCTGAAGATTTATTGCAAGCTTTTTTCATTGGCGTTCATGCAGCTATTTTTAACAATTTCACAAGTGTCAAAAAAATATCAATGGCTACTGAAGAATAGCTGAAGAAGCCACAAAGAAAAGCATTGCATAACACATCTGGGATGGCGTTTTAATGACGGAAATTTTTGGACTCTACCACTAAACCTGCACGGGCAGCACCAAGGTCACACCCACACCATACACTTAATGCACATTTAAAGCATATGGCTTCTCCCAAAGAATCCTGGGAAGTGTAGTTTGTTAAGAGTGCTGAGACTGGTGACTGGGAGCGGCCACAGAGACCACATAACACCGGTCTTGTAATACCTACATTGGCTCCCAGTATGTTTCCGAGCACAATTCAAAGTGTTGGTGCTGACCTTTAAAGCCCTAAACGGCCTTGGTCCAGTATATCTGAAGGAGCATCTCCACCCCCATCGTTCTACCCGGACACTGAGGTCCAGCTCCGAGGGCCTTCTGGCGGTTCCCTCACTGCGAGAAGCCAAGTTACAGGGAACCAGGCAGAGGGCCTTCTCGGTAGTGGCGCCTTCCCTGTGGAACACCCTCCCACCAGATGTCAAAGAGAACAACAACTACCAGGCTTTTAGAAGACATCTGAAGGCAGCCCTATTTCGGGAAGCTTTTAATGTTTGATGTATTATAGTATTTTAATATTCTTTTGGAAGCCGCCCAGAGTGGCTGAGGAGGCCCAGCCAGATGGGCGGGGTATAAATAATAATAAATTAATAATTGTAGCTCTGTGAGGGGTAAACTACAATCCCCAGGAGTTTCCGGGGTGAAAGCCATGTGTATTAATTATTAGTTGTGCTTTAAATGTATGGTGTGGATATGACCTAAGTCTACACTAACCTGCTATGAGGAAGTGTCACCAGTTAGTTGTAGGACCCCCCCCCCCACTTTACAACATTTGAAAATGGGAACAACTTAGTCCTTGTAACACCCCCATTCTCACACCAGTGACCAATCTGCCCCCTTTTCCACTCTCCATATACAAATCACGACAGGTTTTTCTCTCCTGGCGTGCTAATCTTGGTACTATTTGGCTAGCCACATACATTTCTTGCTATCTTTTTTACACTTCAGTCACCCAATAGGCTGCTTAAGCCATTTCCAAGCGGGGTCAATAAACAGTTTCACAGACACAATAAGTGTTTTTCAAATGCTCTGCTTTCTGAATTTAATACACACAAACCGAGTATAGCCTGCACTTGACATCTGAATATAAAAATGCATTGACTTAAAGACTGTTGCTTTTTTCCCTGTGTAAAAGAGAACCATGAGGCAAGACATATGGACTTCTGAGATAAAATGTTACTGATATTGGGCCAGTGAATAAAGTTCATGCAACAGTATTCCTTTGGGCTCTCTACCGGAAAGAGGGACTAACACAGGTATTGCCAATCTGGAGCTCTCCAGATATTTCTGGACTACAGTTCCTATCAGCCCCAGCCACCATGTGTCCAAGTGCTGGCTGGGGCTGATGGGAGCTGTAGTCCAAAACATCTGGAGGGCCCCAGGTTGGCAAAGGCTGGACTAACAAGCCACCCCAAGTACCAGGATCCAGGATATTCTGTCATCCACAAAGCCCATGTGGGCGATCTTGTGTCCCCATATTACATTCTGCAAATTCTTGAGTGCAGCATCATGGTAGCCACATACAAATATTCATTACTACCAACCAAACAGCATGGACTTTTATTTTCCAATTCATAGTGGAGAAACACTGTTTTGTCTGGTAACTGTCACTCATTGCTTCTGGGATGTTTGAGAGCTTCTAGGTACATACATCATCCCATGTGCATGTCTACATGCAAAATCCTTATGCAAGTTTATACTTAGAAGTAAGTCTCGCATTGCTGAGCGGGACTTCCTTCCAAATAAGTATGCAAAATATTATGACAGCCTCAACCTTCAAGGCAGTGATCTCGCTCAGTATCCTTTAATGTTTAAAGAGAGAGCTAAACAGAAATTTGTCTCTTGCATCTATAAGTACATTCAGGCCTTCAGGGTAAAAGCCGAGTGGGATGTAGGCTATATAACAGTTCTACTTCGGCCTCATTCACACCATACATTTAAAGCACCATGATACAGTTTTCAACAGAACATGGCTGTAGTCGTTAAGGGTGCTGTTAGGAGAATCCCCTATTCCCACCCAGGGTTAGAGTTCTTACAGTGCTTTTACAGTGGTACCTCGCAAGACCAATGCCTCGCAAGACAAAAAACGCGCAAGACGAAAGAGTTTTCCGTTTTTTGAGTCGTTCCGCAAGACGAATTTCCCTATGGGCTTGCTTCGCAAGACGTTTCGTCTTGCGAGTTCTTGCGAGTTTGTTTCCTTTTTCTTAAAGCCGCTAAGCCGTTAATAGCCGCTAAGCCACTAATAGCCGCTAAGCCGCTAATAGCCATGCTTCGCAAGACGAAAAAACCGCAAGAGACTCGCAGAACGGATTAATTTCGTCTTGTGAGGCACCACTGTACTGGCATTCCCTCCTCACAGGGTACTCTGGGAATTGTACTGCTGTGAGGGGAATAGAGGCCAGCTAACAACTTTCAGCACCCATAACAAACTACACTTCCCAGAATTCTTGGGGAGAAGCTAAGACTGATAAAAGGGGAACTTTATATGCAACCATTCAATATGTGTTAATAGTTAAGGGGATGCCTGCCTGCACAGAAGATACGCACATTTCAGAATGGTAAACTTACAGTATTTCTTTTCTTTTCTCTTAGTCATTTCCGTCACATCGATTTAAGCCTACTCACTCACAATAGCATTTATCCTACATCGCTATCTACCACTCTACCTACCGCACAGGACTCAAATCTGAGCAGCTACCCCATTTTGCAGCACCCACGTGACATGCCCTTGGTTGTATCACCCGTGGGGGCGGCTCCTGCAGCTCTTGCTTTCTCAGGCCCTGTTTGTGGACTTCTGGCTGATCTCTGCTTGAAGCAGATGATTCTTAGCTAAGGTTGGTTTGTTCCAGCAAGAGTCTTCTTCAGTCCTTTGTGTCCTGATTGGGTGGGTGGGGAGGTGCCACATCAGTGCAGAAGTCCCAAGGTCACAGCAGCACCAGGCAGCACAGTTGAAGGCAGGATTTGGGAACCAGCTGCCAAAGCGAATCACCTCCGCTGCTGCTGTGCTGCTAAAAGCACCTCTTCCGAGTTGGACGCACGTCGCCCTGCCTTCGTCAAGCTCAGTTTTCTCCTTGGCGGGAGATCCTGAGGAAGGGACAGAGCTTCCAGGCTTGGAGAGAGTTGGCCTTCTGGGATAATGTCAGGCAACGCTGGAGCAAGAAGCGGCTTCCCCGGGACAAAGGCATCTGCGGCTGTGCCTGCGCAGGACAGGGGTCTCAGGGGCCGCTGCCCCAGAGGCTTCAGGGCGGGCTTGGGGTTTGGGGGTGGCTTCTCTGTTCTGGGAGGGCCATACAGCCCCTCCACATCGCCAAAACAGTAGGTCTGCATCCTCCTCATTGGGGCCTGGCCCACGTGTCTCTCCTTGGCAAGAGCGACGGCCTCGTCAAACGACATGCTGTTCCCATTGCGCCAGCTGGCCCATCTCTGCTTCTGGGGAGCAGCCCCACCAGCCTCACCGAGCAATAGAGGCGCTGGAAGTTGCTTTTGGGAGGGCTCACCCTTCCCTTCTTCACCCCTGGCGGTGGTAGTGCTGCTGCTGTGTTTATCCAAACCTTCTAGCAGAGAGCACTTTGTATTAGGGAGCTCATCACTGCTCTTGGGCCAAAGGCTGCATTTGTCCAGTGGGGAGTGCAGTAGCTTTGGGACCACGTCTACTCCTCTCTCGTAATCTCTGTCATATTTCTCTAAACTCACAGGCAGGGAATTCCGCTGCTTCCGGAGGGCCCCTGAATCGCCCAGACAGTAACCTGGAGAGGTTGGCAGCTTGGAAGAAGCCAGGGGAGTTTTTACATTTTCAGTGCTATCGGGGGTGCTGCAATGTACATCCAGGCTGGCTGGGCGAAGGGGCCTGTGCAGAGAGCCTTCGCTGGGCCCCTCTTTTATCCCGTTTCTACAGTTCTTTTCTGGGACAGGTGGGCTGCACCACATGAGGGAGGCTTCCTTGGTTGGAGATATTGGCATTAAGGACGGAGGGATCTTGGCAAACTGGGGTTTCGGAGGCACGACCGGGAAAGATTTTGCCTGCTGCACTCTGATGGCATGCGAGGTCAACCTCATGGAGACGCTTCCATCAGAGAGGTCGTGCTTGAGGGCATCGGAGGATTTCACCGGCATTGAATGTGGTGGTGTCTGTGGAGGACTTTCTGGGCAGCCCTGCAGAGAAGGGGCCCCGAGCGACGAGGCTTCAGACCCATTGGAATTGTCAGGCGAGGAGCCACCAGGAGGGGCTCTCTCAGCTGGAGCATCTGGCTCAAGACTCGGTGCAAGCATTGGAGACTTCTCGGAAGAAGTATTTTCAGAGCAATTGTCCAGCAAAGAGGAAAGTGGAGCTCTGTGCAAAGTGGAGCCACCCAAGGGTGAAAGAACTTCTGCTGCCTGAGGATGAAGAGCAGTCTCTCCCCTCTGTAGCTGCTCTGCCTCTTGAAATGAGAACTCATAGTCTGGGTGCCAGTCATACAATCCATCTACCTCCAAGGTAGATCCACCAGCCTCTATGCTGGGGGTGCAAGGAGATCTTGCAACCTGCTCAATGCCTAATGCATTGTGCCGTTCCCGCTCATTTTCAAGGCTCGGTTGGGCTGCATGGTTCTGATTCTCTTGAAATGAAGATCTTTGCACAGGGTTTTCTGGAATTCCATCAGGGCATTTGGCATGCATCAAGCACCCTGTTCCTAGAAGCAGGTCATCTTCACCTCTGGCGTTTATGCCTTCCATCTGCAACGCTGCCAAGTCAGGATCTACCTGGGTGGTCTCAGCTTCAGCCTTCATGAGTGTTTCCAACTGACTGAAATCACTACCAGAATCCAGGAAGGCCTGCAACTCTTCTTCAGATGGATTGCCTGAATCTGGATCCAGCTGAGAATTGTCTAACCTGAAGTCGTGAACTGGAGGACCATCCAGGAGAGGTTCCTTGTCAAGTTTAAAGAGATGGGAGCTGTCTGGATCTTCAGGTGAGGGCTGTCCGGCCAGACTGAAGGGCTGATCGTCCAACGTGCTCCTTGGGAGACAGGTGTCATCAAGAGCCTGGTCTTCATCTGGCTGCTGGAAATGCTGTAATTTGCCAGCTAAGGGGCTGAGGTCATCAAAAGCACTCAAGTAGACCTCTTCACTGTCAACCTCCTTAGAAACCTCATCACCATCTGAACATCCCACAGCCAGATAATATTGGTCATCTTCCTCTTCTGAGTGCTCGTTCATACACTCCTCAATGGACAGGTAATCTAGTGGTGAAACAGCTGAAAACATCTCCAGCTGGAGGTAGAGAAAGAAAAGAGTTTTAAATAAGGCTCCTCTTTGGTTCAAACACACACATCTTTCTTTTTCTCAGTTACCCTTTTAAAAATAATGAATATAGCAAACACACAGAACAACCTCCCTTTCTCCATATGTTTAGGCACCAGACAGCAAGGCTCTTTGAACTACAACTCCCATCAGCCCCAGGCCTGTGTTGCCTGGGGCTGAAGGGAGCATAAGAAACTGCCTGTTTCTTTATTCATTACGTTTCTCTCCTGCGCTCCCTTTCAAAAAAAGCCCAGGGCAGCAAAACCCCAAACCAATACAATTAAAAAGTAAAATAAAAACTTACTTAAAACACGCCATGTGCCCAAAACCAACTACTGTACTGGGTTTAAAGGGGATTTATGGCTGGAATTTGTATGAGTTTTAATGTGTTTTAGTTTATTCTACTGTGGCTTTAATTTTCTGTATGTTTTAAATTACAGTTGTAAATTTTTAGTTGTAATTTCATTGTTTTATCTTGTTTGTAAACTGCTTTGAGATTTTTTCCTACTATCAATATATAAATTTTATGAAATAAATAAATAATGAATGAATGAATGTTTGGCGGTTCCAACCCGTTTAAGAAGAGCCCTGTTGAATCATGCTAATAATGGTCCACTTAGCCCATCACCCTGTTCTCACAGTGGCCAACTAGATGTCTCACTGTGAAGCCCCTGAGCAAGACCCAGGCATAATAACCCTCTCCCCTCCTGTGGCCTCCAGCAACTGGTATTCGGAAGCTTTGCTGCCTCTGACCCTGGAGGTGAAGCATAGCCATGAATTTTGTCCAATCCTCTTTCCAAGCCATCCAAGTTGGTGGCCATCACTGCCTCCTGTGGGAGGGAGTTCCATAGTTTATGCACTGCCTGAATAAGTCCTTTGTTTTATCTGTCCTGGACTTTGCTCACTTTGGATCACCTATGGTATTGAGCACTCGCCTACATCTTTTAAAAATAGCCCCATCCATTATATGCCGAAAACACACTTAATATGTATAAAAGGGTCAACCCCCATCCTGCACTTTATTTCTGCAGCATAATTTTATATTAATGGATCCCCACCCCCACAGAGCTCTATGCATTGTTGTCTGTATCTGCTTATAGAGATTGTAGGAGTTGTCTAGCTCCAAAGGACTCCTTTCTTCCCTCCCTTCCCACCTTGGAGCTGCCAAAATGGTCAGGTAGGAGCTGATGTGCAGCTCCTGCTAGGACAGAGACTCAAGGATGGGGTGGAAGAGCACCTGCCTTTTTAACTAGGTAAAGATTTTGGGTGACATAGTCATGGACCTCACCTGCATCCCGCCTCCTATCATCTCATTCATGAACCCACTGCTCATGTCGTCCTCCGTGAGTGGGGAACTGTCCACACCACTGCCTGCAAAACCAGGCGCTATGCTGGTGCTCTTCCGGGGCTGGTCTCCATCCATGCTTTCACCCAGCCAGGCATCTTGGCTGTCCAGGAAAGAGAAGGAGTCCTGGACCTCCAAAGACATCTGGTTCTCTTCCGAATCAGACAGGCCTCCTGCCTTTGCATCTGTTTCAATAAGGGGAAGCAGAAGAAGAAGAAGCAAAGAGCAAGTCAGTTCTTTGCGACAGGGACTAGCTCCTTGGTGAGCCCCAAGTTCTTTGTAATGCAAGTATTTAGGAAAACTGCAGATGGTGAGCACAATCTTAGGAAGAAGAAAAAACAACACCTACCTCCCCTATGAGAGAAAGGGGGGTACTTGTTTTGACCCTAGTCTGGATCACTTAAAAATAAAGTAAGTTAGTAAGTTAGAACTATTGGGTTGCATCCCATGTTAGCCATACTCAAAGTAGCAATTAGTGCACATGGTTAACATTTGCCCATTACTTTTATTATGTGTAGAGCTTAGTTGAATACAATCCATTTTATTTATTATATACACATTTTTGCAGATTTATTTGATGAATCAATGAAGATTCATATAGGTAATCAGCTAAGATTCCTCTAGTTGATTAAATATGGCACATTTCAGGTGTTCATCTGTATTATTTTGGGAAAACGTATCAACTGTAAGTAGGGCCAGTTCCCAGGTCAAGAAGGGTGCCACCACTGAAAAGTCCCTCTCACCTGCTGTCATCTGTTTAACTTCTGAAATGGGGGGCATCTGGGGCAGAGCCTCAAAAGGGTGATGTTAAGGAATGGGCAGGTTTCATGCAAGAGAATGGGCAAGTTTCATGCAGCTGTGTAATGCACCAGTGGGCACAAACTGGGGAATCTGGCAGCAAGGCCCAAGTGCCACCAGGAGCAGAGAACCTCTAGCCTGCAGGCCCATCTTGGCTCAAACCACACTCACCTGCCTATCAGCTGACACCACTCATGACAGCTGATCTTCAGCTGATGGGCATAGGTTCAATCCTGCAGGATTCCATGCATACTTTTTCCTGATTCAAGTAGGGGGCTTGCACAGACCCCTGCCTGGTAAAATGAAGGTTGGGGGGGCAGGGAGAACTCTGCCAAATTTGGCTCAGGAGCCAATTCTGATAAGGATCTGGCCCATGGAGCCAAAAATGGTTCCACAGCCCTGGTCTATACCACCAAGGCAGCTTGTAGATGGAAGAAATGGTGGGGAGATACTTACCTCCAGCGTCTTCCTTGTTTGTGAGGTCAGGTACCAGCTTCTCCTCTGTTTCTTTCTGCTTAGAAGGCTCGTCCTCTTTGGCTTCAGAGGTCTCAGAAGGGTCCTTCTCCAGGGCACAGTGGCTCAGGGCAGGGCACTCGAGCCCCCGGGTTAGCCGGGACAAACTGAGGTTGGAAGTGATGTGGAATGGGACCGTGACAGAGAAAGGCCCAGAGATGTGGACGCCGGCGCACTTCTCTGCACGGTTCCGCCCAGTTTTGGGGGATCTCCCTTGAGGAGCCACCCCGACAAGGCTGGACCTGCTGGCTTTCGGGGTGGTGGGCTCCGACTTGGCAGTGGCTTCGCCCTCCGACTCGCCTTGTGCTTCTTCGGCCTTGGGCCTCTCTGTATACTCGTCGGACTCCGACAGCAGGAAACTGTTATCGAGAGAAGCTGGGCCATCAAAACTCTCACGGCACAGAGTGAGCTGCTTCTGGGAGATTTTCCTCCCCAGTTGAATGTCATCTGCACACAAAGGAAGAGAGCTGAATCAAAGAGGGTCCCAAAAGACAGGGCCTCATGCCTGGGCCCCAAACCTTTTCCAAGGTTGCCTTCCAGTAGCCTTAATACTGTGATGAATTTGCTATGAGATTACTGTGAATAGGTATGCTGCTGGGTTTTTTAAAATTATTATTATTTATCGGTCAACCCAAAAAAGTGAAAACATAACATAAAGAAAGAAAGCAAAGGATCTGAAACCTAAATTGTAAAGAGTCACAGCCTGGAAGGACAAAAGTACAAAGATACGGCACAGCTCCAAACGGATAATTAAGTATTAACTCATAAAAAGATTTCCTTTACAAATAGTAAGGATATATGAAAATAAAAGTATTATTCATCTGTTAATTCCATCATTATGGAGAATAAAGGTTCTATATAGTATTAAATGAGCTAGATGTTTGACTATGCGATGTGCCTCAATTGAATAAGAAATCACGTCATATGTAAAAAAAAATTGAGTTCTGCCCTTTAGATACTTTTAGTTTAAGGAGATACCTTTTCAAGAAGGGCAATCTGCCAAACCCTTGAATACCAGCAATCCAAATTATTAGGATTAAAGTCCTTCCAAGATTTGGTGAAACACCCAAGTCCTTCTGTCTCCTCCATCTCTATGCTCCAGGAGGAACAGAAGTGGGGCAAAAGCCAGCCAGGCCCTCAGCAGCGAATGTAAACAACCCCAGAGATTTCTGCACCTACCATCACTGGCACATGGCATGGAGCTGAGGGAATCCATGCTTTTGGCCGGCCGCAGACGCATCTTTCCCATTTTGTCATCTGAAACAGAAAGGCAGGATTGAGCCAACCAAATCCGGGCCTCAAAAAAAAAACTTTTTTCAGTTGAATTTTAATAGTATATATTTTTTCCTTTTACAGGCAACAAAATAAAAGAAGCAACATCAACATAATGAATCAAAAGAACCACAGGATGCATAAAAACGTGGCTATTTATCTTTCATAGAATTGTAACTTTATCCCTGCCAATGTTTTCAACTTGTTTACAGAGGTCTTTTAAATATATTACAAAGTTATTCCAATCTTTTAAGAATACTTGATCTTCCTGGTTTCTGACCTTTCCCATCAATCCAAATTTATATTTTTGATGTCGTTGAAGAGTCTTGCATGTTGGCAGATGAAACATAAGATATAAAGTCCCACCACATTGCACATAAATGTTCAGATTTTTTTATACTGTACCATAGTGCTAAGCTTAAATCTTTTAGTGTCTTCCATTGTTGTGTTAACAGAGATTCTAGCAGTCAACATCCAGATAATTAATCCTTTAGAGAAAAAATTGTCTCATATATCATGGTCCCATATATTTAATAAAGCTCTTTAATAAAGCTCTGGGGGAATCTACAACCAAAGTGGTTCCCAAAGTCGGTGGTTCTGCCCTCTGGAGGCAAAGGGGTGGCAGGGGGGTACTAGAGGTGTAAACGACTACAGTGGTACCTCGGGTTACATACGCTTCAGGTTACATACGCTTCAGGTTACACACTCCGCTAACCTAGAAATAGTGCTTCAGGTTAAGAACTTTGCTTCAGGATGAGAACAGAATCGTGCTCCGGTGGCGCGGCGGCAGCAGGAGGCCCCATTAGCTAAAGTGGTGCTTCAGGTTAAGAACAGTTTCAGGTTAAGAACGGACCTCCGGAATGAATTAAGTACTTAACCTGAGGTACCACTGTATTAGACTCTGAAAAGCTGCTATCACTGTATCGAGTTCATCCATTTTGTTGCATTAATTAAACAAAACAGTTTTAATTGCATTTTGAATTAAACGTGCAATTAATTGTTACTGTTTTGAATTTTATTGTGTTATTATAGTCCTTCTATTCTGAACAATGGTTTTATAGGGCAGGGGGCCCTGGGGATGAGTGTATAGAACCAAAGGTACAGTGGCTCAAAATTTTGTGGGAACCATTGATCTGCACTATAATGCAGCACTTGGCGCTTTTGTTGGGAAAAATAATCAATGAGATAGTGACAGAAAGACCCACTTTTAGGCCATATATGTGGCACACTTAACTCTTAGTCCTCTTGAACAGTTACAGTGAGCTTTAGCGTTAAGCCTTTTACCTTTGTCCTCCGACTTGTTCAACTTGCGTTTGGCATCATGGCTGGATCGGCCGAGGTTGAAAATTGACTTCCATTTCTTTGCCTTAAGGGATCCTTTTCTTCTGTGAAGAATTGGAATGGAGGTTATAAATTTTGCCTGCAGGACGGTCATCATGTGTCTGGAGCCATTTCCAATGGGATCCTTAGGACTCTCTAAGTCCTCAGAAGTGAGGGCAGA
Source organism: Podarcis bocagei (assembly GCF_964188305.1). Classification (NCBI taxonomy): domain Eukaryota; kingdom Metazoa; phylum Chordata; class Lepidosauria; order Squamata; family Lacertidae; genus Podarcis; species Podarcis bocagei. Next base: position 27,345,253 of record NC_138142.1, on the reverse strand, counting down.
GGGAAAGGGGTTTCCTGTCTGGCTGCAGCTAAAATAAGCATCAACAAATCTCTGTGCACGGATTTACTATTCTCATTCATGCAAGAAAAACAACACCAGATAAAATAATCAGGGCCGGGGGCAATTGTGCAGTTTGCTGGGAGATGAAGCGGTCTGGAATAGCTGTGACCAACATTGCACAGTCTGGGGGCAACCCCACCACATAGGTAGGGATGTGCCTTTTTCTCTGCAGCCCACCCAGCAAAATGGGCTTCATGCCCTCTGGTTGTAGTCGCTTTGCAAAATGGGCCTCCGATGCCATCCTTTGTAACTAGAATCTGGAAATTCTCAGCAGGCAAATACAGAAGTGAACATGGGAAGGGAAAAGAGAGGGAAGGGAGGTGTGTACTTGTTGTCAGTGAGCTCGATGATGGTGTGGTAGGGTCGCATCTGCGGTGGGCCATCCCCTTGGTTCAGCGCAGCTGGGATATTGCAGGAAAAGGAGTATTTGTCGTCGCCAAAGGTCACCGGTGAGCTCGCAAGGAGAAGGGACTTCCTGAGAGATTCACGGCTCCCGGCTATAGCAGTAATGGAGGAAAAACAGCATCATCAGAAAATTAAGTGAGCGCAGGAATAAAGCCAGAGAGCTAGTTTAGTGCAGGAGAGACAGTGTGGTACAGTGGTTAAAGAGTATTGGACTAGTACAGTTGTACCTTGGATCCCGAATGCCGTGCAAGTCGAACGCCGCAAACCCGGAAGTGAGTATTCTGGTTTATGAACATTCTTTGGAACCTGAATGTCCAATGCCGCTTCCGATTGGCTGCAGGAGCTTCCTGCAGCCAATCAGAAGCTGTGCCTTGGTTTCCGAATGTTTTGGAAGTCGATCGGACTTCCAGAACAGATTCTGTTCAACTTCCAAGGTACCACTGTACTTGGGAGTTTAAATCTCCCCACTCAGCCATGAAGCTCACTGGGTGACTGTGGACCAGTCACCGACTCTCAGCCTAACCTTCCTCACAGGGTTGTTGTGGGCATTAAATGAGGGAGATGAGAACTTTGTACAACACCTTGAGCACTTTGGGAAGAAAGTTGGGGTATAAATGCAACAAATAAATTACCGGTAAATAAACAAACCTTATGCTGTCACCACAACCTCTCTCGGGAGGTCCTCAGATTTTGAAAGCTCTTTGGGAAGTTCATTAGGGCTGCTGAAGTGCCCCCCACCTCCAGAAGCCCATGTACTGAACGTGTATGGAGGGGTATTGCAATGGAGGGCACTACAAGAAGTTCCAACTCTACATTTCTATAATTCTATGGTATTCGTCTGTCACACATAAAGACCTACCACAGAGAGGGACGTTATTGAAAATCTGATCCACGTGGGTGAGGATAAACTCCACCACAATGGACTGGACGCGGACCTCCATGAAGGCTGCTGTGCCGTTGAAGCCACACGACTCAATGTCCTTGGACCTGAGAAGAGAGGGAGATGGGGTGAAGCCTAATGAAGCAGAGGTGCACAGGTTGGGAGTGGGTGTGATGGGTCTTGCTGACACTCGTTCGTTGAGCAAGAATCTCCTGATTGTCAGGCCAGTCTTCTTCCTCCTTGTTCAGAAATCTAGTTTTCCAAATTTGCCTTTGTTTCAGTCTAATCCCCCTTCGCCAGGCCTTAAACAACGTTGCTGTCAATGATGGTTCACCAAGAACTGATAAAAGCTGCTGTGTCTCACCTGAGCAGGTTGGGAGCCCAGACGATGGCCAGGTTCCGTACGTGCATGTTGGTCTCGGAGCTGAAAGAGGCCATGTGAACTAGATGCTTCATCAGGAACTCCAAGGTCCTTGTGGTGGACACGAAGCCAAAACAAAGATTGGGGGACGGGGGACGGGGACAGAGTGAGGGTCAACTGAACAAGAAATCACAACCAACAGCATCCATCAATAGGAACTGGACTGTGAAATCTCCTTGCCAGCCATACTAGCATTCAGTAATCCTCAGGGGGACAAAAATCAGGACACTCCTTTTTATGTCCCGAACTCTCACACATGTGCGAGACCAAAAGACGCTATGAGGATTGAGCTAGAAAAAGGGCTTTTTGGCCCTTGCAGGTACCTGTAGTGGGGCGCTGGGAGTTCCTTCAGCACATCCTTGATCTTTTCCAGCCGACCCTCCTCCATCTGGATGGCCACAGCATCCTGGGTGAAGTGGGAAAGAGGTACTCAGCTCACCATTTTGTTTGCTCAATTCCACAGCATGCCTCCCACCCTGCCATGCAATACCAAACGCTGAAAGCAAATAGTTTTGGATATCGGGTACAGTCATCTGCCAGACCTGAGCCACATTTGCCATTGCATTGCAGGGGGTTGGACTAGATGAGCCCTTGGGTCCCTTTCAACTCTACAATTTGATGATTCAATGAGTAGCATGCAAATCTATACACAATAAGGGCAGATCCACACCGTACATCCAGTGCACATTGAAAGCACATGAACCTTGGAAACTGCTGTATTGGTGAGCACAACAAAGCAACCCTTTATATGTATTAGGGCAGGGAACAGGGAACCTCACACCCTGGGGGCTGAATGTGGCCCTTCAGGACTCTCTGTCTGGCCCTCAGGAATCTCCCTAGGCCACACCTCCTCTCTCAAGCCACATCCCTCACTGGCCCTGCTTTGCCTCCTTCTGCCTGGCTAGAATCTAACCTTGACCTCTGATAGCGACTTTCAGGGAGGGGGGTAGGACTAGATGGCTCTTGGAGTCCCTTCCAACACTGTAATTCCATGACTCTTGCTTGAGGCAGAGGTGGGTGGGTGTAGTTCAAAGCTGAAATTTAAATCTGTTGCCCTGCCCTTGGCCCCTCCCACTATTGGCATATGGCTCTTGGAAGGTTACGCAGAAGAGAATGCCCTAGAGTGAAGGCCCTTAGTGCGAAATATGCCCTGGGTCAGCCATACTCACGGCAAACTTATCATAGAGCTGATAGGTGAGGAGCGGGTTGGGCAGCTCCCTGAAGTAGGCTTTGCAGAGCGAGCTCACGCAGTGGATGTCCTGGAGGTACAAGTCTTTGTTCAGGTCAGGGGAGCCCCGGTCGCTGTCAAATTCCAACCTGCAAAGGGTTAGGAAAAGGGAAGGAAGGAAAAAGGCAATGGAATATATAGTAACACCAGAAGATCTGGACTGTCTGAAGGACTGTCACATGGGAGATGGAGCAAGCTTGCTTTCTGCTGCTCCAGAGGGTAGGACCCAAACCAATGGATTCAAATGACCAGAAAGGCGATCCCGGCTAAATATTATGAAGAGCTTTCTGATGGCGAGAGCTGTAAGACAATGGATCGGACTCCCTCTGAAGGTGGTAGATTATTCATTGTTGGAGGTTGGGTGGCCATGTGTCAGGGATTCTTAAGCTGTTATTCCAGGTAGGCTGCTTTTGGGCAGGGAGGTTCCATTTATGAATCACAGCTTACAGCCATCAGTTGATACCCCCTGCTCCTCTTAATTTTCCAAAAAAATCCTTTTTTGAAAGCCATCTAAGCTGGCGACTCCAGTACCACATCTTCCCGCAGTGGGTTCCACACATGAATAATGGCAGCTGGCTTTTACCTCAGCTTCTGGATGTTTGAGGAGACTCCCGACAGCCGGTAGATCCCATCCACGATTCCGTGCTGTTCCACAAACTCCGTGCAGCTCTTCAGAACCTGAGGAACTGGGAAAGGGTTGAGAGTCAGCCTGGGGAATGGTGGTGCCTCTTGAGAGATGGCCAAATCACCCTGAAAGGCAGCCTGCCCTGGTCTCAGGAGGCCTGGCATCATCACCACCCAGCAGTGCTGACCGTGGGGCCTCCTGGGGCCCACCACCAATGGGACCTCCATTCTGAACAGCCACAGGGCAGCTCTACACCATACATTTGAAGCACATCCAAAACACATGACTTCCCCCCCCCCCAAGAATTCTGGGCACTGTTAATGACACTGGGAATTGTAAGTCTCTGAGGGGCAACTACAGTTCCCAGAATTCTTTGGGGGGTCCATTGCAGGGATAAGTAGCAACAACAAAACTCACACCCCGTCTAAATATTCACCAGTTGATTTAGCTTTACCAACCGAAAATAAGATTGAACAGTTTTTTAAAATCTCCAAATCCCTGACAGAAAGGGCAATATAGCCAGTGTGGCGCAGTGGTTAGAGAGTCAGACTAGGACCTGAGAGACCAAGGTTCAAATCCCCATTTGGCCATGAAGCTCACTGGGTGGCCTTTAGCTTATTCACAGTCTCTCAGCCTAACCTACCTCACAGTTTTCTGTGAGGATATAAATAGGAAAGAGGTGAACTATGTGTGAGGTGAGAAGCCTGCCTTTTACTGTTTTCTATTGGGACTTCTTTATTTTTGCGGCAGGGGGATTTGCAGGCAGGTTGATTTAGTACAGGGGTCTGCAACCTTTAAGACAAAAAGAGCCACTTGGACCGAAGAAAAAAAACCGGGAGCCGCAAAACCATTGCGACATTTAAAACAGTGGGGAGCGTTGGGGCACACAATGTGCCTCCTCCCCTCGCTAGTATCCGCCCCGGAGCCGCGGCAAAGGTGTAAAAGAGCCACATGCGGCTCTGGAGCCGCGGATTGCTGACCCCTGATTTAGTAGATTCAGGGCTGTTTTAAAACATGATTGTTTGCAGTTTTGATCCATGATTTTGTTATCACGCTGATTTTATATCATATGGTTTTAAACAACATAGCTCCGTTGATCAGCTGGAGGAAGTGGCCTATGCATATCTGAAATAGCTCCTTCATGAAGTAGGGAAGGTACCAGTATACAAACCAACTGAAAAACTGAAAACTTGTGTTTGCTTTTTTATGGGGATCTCAAATGAATCAGAAGTCCATTCTAGTGTCAGAGATGGGCAGGCTTGGAGATGCTTGGAACCCAGTTAACATTGTCCGCTGGGCCTCTAATGTCACATTCTACACTTAACAGGGAAATAAAATAGATCTGATGTGCAATGGGCAAGTGTGGAGACACACACACACATTCTCATCAAGGGTAGATGTCTGGGTGGAGTCGCTGGGTGATTTCATTTCCGAAGCACAGACAGGAAGCAAAATGCACACAGAAGGAGAACTGAAGCTCTCAGCTAAGTTACGGTATAGCAGTTTTTAAGAATGCGCTTCCAAGAAATGACATATTCTAGATGTAAAGGCCGCAGCCCTTCCCCACTTTTTGCTCCCCTCCTTCCACCTCTGCGTTCAGAGGTGCAGAGACAATCTGTAGCGGCCTTTGGAGAGAGTGCAGAGGTGGTCAGAGAGTCTTTTTACAGTTTTTAAAAGGGTTGCTTTGCACACTGTCCCCAGAACACAACCCTTGTGTAAGTTGCAAGGCAACTGTACTTGCAAGTGAAGATCATTACTTCATGGATCTGTTGCAATGGACTTTATCTCAGGAAAGCTCTTGGAATAATACCTTGATATGTCTTTAAGGTATCACAACAAGGTTCTCTGCTGTTTATCCCTCAGGGATGTCCAGAGGCTATGCTCCACTGCAGATAGGGCCTTCCCCACTATTTCTCCCCAGCAACATGTGCTTAGAAGTGCCCTGCCTCATTCATGAATAAACACAGGTCATGTTCACACCACTCTTTAATACTTTAAACTGCCTCTCTCACTTACCCTCCTCCTTTCCACCCAGGCCAAAGCCATACCATACATTGAAAGCACTCTGACACCATTATAAACATGTCATGGCTTCCCCCCCCCAAAGAATCCTGGGAGCTGTAGTTTGTTAAAGGCTCTGATAGTAGTTAGAAGGCCTCTATTCACCTCACAGAGCTACCACATTCAAAGCACCTTCCTCACAATAAACTCTGGAAAAGCCTGGACCTGTGTCTAGATAGAAACACAGCACAAAAGGATGTATGGATGAGCTGCTCAACTCATCCCTAATTTCATGCAGCTAGAGGGCATCTGCCTCTAAATCTCTGTGTTTTTTGGACTGTTGATAACATGCACTGATAACCAAAAGAGCCATCCCAATGCATCTTTAACCAAAAGAACAATTATTCTACTGGCTATTAGATCAATGGATGGCAAGGGTATTACAGAGTCAATGGATACAGCAGACAGGAGGAACAAAGGAACATAAGAAGAGCTTGCAGGATCAGACCCAGGGTTCATCTAGTCCAGCATCCTGTTTTCACAGTGGCCAACCAGACGCCACTAGCAGGACCAGAGCCCAAGCACACTCTCCTCTCCTGCCATTTCCGGCTACTGCTTTTCAGAAGCATTACCACTTTCAGTTGTGGAGGCAGAACATCGCCTTCATGTCTAGTAGCAATCAGCAGTTTCCTCCTCCACGAGTTTGTCCAATCCTCTTTTAAAGCCATACGTGGCCATCACTACATCTTTCGGGAACAAATTCCACAGTTTAAGCACTGTGTGAAAGACTTCCTTTTTTCTGTCCTGAATCTTCCAGCATTCCGCTTCCTTGGATGTCCACGAGTTCCAGTGTTATGAGAGAGGGAGGAAAGCTTTCCTCATGCCGTGCAGAATTTTATAAACTTCTAACAAGTCAGCTCTGTTATGTATTGAAGTGATGTTCAGTGATTGGATAGTTTTTATGCAAATGAAGGATCGAAAGTGACGTTCAGGGATTGGATAGCTTTAGAAAGTTGCTACAGTAACTGTTGTACTGGAGCTCTATATAAGCAGGCTGACTGAGCCCTTCAGTTCAGTTCTGTTCTGGCATCTGAATAAAGAAGAGCTGTTTGAAGAATCGCTGTGTTGTCTGATATGTTCACCCACAACTTAACAACCTCTTACTCACCCTTTCTCCAAACTCAAAAGCCCCCAAACGCTGCAACCTTTCCTCATAGGAGAGTTGCTGCATTCCAAAACTTCAGTTTTAGAGATTCTGGTAATGCCACAGAAGGTATGGAGGTTTCAAGCAGGCCCTTATTTTCATCTGTGAGATTGCTGCAGGGTTTGAGCTTCCTAGGAATCTACCAGCTCCATCCTGGCAGCTCCACCCCGTTAATGTAACCGGCAAGGTCCATCTCAGGTATGCGTGCCTAGAAAAGTGACACCTTGTCTTTGGAAGATCTGCTCCTGCTGATTGTCCCCCGATTGCGAAGCAGCAGCCCAGGTGTGCCAAAAGCAGCCCTGTCATTAACAGATACCATCTAATTGTGCTCATTACACACCTCCTATTGCTCTTCCTTGAACGCTTTCCCGAAAAGCGGAGCGGTTGTAGAAACCTTGACAGTGGCCCACATGCAGCGCCCAGAGGACTGGATTAGAGCATGTCATGACATAAAGGGAGCTTGCTCAAGAGCACACCACCCCCGGTGTAAACCCTATCCCGTCCTTCCGCTAGAGAGGGCCTGCAGGAGCCTGGGAGAACAAGAGCAGGGGTCTGCTTCTCCCGCACGGGCAAGAGCTGCTCCCCAAAAGCTTTTGTGCAAACATGCTTTGCTTTGCAGAGGTGATAAAAATGTTGGGTGCTGGGTGGGAGAGATGAGCTGTATTCAGCTGCGGTTGCCACCTGTTTTAATGTGCTCTGCTCCTCTGCCTTTAACAGTGCAGAGACTTAGCAAGTGAAGCTTTTCTTGGTATGGAGATCAAATGATGGAAAGGCCTCACCTGAATTTGGGCATGCCCGGAGGCAGTCAAATTATGGCGTACAATTGTTGTACACCGGTTATTATGCTGCTCACTGCCTTGGGCTCTGCTGAGAGGGAGGGTGGTATGTTAATGAAGATAATAACAATACTAATACTAATAGGCAATGGGAAGACACACAAAGGGAAGGGCCACAGCTCAGCGGTTGAACACCTGCTTTAAGTGCAACCTGTGCCAGGCTCAATCTCTGGCATGTCCAAGCAAGGCTGGGAAAAAGCTCCCTGTCTGAAACTCTGGAGAGCCGCTGCCAGTCAGTGTAGACAGTACAGAGTTGCATGGACCAATGGTCTGACTCAGAATCCCACACCCCACAACACTCCTCAGATGAAAACAGGGACATGTTCTGCATCAGTGTCTCTCCCCTGCACCTCCTCCTCAGAGGATGGATCAGAGATGCAGACGCAGCAGCCATAACAGCTGCTCTTCAGCGCCCACTAATGCTTCCAGTCCTGCCCACCACAAACATGAGGTCCCTGGGACTTTCCATACAAGGGCTGAAAGTTCCCTACAAATTTTTCTTGGGCTGAAAGACACACTCATACTTTCTGCATTGGGGACTGAAGCTCCCTGTAGAGAAGTAACTCCAGGACTTTGGTGGTTTAGGCCAGGGGACCATTTGACCTGGCTGAGCACGCAGCTGATGACTTACTGATGTTTAACTGAATGTTTTACTGATAACTTCTCCATTTTTACTTGTGTATATCTTTGTATTTTTTGTTTCAAACGTTGCATATGCATTTTTCTTTTTCTTGTTCTAATTATCTTACTGCGTTTTATGTTTAGGGATCTTGCATATTAAATGGGCACATAAATATTAGGCAAGGATTGCCTAACTTTTCTGTTTAGAAAGGTTACAGCATTTTTGTATGTGTGTTCAACAGATAACCTTTGCCTTCACCCGTCCTTTTGAGGCACTTGCTGTCTAGTTTTTCTATAATTTACAGTTTCAACTAAAGGCATTTTCTTTGCCTTAACTGTTTCCAAGTTTTCTTCCACCTAAGCTAAGCCCTGGAAATGTATGCAGGCATTTAAGGCAGAAGGTTATACTAGGACCTGGGAGAGACCGGGGTGGAAATGCCCACTCAGCTTTGAAGCTCACTGGGTGACCTTGGGCCAGTCACTGGCTCTCAGCTTGACCTACCTCACAGGGTTGTCATGGGGATGAAATGAGGAGGGGGGAGAACAATATAAAAGCCGTAAGGATATAAGAAGAGCCTACTGGATTGAAGGAGGTGAGGACAGGTGATCAGGCCAAAGGGGGCCATCTAGGCCAGCATCCTGTTCCCACAGTGGCCAGCAGGATGCCTGAGAGAAATCTGCAAGCAGGACCCAAGCACAAAGAGCCTTTCCCCCTCCTGTGGTTTCCAGCAACTGGCCTTCAGAAGCATTGCTGCCTCTGACTGTGGAGGCAGAGCAGAGCCATTGTGGCTAATAGCCACCGATAGCCCTCTCCTCCATTAATCTGCCTGATCCTCTTTTAAACCATCAAAGTTGGTAGCCATCACTGTATGAGCTCTTTGGGGGAAAGGTGGAATAGAAATGCAATAAATAAATAATCAAATAATTATATTGATAGTACAGTGGTACCTCGGGTTACATACGCTTCAGGTTACAGACGCTTCAGGTTACAGACTCCGCTAACCCAAAAATAGTGCTTCAGGTTAAGAACTTTGCTTCAGGATGAGAACAGAAATCGGGCTACGGCGGCGCGGTGGCAGCAGGAGGCCCCATTAGCAAAAGTGGTGCTTCAGGTTAAGAACAGTTTCAGGTTAAGTACAGACCTCCGGAATGAATTAAGTACTTAACCCGAGGTACCACTGTACTACTAATAGTATTAAGTAAGCAGCCTCCGGCATTCTCTGCCACTGTTGCTTGTTGTGTCTTCTCTCGCTTGCTCAAGCACCTAATTGATGCAATCGCCAAAATTGGACCAGCAAAACAAGGAAGTTGCACGAGCCACCTCCCTTCCCTTCCCCTCCCCTTGCAAATTCAAACAAGAACACCAGAACACCGCTTGCTCCCCACAGCTCACTTCCTGTGTGTCTCATACCCTACCAGCCCCTGATCTGACAGCTCACAGGTCTCAGAGGCATGAGAGAGAGAGAGAGAGAGAGAGAGAGAGAGAGAGAGAGAGAGAGAGAGAGAGAGAGAGAGAGGAGTTTTCCACTGGGGGTTTGCTTCTTTGCTGCTTCTTGCTTCTAAAACCTCATCCCAGGTGATGCAATAGAGATCCCAGTGCTGCTGAGGGTGGTTTTTTTACCTGCCAGGTGAATGTTGCCTGCCCTGTTTTAGATGAGATTGCCCTCCATCTGAAGGAACAGGTGTCTATACCCTTTTATCCATTTTTACACACTGGAGGTACAGATTGTCTCTTTGGTACGGAGCCCCTTTTGCCATAGCTCAGTGGGTAGTGCATCTGTTTTGCACGCAGAAGGCCCCAGGTTCAATCCCTGACACCTCCAAATAGGGCTGGGAATGTCCTCTGCCAGTCCGTGCAAGCAACACCGAGCTAGATGGACCAAGCACTTAGAGAAAAGACAAGCGAGAGGCGACAAGACAACGGTTTATAAAATGACACCTGGCATGGAGAAAGTGGATACAGAAAAGATTTCCTCATGACACTAGGGCCTGTGGGCATCCAATGAAGCAGAATGTCGGAAGAATCAGAGAAAAGAAAGTACCGTATTTTTCCGTGTATAAGACTACATTTCCCCCCTATTTTTTCAAGTTTAAAATTGGGGGTCGTTTATACACGGATAGTGCATACAGGGGATTTCTTTATTTGGAGTCCCAAAAAAGAGGGGTCGTGTTATACACTGAAAAATATGGTACTTCTTCACACTTGCTCCCACAGGAGGAAGTGATAACCATCAATTCAGGTGGATTTAAGAGAGGATTAGAGAAAACATATGGAGAACGGCCATTGATGGCTACTAGCTCAGATGTCTGTGCTGTGCCTCCACGGTCGGTGGGATGGAATAATGCTTCTGAAGACCAGTCGCTGGAAACCACAGGAGGGGAAAGGGCACATGTGCTCAGATCCTACTTACTGGTTTCTCACAGGCATCTGGTTGGCCAATGTGAGAACCAAATGCTGAGACTAGATGGGCCATTGGCCTGATCCAACAGGTTCTTATGCTCTGAATCAGTTAGTATAAGGGCTTATCCACACTTAACTTTTGCTCTGCACTTTCCAGGCACAGGCCTGTGTTTAAAAGCTCCATGTCTGAGCGTTCCCAGCTCCCCCCCCCCCCGCCAAACTTTCCCTGTGAAAACCCACTCTTTAGCTCTCAATCGCAGCAAACATTCATCTGGGTTTTCTATGGCTTGCCATTTCCTCTGATTGAGCTTTAAAGAGCAAGTTTGCATAGGGAAAGCTCCGGGGCAAAATAGAAAATGCTTGGCCCTAGAAACTTTAAGCGTGAATCATGCCTGAAAAAGAGTGGAAGAACATTTTAATGTTTAAAATAATTTATTCTTTAAAAAACGCCGAAGCCTTTCTTTTAGGAATTCTAGGTGCCAAAATCCCAATGGAGCAGAAAAGATTTATGTATGCGACCACAGTTGTGCAGATGTTATTGGCCCAGAGATGGAAAGAAGTCCCGACCAGAGAAGAATGGCAGATTAAATTGCTGGATTATGCCGAAATGGCAAAAATGACCAGAAGAATCAGAAATCAAGAAGACCAGAATTTTAATAAGGAATGGGGGAATTTATAATTTATCTGAAGAATCATTGTAAACAGTTAAAATTGTTAGTAGGATTGGAATGGCACTTGTAGTTTCATGGTGAATTTTGGATATAATGGAGATGTAAAAGATTTGGATTATCATAAAAGATGCAGGATGAAATGACTAACAATAGGAACCACAAAGGGGAGGAAGTAAGTCCAGGAGATTCTATGGAATTTTGATTTTATGATGTATGTTGGATATGTGAGTGTAAAAAGTTAATTCGAAAAACAAAACAAATAAATTTATATATAGAAAAGAAAAGAGTGGAGGAAAGGTAGGTGTGGATAAACCCCAAGACTATTTCCTATATCCCTACATTGCCCAGGTTAGGCTGGTATGCCAGCTACAACCCAAAATATACATGAAAAAATACGGTATATCTCACCTATCTGACTTGGTTGCACTCTGGGCAGCTTCCAACATAAATAAAAACATAATAAAATGTTTTTTTTTAAAAAAAAAAAACTCTATACAGGGCTGCCTTCAGATGTCTTCTAAAGGTTGTATCTTCTTGAGTCGGGATTCACATAACTCCATACTCTCCAATGAAAATAGGGACGTCCTACCATACCCTCCAACATTTCTCCGATGAAAATAGGGACATCCTTAGGAAAAGTGGGAACGTTCTGGGATCACATCAGAAACGGGGACAGCTTCTGTAAATCCGAGACTGTCCCTGGAAAATAGGGATACTTGGGGGGTCTGCTAGTGCTAGGCCAGCTGCTCTGGTCTGCTTCTGGGTCCACTTCTGGGATCAATTCAAAATGCTGGCTCTGAGCTTTAAAAGTCCTTCACACCTTGGGACCAGGATACCTAAGAACTGTCCATCTCTGCACTGAGACAGAAGTGGGCAATTTCTACACCATGAGCCATTCTTGGACCACCCCATTTGGCTTACCAGACCATTCTAGGGAAGACATTCTAGGAAAATATATTTGCCTTGTGTTAAACCTTCTATCTTTAGGCACCTGGTTAAAACAACACTATTTGTATCTGCTTTTAGAGAACGAGGATGTTGAGATTAGCATGGCCGTTCATTCTTACTATCTGAAAATGCTTCAGACACCCTTTGTTTTATACTATTTAGTTTTACATTTATGCTGATCATTAAAAAATATATATTCTGATTTTTTATTATAGTCACATTTTAGAAGCTGATTTGAGATTTCTTTTCTGAGGGAGAGGGGGGAATTAAAAGGCCAGGGCACATAGCTGCCAACTCCCTGAGGCCCTGGGTGCCCGAGCACCCACAAAATTCCCCTTGAAGGCGCCAGACACCCACAACTTTCAGTGCCAGGGCCATGCACGCTGCATGGCACCCACGGCCCCGGGCACCCACAGTCACGAGGCCAAGCTGGCACTCCTGCCAGGGCATGAATATTCTAGATAAATAATACATATGTTTAAAAAATGAAAACTGGGCACAAAATCATGCTGGGTGGTACTCCTCCCCCCCTTGGTACTGCTTGTGGTGGGGGGGGGTGTTGCTGATGGACCAGGAGACAGATACCCATAGCAGAGTCTCCTGTGTGGGTTCCAACAAATCCATGATACCCCACCCCCAAGTTTGGAATACCCTCCCCAAGGAGGTGCTGACATTGCAATCTTTTTGGTGCCAGATTAAGACGTTTTTAATTTGACCAGGTGTTTTAAATTGGTTAGGTACATAGTGAGCCAAGCTCCCAGTTCATCTACTTCAGTATTGTCTACACTGACTGGCAGTGTCTCTCCAGGATTTCAGAAGGGAGACAAACCCAATCCTGCCTGGAAATGCCGGGAATTGAACCAGAGTCCTTCGGTGTGCAAAGCGGATGCTGTATCTCTGAGTTATGCTTTCCCCCAGGATTAATGGCTTCTGTTATTAATAGTTTTGTAGCCGCTCAGGTGCTTGTATAATAATATAATATAATATAATATAATATAATATAATATAATATAATATAATATAATATAATAGCATAACCATATATCACCACCCTGGACTCCTTTGGAGGAAAAATAAAATTACAATATATAATATATTATAATAATATGCCATCGTACATTGTCCTGGAATCTATTGAATGAAGGGTGGTTTTGAAAATGTTTCAAATAAATAGAAAACAATCAAGTTTTTGTTTTGTTTTGGGGATGTCAATGTCACAGTCAATGTCACTCATTTACAATTTCAAGAACTTACTCACAAATGCAAAAGTTTTTCAAAGCACTTTGTTAAAGTTCTCAATGCCTTTGTGGAGCTTGGAGCCAGCCAGGAAGGAGATGGCGGGACCCCTCTAGACGCCCAGCCCAAGACCACTGAAGCCGAATAAGGTGTTCTGAGCCACCCTTGAGGCGCAGGACCCCTTTTCTCAAACCATTTCCTACTGGGGGCAATGGATGCTGTACGCTACCAGGTAAAGACATTTCCGGCCTCCGAAAAGACAAATCACTTACCATCCCGGCCAGATAACTGCAGATGCTCTATTAGGTCACACCCAAAGACCCGATCCTTGGCCTGTCCCTTCCGCTTCACCTTCTGCCGGGCTTTCATGGCGAGCGACATGTGTGTCGAGGCGTGTGAGCGTTCAGCCTTCAGTGGCTCTCGTCTCCTTCTGCCCCCAAGGCCACCGGGGGCTCATTGGGCCCCCTGTCCTCTCTCTGCAGAAGCTGTTCAAAGGCCCTCCGACGCCGTGGAGACCTTCTGCTTCCTTAAACCCATGGCTGCTCCCCGTGCCATCAGCTCTCCATGACGAAATGGCTCTAGGCTATCCAGAGGCCGATGCACTCCAATATTTTTTCCAGGTTCTGCGCGGAGAGGCACCCCTTGGCCAGCACTGCTGCAACGAAACGTGTGATCTGGGTGCAGGGAGGAAACTGCTGAGGCCCAGGGCCCAAAGTAAAGTGTGGGGACACGAGAGCTTCTGTTCTCACCCAGAGCCCAACAGGAAGTGAGTTCAGCTTTGCCTCTAAACCCCAACTTCCCGTTCAGAACATCTTTGAAACCACAAAGAGCAAGCTAACTCTTGCGCAAGAAACTCGTTCAATCTCAACCACACACACACACACACACACACACACACACTTGCCAATAGACCCATGGACGTAGGGTTGGAGGACTAGGCCACATGGCCACATGTCTCCTTTATCGGTCCACCCATCACGAATTTTGTCGAAGCCTCTAAAAAGGACAAATCCAGATTTTTGGCCCACGGCCAGAAATGTTGTGAGGGTCCTAAGCAGGTGTGTGTGTGTGTGTGTGTGTGTGTGTGTGTGTGTGTGTGTGTGTGTGAAAGAGAGAGAGAAGTTACTTGAAGACTAGTCAGGCACTGCATCAGACTTTTAATAGATGAGGTGCTAGCAGCTTTTCACTTCTCTTCTTGATCTTTTCCACCCTTCCAGAAAGTTGGCAATTAGAAGAACTGCTCTTCAGACGAACTTGTAACGAAGAACTCGTACTTGAGTTTGCCAGTTTCCCCTCCCTAGTCAAGTTTCCCTTTTGTGTCTTGTTTGCAGTGACCCGCAAGCCACTCTGAGGGCCTCGTTTGGATGGAGGGTGGGATAAAAATGCTTAAAATATAACGTAATATAAAATAAATAAAATCCAGAGGCTGTAATGCCAAACCAGCAGCAATGACATTCTAACCTGCTCCATGGCACTAAAGTCAGGGCTGACCCACCCGTGAGGCAAGGTGAGGTGTCCGCCTGAGGCAGCAAATTCCCCGGGGGCAGCAGATCCGGCCTCCAAGGAATGCGTCGCCCACTGTTGTTGCTGTTACACTTCCCACTTGTTCCCAATGTAGATCTTTATTTTCTTCATTCCTGAAGTAGGTCTTCACTCACTCCTTCTTCCCTGGCAGTTTGGGAGGGTGCCATTTTGTGGTTTGCCTCAGGTACCGAAACGTCTTGGGCTAGCCTTGCCTAACACTTCAATGGGACCTTAAGGTTCAGTTAGGCTTCACTGGGGTTGATACAATTGCAGTCTGCATCTCCTACAAGGAGTAGCGTGCATGGAAAACAGCTTAGCATGTGTGAGAGTGTGCATTTCAGGAACTGCCTTAATTCTGCTGCATTGTATTTCACACATTTGGTCTGATCCAGCAGCCAGGCTTTCCTTACACCCTTATGGATACTTAAGGTATCCATAGGAATAGCCGCTTCTTTTGATAAGGAACCGATAGTGGTATTTACGTCATATTTTAGCACAGGGGATCCATTCATTCATGGGCGTAGCCAGGCCCTTGATCAAGTAAAACAATAGGAATACTTAATTAACTGACCTAACAAAAGTCCTGCTGCCCCAACCACGTTTTGCTCCCTCCCCTAACAAAACCCTGGCTACGCCCATGCATTCAGCCATCAGAGACATAGCCTCAAGGCCTGACTTGAAATCTCCAGGTTTGCCTGGCGCCTTCCAGGTAGAAGCTGGAGGGTGAGCAGGAGTGCCTTTAATGTTTTAAAAATAAAAATAAAATAAGAAGGCTGTGCATGCAGCTTGCAACTTTCAGCCCAGCAGAAGCTGGATCCAAATTATTGCATACATGGGGGCGGGGGGGGGGAGCCCTTCTCCACTCCACTCTCCCAATTAACCTCTGTCTTCAGGATCCAGCCTCTGACATCACCCCTAGGTTTCCATTATGGGCCCTGAAATCTGAGGGTCTGGGATGTTCTTGACCTGGTAACCTTACGCACTGGCAAAGCTTCCTTGTAAATTTGGCCATTTTTTAATGCAGTTTATGCTAGTGGACATCATTACATCTTGTGGTGGTGAATCCCATAATTATGAGTTGATGCACATTCTTTGGCCTGAAATTTTACTTCTGATCCATTTCCTTGGGTGGTTTACTAATTTTCTAGGATTGGATTATGAGAGAGGAATAGAAAAACTCTCCCCCGACCACTTTTGCCAAACCAGGCAAAAATCTGTAAAAATTTACAAATCCATCCAACAACACACAAGTCCTGGGGTGCCAAAGGTGCAATTTATTTACAACAGCAGAAGTGCATGTAAGAGCGCCCCAAAGTCCCTTCCTATACACAGAAAGACACTTGCATAATATTTCTCTATATATATCTATACACACACACACACACACACACACACACACACACAGACACACACAGGCATCCATTGCTAGGGATTTTATATACACATTTACAGATTATACAAGGACCTCAAGGGTCCTAGAAGCAGATGACACAGCCTTTTCCTAAAATTCTTTCTTTAAAAAAAAAGACAATCAAGAAATCATAGTAATACATGTAAAAGGACGTAAAAGAGAGTCATATAAATTCACTTTGGAAGCGCCTTATCCTTATGGGTGCAGAATAAATACATCCTCTTCGGGATTGAGGCAGTGGGCACAAAATTTGGGCACAGCCCCCGCTGGTGGAGAACAATGAAAACAAAAGAGGGGTTGGGCCACCTGAATTCCCTGTATTGCTCTGAGGTAGATCAAGATGTCTAGCAACTTGATTGTTTGGAGTTTGACCACCCATGGTTCACTCAAAACCCTATTCAACTTCAAAGCTCACTGAGCTTGGTGTCCCTGGACATATTGTAGTTTATCAGTTTTGGCCTACCTTGCTGGGGTGCCATTACAGTTGGTCAGCTGGTTAGAGAAATGGTAGTTCATTTGGACCGCAGTCCTAAATGCACATTACAAAGGAGTAAGCACAGTTAAAACAAAACGCTGTGTTGTTGAGCTGGAGTCCAAAGGATCTGGAAGTTATCAGGTTGCAGGGAAGGCTGAACTATAGACTTAAACTGGCTTAATAGTCAATTTCTTCCCAGGAAGCTATAATTCTATGGTGGTGCAGACACACAACTCTAATATTCCCAGTGTTCAGTCATGAGTGCTATCGCTTATGTACCCTAAAGGACTGGGATCCCAAAAACAGTCCAGTGAGGACTGAGTGTGACCATGGAGAGTTGTTTTTTTCTTGAGGGGGCGTGCAGAAAACATGGAGGGGAAATAGAATGGAGTAAGGTACAGCTTGGCTGGCTGGCATAGTGAACAGGAGCGCTCACATAGCAACATTTTGGGTTGAATCCAGCGCAAGTCATGCTAAGAGTATACCCACTGAAATTAATGAACATGACTAACATGGGTCCATTAATTTAAATGGACCTACTTTGAGTAGAACTTAGCTGAACACAACCCTTTATTTCCAGTCCCACTTGCAGATCTTCTAAACATGAGATTCTGAAGGCCCACATCAACTCAACCCACAGTTCCTTGGGTTCTCTGCAGGCAGGCATGACGGCTAAAGTGGCATTAAACCTAAGTTTGTGGTGCAGACTTGGTTGCCATTTTAAGTGGCCCAGGCCAGGCCACAACAAGCTTTTGGAGAAAAACTGGACGGATGGATAGGGAATAGATAAATCAAATAGACATACATATGACAGATGCACATACTGTATAAGGGATCTGGATTATATATATCAAGAGATCCCTATTCTATCTTTGTTCTAAAACTTTTGGTAAAGTGTATTTATAGTTATTTGTGCAAGAGAAGCTCCATTTTGAAGTGTGCGAGGAATTCCATACCAAAATTAGCTTCCGCCCCCTTTCCTGGGTTTAAGACCTTCCTGTCAAAAAGGATGTTGGATAAACCAAAGCATAATAAAGACTTGTGTCCAGAGACTTCAGGACCAGATGGGTGAAAAACCTTTGAGAACCAACATAAATCTCTTGTAAACAAATGCTCTGTTCATCATTTTGTAAAGGAACGGCTTCAATTAGATGCCTCTTTGACCACTAGATTAGAGAAGAGTTGCGTAGAATGGCAGATTTCTAGGCATGTCTTAATTGTGGTGATACTGCTCTGAGTTATGAAATTCTCTGACTCGGTAACTCTGATGTCAGTTTGTGACTGGATCTTTTAGGGTAGGTTTGTGACCTCATGGGGAAAAACACCACCACTCTTCTCAGTTTGTACAGTTGCAGTGTCTCAGAGTTTGACATTTCTGAAACTGCAGGGCTCTTGCCTTAAGAGCCTCCAGGAAAATCACGTGGAAAGGCAATTCATGGCTTGGGTATAAAACGTTTGCCTTTAGCTGCACTCTCCTGTCCATGAGGCTCCACTCTGACTCATCACGCCCAGGTAGCCTCCTTCCCAGAACCTACAGGTGCTCTGTTAGATTTCATCCTCTCAAAAACCAGACTCCACCCCTAATCTGCCCTTGAGCTTCTAAACCCCTTCCTCTGCGTCTTGGGGTCTGAGCCTCAGGAGAGCGGTGGCAACCATCCCAGCTTGCTTTCTCCTTCCAAGTTAAGAGCTGCCTTTTGGGATATCAAGAATAGCTGCAATAAGACATTACAACACCATACTGACAAAATATTACACTAACACCAGGGGGGTGGGCTTGGCCTGAGAGCCTGCGCCAGACCCCTTAAACTGCATTTTATGGCAAACATAACTACCATTATTGCTACAAAACGCAGCTGAAGCACTAAGTGTGGCATGGCTAGGCACTACGGAGGCTTTTGAGGGCAACCGTGCTTGTCATCAAAAGTGTGCTCTTAGCAGATTTGGCCCACTTTATTGCTTCTTGTTCAGTGCAGCTAACACCTTATTTCATTCATACATCCATATTATCCTTCCAACAAACTCGTTAGGTGACTGGCCCAAGGTCATCTTTTGAGCTTCCCAGCTGACTGCTCTGAACTTGGATCTCCCTGGTCCTAGTCCAACACTCTAATCACTATTATTTATTAATTTCATAAAATTTATATGCCACTTGTTTAAAAAACCCTCAAAGTGGTTTGCTGCATCACTGACTATATCACTGTATTACTTATTAATTATTATTAATCTTTTCTTTCTTTTGTAGTGAAATAATCCCCAAGACATGCAGAACAGGAAGCAATAAAATACAAAGAGGAAGCTTTTAATGAATGCTGTAGGGGCTCCTTGTCATCCCATAAGGATCTCAGTGTACTGCATCGGGGCACATTCCCACCATTTAGAGTGCTATGATACCATTCTAAACACTCCTGGATCCCCCCCAAGGAATTCTGGGAACTGTAGTTTGTGAAGGTCGCTGAGATTTGTTAGGATGTCACTACTGCCCTCACAGGACTACAGTTCCCAAAGTTCCCTGTGAGGAGGGATTGATTGTTCAAACCAGGGCTTTTTTTCCAGCTGGAACTTACTGGAGCCCAGTTCCTCTCAGGTGGGTGCCATTGCTATTACAAGAGAACAAGGTGAGTCCTGGCACCTCTTTTCCTAGAAAAACAGTGCTGGTTAAAACATTCTGGAAATCATGGCTTTGGGGGAGGAATAGGGGTCTCCTAACAACTTTCAGCACTTTTAATAAACTACAGCTCCCAGAATTCTTTGGGGAAGCTATGAGTATTTGAAGTGGTACCATAGAGCTTTAAATGTATGGTGCGAATGTGGCCTAGGTGTTGTGTTGGAACTTTCATTTTAGTTCAACCTCCCACTAATTGCAAAAAAGCAACATTTCAGCTCACCCAGGGTAACCCGGAAGCTCCTATACTAAGACTATATTTTATGTGATCATTTTTCTTAATGTACGTTTACTCCTGGCACGGGATATGGGGCACCTCCGTGGAACAAAACTTTAGGTATGCAAAGCTACCCTTAGCTGCCATCTGCTTCTGCAGAACTTTTCACAGAGGCGTCACCCAAGACATGGGCATAGCCAAGTGGGGACAGGAGTGGAAGCTGCCTAAATCAATAAAAATCAATAAAAATACATAGCAAACTGAGGTTCTGCGCCCCCCCCCCCAACGAAAATCCTGGCTATGCGCATAACACAAAGTACCTTGAAATGGTGTTTGCTAACATAAAGCAGCCGGATTCTGACCCAGTATGACCTCCCTGCAGTCTGCAGCGCATGGATGTTGTTCAAAAGCACCAGCAACATACCTCCCCATTTACTAGTGAGTACAGAGTCTGGGGGATTTGAGGTTGTCCCCGTTGGGCAAAAACAAAAACCGCAAACAAGGACCTGGTATGCTTTTGCATAGACTGGGAAATGGCAGAGCTGCGACTGCTGCGTTGCAGGGGGTTGGACTAGATGATCCTTGGGATCTCTCCCAGCCCTTCAGTTCTATGGTTCTACATGTTGGAACTGCTTGAGTCAGAAAGGCTAAGGGTTGGTTCCTACAGCCTCATTGCCTAATTAAACTTAGCACGTGTATGACACCATTTGAGCGCTCAGAAAAACCTCACACACATTATTTCTTATCACACCAATCCGGTAAGGTAGAACAGTATTCTTATCCCCACGCTGTAAACCAATGAGTCCAGGGGCTGGTATAGTGATTCAGCATCTGCCTAATGCTCTCTGGTGGCAGCGCTCACAATTTGCATGTGTGAATGGGGCCATCTCAGATCTAGATCTAACTTCGTGTCCTGGCAAGCACAACCCTTTTCCTGAGGAGACACTTCAAACATTTGGCTTGAGTCCTTGTGGGATAATCAGACGCCCAGTGGGGGAACACGGAGAAGCACGTGTGCTTTCATGCGTGTGCAGACATGCACCCCTCGGGGCCAGCTCAGCCATCTGTGACACCTTGTTTGATGGCTTCAGCAGCAGATGATTTTTTGGGGGGTGGGGGTGAACCAGCCATAAATCTCCACCATGGAAATTTTGTGACACCCCTCGCTCCCCCTGCTCCAAACAAACACACAATAGGTCCAATGCAAAAAAAGGTTTTCAAAGGCACCAGTTGACTTGTTCAGCTGTGACCCCTTGAGAGATGAATAGCCAAGGGGTTATATGCATATGTGAAACGGACTTAAGAGAGGGGATGAGAGAGAGAGAGAATATGATACATTGCACAAAACTTCCAACCTTCTATGACTGCGGATATACAAAGGGCAATGAGACCCACAATCCCCTTTCCCCCTTCACCACCCAGGATGCAAGAATAAATCCCAAAATATCCTGGCATTTCACTGTTCCCTGTTCCATGGTGCTGGCAAGTCCTGCTGTCTTCCTGCTTCGTAAACAGTTTTGGTCTGCATAGCTTGCACAAGTGGCAAGGGGTTTGCCCAAACGAAAACCGATCTCCAGGTGGTCGCACTGGAAGTGGTGGCACAACCCACCCTGGCGGGATAGGGCTGCCAGATGTTTCATCTGCCAAACTGGAGCTGTAGCTGCTGGAATCCTTTGCATTCATGCACAAGTTGCGCTTTGGATGGGGCTGGGTGAAAAAGCATGTATCTCATATCATCCCTGCAGGAATCGTATCAAGGACTGAGGAGGGTGGAATCCTGCCCACGGGCATCTCCCAAGCAGGGAATCTCCCTCGCAGGGCTCCCCTGAGGCCCGCCGGGATTCCTTGTCTCTGTGCCTACATTCAGTCTTTGGGAAGCTAGCCTTTCCCTTTCAAGGTAATAATAATTATATAAAATAAAAACAATGATTTTATTGCTTGCCTCAGCAAGACTTTGGAGAGCTTCTGTCCATAACCGCAGGGGGCCACAAACGTTCAACTAATAATAATATTAATATTAACAACAATAATTAGAGGGGGAGGCACAATAGTTTCATGGTTCTGTCCCTGAGCCAAGATAAATGCGCTGCTGCCTGGTGGCATCCTCAGAATCGCTTGCTCTGTATGTGTGGCCTCAAAACATTTAAAAAAAAAAACACGACACAAAAACACAGGCCAGGTAATGTCACCGTCCCACCAAAGTCAGAAAAGAAAAGGGGTGGGGGAAGCTCTCCCAATTTCCGAACCGGCTGTTGATCCACCCCACTGGGAATGAGTTGGTTCCCTCCTTGAGTGGACGGAGCAAGAGAAGACCATGGCCAGGATTCCCGGGGAAGATGAACGGGGTGGTGAGGCCTGCGCAGATCTCCAAGGGCAGCTGCATGGCGGCCGGGTGGCTCAGAAGGAGGTGACAGCCTTGGCTCCCTTGCCCAAGGGAGGCTCTGGCAGGCCATTGGGAAGTGGGTTCAGTGCTCTGTCGGGTCCTGGGGCTCCATGGCAGGGGGCAAAGGTCACACCAGGTGTCCCCGGCCATTGATGTAGATGCCGTTGGAGGTGGGCTTCGCCCGGAGGGTGCCGTTCTCTTGGACAAAGTGGGTCATGGCTTGCTTGATGTTTTTCTCGCTGTCCCGCTGCTCCTCTTCCTCCTGCTCCTTCTCCTCTTTCTCCTTCTCCATCTGGTCCTCCTGGACAGGGGTGGGGGGTGGCGGAGGGAGCTCTGTCTGCGTCTCGATCTCCCGCACCGTCGACAAGGTGGAGTAGCTACGTCCTTCGGCTTCCTCGCTCTGAGCCGAAGAGAGAAGCAGGGTGTCAGATATTTCTCCCATACACACACAATGCTTTTTTCTGGGGGGACGGAGGGGTATGCATACCTCTAAACATTTTGCGAATCTTTGTGCTTTTGTCCATTTACTGTATTTATTTTCCCTAAAAAATGGTGATTTTCTTGAGTCAAAATGAGAGTACCCCTAAACATATATTTTTTTAAGAAAAAAACTATCATCTATCTATCTATCTATCTATCTATCTATCTATCTATCTATCTACCTATCTATCGCAAGAAAGTGGTTCACAACAAAAATACATGACACCAGACAATGAAAACCATATTTTAAAAGTTAAGATTTTTTATCTTTTAATTTGCTTTAGGTCTATTGCTGTTTTAACTTTTCAGAAGTCTTAAATGGTTGTTGGCTATTTTTCTTGCTAATAATTTTTTTATTTCTGAATTTATTTCTATTTGTTTTCAATCCAATAAAAGCCTCATTGTAACAATGCCAAATTATAATACCGTTAAAAATGCCACTCATTCAAAAGACAAGTTATACAATATAGGTGCCGCCCCCCACATGCTGCAATTGATGGTTTGATGATTTACTATACTTCTGCGTTCCAAAATCTTACAAATTTCCATTACACTCCAGTCAGAATAACAAACCCTTGGACCGCAGCTGTAATCATTTTATTGTCGCTGTTGATTTTCCTTAAAGATAACTTTCTTGTTTTGATCTTTTTTTGCAAACCGCTTTGAGGATTTTTGCAGTCAAGTGGTGGATAGATTATTTGCAATAAATAATATATAGATCGACCGTTGTGGCAAGATGTGCTCTTAACTGCCTGCATAGGCCTGGCAGAATAGAATTTTTTCCAGCAAGCATGTCATGCTCCAGATTGCTAGAGACTGGCTGGGCAGAGAGCAGCAGTGGGAGGCACCAGCCAAGGAACCCCGTGAGGAGGAAGGCTCAGAGCCTGGGGATTGGTGGTAGGACACAGAGGAGAGGTCAAAGGGGGAAGACCGGGAGGAGGGGCTGGATACTGAAAGGACAACAGGGCTTGGTGCTCACCATGACAGAGCAGAGGCTGGTTTCACGCAGGCTGTCTGCCCGGAAGCTGCCCTGCCGGCTGTCCCGGCAGAGGCTGTCGGCTCGCAGGCTCTCCCGGCAAAGGCTGTCCCCACGGAAGCTGCCCTGCCGGCTCTCTGACCTCAAGGGAAGGTTTTCTTCCATCTGAAAACAAACGAGGGCATGGGGAAGGGAAGCGATGGCGAAGAGATGGTAACAGGGAAGTGAAACTTGCAGCCCTTGTTAAAAGTTGCCCACTCCACAATTAAGCCACTCGTCCGTTCTCTCTCTCTCTCTAACCTACCACGCAGGGTTGTTGCGAGGTGGAAATGTGGGGGGGATGAAGCCACCCACATCTGCCGCCTTGAGCCCCTTGCAGGCATATAAGGCAGGGTGTAAGAGTCACATATAAATATTACTGAGCTCTGATTTGGTTCTCAAATCATGCCACCTGCGCTCTGGAGAACCTGGGGACTGACTGTGTGCAAAACCTGCTGGAGGAAGCCAATGGTTCATCTAGTTCAATATCCTGGACTCACAGTGGTCAAGCAGACTCCATCCACCATGGGAAACCCACAAGCAGGATCTGAGCCCAAGAGCAGCACTCTCCCCTCTTGTGGTTTCCAGCAACTGGTATTCAGAAGCACTACTGTCTCTAGAGACACAGCATAGCCACCATGGCCTGTAGCCATTGATAGGCTTCTCCTCTATGCATCTGTCTCCCTTACGGCCATCCAAAGGGATTTTTTGGCTGCGATTCCTGCATTGCAGGGAGTTGGACTAGATGACCCTTGGGGTCCCTTCTCCGTGACTCTAAGTTGGTGACCATCGCTGCCTCCTATGGAAGCGAGTTCCATAGTTTAACTAGCGCTGTGTGAAGAAGTCACTTTTTAAAAAATGTGTCCTGAATCTTCAGTTTCACTGGATGCCCACGCGTTCAAGCGTTATGATGAAAGAGGGAGAAAATATTTTCTCTCTCCACTTCCTCCATGTTGTGCTGAACCTTTCTTGCAACTCTGAAATATCCTTTTTGAGGTGAGGCAACCACAAGCATTTCCCAGGTCAGAGAAGGTGGCTTCAAGTAAGATCTGAGCTCAGCCCTTCTCATATTTAGAAAGGTGGCTTGTGTGCATGTTTACATTATTCCACTTGCTCCCTCTAGAGGGTGCTGAAGGACTTCCATGGGCTCAGCTCTGCAGCAAAGGAAAAGGAGAAAAAGAGGCTTCAAAGTTCTATCAGCTGCAGGCTTTTCATCACTTACCTTTCCTCTGTTCTTTACAGACACCGTCTGTGCTTTAAAGCTCTGTGTCTGAGCGCCTTTTTTCTCTTTTGCACTGGAGCAAAAACCCTCCCTTTAAAGCTGAATCGGAGCAAACGGAAAACCCAGATTGATGTTTGCCCCAATTGAGCAAAACACTCAGACATGGAGCTCTAAAGCTCAGAGCTGTGTGGGGAAGCCCTGCCATGAGCCATGGATAAATGGACGCCTCCAAGTTCAGAGGCAGTCTATCTGTGCAGACCAGGATGGTGTCTGAGCCTCCCAGAGCCATCTGGACAACTGTATGAGACTTGAGATGCCCACATCAAGCAAAGCACTGCTTATTTCCTTCAGCGGTGGAGGTTTTTGAACAAAGGTTGGATAGCTTGTCAGTGATTCTCTAGCTGGGATTCCTGCATTCATTGCAAGGGCTGGACTAGTTGACCCTTATGTTCCCTTCCAACCCTACAGTTTTATGAAAGGAGAGGGGCCTCTCTATCCCCACCCACTTCCTTTCCATGGAAAAGCCCAGTCTGTGCCTTCTTATCCCTCCCCAGCCAATCCACAGGGACTCCCACACTCATAATAATAATAATAATAATAATAATAATAATAATAATAATAATAATTTATTTATATCCCGCCCTACCCAGTCGAAGCCGGGCTCAGAGCGGCTAACAACAATAAAAGTAACACAGCATTCTAAAATCAATTCATTCTAAAATCAATTCAAAATCAAATTAATGGCAACCATTGGGCTAGAGTTCTATGAGGATTACCAAAGGAAGGGGTCAGACTGTGTCTTGGCCAAAGGCCTGGTGGAACAGCTCTGTCTTGCAGGCTGTGCGGAAAGATGTCAGGTCCTGCAGGACCATAGTCTCTTGTGACAGAGCATTCCACCAGATCAGGGCCACAGCCAAAAAAGCCCTGGCTCTGGTTGAGGCCAGCCTAATCTCCCTGTGGCCTGGGACCTCCAAGATGTTTTTGTTTGACCCTCACCTGATTCCGGGTGTCAGTGCTGTGGCTGGAGTGAAGGCGCCGGATGGAGTTCTCCCGGGTCAGTGTCAGCTCTTCTTCGCTGCCGGACACAAGGAGGGGGAGAAGCCAGGTGAGACAGCTATTCCCCCCCTTGCCCTCTGCCTAACAGGAATATCTCACTGCGCGCCAAGGCACCAGACGTGGCACCAGATGGCACAGGTCTCTTAGTTTGGCCAGAAGGTTCACCGTTCAAATTAATTTAATGAAGCCCATAACAACTTAGCTCCAGGGTGCCTTAGGCACAGCCTGAACCCAGAGAGCCCAGCTCAGCCCCTGAGATTATCTGCAGAAGTGCTGTTGGTCATACCCTGAGCCGGCAGGGCTCATATGACAATGACGAGAAAACAAGCCTTTGGTGTAGTTGGCCTGGTCCTACAGGACACTCCACCACTAGAGATTCAGCAAGGTGTGATTCCCAGAACGCAACCCCTGCGTAGGTTGTATGACATCAGGGGTGGGGTGGGCAAACATGTGGCTGGACCAAAGGGCACTGACAAGCCCCGATGATCAACTGATTGCCAGGGCTTGCACGCCTCTGTACAAGGTGCTTTGCAAGCCCCAACCATCAGCTGATTGTCCATACAGGCGTCATCGTGATGCCAAGTGATTGGCAGGTGGGTGTCCCCACTCACCTGTGAAACTTAGCCCACAGTGTGTGTGGGGGGGAAGGTAAGAATCCAGCCCACTAGCCAAATCTAGTTCCTTAGTCCAGCTCAAAACGTAACGGGGGGACCAAGGTGATTACGGCTGGCATCAGAGAAGAGGGCTAATAACACCAAAACGATGTCATGTGAAGTGCTAGATGACACTTTGGGTCCCTTCCAATTCTATGGTTCTATCCCCATTTGCTTACTATTTCTCAGTGATGCGTTTGGTCTTCCTCTTGTGGTAGCAAGTCATGAGTATGACCACCAGGACCAGCAAGCCAAGCAGCACTACAGAGATGAGTCCTGCCCCAATCATGGAGATGGAGACCACGTCCACCTGCTTGGCCCGGTTGCCTGTTGGGAGAGATAAGAAAAAGAGAGGGGAGTAGGCCATGGCAGTGATGCATGAAGGCCACGTTGAGCTTCTCTGCATGGGACTGGAAGAAACCCACAAATCACCCCCTTGCCCAAAGTCCTACAGCACCAGTTCCTCTGAAGGACAGATCTTTAGAGAGTTACAGAAGGAATGGCTTCCTTACAAGGAGAGGCAAAATTGTCCTATGGCTGCCAGGTGAGAGAGGAGGGAAGGCAAGCCCTTTTATTCCCCCACCACACATCGGGGGGGGGGGAGGACCTAGTCCCCTATCTTCTCCCCTATATCAAATTCTGAGGAAACAAAAAAAAAATGTGTGTGTACAGCTAGTGGTGGGCACAGCACTGACTGGCTAGAAATGGGCACGTCACCAACCCTCAACACTGGAGCAGGTTTCTTTTAAGTTTTCAAAAAATATTTTACTTTTAAAAGAAACATTGAAACGAGTGTTTACAGAGGTATGATTCCCAGAGTGGTTTAACAGTCAATCCCTCTTCCCAGGGAATTCTGAGAACTGTAGGTTTTGTTAGGGGAATAGAGGCCTCCTAATTACTCTCAGTACCCTTCATGAACGACAGCTCCCAAAACTGTTTGGGGGAAGCCATGGCGGTTTAAAGCAGTGCCTTAGTGCTTGAAAGCTATGGTGTGAATGTGGCCTGGGCTGTTGTCTAGCACAGACAAGCCAAATCAGCTCTGTCGCCCGTTTCTGAGCTGTCCCAGAATGGTACCTTTTATGCTGATGGTCGTCTCAGCCTCCTTGGTTGCAAAGCCATTGGCCACCTGGCAAACATAGACGCCTCCATCTTCAGAGTTAAGGGGTCTCTGGAAGAGCAGGGTGTCCCCCTTGATTTTCACTCCGCTGGGGAGGGGGTCATTGAGCCTGGGCAGAGAGAGGAGACCAAGTCAGGAAGGGGTGGGGAAAACATCTTTATCTCTGCGGACCCAGATTCTTGCTGGTTCTTCTTTTGACAACTAGAGTTTTGCCAGTGCCTTGAACTCAACTGCTCAAGATGTGCAGCGCCTGCTAAGTCACAGAGAGGTGCCTATTCATTACCTCCCAAATGGGCAGTTTCAAACACACACACACTGCTGCATCATTTGATGAAAGATGACCTGGTCCTGTGTTATCTAGCAGTCAGTATTCAGAAGCATTGCTGCCTCTCTGACTGTTGAGGCAGAGCTGAGCCACTGTGGCTAGGAGCCATCGCTAGCCTGTTCCATGAACTTGTCCAAACTTCTTTCAATCCATCCAATTTGTCCAAACTTCTTTTAATCCATCCAAGTTCGTGGGCCATTACTGTCTCCTGCGGGAGTCAGTTCCGTGGTTTAACTAGGTGTTGCATGAAGGACTTTCTGTGATCAGTCCTGAACCATTCATGGGATGTCCTCAATTTCTATTCATTCATTCATTCATTCATTCATTCATTCATTCATTCATTCAGTCCACTGCATTTATATCCCAGCCTTTTCTCTAAGGAGCTCAAGGTGACATACATGGCTCTCCCCCTCCTCATTTATTCCCCACAACAACCCTGTGAAGTTACGTTAGGCAGAGAGGCCACGACTGGCCCTAGGTCACCCAGTGGACTTCACGACCAAGTGAAGATTTGAACCCTGGTCTCCCACGTTCTAGTCCAACACTCCAACCACCACACCATGTACTCTCTGTACGCAGAGCCGTGTATGTACATTTTCTACTCCAGATTTATTTATATATTGCGTTTCTATACACCCTTCTTCTCCAAGGACCTCAA
Source organism: Podarcis bocagei (assembly GCF_964188305.1). Classification (NCBI taxonomy): domain Eukaryota; kingdom Metazoa; phylum Chordata; class Lepidosauria; order Squamata; family Lacertidae; genus Podarcis; species Podarcis bocagei. Next base: position 27,316,518 of record NC_138142.1, on the reverse strand, counting down.
GGTGATATACATGGCTCTCCCCCTCCTCATTTAATCCCCACAACAACCCTATGTGGTGGGTTAGGCTGAGAGGCAGCAGCTGGCCCAAGATCACACCCAGTGAGCTTCATGGCTGAGTGGGGATTTGAAGCAGTTTTATGCTGAAAGGGGAAGGGAAAAGGTCTCTTTCTCCACTCCATGTGTAATTTCCTACACTTCCATCATGTCGCCTCTTCCTCACCTTTTCTCTTAAAAACATTGCAAGTACGTCCCTATTTTTGGCTGCGGGGTGTCAGAGGGCCTTCGCCAGAGCGAGAGGCACCACCCCAAAGACGCCTCGCAAGAGGAAAAGAGGAATGGCAAGGGCCAGGAACTCCTGAACCAGATGCTCTCGCCCTTTCTGCCGCTTCCCCGCCTCAGCGACATGTCCAGGCTCGTGAGGGGAGGTGTGGGGCACAAGGGGAGGGGGGCAGGGAAGAGGAGGGCGGGGTCAGCCATGACATCATGAACAATAGGTGCTGAAATCAAAGGGATCCCTTCCCTTTTCCCACGGGTCTCTTGCATAGCTGAGCTGGGTGCCGGAGCGTGTCCAGACAGCACCCCAAACTCTGCGCAGAGATTCGGCAAAGCGTCTGAGCCGGCGAGCAGAGCCCGGCAGAGGCAACAGCGCCGTGCCCTTCCCAACCTGCACGCACACACAACTGACACATATGCACATGTGGGAGAAGACATCTGCATGTGGGGAAAGACGAGGACATATGTGCACTGCGCATGGGTGCATCAACAGGAGCCTCTTGTCCACACACACATGCGTTTAACAGTGTTTGCAAAGGGCAAAACTTTCCCCCCTTCCTTTAGCTCCTTCCCCCCACCGCCTTTTAAATTTATCGATTTGTTCACAGCAAACATGACAAAAGGAAAGAAAACAAAGAATCAACATTCTAACCCAGATGTTTTCAACCTTTTTGAGTCCATACGGTTCCCTTGGCCAATTACATTCTTTTTGCGGCACCCCTGTGGGGCTCAGGAGTCCAGTTATGGACAGCTTCACATCCTATTTTGAACACCCTCCCTTGTGGAGTGTTCCCTCAGCCTCCTCTCTTCTCCCTTCTCCTTGGGAGTCTTCTGGGCAGCCGCCGCTGCCCCTCGTCTCTGAGCTACCGCCCTCAAAAGAGAGGTGCCTCCTCACATTGCCCCACAGGGGCCTGCAAAGCACCCCCGACCAGCACCAGAGGCACCATTCGCCTGGGGAGTGGTAGCCAGGGCTGCTGCAACAAATAGCTGTGCAAGCCTTTGGGAGGCAGAGATGTGAGAAGGCATCAGAGGGACAGAGGCCAGTGTTGCTCGTGGCACCCCTATCGTTCAAGGCACCCCAGGGTACCACGGTACATGGGCTGAAAACCCCTGGTTTAACCAATAAAGCATTGCAGTACAAAGACACAGCACAGCCCCAAAGGCATAATAAAATATTGATTGGATATTCCCTTTCCAAATAATAAAGTTTTTTTAAAAAAATAAAATAAAAAAGTATTCTCCACCTGTGAGTTCCATCAGTTTTATTGAGAATCAAGGTCCTAGGTAGTTTTAAATGAGCCAGAAATTTGCATATACTGATGGCGCCTCAATATTTGCATAAGAAATAAAATCATGCCATATTTAAAAAACAAATGGTCACCAAGGTCTGCCCTTTAGATACTTTTGCTTTTAATTTTAAAAGGCAATTTTGTCCAGGGTACTCCAAATGTGTCCTGGGGGCATGTGCAAATTTCATCTCAGAGCCTCCAGGGCAAGGAACCCACCTTCCAGCTTTCTACCCCCCACCCCATTTTACAGTTCATTTCCAGCATTTGTTCCAGGATAACTAATTACCCTGCCTTCTCACTTTTTCTGCAGAAAAGGACAATAGTCGTACCTTGGATCCCGAACACCTTGCAAGTCAAATGTTTTGGGTCCCGAACGCCGCAAAGTGAGTGTTCCGGTTTGCAGACATTCTTTGGAACCCGAATGTCCGACCTGGCTTCCAATTGGCTGCAGGAGCTTCCTGCAGCCAATTGGAAGCCACGCCTTGGTTTCCGAACGTTTTGGAAGTCGAACGTACTTCCAAGGTATGACTGTACTGACACTGAGTCCTCTGCCTTTGCAGGCATGCCAGCAGGATGAAATCCTGGCCACTTTCTGCCCGATAAGCAGCTGTGCAGCTTTCTACAGAGGCCATGTTTCCTGCCGAACTGCTGCACCTCTATAAAAGGCAGGCAGACCTCAAAAGAATCTCATTCCTGCCCCCCCTCCCGACAACCTGGCCTGTGCAAAGCCTCATCCATCCACCACGCCCACCCCCCAACCCTGTGCTGACTTGGCTGGTTTTTCACCGTCTCTCCCCCCCCCCCGCCACCTTCGCTCACCACAAAAGGCTACAAGGTGCATCTTGGCCCGGGGCTGCTTCCCCGAAACCCACAGCAAGTCTCAGCCAGTCCCTTGGAGCGCAAAAAAAAAAAGAGCTCGAGAGGCAGGCCGGGATGGCTGAGTGATGAATAAGTGTTTATGGAGGATCAGCCTTCCCTTTGAATGGGATCCGTGGGAGCTCTCTGCGGCAGCCAGCCCAGATCAGGTGCACCGCTGGCTGGCTGGGAATGGAACGGCCTGGGGAGCAAGTGGTTGCCACTCAGACGCACTGCTGCAGCTGCCTTTTAGGGGGCAGGAAGGAAGGATCCCCAGCTTGGGCGCCTGGGGCAAGAGGGGCTGCCAGGAGCAAGCCTCGCCAGCTCTCTGTGGGACGTCAGGAAACGCATCTCGTAGCTGGCACCCAGACGGTGTCAGGCAGGCCAGGCAGGCGTCCAAGGCTGGCGCTGGGAGATGCCAAGCTGCCCCAGACTCCTCTGGTGGTGCAATCCTGGATTTGCATCTCAGGAAAGTGTCACGGGGGTTAGGGATTGCCCCAGGGGCGGGTGCTTGAGGGGTGGGGGCTGGCTCGGCTGTTGCTCGCCCCAACGGGCACAGGCTGCCTCCAGAGGCTCCCAGCACTAGGGCAGGATTCATTCCCCTGGCTTCAAGCTGAGCTGCCTGCTGCCTGCAGAGAGGGCACTCTGCCACGGAACTCTTCCCAGCCTGCCATGCCCATTTTGTCCTAGTAGGCCAGGGGTTCTTAAACTCTGTTTTTCTAGGGAATCTGTGAGGAGCTCCTTGGAAGCCTACTGGGGACTGCTTACTGGGAGAAGCTTACTGGTGCAGCTGGGTCATTTTAGAACCTGGCCTTAATGGTCTTGCAAGGCGCCCCCTTTGGGTAGCCAGTTGTAAAGCACCTTCTTCCCATTTCTGTACTCTCTCCCCCCTAATTCCATGCTTCTACATTCTTGGTATCTCACAGCAACAAACCAAAACAGTTTGCCAACTCTGGATTTATTTATTTATTTTTCTTATAATTCTCTGAGCATGTTGCATGCCTGCCTTGAATTCACAGCACCATCATGACTACAGGAAAAAAACGGCATTTGCTTCTGCTGCCATGGGGCTAAATACATTTTACCCGGGAATAACAAGCACCATTGTGAGAATCTATTACCATGTGCATTCATGGCCGCCTTAAAAAAATACAGAAAGGATTCTATAGCAACCAACATCTGCCCCAGTGGGCCCTGCCTTGCTTCTAGCAGCCCAGGTGCCAATGCCAGGCTTGTTGGCTGTGGCTCCCATAACCTGCCACTCTCTGGGTGGTCACCTGGGGCCCTTCTGGCTCCAAGACCCAGCTGCACTGCTGACCAGGCTCATTCTTTGTTCATGTCAGACAATGCTGAGGCCCCATGAGGCCTAGTCAGCGAAGTGGGAGCCAGAGTTGTCAACTTTCAGATTTGAAAATAAGGGATCAGCAGCCTCACCTGTCCCAGGGACAGTCTACAGGATATCTAACAATCCGGGATAGCAGCGGGAAGCAGCGCTGGAATAAGGGAATTTCCCGCAAAAAAAGGAAGGTTGACAGCTATGGTGGGAGCAGAATGGACTTGTGAAAAACACACCCAAGAATCATCTGCAATGCACAGGGCTTCTGTAACACGTGGAGGCTAGGATATAAGAACATTCGAAGAGCCCTGCTGGATTAGGGCCATGCCCCATCTTGTCCAGCATCCTGTTCTCAGAGTGGCCAAGCAGGTGCCCCAAAGGGATGCCCACAAGCAGGACCCAGGAACAAGAGGCCTCTCCTCTCCTGTAAATGGTATTCAGAAGCATTACTGCCTCCAACTGTGGAGGCAGAGTACAGTCTCCATCGTGGCTATAGCCTTCTTCTCCATAAATCTGTACGATCCTCTTTTAAAGGCAAGCAAAACCATATATCCAAAAGGCACCACGGTCTCCATTGGCACTTCATTCCAAAGAAACTAAGCCCTGGGTAAGTGCAGGCACCCCTGGAGTCTCTCACTGTTTGGAGACTGGGACTGACTGCAACACTCTTCTAAAAGTCAAGGTAGTGCCTGTCCTGCAAACTGTTACCAACACCTCAAAACGCTTTTGCCCATTTTCCATGTGCGAAACGGCAGGCTGACCACAGCATGCCACCTTACAATTAGTGTGTGTACATTGTTGCATGAGTGGGCAAGAGATAAAGACACAGCCACGCATTATTCAGAGATAGGGCATCTGCGGAATTCAAATCGATTTTAACAAAGCATTCTCCAAAGAAAAAAACCTGGGACAAGATCAAGACTTGTGATTTATCTGGGACGCAGACTAGACAAACTGGCTCCTACGGCAAGCAGGGTTTTCAAAATGTTTCAGCTGGAGAGATGGGCTGTTGAGGTTCTTATACAATTGCATTTATGGATTTTTAATTGCATTTCTTATTCCGAATGCCTAGAGGCTCCAGGGCAGGCGGCATACAAATTTAATAAATGACTACTGCGTAAATTCCTGGAATTAAAAAGTCAGGTATACATTCTTTGATTTTAAAAAAACTCCGGACGATTCACATTCCTATCCTACCTTTCCCTCAAGGAGCTGGAGGCATACACGACCCATGCATCCTATTCCTCCCCACCACCACCACTGCCATTTTACCCTCACAACAACCCTGCGAGACAAGTTAGGGTGAGAGAGTCTGATCGGTCCAAGCTAAACCAGAGAGCCCCGTGACAGATATGAATCTGGCTCTTCAGCGTCCTTGTCTGAAATTCTCATCTCATCACCACAAAAGAGGTGGAGCTGGGGCTGCATCCCCAGGAGCCCAATGTGGCCCTTCGGACCTCTCTATCTTACCCTCGGAGTTCTCTTTGGGCCATGCCCCCCCTCCCAGTTTACACTTGCTCAGGGTTCCTGGTCCATGCCCTCTCAAGTGCTTTTGCTGGAATGTATGCTCAAGATGTGAAAAATGCCTTTTGCTTAGGTGTGTGTAGGAATGCCTTACTTTTCTGAGGCTGGAATGTAGCCTACTGTGAAAAGGTAAAAGTCATAGCCATTAATCCACCTGCTTTTGCCTCTGGCCACACCCACTACCTACCTATAGTCACCCCCACTGGCCACACCCACCCTTGGCCTCTGGCCACACCTACTTTTCTGCTCCTGGCAACTGCCCCATGCTGAATAAAGAAACAAAACTTCAGGCCTCTTCCCTGTTTAGAAAGAGGAAGCCATCTCTTGCACCACAGAAAAGCGACTGACCGTGTCCAGTTGTAAGTTGGTGGGGGGTTCCCATCTCCGAGGCACTTCAGGAATGCCCCTTCCTTTCCTGCGACCCAATCTTCCCCCTCTTCATGGCCCAGGACTGAGGCATCCGAAAGATCTGCGTGGAGGCAATGTTAAGAGAGGTCAAAGTGGCAGAGAGGAGAGAGCAGCCCACACCCCCTGCACTGTGCATTTTAAAGCAGAATCTCACCACTTTAAACTGCCACGGCTTCCCCCAGAGGATCCTGGGAAGTGTGGCCTGTTTAGGGTGCTGAGAGTTCTCAACAGAGTTCCCCTCAAGGAGCTGCATGCTCAAAGGTCTCAAAGACATCCCACGTGTGTGTGCGGAAGTCGGAGATTAACAGCGCAGGCCTGCTCATGTCTACTCAGAAGCTCAGGAATTACTCCCAAATAAAGATGCTAAAGAATCATTAAAATGATTCGACAAAATTTGCAAATTGCTGGATCGAATTCGTGAACTGTGCCAAATCACTGTTTAGCCTTAGCTTTGGGCCGGATATCTTGGTTTGACAGTGGTGAGGCACAACAGGCCCAGGTCAAAAGGTGGCTCCTTTGGGCTTTCCTATCTGGCCCTCAGTACTGTTCTCATGCCATGTCCACCTCCCTAGACCCCACCCCTGGCTGGCTTGCACAGCACCCTCCTTGGGTCCTTTTTCGTGGTGGGAATGTGCCTTTCAACTGTGATCATGCCTCTTGCTTGCTCAGATGGAGAATCGAGGGGTGTGCATGTGTACACAGAGAAAACTGACTTTCTGTGTACAACAGGCCACACACCATACATCTAAAGCACATCCACTGCACATAACCTCCCCCAAAGAACTCTGGGAACTGCAGTTTTCCGCGGATTATGGGGAAATGTAGCTCAGTTGTGGAAACTACAGTTCCCCACAGCCGTTTGCTTTGAATGTGCCTTAAATGCACGGCCTAAACTTAAGAGCTAACCTTGTGGCTCTGGCTAGTTTTGCCTCTGGCCACAACCACCTGAAACACATTGTCCTTGAAAGGTAGGTCCCTGAGGGGATATGAGTGACTCTTGTGCCAAGAAAGTCCCCACACCACCCCTTCTGTGCGGCGATGGTTCGACCCACCCCAGAGGGCCGGCAGATACCCACATGCCACGTTGAGGGTGTGCGTGATCCTCTTCTTGTGCTGCAGCCCCGGGTGGGAGACGATGCAGGTGAGGGCCTTGCCGTGCATGCTCCGCCCGGGCACCACGTAGAACTCGCTGGTGACGGAGGCTGAGCGGGGGTGCGAGGAGACGCGGCTGCTGTCCGTGCCACGCACTTCCGTCTCCCAGGTCACCGTGGGCACGGGGTTCCCTTCCGCAGTGCAGGAGGCAGCCAGAGTCCGGCCCTGCCCCTCCTCCAGCGGGGGGCCAAGGTTCAAGGTGGGCAACGGGGGAACTGCAGCCAAAGGAAGAGGAAAATGAGGCTAAATATCTGGAAGAACTTTCCGAGGGCAAAGAGCGGTTAAGACAGTGGAATGGCTCCGAGACCAGAGAGAAGAGATGGTGGAAGAAGATTGGAAGACGTTTAAGGAATATTTGAAAAAATATGTTAATATTTAAATCTTAGAATAACTTTGGAAGTGGATTTAGGCTGCAGGGTTAGAAGTAGAAGATAGTGCATTTTAAAACAGTATTATTTGCAAGTGATAAAATGTGAAGATTTTTATGGTTAAAGTAAGTGTGATTAAAAAAAATGGTTAGAAATTATTATATATGTAAACTACTAAAGATGAGGTAAAATGAAAATCAGATAGGGGGGACTTGGGGAAGCCCACCTAACAATGTTTAGAAAAATAAGGATAAGACAAGAATCTATTTGTATTGTTTGTTTTCCTGTTTGTGTTGTTTATTTGTGTTATAAAATGACTAAAAACTTTTTTTGGGGGGGGAAAGATAGTGGAATGGCCTCCCTGGGAAGGTGGAGGGCTCTCCTTCGCTGGAGGCCTCTTGCCAGCGATTCTTTAGTTGTGATTCCTGCACAGCGGTGTGTGTGTGTGTGTGTGTGTGTGTGTGTGTGTGTTGGATTGTACTAGATGACCCCTTGGGGATCCCTTCCAACTCTACAAATCAATGATTTTATGAAAAAAGACCCCCACAGTGGTTTAACAGCCATGGTGGGTAACAGATTTAGTGTGAACATTCCCAGAAACTCGGCAAAGTAACTGGTTCCCAACTGTCAGATTACACCAGGATGAAGTGTGTGCTGGTGTCTGGGTGTGTGTGTGTGTGGGGGGGGATTGTGTACACTTTGAGTCTCAGACTTTAGGCTGCAAGCAGAGGTTGGGGTATATGAATACTTCTCCATGCAAAGACATACAGTGGAACCTTGGTTGTCGAACGTCATCCGTTCCGGAACATTCGACAACCAAGGATCAAAGGGCTGCCAGCAAGTTCAATGAAGAGAAAAGAAAAAAACTCCCCAGAAGCCGTTTGACTTCCAAAAAATGTTCAAAAACGGAAGCATTCACTTCTGGGTTGTTGGCGTTCAGGTTCCGAATTGTTCGGCTTCCGAAGCGTTTGACAACCGAGGTTCCACTGTATATGCATTTTGTGTCATTTCACTTTTAATTTGTATCCCCCCTTTCTGCACGGCTATACCCAAGGCAGTTTGCTCGCCGGTAGAAAGCACAAAATATGCAACAAGGGTTGCACATCCCATAAACAACCCAATTCAAGGCAAATAAGTCACGATAAAAATATGACTTTAAAATAAGCAACTTCTATCAGATAAAATACTATCCAATAATCCAATATATGCATTTTAAAAAATAAAAATCCCTGAAGATAAAACAACAACAACAACACTAGCATGTCAGGAAGATTAATGTAAGAGCCTTTTCCCTGATATGCTAGCTTTGTATGTGCAGGGATTGGTTTTAACTGCACAGCATTCAGTTCTGCGGACCCTCACCTGAAGCCAGCCCAGACAGAGATCTACCACCCAAGTCAGACCCGAGGCTCGGTTTGAGGGTTCATTAGGAGGTCCTTACCTAGGATCTTGAGGGTCAGGCTGGACTCAAAACTGCCCCCAGGGAAGGTAATGAGGTGGCACTCGTATGCCCCCTCGTCGGCCTGCACCGCATTCTTCAGCAGGATGGAGCCATCTTCTAGGGATCCTTCGGACTGTCGCAGCACTCGCCCTGAATAGACATCCTGCACGTAGGTCCCGTGTTGCCAGTTCAGCACCGCCAACTCTTGGGCTGTCCCGTCCTCCCGCCGCTTCATCCACGTGATCTGAACCACCCTCTCGCCCTCTGAGACCTGGTAGGAACAGGGGAGGACCACATCTTTGCCAAGCACTGCAGTGATGCTGTTCTGGGATGCCAGGATTTTTGCCAGCACACCTGAGGAGACAGGGAAGGGTTAAGTGACAACCCGCAAGCTCATCTGTGTGTAGGTGGCATAGAAATAATAATAATAATAATAATAATAATAATAATAATAATAATAATAATAATTCCACTTTTTCACTGGACCGGGACTCAAGGCAGCTTATGCTAACAACAACAACAACAACAACAACAACAACAACAACAATTTGTATACCACCCTATACTCACAGGTATAGGGATAATATACAAAAAGGGTAAAAAACAAAAAGCTAAATTCATATGAAACATAATCATTAGAAAAAATATTTACACCATAATATAATTCAAACAATACCCCCAAAAAGTCTATTAAGGGCTCATCCTCACTTGAATCTGCTTGTCCCATTTTTTCTACGCACAATTCCGAGGTTTCCCACTTCCTCCAGGGAAACCAGTTGTTTACCACTGAATCCTAAGGAACGTCAGTCAGGTTCCCTGCAGATTGACACTTGTCCCAATTCAGCAGTAAACAACGGGTCTTTCTCAGGGAAAGCGGAGAGGGAAAAAGAAAAACTGCTCGGATCAGTGCCTAGAAAGCATGGGGAAAACAGAATAAAATGTGGCCCAAACAGAAGAGGCCTGAAATAGAGATGATAAAAACATCACTAATCTGGGCAATGTCAGTGCTACCCAAGGTCCAAGCATTCCAGGACAATTCAGCAGAATGTTGAGCAAAACAGCAGCAGAGCGGAGAAAATCCTGGGTGTGATGCTGAAGCCTCAAAGTCTGCAAGCTTTAAAAGTACAGTGGTACCTTGGCTGTCGAATGGCTTGGCTCCCGAACAAATCGGTTCCCGAACACCACAAACACAGATTGTTTTTTGGAAGCCAAATGTCCGACGTGGCTTCTGATTGAGTGCAGGAAGCTCCTGCAGCCAATCGGAAGCCGCGCCTTGGTTTTCGAACGGTTTTGGGGAGTCAAAACGGGCTCCCAGAACGGATTAAGTTCAACAACCAAGGTTAACCTTGGGTTAAGAACTTAATTCATTCTGGAGGTCCATTCTTAACCCAAAACTGTTCTTAACCTGAAGCACCACTTTAGCTAATGGGGCTTCCTGCTGCTGCCGTGCGCCAGAAAACGATTTCTGTTCTCATCCTGAAGCAAAGTTCTTAACCCGGGGTACTATTTCTGGATTAGCGGGGTCTGTAACCTGAAGCGTATGTAACCTGAAGCATCTGTAACCTGAGGTACCACTGTATCTAGCTCACTCTCTCTCTATTCCTCTCCCCACCTTGCCCTGCTGCATCCTCTTAACAGCCATCCTGAAGAAAAGCTCTGGAGGACACAAAAGCTCACTCGCTTGTCACTTTGCATGAGGTTTTACTTGTTGTTGTTGTTGTTGTTGTTGTTGTTGTTGTTGTTGTTGTTGTTGTTGTTGTTGTTGTTGTTGTTGTTGTTGTTACAGTGGTACCTTGGTTTACGAACTTAATCCTTTCCGGAAGTCTGTTCTTAAACCAAAGGCGTGCTTTCCCATAGCAGCGGGGGACTCAATTTACAAATGGTACACACTCAATCGGAAGCAAAACATGTTCTTATTCCAAGGCATAGTTCACAAACCAAAACACCTACTTCCGGGTTTGCAGCATTCTTAATCCAAGTTGTTCATAAACTAAGCTGTTCTTAATCCGAGGTACCACTGTATTTGCCTTCATATTCCACTTTTTTCTCTGTGGAGCTTACACGGTTCCCCCCCCCCCATGCTCAATCCCCACCATAACAACCCTGTGAGGTAGGTGAGTGCGAGAGGCAGGGACTGGCCCCTGAGATCACCTCATGGCAGTCGGGTGAGGATAGCCCTACAGCGTGGCTTGTGGGTGGGCTTACATTTCTTTCTTTGCCATTAACTTATTTCTTTGTCGTTAACTGGTGACATTTTAACATGGCATTTTAACAAAACACAGAAAAGCAGAAACCAGAAAGGACCCTCGCTGCATTTGAAGGAGACCTTGTGCATCTGGCGGCATTTTTATGGCATGTTAGAAAAAGGGCCTCTCTGCCCCCCTCCCTCTCTCCACACCCCCCCCCAGCTCCCACCCCACCTCAAGCCCTTTTGCCCCTGCAGCAGAGGTGTCCTCCTTGCCTGGCCTCCCGTGGATCCCTTCCAGAGCCGGAACCACCGGCGGCATAAGGCTCCTCCTGCCTCCAGGGAAGCGGACAGGCCAGAGAGTCCAGGTAAACCTGCCTGCACAGATACCTGGGCTCTGCCACAGCTTGTGGGATCTCCTCCCTCCGCCTGCAAACTGCGGAGACTTCCCCAGGAGGGGCTGTGCGTGCGGAGCTCCATGTACAGGAAAAGGGATTCACCAGCTAGTGTAGATATTTTTTTATTTTAGGGCCCCATTGTTTTATTTTATTTTTAAACACAGCCTATAATTGCTGCATTTTAAAAAAAAAAAATATGCAGCTTATCATTGCCGTAAACTCTCTGCTGTTACTTATTTATTGCATTTATATCCCACCTTTTCCCCCCCAAGAAGCTCAAAGTGGCTCGCATGGCTTCCTCCCTATCTCATTTAATCTCTACAACAACAACCCTGTGAGGTAGGTTAGGCTGAGAGGCAGTGGCTGAGCTCAAGGTGACCCATGTCTCCTCAATGGCCTTTTAATTAAGTAATCAACACGGTGTACAGTGCAACCCTACACATGTTTACTCCAGGGAAAGTCCGACTGAGTGCAACAGGGTTTACTTCCCAGAACGTTTGCACAGATTTGCACCCAGAAAGGCACTTTGCTGCCTATGTTTTCTCAGTAACCTTACAACAGCCCTGCAAAGTAGGGTACCATGATTACTGCTTTACTGCTGAAGCTGGGGGAAAGGAAAGTAGCAGTTTGCTGGAGTCCCTGCACCTCGCCGGTCACAAGTTTTTGCCCTGCTTTTCAGCCAAAACAGCTTTCAAATGTGAGTGGTAAGTCGGTTCCTGCCCTCTGGCTTAAAGACACAACACAAAAGGAAAAGGGGCTGGAAAAGAGGAGGGGAAAAATAATTTCGCTCAGGTACTATTTCTCTGTAACAGTTCTTGCAATGACCAGATAAAATGGAAGTATTTCAGGGAGAAGTAAAAAGGTGGTGGTCTTTTGGTAGAACGGCCACAGAACCCTACAGGGCTGTCCTTCTCCTGCTCTTATAGCCCGATAGAACGGCTGCTGTAGATTATACCTTCATTGGGGTCTCTCCCTCCACACCACTTTCTTCCGCAGGAAGGGTGGGAAGGTAGGATGGACAGTTAGTCCGGAACAACACGCCAGACATAAAGAGTGGGTTAAACTGTAAATTGAGAAAGCTGGAGGGTGGGCCTGGTAGCTTCTCACCCTGAGGAAAAGTCTTGTCTCAGAGACCCTGAGGTGAGATCTGCACATGCCTCAGAATGTGGTGGGAATTAGGCTGTATGAACTTCTGAGGTGATATAATGGATTAGAGTACTTCAGATGCCATGTGGAGGGTTTCCCTCTGGTACGTCCCCTTGCATGAAATAAGAAGAGTAGAAGAAGAGTTTGGATTTGATATCCCACCTTTCACTCCCTTTAAGGAGTCTCAAAGCAGCTAACATTCTCCTTTCCCTTCCTCCCCCACAACAAACACTCTGTGAGGTGAGTGGGGCTGAGAGACTTCAAAGAAGTGTGACTGGCCCAAGGTCACCCAGCAGCTGCATGTGGAGGAGCGGAGACGCGAACCTGGTTCCCCAGATTACAACACTACCGCTCTTAACCACTACACCACACTGGCTCTCAAGGAGTGAGTTTTCTCTCTGCAAGGTGAAAACTAGCAGATCTAGGGCACAGGCTAAGGTGCTATTTTTCTAGAAACATTCAAATTGGCATTCCCTGACTGTGGCTTGAAACATCTCAGTCAGTTTCACTTCACCTCAGAATCCAACCCCCTCATTCTCCCACCTGCACAGAGCTTCAAAAGAAACCAAAACCCTGAAATGTTAAGCCAGGCCAGGGGACATAGTGATCCTGGATCAAAACAAATCTTCCAAGTTTAGTCCCATCCTGTTCTGTTTCAAAGAGGAAACCGAGGCACAGGAGGAAGGACTTTGTGGCATAGAGCTGGCCTTTCCTTTAAGACAGCTTGCACCGATGGGGTGCCTCCAGATGTTTCAGACTACAACTCCCATCAGCCCCCACCATCATGGCCCTTCTGTACTACAACTCCCAACATCCCCTGCTAGCACTGGTTGGAGTTGATGGGAGCTGTAGTGCAAAACATCTGCAGGGCACCAAGGCTACCTGACACCTAAACATCCCCTTGCCCAGAGGAACCTGGCACAAGAAACCTGATATGTGTTTTTTAGGTGGTGTCAGTAAATGGTGTTTGCTTAGGACTCTGCATTCAGTCAGCAAAGAAAACATAACCATGAAAGAGAAAAGCCTCTTTTGCCACACGGCTGCATCCGAGAGAGAGAGAACTCAGCTTCCTTCCTCATCCCTTCTCATGCCACCTGACTGAATCAGCCCTCTCACACCCAGGGAACAGGCGCCTGGCCAAAAGATACCTGGAAGGTAAACAGCAGCATGCAACACCATTTCAAAGGTGGCAGAGGCGGCAGGGATCTCAATGGTTAGGGCCGTCTGGAGGCGGGGAACCCAATTCCATCGAGAAATGTGGTGCTTGTGCTTTTGCCAAAGCTGACTCAGGAGACAGAGCCTTGGCTCAGCTCGCAGAACTGTTTTGACAAGGAACCAGGGATGAATGCTTCTGCTGAGTCAGGCCAAGGGTCCAGATAACTGGTGTGGTGTAGTGCTTAGAGCACTCAATTGGGGCTTGGGGGACACCAGGGTTCAGAGACCAGAGAAGAATAAGCTAGAGTCTTTCTCCATGACATAATGGTTTTCAATGACATAATGGTTTTCAATGAGCAGAGTGGTTCAAGTGGCACAGGCAAGAGACATAGGCTCACCAACTCTGTAGCAGCCCTTAGAATAGGACCCCAGGTGCTCTGTTATGTTCTTGAACCACCAACTTTCTGGTTAACAGCCAGATGCACTGACCCATTGCGCCACAGGGGGGAAGCAGTTCTTTGGGACACAAACCGTTTTGTTGTCATGCAATACTGTAATTATATCATCTTAAAGCAGCCTTTACTAGCCTGCTGCCCTCCAGATATTTTGGACTACAGAAATAATAATAATTGTTTCATTCTTCATCTCACAATACAAGTGTATGGTTTTACAGCCAGCATTCTTTCCCAGTAAGCTCTAAATGCAGAATCCTTTATTCTCCCCTGCCTAAATTCAGTGCCCCAATCAAGCAGGTGGAGTATGACATATATTCCAGGGGCTTGGAATAATCACTACCACATCAAAAGGTAGCACTCAACATTGTTGTTTGTCAAATTGAGGGGAGGGACTGAGGGGGGGGGGCTTTTTCATAAATCAAGGAACTTTCCAATTATTCCACAAAGGGTGTGTGACAACTTTGGCTGATGAGTTTTTGAAATTCCCAAACAGATACTTTTCTGGCACCCAGATATAGACTCTTGGAGGGAAAGGGTCTGCCCACCTCTGCCCACTCCTCTCCTCTCCCAATTAAATTCCATCTCCAGGGCTCAGTGGTGGGAGGGAGCACAGAGGAAGAATCACCAGGGGCCAACTCTGTGACATCACCAGAGACAGCACCCAGGTCTCAAGTTTGAGCTCTCAAATCTCAGGGTCTGGGATGCTCCTGCCCTGGCAACCCTATTCAGAAATGGCTTATTTCCACTTTTTCATCACATACCTGTAATGAGTGAATTAGGGATCTTAAACCTTGTTGGCACTTGTGTGTACGAAACCAGGCACTGTAGTTACTTCAGATCACCCTTCACCAAATGTGAAGCCCTACAAATGTTCTGAACCACAATTCCATCAGCCATAGCCAGCACAGCTGGAATAGAATTCCAAAGCAACTGGAGGGCCTCAGGTTGGCGACGCCTCCTTAGGATGAATTAACGCGGCGTACGAGGATATGGTCAGGTACATTGGATGTTGTAATGAACAAACATTTCTGAAGAAGCCAGTCATGCTCTTGTTTGACTTCCACATTTAGAATGAGGAAGAAAATGCGACATCCTCACTGTTTGAGTCCTAACATGTTGGTACATCAGATAAAGACGTGAGTACCTGTGCGGTGAGTAAGTGACCTTCCTCCGCTGGCCCAGGAGGGTGTGAGCTGTGTCCTGCATGCGCTGCACTGCTTGGCCAAGGGATATTTGCTGATGTCATGCCATAGCACACATCCCAAAGTCTCATCATAACGTCAGCTTGACTAAGACTGACATAGTCAGTGGCCCAGGGTCAACATCTTGACCAAACCCTAACCGTGGAGTGGTTCAGGGCAGAAAATACTGAGGAGTCAAATGGCTCCCTAATAGAGTTAGTCAACAGTAAATGGATCTTGGAAGCAGTGTAGGAACATTGAATAGAATCACAGAATCATAGAGTTGGAAGGTACATCAAGAGTCATTTAGTCCAACCCCCCGCAATGTAGGAATCACAGTTAGAGAATCCCTGACAGATGATCATCCAACCTCTGCTTAAAAAACTCCAGTGAGGGAGTCTGTTCCACTGCCAAACAGCTCTTAGCACCAGAAAATTATTCCTAACGTTTCATTGGAATCTCCTTTCTTATCATTTGAATCTATTGCTCAGCACCTCCCCTCTGGTGCAGCAGAAAACAAGCTTGCTCCATCTTCCATGTGACAACCCTTTAGATATTTGAAGATGACTATCATATCACCTCCCAGTCTTCTCTTCTCCAGGCTAAACATACCCAGCTCCCTTAACCATTCCTTATAAGGCTTGGTTTCCAGACCTTTTATCATCCTGGTTGTCCTCCTCCGCACACATTCAAGCTTGCCAATATCCTTCTTAAACTGTGGCGGAAACAAGACTCCAAGTGGGAGCTGACCAAGGCAGAACAGAATGCAACTATGACTTCCTTAGGTCTGTATACTTCTGCTTACGTAGCCTCACATGGGAAGGTTCCCACTTCAGGCCACTGGTCCACCTACCTCAGGAGTCATCAGCATGGTGCCCTCCAGATGTTCTGGACAACTGTCATAATCCATAGTGGCTGGGCGTGCTAGCTGGGGCTTATGGGAATTGTAGTACACAACATCTGGAAGGCACCATGTTGGCTACCCATGACCTAGACCACAATTTTATCTTCAGGCTGGCAGAAGCCCTGCAAGGTCTCTTATTTGGGCCCCAGAAGAGCAGTGATGGAGAAGAAGCTATTTTTGAATAGCAAAAAAATTACACCAGAAATGGTCAGATCCAGATTGAGACTTGGGAAGTCAGTATTCCTCAAACTTTTGATTAAGAATTAGAGGAATTATGTTAAGTTCACATTGGAACCAAATCATTTTCAGTCATTTTACATTTGACAACAATGGGTACACTGTACAGTATTATATATCATAAGTGTATAATGTTGAGTACATTTCCCCAAATTCTTACTGAAACTTATTTAACGGGGGCTTTTACCCAATGACCTTTGATAATTATAATTAATACCGAAGTGGTGCTTGGTTCCATGAGCCTGGAAAAAAAGGCAGCTGAATGGTTAGAAGCCACGAGAAGAAGATGGGAGCATCCTCAGGTGTACAAATGACACACCCAATCAGTGCTAGTAATTGGTGACTATGCTGAACAGGATATGATGTCTCAAGACAAGGCCCACATCTTCTCCTGCACAAAAGGCAACACTTGTGCAATGTCAGAGCACATAGCTATACTGTTCCTCACCATTGTACAGAGGAGGAACATTTAAATTACATATTTGCCAGCATAACCAGGAAGGCCAACATACAAAGCATTAGAAGCCAGACTACTGAATGGAAAAGGTTAGGGGGCAGACCCCATATCAGGGGTAGTCAACCTTTTTATATCTACCGCCCACTAATGCATCTTTCTTGATGGTAAAATTTCCTTACCGCCCACCAGTGCTCGATGGAAGGAGGATTCAGTTTGTGCCGTAGAACCCCCTGCCGCTCACCTAGAATCCTGAAACGTCCACTAATGAGCGGTAGGGACCAGGTTGACAACCCCTGCCCCAAATGCATCCACAGTATTTTTCTATGTATAAGACTAGGTTTTTCTTCCTAAAAAATAATGTCAAAAATTAGGGGGTGTCTTATACACGGATACATCTTCCCCCATTTTCTTAAATCTGAGTCCCCAAAAATAGGGGGTGTCTTATACACGGGGGCATCTTATAGACAGAAAAATACAGTATTTCTAACCTGTATAGAACCCCTGCTCCCTTTGCTATTTTTTCAGGGGTTCCAGAGAATAAGTATTCATTCACTTAGAATTTCATCTCATGACCGTCTCCATCACCCACCCCCCACGAGTGCAGAATGAGGGCTGGAAGCATTGCCCTTTCTCTGAACTGACTTCATGATGATACCTCAGAACCAATCAGATTTGACTGCCTGATGATATCAGACAGACAGCTGAGAGTGTGTGAGAGAACCATGTCTTCATTATGTTTTGACTTCATAATGATACCAGGTAGCCAGTCAGATTTGTCTATAATAGGGCTGTCATATTTCAAAAGGTAAAAACCCAAAAGTTGTTGAGCTTTTTTAGATACAAATCAAAAAAGCCTTCTTGGCTCCAGAAAATTGCACATTGTTTTGGGGTAAGATACATTTTGAAATCATGCATTTTTAAAAACTGTAGACTGATGTGTAAATGAACATAAAACAGGCTTCTGAATGAACACATGTGAAAATATCACTAGAAGTAGACTGATCTGTTCACCCCTGCCCTAAACAGATGGCAAACAAAATGAACGAGAAAACCGCAAGGAAGGGGAGGTTTTCCTGAAATCTTTCACATGCATCCCAGATCTCTCTTACTAACCAATAAAGTTAATTTGACTCAGCCCTAGGAGAGATTATATGGGAAACGCCTAAAACAATGTTAACTCCAAGGTTCAGTAGCCATTTAAAACAGGGCTCAGCAATTTATTCCTGGCCTCAGACCATATTCATTACAGCACTCCTTGAATCTGAATTTGAAATTGGTATTCATGAATTTGAATACATTGGCCATCATTGCAAGTTTCAGAAGGCACCCAACCCATTTATATGACATGTCCAAGGCACTTTATGTACACATCCTCCTAGGAATCTTGTCAACAACCTTGGATGGTAGTCCAGTATCACAATCCCCAGAAGCGGAAAGGTGAGGGGCCTTGTTTAAGTCATGGCAGAGGTGAGATTCAAACTGAGAACTTCCTGATTCAGGATTCAGCAGCCTTTGCCAGCCAGGCGACCTCCAGATATGTTGGTTGGTGCCGAAGGGAGAACAAAACATGTGGAAGGCACCAGGTTGCTGAGGGACAGGGTTGTTCCAACATTTTTTCCTCCATTACTTCTATTCTACATCACTTTCAGTCCTGGTCAGCACTTTTTTAAAAAACAGAAAAGGGGTCTCAAAAGACATAATCAAATAAGGTTTTGAGCAGGTTACCTGTCAAGGACTGAAAGCGCTTTGAATTTTTTTCTATAATCAACTGCTGTATAGATTTAATGAAACAAACAGTTATGACATTCAGAGAAGTGCAAAATCTGTGTTCCCATCCACACATTCATCTGCAAAATTTGGATCAGGCCATTTCGGAAAGGGGTTCCTGAAGGATGAATCTCTCAAGATAGATTCAAGGTAGGTGCTACCATAAAGGCTTTTAATGTTCAAAGCAGCCAACCTCAACCTGGGTCCCTGTATAGATACCTGGACTACAGCTTTCATCAGTCCTAGCTAGCAGTCCATCTTGGTCATGCTGTTTGAAACTGCAGCCTAGATAGCTCAGTTGGTTAGAGCATGGTGCTGATAATGCCAAGGTTGCAGGTTTGATCTGCATATAGGAAAGCTGCATATTTCTGCATTGCAAGGGGTTGGACTAGATGATCCTCAGGGTCCCTTCCAACTCTACAATTCCATGATCAATGATGGGAGCTGCAGTCAGAAAGATCTGAAGGGAACACGGGCAAGGCTGTTCAAAATTCAGTATTAGAATCCTGAGACTTAAGAAAGAAAACCAAACCACCGGGATGAATTAGTTAGCCAATATGACTTGGAGGAAGGATTTAATCCCAGTCTGAAAACACACTAATGAAATCTGGTTTTGGACATTCATGAATCTGAAATTTTGGTGAGTGTTAAACGTTATATTAAAAAAGCCCAGTCCATAAATCAAAACACGATGTTCAACTGCATTCCGATGAACGATACACTTAATTAAAGGCATGCAAGAGGCCTATAACATGAAATTTGAAAATTAGGTCAAGCCGCAGCAAATTAGAATGAATATCTAGTTGGCAATCTGAAGTGCTTTCAATATGCAAATTCTCAATAAAATTTTCTTCTCTCATAAAATGCAATATAGCACCATCTCATAGAAGCGAATTGCTTGAGGAGGGAGATGGCAGCACTGGAACATCAACTTCCAATTAAGACTGGTGGTGATGTTCCTGAGGGAGAGGGACACTTCAGGCACTGTGTACTGCAATGGTGTCTTGCCCTTGAAGGAGTCCTCTTGGTGCCAACTTTTGCAAATAGCAGCCAATTCAAAGTGCCTGCTGTGGCTTTAAAGTCCAAGCAGGTTTGGATAATTAAGACAAACAAACATCCCTGCAGGACAAGTCCAGACAGTTGCCTAGTCCAGGCCAGATAGCACAGTTGGTAGAGCATGAGACTCTTAATGGCTTCAACCAGAGCCAGGGCCTTTTCAACTCTGGCTCCGGCCTGGTGAAACGCTTTGCCTCATGAGACCAGAGCCCTGCAGGGTCTGATTTCTTTCCGCAGGGCCTGTAAGACAGAGTTGTTCCGCCTGGCCTTTGGCTTGGAGCCAATTTGATTTCCCTCCCCCTCTTTCTTTTTTCTCTTCCTTTCTCCTCCTGCGATGAGGCTACATTTTAATATTTTAATGTTTTAATATTGTATTTTAATTTTGTTTTTAAGTTGTATTCATTCAACTTATTTTTATTATTGCTTGTTAGCCGCCCTGAGCCCGGCCTTGGCTGGGGTATAAATAAAAAATATTATTATTAATCCCAGGGTTGTGCGTTTGAGCCCTGCATTGGGCGAAAGGTTCCTAGATGACCCACGTGGTCTCTTTCAACTCTACAATTCCATGACTCTATGATCCCAGCCAGGGCCAATTATTTGCCTCCAGTAAAAAAAAACCTCTGTGGGGCATTAAGGCATTAAGTCCTTTTAAACTGTGGAACTCACCTCCCCCCCACCCAGAAGCAGTGGTGGCTACCAGCTTGGATGCCTTTAAAAGAGAATAAGGCAAATTCATGGGAGGTGCTACTAGCCAGGGTGGCTATGCTCTGCCTCTGTGGTCTGAGGCAGCAATGCTTCTGAATACCAGTTGCTGAAAACTGCAGGAAGAGAGGGTCCCTTTGCGCTCGGGTTGCCCTTGCAGCTATGGGTAGGCCCGACGGGCCGCAGAATATTAGGGGGCATCAAGTTAGGGAAGGCTGCAATACCTGCGAGATCACCTTACCCCATATGTGCCCTCGCAACCGCTTTGCTCTGCATAACTGGGACTGTTACAGGTGGTGTCATCTGGGGGTGGGAACCAAGAGGCCCAGCCCCCCCCCAAAAAAAATTCAAGCAGGGGGCAATATTCCATGACCTGTTGGGCTTACCAGCAGCCACCATGGCCATGTTGAGCCTCCTCCCACCTCTTCCCATTTGTGAGAAAAGCCTTTTTTTCATGTGGCAGAACCCATACTTTGGAACCCCCTGACTACTGATATCAGGTAGGCACCTTCACAGTACACTGTTCGGCGCCTGCTAAAAACACTTTTGTTTAGACATGCCATGTATGGAACACTGGTCTGTGTCTTAAACTGTTTTTAGTTTATCACTGATTTTAACTTTTACTTGAATGTTATTGAACAGTTGTTTTTAACTGTTTTGGCAATGATTTTGTTGTTTTTCTCTCTTTGTCAACCACTTTGAGGCTTGTTGCAATCAAGCGGTTTGTGCATTTTATGGGGGTGTGGGGGAAAGCGAACCTCAAATGGGAGATTCTGATCAGGAAAAAATGATGTGAGGGGGATGGGTCCCCCTGTCCCCCAGTGCTTATGATTGATTGATTGACACATTTATATCCTGCCGTTCCTCCAAGGAGCTCAAGGTAGCGTACATAGTTCTCCTCCATTTTTATCCTCTCAACAACACTATGAGGTAGATTAGGCTGAGAGTGACAGCGAGCTTCATGGCCAAGTGGGGGATCTGAACCCCGGTTTCCCATATCATAGTCTGGTACTCGAACCACTACACCACACTGTCGTTCCTGATCCAATCCACTGCCCCATTGCTTTTAATCAAAGAATACACCACCACTAGACAAGGCAATGACAGACTTTTCATGCCGTGTCTAATTTAGCCCTCACATCCTTAATTGTCCGTGATTATGTACATGTCACTGCGTGCCCTGACAACCCTTGCCTCCCTCCTCTCGCCTCTCCCTTCCCTCCTGTGACTGTCTAGCCACACTGTCAAAATTTTGCACTGTAAGGTCCCCAGGGCAGAGACCTGTTTCGACGTTTCCTGTGGCTGCAAAGCACCAGGCCACATGTGTGGATGACACACAAAAAGAAGCCACGTTAGCTGTCAAAGGCAACCACAGCTCTTTGCTCCCCTGGTCAACACCTGCTCAGGAGGGATCATGGCATTCAAACTTGGGTCTCACTGAGGATGTTTTTCTTTCTTTCTTTTTTTAAAAAAAAACCTCCATCAAAGCATCTGGATTCCAGCACTTTTCAGCTTCTGGGAGAGGAGCCCTCCCTTGTGCGTGACTGCAGGTGTTACAAAAAATAATAACCTTTCCAGCCGGTTCCCTTCTTGCCTGCCGCCGTCCCATCGCCCAGAGGTGTCTCTCCACCAAACCCAAGTGATATATGTACATATATATATATATATATATATATATATATATATATATATATATAGCCTCCAAATGAGAAAAAGGTGCTCCTGAAACTCACCTCTGAGTGGGAGTTACGTGAGAAAGGAAGGCACCCAACCAGCCGAACCAGATTTCTCCAGGGTCATTTCTCTTGAACCCTTAATCCCACCCACCCCCCCGCCAGCTGGGCTCCCTCCCTCCCTGCTCGACAACAGTCTTGCCAAACCTGCTCTCTGTGGGGAGACACAGCGAAGGAGAGCGGAGCATGCGCAGAGAAGGCGGGGAAGGCCAAGGCGGATCCTGTCGCGCATGACTCACAATGTGCTCATGCATTTCTGGGGCCTGCTGGAAAGGTCAGTAGGGATGCTTTTTGCAATAGTAATAGTAATAATAGTAGTAGTAGTAGTAGTAGTTGTTATTACTATTATCAGCTGCAGTTCAAGAGGCTGGCCAATTCCATTCACAGAAGCCACACGAGTCACTCCCTACCCCCAGCTACATTCTTACTCTGTAATTTCTCCAAGATCAATTTATATAAAGGCAGGTTTCCTTGGATTCCTTCTGCTGTCCTGGGACAGGAAGGGTGTGTGTAAAGCAATGTTAGGATCCACTTGCTGATCTCTGGCTGATTTTAAGCAAACTAGCCAGGCTTTCTGACTCCTAACTGGTGAACAGCAGCAGCAACACCAAAAGGGCTGTGGATCCACAGACAGGTTGCATATCCAGACCTGTGTTGTCTTCTCTGACGGGTGTGTGTGTGTGTCAGGCCACAAAAAGGGCCTTTCTCATTACCTGAGGCCACCTGGAGGTTCCAGGGGTTGGGCCGGGCCTTGTGTCACTAATTCTGGATGAAAACCCTGGGGGGGGTGTCCCAAAATGTGGCCCACAGCCAATGGTGTTGTGGTGGTTACCGTGCAGGACTAAGGTACTAGGTTTTCGGAGAAACCAGGGTTCAAATCTTCACTCATCCATGAAACTCACCAGGTAACTTTGGGAGTGCCACTTGCCTCTCAAATGCTCTACCACTAAGCTTCTGCCCTTACAAATCTATCACAGCAAACCCATCGCAGCTCGGCACACATTTATCATAACCATTGCATTGGGTGTCATTTCATGACCCCATTAAGTTTTTATTAATCAATCTTTCAATTAGTGCTAAAACATTTTCAGAACAACGTATTGCTATGCGTTTGTTGGTGCCAGAGTTTCTGGGTATCAGACACCTATAATTCCTGAATTTAGTAAGTGTTGGGAGTGTAATCAATGCTTGGAGTATTAGGATGGGCTGTCAGACACTGGATTTAGCAGTGCCAAAACACAGGCCAAACAAGTTTTTCCATGCTCAGGAAATCACTTGAGAGATGGGCCATCATCAGCAGAGAACAAAGACAGGGAGGTGGGCCACCGGCAGAAAAGAGACTCTGTGGCAGCCAGCAAAGGAGGAGAGCCCCTCCCTGAGCTCTGAGATCGTTAGTCAACAGACAATGCCAGAGTTTTCATTAGGAGGAAGTTTTTAGGATTTTAGTTGGCTGTGGTGTGATCGAGGTGAAAAGGTGTTAGTTTGTAAAATACAGCAAGCTACAGAGTCAGAGCCATGGGTGGGGTCTGTTTGGATCCAAAGGTACAGCTATGGCAGAAGCAAGACTCACTTGGCGTGTAATGATCTGAACCACTCCATTGCTGACTATGTTGAATGTATGTGTAAATGAACCATATATCATAAAGACACCACAGTCTCTGCTGTGCCTCATTACCAAAAGAAACACGAACCAATGGGTAAGGGCTTGGACCTCTGGAATATCGCACCGCTTGAAGATTGGGGTGGCATGTAACAATATTTTTCCCAGAAAAAGAGATATAGCACCATAAACAACATAATGCTATAATATTATCATTTTAAAAAAACAAAAACTTTCTGATCATTGCCATTTACTATGCTGCTAAAACAGCAGTGAGTCAAAGAGCTTTTAAAAATCACTTCTAAAAAAATGATACAATTATGGTATCTCAGCACTAAACCTCACTTTCATTTTCTCTCTTTTAATTACAGCCAGAGATGTGTTTCAGACCTAATTAAAAGACTGATTATTTTAAATAAAAAGTAATAAAATGGTACCCACTGCAAGGGTTATAGCGGCTGTGCCCTAACTTTCAAAAGCCCCGCCCACTGTACAAAAGCCCCGCCCACTGTAGTTCTGCCCCACCCACTGTAGTGGTCCCCACAGAGCAGGATCCAAACATCATATGTGTTTGCAATTCTGCTTGCAGCTTAGAACAGAAGAGCAACAGGATCCGCCCAGCTGGAAGCAGGCCACAATCTCTCCCAGGAACACTCAATATCAGCGCAACAATTCTGACCTAGCTTACGGGGTTGTCGCAGGGATTGCAATATAATGCAGGGAAGGATGAGTGCTTTGATGCACTCTCTAAATGCTCGGAATTCCTGAGATAGGTGCAGTTTCGCTTGCATTGCAAGACTTTCCCCTTCCTCTCCCCTCCCTGGAGAGTCTCACAAGAAGCCCCCAAATTTGCCTGGGGGGGAGGGGGTTCCCCTGTGGGGGCAGGGGGCAGGAAGAGGAGGAGGAGGAGGAGGAGAGGGAAGACCTGCTACATGAGCAGAAATCTGTTCCAGCTTGGAAACGGCAGGGCTGGATACGACTCACCCGTTTTGCTGACGCTGCAGCTTTTTATGATCCTGCCTCCAGCACAGTTACCCTGCCCAGAAGTTTGCACAGTTATCGCACAGTGACGGACTGGGATTTGTAGCTGTGGCGGCAGATCAGTGGAATTCACTTCCAAAAAGAGAATGAAAGGAAGATCACCCTGCAAACTTTTCTATTGAGCCAGCTGTGGCCCTTTTCAGAGGTGCCCCTTTGGCACACAACAGTAGCACCCTAAGGCGTGTCCTAGCGGCCCTTTAGGAGGGCGACTCTCACGAGCCCTTTGACAGTCACAGAGGTGTGCAGGGAGCAAGAAGATTTCGGGACGCGGCTCAGACTCCTGCTGTCTGCTCAGCAGTTTTGTGTCGACAGAGTCTGAGATTGCACCAGCTTAGTCAGAGCAAAAGACTGGCCCACTGGTTGCATGGCTGGCAACCGATATCAAACACACACACACACACACACACACACACACACACACACACACACACACCTCTGTTGCACTTGGCATCAGGCAGACCTGCCCTCTCTGCCCTGCAGGAGAAGAGTCATTCACAATGCCCCCCCCAACACTGTAGGAAGATTCAAAGAAATGACTTCTTCAAGCATCACGTAGTTAAACCATGGAACTACCTCGTGAAGGCAGCAATGGCCACCAACCTGGATGACTTTAAAAGAGGATGGGACAAATTCATGGCAGAGAGGGATATCAATGGTTACTAGCTAGGATGGCTATGATCTGCCGCCACAGTCAGAAGCAGCAATGCTTCTGAATACCAGTTGCCACAGGATCATAGCTGTCAACTTTCCCCTTTTCTTGCGAGGAACCCTATTTGGAATAAGGGAATTTCCCTTTAAAAAAGGGAAACATTGACAGCTATGCACAGGATGCCATAGGGCTAGAGAGCTCTTGTGCTTGTGCCCAGAGGAGTCTGGTCAGCCACTGTGAGAACAGGATGTTGGACTGGATGGCTCATTTTCTTATGTTATGACACTACTTCTCCATATGCAGAAAAATCCATGCATATTAAAAACAACAGCAGGCCTGCCAGGGAGTTGGGTTCTAAGCCCTATCTTGGTGTGTGCACATTTCTCCAGGAGGGCACAATGAGGACACAAAAGGGTCGAGGGAAGCCGCCGCCATCACCACAAGCCCCTCACTTCACTCCCTCTAGTGAGTCACGAAAACCGACTTTCTCTCTGCTCTGTTTTCTCCTGCTCCAGGAGGCCGCCGCTGCCGCCAAGGTTTTACCGGCTGGGGAAGCTGCACCCGGAGCCAAGGGTGTGCCCAGCCTTGCAATGAGAAGCCACAGCGGCTTTGGGGTTTCGTACATTGCTTATTTCCTTGCTGTTGCAAACCCAGCCTCTTGCTGGGGCTGTGTCCCTTGCTCCGAGGGCTGTTGCTGCAGCAACAATGGCCGTAAACAGACCAACAGGCCCGGTTCCCTGCTGTCACCTTGTCACTGTGACAAGGAGCGAAACAGGAAAGCCTGGGCAAACAGGGAGGCCAGGATGCTGCTGTCCCAAACCCTGGAGCTACCCACAGCCGCAGAAGTCAAGGGAGCAGCAGGCAACATTATCCGTTTAACAAGCTCAAACTGTCCTTGTTTCCCATGCATAGCTTGTATTTTGGGTTTCGTGTCCCTGGTAAATCGCCCTCCCTAGCTGCATTCACATGGCAGTTTATTCTACGGTGGTACTTTGGTTCTCAAACTTAATTCGTTCCAGAAGTCTGTTCCAAAACCAAAGTGTTCCAAAACCAAGGTGCGCTTTCCCATAGAAAGTCATGCAAAATGGATTAATCTGTTCCAGACTTTTAAAAACAACCCCAAAACAGCAATTTAACATGAATTTTACTATCTAACGAGACCATTGATCCATAAAATGAAAGCAATAAACAATGTACTGCAGTCACACAGTCAATCTATCAGTAACTGAACTGGGTTCCACACAGTCACAAAAACAAAACAAAAAGAGCCGCAAAAACAAAAACGCAAAATAAATAGCAAAAACAGACAGACCTCAGGGTAACACTCAAATTGTCAGCGTAACACTCAAAATGGAAGCGTAACATGCAAAATGGAGCACATTCGGCTTCCGAAAAAAGTTTGCAAACCTTACTTACTTCCAGGTTTGCACTGTTTGGGTTCCAAGTTGTTTGAGTACCAAGGCATTTGAGAACCAAGGTACCACTGTATTTCCCTAATTGTTAATTTCTATGTTATATTTGAGGTTTCACACAATGCAAAAGCCATTTCCAGAAAATTAATGGAAAACAGTGCATGTTTAGCGTTCATTTCTGTGTTCTTTGATTCCAGGGGGGAATCCATTTGCAGTCCCCTGAACCCAGAAAACTGCAGGAGTAAACTAACGAAATTTGGAGTGGTCATGCTAGCATGCAGTTCTTTCCTGCCATTTTCATGGGGGAACAGAAGCAGGCATGTTCAGAAAGAGTATAGCGACGTTGTCCAATGACATTTGTCATTGTGTCACTTTGTGTTCACATTGTGTGAATTAAATTTAACGTGGCATTCTGCTAAATCCATCAAAAAGCCATAATCCCATAAAGCAACAGGTGGCGTTGTGTGAAAGGAACACTAGAAAACGGGGTGGAAGCACTAGCATTACAATCAGGAAAAACAAATGCAATATTCTCTACTTCTAAATGCACCCCGTGCTTTGTCCCTGGGGATCCATTTGGCAGGATGTCTTAGCATTCTTTAGTGTGAGTTGCTAGCAGGGTCCTTCAGGGTTCAGAGTATCTAGAAGGAAAATCTCTAAGCAGCAGAAGGGTTTCACACATACATGCTTCAATGCACTTCAATGTGTGCACGTAAGAACGTAAGAGTAGCCTTGCTGGATCAGGCCAATGGTCCATCTAATCCAGTACCCTGTTCTCACACTGGCCAGCCAGGTGCCTATACCTGCAAGCAGGATTTGTGTAATGCATCTACCGTAAGTTGGTGGTCATCACTGCTTCCTGCAGGAGTGAATTCTACAGTTTTAACTATGTTCTGAACTGTTGTTGTTTATTGTAAATCTGTATACCCCCCTTTATCCTCAAATCTCAGGACAGCTCACAGCTGTTGACAACCAATTATATTTGTAAAACTAACCTTTAACGGAAAGAACCAAGACCCACTTGGCTTTAACCAGCAAAACCTGTTTATTTACAAATGTAGAGGTTGAGCTGGTGGGAAGCAAATCAACAGCCAAGCAGTTATGAGCCCCAAGGCAGCTTCAGTCTAGCATCCTTGTATCCTAGAAGTTACTTCTGGAATGCAAAAAGCTCTTCATGATAGCAACTGGTCCATGTTCAAGACTGCAAAATTCTAGTGGCCTTGATGAAGCAGCCACCAGGGATTGATGACCATGAGACAGAATGAATCAGCTGTCTACTCTCAAGGGCCAGGCTATTGAAAGACTAAGCCGGGGTGAAAAGGGGTGCAATTTCCCAAAAGTAAGAGCATATTTCTCGTCATGTTCAAGGGTAGAATGTGCCAGTCCTACACAACAATGAAAAAGGAATTTAGCCCACTTCCTATGTTCTGTTCTTTACAAAGTTTTTAAAAAGTCACTCTCTCACACACACCCCGATTGGGACATCTGGTTGGTCACTGTGACAACAGGATACTGCACTAGATGGGCCTCTGGCCTGATCCAGTGGCGACTTTTATGTCCTTATGCTTGCTGCAGGCGTTCTCCAAAAGAATTTGATGATACGTGATTTCAGTATTGGATACATGACATCTGATTCCCCCACCCACAACTGAATATTCAGCATGCAGTGGTATTTAGCACTTTACAGAGACTTGCAAGGGTGCACATAATTTCATAGCATAGACAGTGGCTACATAATAATAGTGGGTTTCGGGAATGCTTTCCACTTGCCAGAGAACTGCTACATGTTAAAGGATTCTGGGGAATGTCCTATGATGAATACAGTGGTACCTCGGGTTAAGAACTTAATTCGTTCTGGAGGTCCTTTCTTAACCTGAAACTGTTCTTAACCTGAAGCACCACTTTAGCTAATGGGGCCTCCTGCTGCCGCCGGAGGACGATTTCTGTTCTCATCCTGAAGCAAAGTTCTTAACCCGAGGTACTATTTCTGGGTTAGCGGAGTCTGTAACCTGAAGCGTATGTAACCTGAAGCATATGTAACCCGAGGTACCACTGTACTCCACTCACATCAGACAGACAGAAAAACAGTAGAGTCATAAACCCTCACAGTTATTATTGACACCTCCAGACTAAAACTGAACTGGATTTCCTCTCTTGACTTTTGCAAAGAACCTAAGTTTTTCACTATAGTGATACCCAGGGAAAGAGTTACCCAGCTCTGCATCCATATAAAATCACTAGTCTTTGTATTTCAGGGTGTTTTTTTACTGGAAAAACCAAACTGCCTAACGCTCTACTCTGAGACACTATGGTTCACATGGGCCAGTGCTGGGTCTCACCATCACAGAGAGGGGAATAGACACAATATGCCGTGTTGCACATTTTAGATAAAAATAACCAGTGATGATCAAGCACACTTTCAACTGCTTTTCTTGTTAACAAAGCCCTGCTTAGCTTTCAATTGATTCCCTAAAGTCTGCAGCACATTAAAGTTGACAGGATCTAAAGGACCCCTGGATGGTTAAGTCCAATCAAAAGCGACTATGGGGTTGTGGCACTCATCTCACTTTCAGGTCGAGGGAGCCGGTGTTTGTCCACAGTCAGCTTTCCGGGTCATTTGGCCAGCATGACTAAACCGCTTCTGGCACAATGGGACACCATGATGGAAGCCAGAGCACACAGAAATACTGTTTACCTTCCTGCTGCAGCGGTACCTTTTGATCTACTTGCACTGGTGTGCTTTTGAACTGCTAGGTTGGCAGGAGCTGGGACAGAGCAACGGGAGCTCGCCCCATTGCAGGGATTCGAACCGCCGACCTTCCAATCAGCAAGTCCAAGAGGCTCAGGGGTTTAGACCACAGCGCCACCCATGTCCCATATGACAGGATCTATTGTCAGTATATGCCACATCATTAGACAGCATTTGATCATAAACAGAGAAGTTAATAGCATTTGATAAATAACACAAATCAGTCATTAAGCTCTAATAGTTAAAAGCCTATGAGATTTTCATACTGGAAGATTGCCAAAATAAAATAAAACAAATCAAGGCGAGACCAAGAATTCTAAAAACTGCGTACTGAAAAGGTATTCAAAAATCTGCACAGCAGAACTGAGAAACCTATCATATCTCCAAATATTTGTTTTGGCATTGGATTAGACTCTGCAACTGCATCAGGAGCCTGCTGTTTAAATTGGAATTTACATACCTCTTCTGAATGAGGTTTGATAAGAGTACTCTAACCTAGCAGTTGCTAACAGGTGTGAGTTTCCCTGGAATATGCTTATCCACACCAGATGCAAGAATCAGCTCCCT
Organism: Podarcis bocagei; assembly: GCF_964188305.1. Taxonomy (NCBI): domain Eukaryota; kingdom Metazoa; phylum Chordata; class Lepidosauria; order Squamata; family Lacertidae; genus Podarcis; species Podarcis bocagei. Next base: position 27,286,478 of record NC_138142.1, on the reverse strand, counting down.
TAGTCACAGTGAAGCGGGTATGCAGTTCCACAGGTGCAGCCAGCATAGTGTCCAACTAGGACCTGGGAGACAAGGGTTGGAATCCCCACTCAGTTTTGAAGCTCACTGGGTGACCTTGGGCCAGTCCTGGTCTCTCAGCCAAACCTACATCACAGGATTGTTGTGAGCATAGAGGCCACCTTGAGCTCATTGGAGGAAAAGGTAGGATATAATTCTAAGAAAAGATTAACTTGAAAAGATTAGAGAAGCACTTGGAACTCCAGGTGGCAAAGGACAGTTTCATCAGTGCCTAACTTGGGTCTGGGAAGGAAGAAGGAAGTTCATGGGCTCTGCATTCCAAAGCCACCAACTTACAAATCGCCAGATCTCACTGTTTCTGAAAAGTTATGCCATGAACACATCGATGCATCACTTGCGGCAAATTATGACTCAACCAAGTTCCAAAAATAAACAAAACAATTTGATATGCAATTTTAATGAAGAAACAAAAGACACAAATAGTGACACTGAATGAGTACCATGTTAATTTGAAGATGACTACAGGTTGTTTGCTCAGATGGCATTATATAGCTCTTCCTGTAATTTAATCACTTAATTGCTTACAAGATTTTGGTGGGGCATGGCATGAGCACACTTATGCTTGTATAAGAACATAAGAAGAGCTTGCTGGATGAGGCCAACAGCCCATCTAGTCCAGCATCCTGTTCTCACCGGACACCTGTAGGGAATTTGCAAGCAGTCTCTGAGCAAAAGAACACTCTCCCTTCTTGCTGTTTCCAGCAGCTGATATTCAGAAGTATTGTTGCCTCCAGCTGTGAAGACAGAGCGTAGCCACCATGGCTAGAAGCCATCAACAGTCCTCTCTTCCATGAATTTGTCTAACCCTGGCTCTGATCATGGAGACACAGCACAGGCATCCTGGCTAGTAGCCACTGACAACCTTAACCTCCCTGAATTTGTCTAATCCGTGTGTGTTTAGGTAAGCCACGTCCTGAACACCTGAATAGGGTTTACATTCCATCAAATTCAGCAGGATTGATTTCTGAGTAAGCTTAAGATTGCAGTGTGTGTGTGTGTGTGTGTGTGTGTGTGTGTGTGTGTGTGTGTAATTGTTAAGGGGAGTCAACGCCTATGACATGATTTGCATAAAATCTCACGATTTAAGCCTCTCTCAAATGTTGGGAGCTGGCGCCTCCACTTAACATCCTTTGCCCTTCGCTTGAGAGCATGTACAAAGGCTGCAATCCAGCACTGCTAAGCTCACTTAAATCTCACTTGTCGCACTAGGACTTAAGCGTACTTTGCATTGATCTGGATAGCAGCCAGCCTCTCTCCTTTGCAGTGGCCAAAGGATGGCCCATCCAATTCCACTGCCTTACTTGTTGGCCTGGGGCATCTTGTTTCCTGCAGTGGAAAGTGTTGTCCGAATAATTTGCTCACTGGTAACAGAAGCCACTATGGCAGCTGACTCTGCTGCATCTTCCCATTGCCTCATTTTCCTCCATCTTCCCTTCTCTCGCCCTCTCTGGCTCTCCAGAATGTCACTGTCCTGAAAGTTACTTTCCCTGTCCTTTCTCTCCTTCATCCTCAGATCCTAAGGACAGCCCTGCAGCTGGATCAGGCCACAGGTCCATCTAGTCCAGCATCCTTTTATCACAGCAGCCAACCAGACACCTCTTTTAGGAAACCCGCAAGCAGGACCCGAGCAGAAGAGCCCTCTCCACTCCTGTGGTTTCCAGCAACTGGTATTCAGAAGCATTTCTGTCTCCAACTGCAGAGGGAGAGCATAGCCATTGTGGCTAGCAGCCTCCTCTGTAAACTCTTGCGTAATCTGGCACAGATCTCTAGCCTTAATTCAGATGATCTAAAATACCTGGAGCTGGGAGGAGGACTCCATATTCTACACATTGACCACTCCTCACAACCTGCATTTTAACAGAGCAGAGATATTGTGCAGGCATAGTTACCTAACCCTGAGTAACTTGTTCGGAGGGGTAGGCCCAGGGGAGTCAGGGGCAAAGATGGCCACAATGACTCTGACTGCCCTATGGCCAAATGTCCAGATGAGCTTTTTTCTCTCTTAACCTTGCTCTAAAGCTGTCTATTACTAATTTATTACTAATTTAATGTTATGTTTATTGAATTACAATACATTAGTCATCTTTTTTTGCATTATGATGATAGTTGAAAGGAGAAAAGAAAAGAAAAAAACACAGAAACATTTCCCTATCACACCCACTTGAAATGATACGAGGATGACTGTGTTAGCAAAAAACACAGTAGTATTATCTATTGAAAGAGTTATGGAAGGCTGCCATATTTCTATGAAGTAGGACCGAGGCCATTCTCACTTTTTATTTCTTCTTGTGCTTTACTGGGTTTTAAAAAACCATTTATCGCAAGCTGGCTACCCCCAAATAATGGCCCATCTAGTTCAACATCCTTTTATGATGGCGGCCAGCCAGACACCTCTATTAGGAAACCTGCAAGCAGAGCACTCTCCCCCTCCTGCAGTTTCCAGCAACTGGTATTCAGAAACATTGCTGCTTCCAACTGTGGAGGCAGAGCATAAGCCATCCTGGCCAGGAGCCACTGAGCGACTTATCCTCCTCCGCGAATTTGTCGAATCCTCTTTCAAAGCCAACTAGGTTGGTGGCTATGACTGCCTCCAGTGGGAGTGAGTTCCACAGTTTAACTGGGCACAGCTTCATTAGATGTCCGCGAGTCCTCGTGTTACAAGAAAGGAAGAAACACTTTTTTTCTCTCTATCCACTTTCTCCGTTCCGTGCCTACTTGTGCGAACTTCTATCATGTCACATAAATCGGACAACCTCCCCTTTCAACTCCTGTCCTTTGGTGGTGCATTATAAAAATCAAAAGCACAGTGTATAGTGAATACTTATCTACTTTTAAAATTCTCATTCTTGATCTTATTTCTTCCTTTTCTTTATCTTCTTGTTCTTTTCTTTTATATTTTACCTTTCATTTATTTTCTTTATTGTGAATATTGTTTTGTAGAGGTGTAAATAACTGTAAATATGAGAAGAGGTAAAATGTTTTCTAATTTTATCTTGGTTACATGTATTTTCCTTTTTTTTGCATATTTGTATTTTTTTCTAATTTGTACTCAATAAAATTAATATAAAAATAATCAAAAGCACAGCCTCGTTGTCAATGTCTCTGTCTCTCTTTCACACACACACGTGGGCATCGCCTGCACCCGTCTCACATACCTCCGCGGCCCCGATCATGCATACGCACACACAGACACAAAAGCACCGGCTGTCTCCGTCTCGCACACACGCCCAGTATCAGCCACTCGGCAGTTTTGGAGCTTTCTGACAGATTCATAACAAATTGCCCAAGAACAGGCAGCACCAGCCAAACCGGCTGGCTGTCCCCGCAGGGAAGGGGCGAGGGCTTGGAGAATGCACGAGGCAGTGGCGGCGGCGGCAGCAGCAGCAGCAGGGCAGGGAGCCCAGCTGGGCTGGGATGGTGCTGTGTCTCCAAGGATGGAGCTCAGTTGCTGTTGCTGCTGCTACCCCTGCAGGAGATCAGCCGGGGTGGGGTGGGGTGGAGAGTTCCTTCCCATTCAGTGTCACGCAAAGCAGAACATTAACCTGTGGAACTCAAGTCCACCATACCTCAGAGGTTTGAGGTGGGGTTTTATATTAGTTGTCTCTGTTTTTTTAAGGAAGGATTGGAAGCAGGCAGATTCCAGGCTTGCAGGGTCTCCTGCTAGGAGCCTATAAGGCCCAACAACCTGAGCCAGATATAAAATGTAGGTGTGGACAGGGCCTGGTGCAAAATGATGGAGCCAGTTACCTGCTGAAGCCCATGAGCCACAACTGCCTGGGGTGTTTTGTTTTATTTTCAATATCTGTATACAGGTAACTCGCAACCTACGTGTCTTTAGCTTGTGCAATTTCAATTTTATGCAGTTGAAGGCCGGCCAGTTGAAATCACACAAATTAAATGCACCGAAAGGCGGAGACCTTAAAAGCTTTTTCTGAGCAGGGTTTTCCTGGCATGAAAGAGCTTTTAAGCTCTCAGACTACTCATTCACAGGGCTCCAAGAGGCTCTGGCGACATCTCGGACAGCCCCGTGAAATCTCCGGTGAGCCTCCCAGAGTCTGGTAAGCAAAGCAAAGAGCTTGAAAGCTCTTTGCTTTGTTTAGTTGGGAGTTAAGACGCATTTGGTGCGCCAGCTCTGAAAGGTAAGATTTCTCGTGTGGGGCCAGTTCCAACGGGGTGATTCAAGTATGTGCATTTTTGCATCTATGCGCTATTCCCAGAATGTAACCTCCAGGCAAGATGTGAGCTACCTGTACTGCCCAATAACGAAAAGATTCTCTGGTTGGTTTTAAGCATACAAATACAGTGGTACTTGGTTCTTGAACTTAATCCGTTCCGGGAGTCCGTTCGACTCCCAAAACGGTTCGAAAATCAAGGCACAGCTTCTGATTGGCTGCAGGAGCTTCCTGCACTCAATAATAATAATAATAATAATAAATTTTATTTATATCCCGCCCTCCCCAGCCAAAGCTGGGCTCAGAGCGGCTAACATCAAATGTATAATACATTAACATAAAACCAGACAATCAATTAAAATACATCCTCAAATCAGATCAGGATCAGAATAAAATCCAATTGGATGGCAACCCGCAGATTAGGGTTGGGGACCTTAAATGCAGCGGAAGCTGCATCTGATGTCCAGGTTTGAGGCGTTCTGGAGCCGATTCGTTCAACAACTAAGCCATTCAGGAACCAAGGTACCACTGTATGCTAAAACAAGTACAAAATCTAAAATAACAAAAAACAGAATAGACCCAGGACAACTTGCGCATACACACAAATTCCTGCACTGCAGGAGGTTGGACCAGTTGACTCTTGGAGTCCCTTCCAGCTGTATAGTTCTATGAAATCAATCTCTGAGATGCTACGGATTCCAATAAAAAATTATTTAACAATGGGCAGCAGAGCTTCGCAAAGACCTGGTCAGAGGCAACCAATTCATAGTCATATTTTACCTGTGAAGAAGATTAGGGCTGAGAGATATACGATCAGCACAAGGCCAGACATGGCAGAATTTGTTTTTGCTTGCAGCAAATTGTGTCAGCAGCAGCACATTTTAAGATCCCATTTTACAGCTGGGGAAGACTGAGGCTCATAGCTAGATAGCTATAGATATACAGATATAGATATATATCCTGCCTGTGGATCAGATGAGTTAAGTATGCAGAGGCTCCTGTTGTCCAACGGCAAAGGAGTCATAGAGACTTGCTGGTCTACTCTGAGTAACCCAGAGATCAGCAAGAGGATCCTAACCCTGTCTTACCACCACCACCACATTCATTGGAGTGAGGCCTAACTTTCAGCCTCAGTTATTTTACCTTGGGCAGCAAAGCAGAGTTGAGATAGACACGCCACCGCCAAGAAATGCAGGGAACACACAGACCAGGAAAATTGGCGTTTTATGCCAGCCTACCTAATTTGTACGTTCCAAAACAATACATGAACCGAAACTGGGTTATCCTCCGAAATCCGCACGTCTCTGAATGTTGCAATGCAGTTCTCCAACCACGTAAACGTATATGTTAGAGGAAATTGTGCATAAAAATACATATATCAGCTGAAATATATATTAGCTTAAAAATGCAAGTAACTTAGAAAAGTGCATTATATGGGGAGAAATGGCTTGCAAAAATGTGTGTACAGTGGTACCTCGGGTTAAGTACTTAATTCATTCTGGAGGTCCGTACTTAACCTGAAACTGTTCTTAACCTGAAGCACCACTTTAGCTAATGGGGCCTCCTGCTGCCACCGCGCCACTGGAGCACGACTTCTCTTCTCATCCTGAAACAAAGTTCTTAACCTGAAGCAAAAAAAGGTGACCTGAAATGCAGGCAAATTTTCAAGAGGACTTTTTTAAAAAATGCTTTTTTAAAAAGAGAGAGAGAGGGAGAGAGAGAACACAAGACTGGCAGATTAATCCAAGGGCAATGCCAAGGGGGTGAGGAGCAGGCAAGAGCCCCTCCAAACAAGGAGCACACCTGCCCAATTTGTATGTCTTGTTTGTTCTTCTTAGGGGGTGATGTGAAGTTGCTGGTGATGCTGTGTGTCTCTCCCAGTCAAAAGTACGGTATATCACAGAGTCACTGCAAACCCTGGGGTTCGGATCTCGCGCACGGCAAGTTCAGAGAGGGCAATCAAAGAAAAGAAACCAACCAACGCTGAGAAAGTCCAAATAAGAAACCCGACTCAGGGTGATGGAGGGGCACAGGAACCAGAGTAGGAGGACCCATCATCAGAGCCAGAGGGGCCCCTGTCTCCACAAACACGACAGGGTCTGAGGCATAGAGAGCAGTAGGCAGGGCGCTCCAGGAAGCTGAGGCAAGCAAGGGCCCACAGCCCAGCTCCTTCACTGTGTGTGCTTTTATTTAAAATGCATCTCTGGGTTATTTGTGGGGCATAGGAATTTGTTCATATTTTTTTTCCAAAATATAGCCCGGCCCCCCACAATGTCTGAGGGACAGTGGACTGGCTCCCTGCTGAAAAAGTTTGCTGACCCCTGCTCTACTGACTAAGCTACCCATAAGACACCTCAAGTATCAAAAGTCAGGGTAAGGAGGTGCATCTTCAGCATTCACCATAAGCTGTATAGTGAAGGTGACTGACACAGCTCTGTGGAGAGGGAGTTCCTGAGCTTATGCTGCCACAGAGAAGGCCCTCTCCCAGGTCACCACCCCCCTAAACTTCTGAGGGTGGTGGAACAACCAAGAGGCCCCCCTCTGCCAAGCTCAGCACCCAAGAGGGTCTCTAGGGAAGGAGGCTGTTTTTCAGGTATTTGGGGTCTGAGCCATTTAGGGCTGTGCTGTACAAACTAAAGCGAGCACCTTGAGTTGGGCCCAGAAACGAACGAGCAACTCGTGCAGCTGTTTTAAAACAGGGCTTATATGAGATCTACTGGTAAATGCAACCCCAACCAGTAATCTGACCTCTGCATTTTGGCCAATTGAAGTTTCCAAGTCGTCTTCAAGGGCAGCCCCACACAGAGCGTGTTGCAGCAGTCCAGTCTGGCAGTTACCAGAGCACAGAGTACAGTGGCCAAGTTATGACTCTGGGAAGCTCACAGGAAGCCACACCCTCTGCTGTTTGTTCCCAGTTTCTGGAATTTATTCAAAGGTATAAAATTGGAAGAGGTGCCCTTTATCTCTCACAGCGAACAGTCATTAACACAGACCTGTCCTCCATGGATTTTTGCTACGCCATTTAAAAAGACCTCAAAGCTATAAGCCACATCACTGCATCTTGTGGCAGTGCAACACATGAGTTCATTGTGAACAAGCAACTTTCTTTCGCCCAGTCCTGAACCCATTGCCAAACAATCTGTAATCATTTGCTTACCCTGAGTTCCAGCACTATATGTGAGGCAGAAAAGTTCCCTGCCTCTCCACTCTGTTAACAATATCACAAATGTCTACTTTCATTCCTAATTTGAGTTTTTCGTACACAGCCAGCACAATTTCAAAGTAATCTCAGCAATCATGAGGACAAGCGGCGTGGGTTTGTTTTTAATGAAAGCTGTGGCTTTCAGAATGACAAATTCCATGTCGGTTGCTGAACTTGCCTAGCAAGCCACAGGCATAAGGAATGTGATGTAACCATGACCATTTTATATCCTTTGGAAGGTTCTCCCTTGCTAGGCTTCTGCACAATAATGAAATGTGCAAGGCTAAGGCAGGCTCTCTCCAGAGTCAATGGGGTCTCCACTCCAGTCCCCCAGCAGTCGCTGTCGCGGCTACCATATTAGTTTTCCATTTTTATTTTTATTTTTGCAATGCCCCATATATTTGTGAGAGCCGCAATTAGGGTTGCCAGACTTCCAGGTCTGACCTGAAGTCTCCAGGGCTGGATCTAGACACATTAAAAAAATGTTTCTGGAAAACACGGTTGTAAACTTTATAATGGGGAATCACGTTGCCGAAAGACGGAACTCCACAGTGCCATCTGGTGTCACGGTGCTATAACACATTTAAAACACTTTTTAAAACCCCAAAAACTAATGTAGATGAGGCCCAGGTTTGCTGAGATTGAATCTCCAGGCAGGCAAGGATGTGTGTGTGTATTCATGTGCACAAATTATGGCACAAATGCTCGGGTTGGGGTCTGCCTTCCTCTTCTCCCCTCTCCAAAATTATCACCATCTCCAGGGTTTGGGAAACCTCAGCGTCTGGGATGCTCCTGACCTGGCAACCCCAGCCTTGACGACTTTTTAAAAATGCACAATGCAATATCATAATGGAACTTCTGGGACACTGCATTTTGGCACAGCCAAGACTAGCCAGCTGCCACCAGAACGCCTGACTCCTCAGCCCTGGTGCTGGCACCGTAAACAAGAACAGAGAGGAAAAACTGGAGGAAGGACAAGATAATTTTGCAACCCAGTGTCTCAAACACACAGCAATAAGTTTCCTTTACATTTTTACCTCAATCTTTTGGTGGCACCTTAAAGGAGGCTAAGGGCTATTAGCCACAATGGCTATGCTCTTCCTCCACTTTGGGAGGTAGTCACTGAGCCACAACGTCCCTCACATAGGTCAGGCACCTCAATGAGAATTGGGCCCCACAACCTTCAAGCCCCACGCCAGGCCCCAATCTGCTTAGGTGGGCTTTATTCCCTTCCAAGAGAGCCCTCTCCAACTCCTCACCCCTCTCTGCACCCTCTGAGGCCTGCCACAGCCCGGGGGGAATACCCGCCGGGGGGTACAGCTGGCAAGATGGAGGCAAGAGTTGAGCACGGCACCTGCCATTACCTGCACAACCCAAATCCCCGGTCTTATCTGAGGCTTCCCAGCCCTGCCGGGACTAAGCCCGCCGTTTTAAGGGTTTAGCTGATCCCAGACGCCACATTTGGGATCCAGGAACCGCAATGGAGTGGGAGAGGCGCTGTTGCCTCGACACGATAACAAAGTCCTCAGGGAGGAAGAGTCACAGGAGGGACATCACTTGGGGCACAGCTGCAGGCTTCTCCCGGTGCTTCAAAATTCTGCACCATGCTCTAAATTCTGCACAACACGTACACACAGAGACAAATTCTGCACCATGCCCTAAATTCTAAACCACACAAACTTTAATGTTCTTCAACATTTCTCTGACCACAGAACCATTTTGTGGGCATCGTACACCCGCACTACAGACCACATCCTGTGCCTCAAACCATATACTATCATGCACCAGCCCCATTCATGTGACCACCAGTGTAAAGTTGATACACGAGACCAGGTGAGGTGGAAAGCAGCAGGCCACCCCACCCCTGGGTGTTCACTGTGCACATTGGTTTCCCCACACAAGCAGGGACTGTTCACATGAGCACTACCATAAGGACATAAGAGCATCCTTGCTGGATCAGACCAGAGGTCCATCTATCCCAGCAATTCCTTCCCACTCAAAAGCCCCGAGGAAGCCTACAAGCGGACCATCAAGGCAATAGAGCCCACCCCTAGGGTTGATCCTCAACTACTGGTGTTCAGGGATACACTACTATTGAACATGGAAGCTCAATGACGGCTCACAAGGCACTAAAAAGCCTGTCCTCCATGGATTTGTCTAATTCCATCTTAAAGTCAACGTCCTCCCTGCATCCTGTAGGGTCAGGCTGGGTGCTGCCTGCCAGTCGGAGGTGCATCCAGTGCCTTCCATGCCTATCTTTCAGCACGGTTTGGAGACAACATCTCTTTGCCCAAGGTTCTTGAGGGCTCTGAGATTCAGCAGCCTGCTGTGAAAATACAGTTTTGAACTGGAACACACAGTTCTAATTGCTATTTTTTTGATGGTGCTGTGCTTTTTGTATTGTAACCAGACCTATATGATGGTGTGGGACAGAAACTGACTGATGGAATGAATAATAATTTCCTTCCTGTCATGAACATTAATTGTTCACTTGTAGACATGGGAACAAAGTTATTCTTGAAGACTCTGTACTGTGTCCTTCTGTTTCCTCCACTGACTGAAAAGCTAGGCAATGGACATAAAATGGCTGTGGTGGTTGATGGGAGTTGTGGTTCAAAATGGTGACACTGGCTGGGGGCTGATGGGAGTTGGAGTCCAAAACATCTGGAGAGCACCAAGTTGGGGAAGGCTGCTATGGAAATAATTGCCCTACAGTAAGTTATGACTCTTTCAAAGCCTCCCACAGCAATTGAACGGGTGTGCATTGCCTGGCGCCTTTAGCACTCATGCATTTCAAAACACGGATGCACATTAGAGAGACATAATGAATCCACCTATCTACAAGGATGAGCCGAATGACCACACTAGCAACTAATCAACATTTCAAATAAAGCAATCCCCAAAGGCAGAAATTAGGACAATACAAGACGTAATAATTTCCCTGGGGAAGGTAGAAGAAAACAGGAATTGTAAACTAGGACAGTTGGAGCCTATGAAACCCTATGAAACCCTGGGTTTTGCATATGCAACTGAGGCAAGTCTCCATAACTGGGCTTCTGCATGGTGTTTTTGCTTGTCATGGGTTGGGGGGAGTCAGGTGAGAAGTCTGAAGCACCCTATTCAGGCACCATTCTGGCTTCCACCTAGCATTACTGGCCCTACACTACAGGGCTGTTGTAATGGGGGCACATATTCAAAGCTTGGGACACTACATCAAAGGCTCAAGGCGAATAATAAGTATAATTGTTAACTGGCAGTTCTTGCAACAGAGTAGAGACTGGGGCTTTTGAATTTAAGCATATATGATCTGGAGTGAGGGGTGAGCAATAAGGTGGCTAAGTTTACTGGTGACATCCAGTTATTCGGGGTGATAATTACAAAACAAGCTTATAAAGAACATCAAAATCTTCTATGGCATTAAATGGCACATGTGGTTCAGTGCAAATACGTGTTAAATGATGCACATCCTAACGTCACATTTGCATTGATGAGGTCAGAACTGATCAGGAGGTTGCCAATAGTGTTGCTGTTGCTGTTGTAATTTGCTCAGGGGTGCTGAGAGATGTTAGGAGACACACACCCCCTGAATTCCCCAACCAGAGCTACAATTTCTAGAATTTCCTGGGAAGAGAGATTGGCTGTTAAACCACTCTAGAAATTATAGTTCTGCAAGGGGAATAGGGGCCTCCAGCAACTCTCAGCACCCTACAGCTCCCATAATTCTTTGCAGGAAGCCATGACTGCTTAAAGTGGGAACATAGTGCTTTAAACATATGGTGCAAATGTGGCATTTAAGGTCTCAATGTTGCACTCCTAGAACTCTGCAGGGAATTGGAGGAGGATGGGGACAAAAACCAGGACTAGCTGGCTCTGCCTCCAGCTTTCTGGCTCTGCCTTCCACGTCACCCATCCTAATAGGCACCAGCCTTCACTGCCCCAGTAAGAAACAGGATGCTAGACTAGTTAAGCCTTTGGTCTGATCCAGCAGGTCTGATCTTCTGTTCTTATATTTGCTGTAATGACTCTCACAGCTCCATGCGTCTCCTACAGCTGGCAAACTGCCATCCTCTGCACAAAAACACACACAGAGATATGATCCTGGGCTCTCCAGCCCCGATCTTCCAATAAGTGCCCCATATGCTCCAACCTGGACCAAAGATAGTCCCTGGGATGGTTTTCTTTTGGGGGGGAGGTCTTTAAGCCAAGTAAATCCATTCTCCCCATTTCCCCCCAAACTGTAGGATGCCTTGTTGCCCTTCTTTACAGAGAGTTGGCAGCATTCTCATTCTTCAGGGTCCAGACCAGGGTCTTTAAGTGGCAGGTAAGCACAGGTTGTCAGCATGAACCCACTGCCTGCTGTACAAAAGACAATTCCCAGAGTTCCCTGGGAAGAAGGACAGACCGTTAAACCTCTTAAGAGAATTCAAGCTCTTGGAGGGTAACAGGGGCCTCAGCACCCTTAAACAAAGGACAGCTCCCAGAATTCATTGAACTGTAGAGCTGGAAGGGGCACCAAGAGTCATCTAGTCCAACCCTCCTGCAATGTAGGAATCACAGCTAAAGAACCCCTGGCAGATGGGCATCCAACCTCTGCTTTAAAACCTCCAAGGAAGAAGAGTCTATCACCTTCCCAGGGAGTCGGTTCCACTGTCGAACAGCTCTTAGCATCATGAAGTTCTTCCTAATATTAAGTGGAAATCTTTCTTGTCATTTGAATCCTTTGGTTTGGGTCCTACCCTCTGGAGCAGCAGAAAACAAGCTTGTTCCATCCTCCATGTGACAGCCCTTCAGGTCTTCAGGTCAGCCTCCTCCTCACCAGGATGAACATACCCAATTCCCTCAACGGTTCCTCATAAGGCTTGATTTCCAGAAGCTTCATCATCTTGTTCCAGCAGTATAGTAGGCAGCAAACATGGCCACCTTATTTGCTCACCCCTCGCTCCAGATCATATATGCATAAATGCAAAGGCGCCAGTCGCCACTCCTTAACCCCTCTGTTGTGAGAACTGCCAATTTATTAATATACTTATTATTCATCTTGAGCCTTTGATGTAGTGTCCCAAGCTTTGGACACTGTTGACTCATGTTAAGCCTGCGGTCTACAAAGACCCCTGGATGCTTTTCACATCAACTGTTGTCAAGCCAGGGGCCCTCCGTCCCCATCTGACCATTCATACATAAGTGTTGGGCCTTACATTTGTCTCTATTCTTTGGGGAAGTACATGTTGCCCCAGCAGGCACAGAGAGTCTGAAAAGCTGTATCTGATATCAGTTTTATCGCAGCAGCCCCAAGCGCCAGCTGGAAATAAGTGAGGTGGGGAGAAGGGAGCAAGGCCTCTTGGGAAGGACCAGAAAACAATAGAGTGAAGCTTAGAAAACCCCCAGGAGAGGGGGGCACGGTGACTGCCAACCGTTTGAGGCAAAGTTTACATTAATTATGAGACTTAAGCCCTCTAAATCCCCAATTCCATTGACTCATCGTCAGAGGGCACACAATGCAGGCATTGGCGCGGTGGGTGGGTAGGCGGTTTGGAAGGGAGGATGAACTCACCGGTTTGTCTCAAGTGAGCCCCCCTCCCCATCCTGCCACCCCTCTGCTCCCAAATCCTGAAAAACACACAGTAGGGGGGCAGAAAAGAGAGAGTGCAGAAATCTTGGCTGTCTTGCTGGAGGGTTTTATGCTGGAGGTGAGGGGGGGGAGGGAACCATTTTCATGTGGTTTGGTGATGCTCCATCGTTTACTTAATTTTTTTAAAAAATAACCCAGGGTCCCTGCGAGCACAAGATAATCACAGCACAGAAGACTTATCTCTGCAGTGCAACCTAAGAGCATAGGAACATAGGAGGAGTCTGCTGAATGAGGCCAGCGGCTCATCTAGGTCAGTATCCTGTTATCACAGTGGCCAAACAGATGCCCCAATGGGCAGGACACAAGCCTCCAGCACCTGGTATTCAGATGCATTTCCGCCTCTGACCGATCTAATCCTCTTTCCAAGCCATCCAAATTGGTGGCTCCTGCGAGAGCAATTTCCATAGTTTAACTGTGCCCTGTGTGAAGACGTCCTTCCTTTTATTTGTCCTGAATCTTCCAAGGATCAGCTTCGTTGGATGTCCACGAATTATAGGGTTATGAGAGAGTGAGGGGAACTTTTCTTTATACACTTTCTCTGTTGTATCTTGGCGGGTTTGTATTTGGCTCAATCAGATTCCACAAATATTTCTCTTTCTGAAATAGACACACACACACACACACACACACACACACAAAGAGCTTCAGTGGGTTTTTAAAAATGTATGGGCCAGAACAATAGGAGCTGGGGCCCTGAAAACAATACCGCCCCCCTCCTTAATGAACGTCAAGCCTGGTCTTAAGGAGAATTAACGCTACTGACGTAATGCTTCTCATGCACACTCCACCACACCTATTCAGCATTGATGTCCCTGCCCTTTTAATTTACAAAGTGCCTCACAACCCTGTCACTTGTGTGTGCCCTTCCGAGTCCATGGTTTGGCGGTGGGGACTGGAAGGGTGGGGCAGTTGCTGGGAAGCACTTCTGGGACCCCTGGAGATTTGGGAGAAAATCTGGGCAGCTGGGTGTTTGCTCAGATTTTATTTAGTGATGTACATTAGGGCTGTGCATTTATCTGAGACAGTTAAGGGCCCACGGAGCACCGTAAAACTCTCCCCGCCAGTCAGTAATTAATTATTTTGAAATGAAAGCAATTTTGGGGATACCTTTCAACTGTAAGATTCTAAACCAAGTACACACAACATTAGCCACAATCCACAGGTATCCTGTAGCTGCTGGAGAAATATTGCTGTTTGATATGGACTGAGAGAGACTCTTGGTCAGAAATGCTGGGCAGCTGGGGCCAATCAGTGTAGACAATGCTGAGCTAAATGGACCAATGATGGCCTGACTCAGTATAAGGTAGCTTCCAATGCCCCTGTGCTCCTGCCCTTCAGGGAATTCCGGGTTCTCTGGGTCTCTAGAAGTCAAATCTCTGAGTAGCCGATTGGACAGCCATCTCTTGTCTTGAGCATGTAAACACATGCGCATGAACACTACTAAGGCCATGTGCAGCCTGCCACTCCACCCACACCTATCAGCTACTGACGGATATTCTGAACTGTTGATAACATCCGGTCAGTAGGACAATTGTGTATTCCAAACACACCTTCAATCTAAAGGGCAGTCAGGCTTTTGGCTTTCCAATCGACGAGAGGCTATTGCGTGTCAACGTTCAGAGCAGTTTACACACCAAACAATGAAGTCAACTGCTGCAAACTACATAAACACCTCGGAGTCAATCCACTGCACCAAATACAGTCAAACAGCAGCCAAGAACCAGTGAGAGACAGTGCGGTGTAATGGTTAGACCAGGACCTGGGAGACCACGGTTCAAATTCCTACTCGGCCACCATGAAGATCACTGGTCAACCTTAGGCCAGCCGTTGCCTCTCAGTGTAACTTACCTCACAGGGTTGTTGTAGGGATTAAATGAGGGAAGGGGAGAAACACATGTGCCACTCATTGGAGAAGAAGGTGGGGTATACAGTAAATGCAACAAATAAGTCACTGCAGACTCAGGCTCTGGAGCAGAACTTGTACCAAAGGCATCATAAAATAAAACTGTTTGTGCCTGGTGCTTCAACAATGATAGGGACCAAAGAAACGTCTCTGTGGAGGGATTGCGCCTATTTTTTATTTTATCTTTATTTGGAATACTTATAAGCCACTAAAACGTTACAAAACACCACAGCAGTATACAGCAATAAAAATACAAGTTAAAAACCATATAAAATAGTTCTCAGTAAACAAAAGCAGCTAACTGCCCACTCATCCTCCTGTACAGGGAAGCCTGTAAAAATAAAAATTTCTCAGCTTCTAGATAAAACTCTAAATTTAAGAAAATGCAGCCCCACCGCAGAAAAGACCCTGTTCTCCAACTGTCTAGGTTCTGAAGGTAAAGGGAGCTGAAGCAGGGCCTCCAGGATGATCCAATTGGTGTACAGGTTCATAAGGACATCAGAAGAGGCTGCTGGATCAGGCCAATGGCCCATCTAGTGCAGCATCCTGTTCTCACAGTGGCCAACAATATGCCCCAGTGGGAAACCCCACAAGCAGGACTGGAGGACAAGATCATCTGAGTTCTCAAGCAACTGGCATTCAGGAGCATTTCTGCCTCTGACCGTGGAGGCAGAACATCGCCATAATGGCTAGTATCCATGGATAGTCTTCTCCTCCATGAATCTGTCCAATCTTTTAAAGCTATCCAGGTTGGTGGCCATCATCACTAGCTCCTGTGGAAGCGAGTTCTGCAGTTTAACAATGCACTGTGGTACGTTGGGTTAAGTACAGTGGTACGCTGGGTTAAGAACTTAATACATTCTGGAGGTCCGTTCTCAATCTGAAGATGTTCTTAACCTGAGGTACCACTTTAGCTAATGGGGCCTTCTGCTGCCGCCGCAGCGCAATTTCTGTTCTCATCCTGAAGCAAAGTTCTTAACCCAAGGTACTATTTCTGGGTTAGTGGAGTCTGTAACCTGAAGCGCCTATAACCCGAGGTACCACTGTACTTTCTTTTTATCTTTCCTGAACCCTCCAACACTCAGTGTCATTGATCAAATGCCCACAAATTCTACTGTCATGAGAGAGGGAGGAAAACCTTTCAAGCTGGAAAAGGCAGGTGTTCAGAATTCAGACACACATGCATTAGAAACATAGAATTCTAGAGTTGGAAGGGACCCTGAGTGTCATCTAGACCAACCCCTTGCAATGCAGGAACCACAGCTAATGAGAAGGCAAGCTGAAGGCAAAGGATCAATGGTGGGGTCCTTAGCCGTCTCTGGCCCCCAGCAAATGCCCCACCCTGCCTGTTGACGGTGCCTGGTTGTGGTGACTCCCAGCAAGCGGAGTGCACCTGATATTTTCTGCAAAGAAGGCTCAGGGTTCCGAAATACTAGCTAGGCAAGGATGTGTAACTGTGGCCGGGCAGCAAACAAGGAAGTTAACAACATCAGAAAGGAAACCAAAAGGAATAAAGAAAGGCGGTGCGGCAGGGGTGGGGGGAGCAGAAGGAGAGGAGCCAAACAAGTTCAGCTGGCTCCCCAAAGCAGCCTTTTGTATGTCAGCAAAATGTGCGCCGCCTGCCCTGATATCTCTGCGTGTTTATAGGAGAAGTGCCCATGGGGGGGGGAATGTAATAAAGTTAAATCAGCGCAACCGCCAGCTCAGGGTAGAGGCAGCCTGTGATGCTGAGCCTTGTGCTGAGTCAGGCCTGGGTCCACCAACCCCGCCATCCTCTGCTCCAACTAGGGAGAAGGGAGGAATCACTTTGGGTGGAATAAGCCACATCTGAATGCTCCAAACGAACATGAGAGCCTGAGCAAAAGCCACATTCACACCAAGCATTTAAAGCGCTGCGATACCACTTTAAACAGTGATGGCTTCTTTCCCCCAAAGAATCTTGGGAACTGTAGTTTCTTAAGGGGGCTGAGAATTGTTAGGAGGCTGCATCAACAGCCTCCAACATTTCACTGATGAAAATAGGGACATTCTCTTCCATCATAATGATGATGATGATAGTAATCTTATTATTTATATCCTGACCATATGACTGGGTTGCCCCAGCCACTCTGGGCGGCTTCCAACATGTATAAAAACATAATGAAACATTAAACATCAAAATAACTTCCTTATACAGGGCTGCCTTCAGATACCTTCTAAAGGTTGTGTAGTTACTTGTCTCCTTGGTTCAGGGGTCGCATAACTCCATACCCTCCAACATTTCTCCAATGAAAACAGAGACATCCTAAGGAAAAGTGGGACATTCTGGGATCAAATCAGAAACCGGGATGGCTTCTGGAAATCCAGGGCTGTCCCTGGAACATAGGGACACTTGGAGAGCCTGGAAGTATAGTGTCCCGATCAGGGGAAGTCAGAGTCTGGCTCTATTCCGCCTTGCTCAGGCCACACCTGGAGTACTGTGTCCAGTTCTGGGCACCACAACGTAAGGAGGATATTGACAAGCTGGAACATGTGCAGAGGAAGGCAACCAAGATGATCAAGGGTCTGGAAACCAAGCCTTGTGAGGAACGGTTGAGGGAGCTGGGTATGTTTAGCTTGGCGAGAAGAAGGCTGAGAGGAGATATAATAGCCATATTCAGATATCTGAAGGGCTGTCACATGGAAGATGGAGCAACCTTGTTTTCTCTTGCTCTGGAGTCTAGGACTTGAACCAATGGATTCAAGTTACAAGAAAAGAGATTCCAACTAAATACAGTGGTACCTTGGGTTACATACGCTTCAGGTTACAGACTCCACTAACCCAGAAATAGTACCTCGGGTTAAGAACTTTGCTTCAGGATGAGAACAGAAATCGTGCTCTGGAGGCATGGCAGCAGTGGGAGGCCCCATTAGCTAAAGTGCTTCAGGTTAGGAACAGTTTCAGGTTAAGAACGGACCTCCGGAACGAATTAAGTATGTAACCAGAGGTACCACTGTACCAGGAAGAACTTTCTTGACAGTTAAGTGCTGTTCGACAGTGGAACACACTTCTACACCAGGTGGTGGACTCTCCTTCCTTGGAGATTATTAAGCAGAGGTTGGATGGCTGTCTGTCATGTACGATCTAGTTGAGATTCCTGAATTGCAGGGGGTTGGACTAGATGACCCACGGGGTCCCTTCCAACTGTACAATTCTATGAATCTATTATTCTACTTTCTATTAGGCAATATCCTCCCCATTTTTCTCTTTGTCAACCACTTTCTGGTTTTGTTGACAACCCAGCAGCGTATAAATTTTATGAAGTAAATAAACAAGAGGCCAAAAGGAAAGTGAGGAAGGCGGAAATCTCCCGACGCTGGAGTCAGGCCCAGCCAACTCTGGGAGATGCTATCGCAAAAAAGCATGACAAGCACGCAGGAGCAGCTCTCCTGGGCACGCAACTCTGAGGTTGGTTGCCTCATGGGAACATTCCAGCCAGGGCAGAGAGACGCTTCCCTTGGGAGGGAGAGAGCGTGTCTCAGCAGAATAACTTAAGAAGAAGGAGAAGACAAGGAGGCTGGAGAGAAAGAGGGAGGGTGGGCAGTGATCCTGCCGACCTGACTCTGCACCCCACCCCCAGCCTACAACTCCCATGCAAACTCCAGAAAACCTGCAATGAAAACCTCTGGAGGGAAGGTGATATGGAGCCTTTGCAGAGAATATCCTTCTCCCTCCCTGGCCCGAGGGCTCTGGGCGGGTTACGAGCTGCTCTTATCTCTCGCGCTATCCCTGCGAGGGAGGTCAGGCCAAGTGACGTGTCCCAGGCCACCCAAGGAGGCTTCATAGCATCAGAGAGCTGGAAGGGGCCTTACACTACCTAGTTTGTCGGCCATCTGGCGGGTAAGAAATAGGAAGAGTGGGAAGGAGAATGAGGGTATGGCCACATCCACAACAAACACTTAAAGAGCTATGTCGATACCGCTTTAAACAGCCATGGCTTCCCGCAAAGAATCCTGGGAGCTGTAGTTTGTTTAGGGTGCCGAGAATTGTTATAAGGACCCTGTTTCCCTTCGCAGAGCTACAGTTCTCAGAGTGGTTTAACAAGTCACTGCTTCTACACAGGGAACTCTGGGAACTGTAGCTCTCTGAGGGGAATAGGGGCCTTTTCACAACTCTCAGTACCCTTAATAAACTACAGCTCCCAGAATACTTTGGGGGGGAAGCCATGGCTGCTTAAAATGGCATCACTTTGCGTGTATGGTGCGAAAGTGTCCTATATGTACGCTTCTAGTTTTTGATTTGTTCTATACTGTACCAGGATAATTGTCACATTCACCACCACCGCCTCCAAAATATGCAAATAGTTTAGAGCATGTGCTAAAAAATCATCTGTTAAAAAGAACTCTTCACACACACACACCTCCCTGCAAAACTTTACATCTCAGCCAGGGCTCAGTTGTGAGAAGGAGTGACTGTCAAACCAGTCTGGCTGCCATAGCAAAGGAAAGGATGTCCCAAGACAGAGAGAGAGAGGAGGAGGAGAAAGAGGTACAATGTCTGCTAGAAGGAAGGAAACCAGACTCCTAATAATATGTAGACACGGACTGAAGGTCTTTCAGCCTAGAATGTAGGCAGTGAGTTTTGTGCTTCTAATCTACGTACAGCACTTAGTACGTTTTAGGCGATTTGTAAATTTGCCACGGGCATTCCTTCTTTTTCAAGGGGTATTGGTGGTAACCTGGTAAAATCCCTGTCCCTGGGTTTGCCTTCAGGGGGCGGGGTCTCCATGTTAAAACTGGGTGAAATTTAGTCAATGGCCTTGTCCGGCCTTCCAGCTTGTTTTGAAATTCCTCCTCCCATCCGTTCCAGTCAGCACTGCCATGCTGGCTGGGGCTGAATGGCAGCATAAGGAAAGAAAAAGAGCCTGCTAGATCGGGTCAGTGGCCCATTGAGTCCAGGATCCTGTTTGCAGTGGGCTAAGCAGAGATGCCCATTATGGGATGCCCACAAGCAGGATTCGAGCACGAGAGCAACTCTCATTCAGAAGCATTATAAGCATAGCTATTGTGGCTAGTAGTCACTGTTAGCCTTTCACTGCATGAATTCATCCAGTTCTCTCTTGAAGTCTTCCAACTTGGTGGCCATCGCCTGCCTCCTGTGGCAGTGAGTTCCATAGACTGCGCAATGCAAAGATGCCCTTTCGTTTATCCATCCGGCATCTTCCAACATTCACCTTCATGAGATGTCCATGGCTTCTAGTGTTATGAGATGGGGAGAAAAACGTTTCTCCAGCCACTTTCTCCATGCTGCGCATCATTTCGCCTTTTCTCTAAACTTAAAAAGTCCTATAGTCAGAAACAACCAGAGTGCACAAGGATGGGGAAATATTTTGCTCCCTCTGCAGGATTTCCAGAACTCCAATCTCAGAATGGGGAACAGATGCTGGTCTCTTCTCAAATGCCCATGCCCTTCAATGAGAGCATATGAACATCAAGGCTCTATGCGCAGCCCCGGATCAACAGCCTCTTCATTCAAAGATGGTGGCAGCCTTGCAGCAAGAGCCAGGTTACCAGCAGGCCTCTGAGCATGTGCAGAGTGACTCTTCCATGCACCCCTTTCCCTTATTGTGGAATAAAACCACCCAGTTCTCAGGTAATGCTAAAGGGATGACTTTCCAGGAAAGACTGAGAACTGGAGCCTCTCCTTTCAGAAACAAAGCGGGACGACGTTCATAGCCCCGGCCCCCACTCTGACTCTGCGCCTTCACCAGAGCTGGAGGGGCTGGCAAAGGGCGACATATCCCCCTTTGACATTTCATGCCTTGCACAGATGCAACAGGTGACACCAGCATGCTGGAACCTGAAAAGCGCCATTCAGCAGCGCTAAGGCTCCCCTACAAACACCCCCCCAAAAAAACCAGATCCAGCCAGCTGTCCTGCCTTACCGTTCCTTTTCCTCTTGCCCCTCTAGCCAGCTTTAGCCTGTTGGGGCAGGAAGGTGTTCTGATTGCAGTCTAAGGGCACCCACATGCCTTGCTGTGTTATTTACCGTATTTACTTATTGGTTTGTTTGTTTGTTTTTACTTAGGCCACATCCGCACTAACCATTTACAGTGGTATCTCTGGTTACGTACTTAACTCGTTCCGGAGGTCTGTTCTTAACCTGAAACTGTTCTTAACCTGAAGCACCACTTTAGCTAATGGGGCCTCCCGCCGCTGCCGTGCAATTTCTGTTCTCATCCTGAAGCAAAGTTCTTAACCCGAGGTACTATTTCTGGGTTAGCGGAGTCTGTAACCTCAAGCGTATGTAACCTCAAGCGTATGTAACCCGAGGTACCACTGTACTTGAAACAGTCATGGCTTACCCTCAACGAATCATGGGAACTGTAGTTTGTTAAGGGTGCTGAGAGTCCTTAAGAGACCCCCCCTCCCCCGAGCTACAATTCCTATAGTTTCCCGGGGGGAGGGACTGATTATAAAACCACTCTGGCAACTGCAGCTCTCTGGAGGGAATAAGTCTAGAATGATTTTGACACAGATGCTAGCTGCAGCGAGAGCTTTTCTTGGCCCAGAAACGGAAGATGCTACAGGAGTTAAACCTCTTGTAGTGCTATAAGAATATGTGGACTTTGGCTAGTGCAGAGAAAATAACTCACTTCTCAGCCTAACCTACCTCACAGGGTTGTTGGTGGGGAAAAGTGCGGAGGGGAGGGGAGGGGAGCAAGGAACCACGTAAGCTACCTTGAGTTCAATGCCAGAAAAGATGAGATATAAATGCAGTAAATAAATAAACATGTGGCAGCCTTCAATTCCCCAACTACTTTTCATCAATGGGACAAAACCCCTTCATCATTGGCCTCACACTTGAAATGCTATAGTATGATTAACCATCACAAATGCATAAGGTTCTTTATACCAGCACTTTCCCAGCTCCCTCCCCACCTTGGGTCCTGGCAGACTACTTGATGATTTTTCTGCCTGCTGTAGTGATTTTAATGTGTTGTGCTAGACGCTTACTACTTTCTTCTTTACTTCTTTGATTTATTATATATTGCATTGCAATTTGAATTCAAATTGTAATGTGATTAAAAATCAACAGGAATGTTTGATGCAATCTCTGCTCTTCAACCACAAATCCACAGACACGTCACGGACCATCTGAATGAGGTCCACAGACAACAGTTTGGGAACTCCTGCTTCTTACAAAGTAAGGGTTCATCCACACGAACCTGTTGCCCTGCACTTTAAAGCACTGTGTCCGAGCTTCCCACGCTTTTTTTTACTCTGCCACTTTCCCCAGGAAAACCCACTCTTTTAACAGTGAAACAGTACAAACAGCAATTTGGGTTTTCTGCAGACGGCCATTTGCTCCAATTCAGTGGTATAGAATGAGTTTTGATGGAGAAAGCACCGGGGCAAGCAGGTGGGATACAGTACTCGGACACAGAGCACTATTTTAGACTACAGTGGTACCTCTGGTTACGAACTTAATTCATAACCTGTCTGTTCTTAACCTGAAACCGTTCTTAACCTGAGGTACCACTTTAGCTAATGAGGCCTCCCGCTGCCGCCACGCGATTTCTGTTCTCATCCTGAGGTAAAGTTCTTAACCCAAGGTACTACTTCCGGGTTAGCGGAATCTGTAACCCAAAGTGTTTGTAACCCGAGGTGTTTGTAACCCAAGGTACCTCACATGATGCCTCACATGATACCTGTCCCTTGGTCACACTGGCTGGAACTGACTGAGAGCTAAGGAGATCCTCCAGAGCCAGAAGCAGTCTACATCCAAGTACCAGCCATGGGACTGAAAGACCACTCCGGCCTGCGCTTCCTAGGCATGGGGCAAGCAGAAGTGTGGACAAGCCCTGAAAGATCAATTTCTCACAAATCCAGAAAAACGTATTACGTAGCCACTGTAACAGTGCCAGTTCCGCAGATCTGAGCAGCCCAATAGACATATGCAAGGCCAAGGCCATCTCATAGATAAACTGGTCCAGAGTTGTTCAGGGCTTTATATACATTGGGGATGGCCTGGCAGAAAACCGGCAACCCACGCAGATGTCCACTGCATAGGCACATATCCACAGTGAATGGGCACATATCCCCACAGGGCCTTGCTGGAAGTATGCCAGGGTCTCATCAAAGGGGGCTGGAGCCCCTGGCCTGAAAATGCAAACACCCCCTCCCTGCCCACAATGAAATGGAGTCCTTCTTCATGCAGCACATAATTTAGGGCTGCCATACTTCCGGATTTTCCCAGATATACAGTGGTACCTCAGGTTAAGTACTTAATTCGTTCCAGAGGTCCGTTCTTAACCTGAAACTGTTCCTAACCTGAAGCACCACTTTAGCTAATGGGGCCTCCTGCTGCTGCTGCGCCGCCGGAGCACGATTTCTGTTCTCATCCTGAAGCAAAGTTCTTAACCTGAAGCACTATAGCTGGGTTAGCGGAGTCTGTAACCTGAAGCGTATGTAACCTGAAGTGTATGTAACCCAAGGTACCACTGTACACAAAATACTGCAGTCAGAAGCAGTGTCCTGGCGGAAATCAGGAACCCATATCAGCACTGTCATTTTTGCTCAACAACCTTTCACTTTTTTAAAATATGGCAACTCCAACGTAGTTAAACTATGGAACTTGTTCCCGCAGGAAGCAGTGATGGCCACCAACTCGGACATCTTTAAAAGAGGATTGGACAAATTCACAGAAGAGATGGCTATTGATGGCTACTAGTCATGACAGAGGCTGTGCTTTGCCTCACAGTCAGAGGAAGCAATGTTTCTGAACACCAGTTGCTGAAAACCACCAGTGCTTGGGTTCTGCTTGAGGGTTTCCAGCAGGCACTTGGTTGGCCGGTGTGAGAACAGGATGCTGGACTAGTTGGGCCACTGGCCTGGTATGTTCCTACAGATCCCCTGGGAGCATGTGCCACCGACTCCTAGGTAAGCCTTGCCACCGCCAGCCGGGCCTCAGGCGTCCAACCTGAAGGAGGAGGGAAGGAGGCATCAGGAGCCACCGCCTGTTCCGGCTTCTCCTGCTAGCAGGTATTGTGTGTGGTTAGAGAGAGAGAGAGGGAGGGAGGATGTGCCTGGACACATACAATAGGCAGCCAGGGGGAGAGGGAGAGAGCGAGAGCGTGAAGGGAAAAGGGTGGGGACAGGGGAGAAACAAAAGGAGATGCAAAGGTGCCTCCACTCCCCTCTCCGTCCTGGAGAGTCCTGGGCGAAGAAGAGCAGAGGCAGAGAACAGGGCTTGGCTCAGGCGGAGGAGAGGCAGTCAACAGCCAGCCAGCCAGCGCTGCTGTTTGCATCAGAAGCGCAGAGCTAGTGCTTTCCCCTGGCAGGCATTTTGGGCGAGGGCGAGAATTAGATTAAGGGAGACACGCCAGCAGCTCTGCATCCCAAAGGCTGTTTCCAAAGGACACCTCTGCCACTGCTTCCTGACGCTGCCCCTGGCCAAGTCCCACATGCCAAACTATGTCATGGTGAACTTTCTGAAACCACCGTCTTGGGGTCCTTTCGATGCAATTTAATATTTGCCTTCTGCTTTCCCAGCAACGGATGTACAAACACTGCAATGAGTGCGTCCCCTCCCAACGTTTCTCCGATGAAAATAGGGACGTCCTATTCCATACTCACCCAACATTTCTCCAATGAAAATACAGCCGTACCTTGGAAGTCAAACGGAATCCGTTCCGGAAGCCCGTTCGACTTCCAAAACGTTCAGAAACCAAAGCGTAGCTTCTGATTGGCTGCAGGAAGCTCCTGCAGCCAATCGGAAGCTGTGGAAGCCCCGTTGGACGTTCGAGTTCCAAAGAACGTTCACAAACTGGAACACTCACTTCTGGGTTTGCGCCGTTCAGGAGCCAAAACGTCCGAGTACCAAGGTTTCGGGATCCAAGGTACGACTGTAGAGACATCCTAAGGTAAAGAGGGATATTCTGGGATCAAATCGGAAACTGGAATGGCTTCTGTAAATCCAGGACTATCCCTGGAAAACAGGGACACTGGGGGTGGGGATGTCCTGTGACCGTAATATCAAATACAGGCAACCCCTGATTTGTGCAGGGGGTGCATTCCGGATCATCAGACACATTGGCAGAGTGCATGTAAGCCCAGCCTGCTCAGTTCTGCCCCTGCCCCATTCTGCCCTCTTCCGGGTCCAAAAATGGCATGCACGTTGCACAAGCTTTGAACACACGCAAAATGGCCATTCCCTGCACAGTAGCATATAAATAAAGCAAGCAATAACAACAAATCCATCAAAACAATGAATGCAACTCAATGAAGTCATGGCAATTCAAAATATAGGAAAGAGTTGCTAAGCACCAGCCCTTCACAACTGTTTTGGGCTCATGGTGCTATCGGGGCAATTATAAAGAAACCCACTTTCAATAAGAAGAAGCTAAGAAGAGCTTGCTGAATCAGGCTAACGGCCCATTTATTGTCCAGCGTCCTGTTCTCACAGTGACTGACCAGATGCCTGTGGGAAGTCCAAGCAGGATTCAAGCACAAGAGCAAATCTCCCCTCCAGAGGTTGTCAGCAACTGGTATTTAGAAGTACTGTACTACTGCCTTCAGCTGTTGAAACAGAGCATAGCCATCATGGCTGGTAGCTATTCACACCCCTCTCCTCTAAGAATTTGTCTAATCCTCTTTTAAAGCCATCCAAGTTGGTGGCCATCTCTATCTCTTCCAAAGTTTAGCTATGCATTGCTTGAAGAAATACATTCATTTATCTGTCTTGAATATTCCAACATTCGCTGGATGTCCACAGGTTCTACTGTGACGAGAGAGGGAGGAAAGCTTTTCTCTATCCACTTTTTTCAAGCCCATGTGTAATTTTATAATCTTATATCACGTTGCCTTTCATGTGCCTTTCCTTTAAACTAAAAAGTCCCCAATGCTGCAACCTTTCCTAATAGGGGAGTCGCTCCATCCCATCTATCATTTCGGTTGCCCTTTTCCAAACTTTCTCCAACTTTACACTGTCCCTTTTGAGGTGAGGAAACCAGAACTGTACACACGATTCCAAATACTGTTTGCATCTGCAAGTTTCAAGGTGAATACACTGCTTTGTTTCCAATCCGACTGAAATCTTTCAGCTTTTCATACCACAAATGGTTGGGGGTTAGTTAAGCTTTTGTTGTGCTATTGTCCCAGAGTGCTCCTGCAGATGACAATAATGCATTAACACTGGGGAAACATCACAGAACAATATAGTGGAATGATGTGCGGACGATCCAGTATAAATCCATCACTAATGTATTACTGTGTCAATTACATGTTGCAGAAGATGCCCCCGCCAGTCTGGAGGGGCTCTTACTGCCTTCCCTCCAATCACACTAATTTTTAAAATAAGATTTACAGTAATTGAACATGAAGGATTTTTTATTTTATTTTTTTAGCTATTTCAGTCATCTCCCTTACCCCAGTGCAAGAAGGAACAAGCTCCGCAAATATTGAATTGTGGCACAATTTCTGCAGCAGAAAATGCAGTTTAAGGGGAACTGCAGCCAGGACCTCCTAGCTGCAAATCAGTAACTGGACATAGGACCCACTTGAATAAAAATGATGGACAGTGGGACCAAAACTGACAGAGGAAAGGACTTCTCCACGTGAGTCAAAGCTTTGGAACTCACTGCTACAGGACACAGCAATGCTGAGCCTTCATTAGACTAGGGTTTAGGAACCTTTTTCAGCCTGAGGACCATATTCTCTAGTGGAAAGCTGGGGGGCATGTGCCAATGGTGACTGGGGCAACATAGGTGACTCTTTGCATTGTGGACCACAGTTAAGGACACAGTCTGGCCAGGCGGAATAATTGGAGACGAGTGTGGAAGAGGATGGGTGAGGAAGAGGAGGCGTGGCCTGGCCCAGGGGCCAGACAGACAGAGAGACTTGAAGGACTACATTTGACTCCTGGACCTGAGATCCCCCACCACTGCCATTAATATTTTAATATTCTTTTGGAAGCCGCCCAGAGTGGCTGGGGAAGCCCAGCCAGATGGGCAGGGTATAAATAATAAATTATT
Source organism: Podarcis bocagei (assembly GCF_964188305.1). Classification (NCBI taxonomy): domain Eukaryota; kingdom Metazoa; phylum Chordata; class Lepidosauria; order Squamata; family Lacertidae; genus Podarcis; species Podarcis bocagei. The sequence continues at coordinate 27,259,501 of NC_138142.1, read as the reverse complement.
ATTATTATTATTATTATTATTATTATTATTATTATTATTATTATTATTATTATTATTATTATACAAATTGGTGGGGAGGGTTCTTGTGAAGCTCAATAAAAGATTCAAGTGTTATTTTAGAAGCGATCAAAGCGCTGCATGGACATTGCCTTGGAATCCTCACAACAACCCTGTAAGGCAGGCCATTGTCATTAGCCCCCTCACTCCAACCTTGCAAACAGGAAAGGCTGAAGCGGAACAGTTGGCCTGAGGCCACCAAGTATATCCGTTGACAAAGCAGGATCTGAGCACCAATACAGTGCCCGGGCTGGACTGACTCAGCCTCTGCTCCCTTCGTGTGCCCGGAAGCCAGGTCATTACTAAAGAAAAGATGATGAGGTAAATAGCACGCAAGCACTTGACCTTTGTGGCTGAGGTGCCTGGCTATGCTCTTGATTTCTATCCTCTGCCGGCTTCAAGGTGGTTGCAGGGTTTGCTTGAAGTGCCCCCACCCCACCACCCCCAGTGCCTGGATCATTAAGCTCTTCTCCCAAGAACCATCCGATATATCTGAGCCTCACCAAGCTCATCTTCTCATTCTAACACTCCCAGAGAACTGTCTGCCAGTATGCTTCTTACTCTGTTTCTGCTATGTTTTTATAATTGTTGTTTTATAATGTGTTTCTAATGTTGTACACTGCACTGAGATCTTCTGATAAAGTGTGGTATATAAATGGAAATTTATTATTATTAATTATTATTATTATTATTATTATTACCATTATTTATTACTGGGTCAAGCCTACAACAGAGTTGCCTTTTCCAACAGTGGCCAGATGCTTCTGCAAAGACTACAAAACAAGGCCCCACCCACCCACCCACCCTCTCCTATTTAGCTAGCCTGAGCAATGTTTACAACTCTTATAGCCCACCTTCTTTCCCCTGAGGAGCAAAAAGTAGTGTACATAGGTTTGCTCTCCATTTTGTCCCCCCACAACAACCCTGTGAGGTAGCTCCGGCTGAGAGTGACAGTGACTAGCCCAAGGTCAACCACCAGTGAGCTTCGTGGCCGAGTGGGGATTCGAACCCTGGTCTCCCAGGCCCTAGTCTGACACTCTTCCCGCTACACCACACTAGCTGCTCAGAGCTCTGTCCAGAAGGAATTTCTCACCTCATCTAAGGATTGGGAGCTTACCAAGCCTCTCTACCTGGCCCTCAGGACTTGACACCTTTCCCAGTCACGCCTGCTCCTGACACACCCTCCTTGAATGGTGGAATGTGCCCCTGAATCCTGATAACCCCTTTTCCTCATTCAGATGGAGGATAGAGAGGTGTGAGTATTTATCTACAGAGACAAGCCTACTGTACCAAGATACATTTGCATCCGTTGCTCCACCCCTGTTGTCTCTGGCCATACCCACCAATGGCATGTGGCCCTCAAGAGGCTGCCTAGAAGGGAATGCGGCCCTCAGGCTGCAAAACATTCCCCACCTGCTGTCTTAACCCTGTCTAAACATCCTGCTTTCAACAGTGTCCAGACAGATGTTGTATAGAAGCCCCAAGCCGGGTCACAAAATGAGGAACTGTCTGCTACTGTTTTTCCTTCGGCAACTGATATTCACAGATAGACTGCCTCTGGACATGAAGGTTCTTTGTGATCCAGTCACGGCTCACTTGCAGGTTTTCTGAGTACAGCCAACTTTCGTTGGCTTTGGGCCTTACATTTACTGCTGGAGGGCTTGGAAAGGTGTGGAGGAGCAGGGGGGAAATCAAATTTCACACTGTCCAAAAGGAATTGAAGGCATGAAACCCACACAGGCGAGAAAGAGGCATGCTGTGCTTCGCTGTTGTTTTCCTGCCAGCTGGTTCCGGAAGGCTCATGGGGAATCTTTAAACCAGCCTTTGCCAACCTGGTGCTCATCTTGATATTTTGAACTACAACTCCCATCATGCTGCCTGGGCCTGATGGATGTTACAGTCTAAAATGGGTGCACTGTCTGCAACTGATGGGAGTCGCTGTGCAAAACATCTTCAGGGCACCTAGATTGGCGGAGCCTGGTTTAATTTGAAATGGACAGCATTTTTACATCCCTAATTAATTTATTTACTACCATCAACATCCGTATTTATGCTCCGAATGGATTTAGCCACCAGGCAGCACTTAAGTATTGATTACAAGTTAACGTAGGGAAGCAGCAATTATAACCAAGCTTCCAGAATTAAGCACACCAGCGTCACAGTGGAGCAGGGGGCCCATGCCTGGAATTTAGAATCCAACACCCACCACCATCAGAAGGGGTGGTGATTTCTCCCCCAACCACCTAACCCCAATGCATTTTTTTATTTTTTGAGGACAAGGTGGCGGTTTGGGGAACTGGGACTGCAAAGCTCTTCCTGGGCACCGTGCCCAGTGCTGAGGAATCACAGGGTTGCCACCCTCTTTAATGAGAACCTGGTCCCCGAGGAACAAGCCCAGAGAACCGGCTGGGCAGGGGAGAGTCACCACCAGCTAGCAGGGCTGGGATGGCGAGCGGGCGGAAATTGCACTCCTGGCTTGCAAAACAACTTTCACTTCACCCAGGGAGCAGCAGGAGGCCCAAGGCACGAAGCCATGGCAGGACGAGCTTGGTGCACGCAAACCCTTTAAACCATCCCCATTTACCCAGGACCCTGTCCCTGGCAAATCACTGCTTCTCTTTTCTTTTCTTTTTTCTTTTGCTCCTTCTGGGGATGCCTTCTGGAACATCTTGCAAGCTTTTGCTCCCTTATGAAATTAGGCCGATGGCTACTGCCCTTTGGCCTCAGGTTGCCCACTCATTTTTACAGCGCTAAGTGCTAATCCAAACTTCATTTTGTATTGCATTTCTAGGCACAGATCCAGGCTTTCCTGTTCTGTATCTAAGGGTTTTTTCCTTCTCTCATCCTGATGCTCCCCCCCCCCCCCAAATCCACATTTTACCAATGAACTGGAGCAAACAGCAATTGGGTTTTCCATGGATAATCCACACTTACCCTTACTCTTTCCAGGGATGGCCAGCGATTTAAAGCTCCGTGTCTGAGCACCCCCTTTTTTTGTTGCCCTGAGTTTTCCCTGTGAAAACCTGGTCATTGAAGCTCAATCGGAACAAACATCAATCTTTGGAAAACCCAAATAGCTGTTTGCTCTAATCATCTTTAAAGAGCGGGTTTTGCTGAGAAAACCTGGGGCAAAGCAAAACCACACTTGGATGTTGAGCATTAAAGTGCGGAGCTTTGCCTGGAAAGAGCAGGGCATAGGTAAGTGTGGATAAGTTGGTACAATGTGGGTTTTCCTAAGAAAATGCCACAACAAGAAAAAATCCACTTGGACCTGGACCTGGAAAGCGTGGAGCAGCGTGGAAGAGCCCTAAGGTTGCATTTTTAAAGCAGCCCCCCCCCCCAATTTCCCTGGCATTTCCCTGCTAATTTCTGCACTGCATCTGAGCTTTCACATGATATAAAATCCAAAAAAACTAAATGGAATATGGTGCATGTTTAGTGCACATTTCTGCATTATTTCATTCTGGGGGTGGGGGAATCATTTGCAGCCCCCTTGACCCAGGAGTAAATCACAGGAGTAAAGTGACAAAATTTAGGCTGGTATACTGGCATGCGGTTTTTTTCTTCCTGTTTTCATGGAGGAACAGAAGCAGGCTGTGCGGAAAGGATGGGTGTGTAGTGACGTTGCCAGTGTTTGCTGTTGGTCTGAGCTCAACATGCCGGTATATGGGTGAAAAAGCCAGAGTTCCATAACACAATAAGTACTGCAGTGTGAAAGGAACATTAGAAAACGGGACAGAAGTAACGGCATTATAATTATAGGAAAACTAATGCAATATTCCCCATGACTGAAAGCACCCTTGAGGCTGCAATCCTATACACACTTGCCTGGGAGTTAGGCCTAGTGAACTAAAGCCTTAAGGGAAGGGCTCTGTGGCTCAGTGGTAGAGAACCTGCCTTGCATGCAGAAAGCCCCAGGTTCAATCCCCACCAATGGACCTGCCTGTAACTCTGGAGAGAGCCACTGCTGCCCATTGGGGCAGAGCAGTGTTTCCCAAACTTGGGGGTCTCCAGCTGTTTTTTGGACTACAACTCTCATCATCCCTAGCTAGCAGGACCAGTGGTCAGGGATGATGGGAACTGTAGTCCAAAAAACCAGCTCGAGACCCAAGTTGGGAAAACACTGACATAGACAATACTGAGCTCGATGGACCGATGATCTGATTTGTTATAAGGCAGCTTCCTGGGAATCCTATGAAATAGCCACCTGTGTGCAGACACACACAAGAATGCAATGCCTGATCCTCATGCTCGGGGTCTCTGCTTAAGCCCCTCACTCTTCCCATGTGCACACGGCAAATGGCTCTTCTCCACCTGCTCTACTCTGCATTTGCTTGCTCTTCTCCAGCAGCTTCAAAAGCAGGAGCAGGACACCCAAGGGTGACACAACGTAAGACGTCTCAAACATGGGTGGTTCAGTCCTATGCCTCGCCTTACATTCGAAGTGAGCCCCACATTGTATTCGACGGGGTTCACTCCCACGTCAAGCATGCACCGAATTGCACTGTTTTCTGTGGATCTGGTTTCCACAGAAGCGTAGAATGGCAGAGTCCAACCCCTGGCAGCACATGAATCGCAATGAAAAAAAATCCCTGACAGACAAGACATCCAACCTCTCTTTGAAAACCTCCAATGAAGGAGAGTCCACCACCAGCATCCTGTTCTCACAGTAGCCATCGAAGCCCTCGCCTTCATCGATTTGTCCGTGGAAAGGGTGGCTTGGTGCCGGTTGCTAAATGCGTGAATCGCATTTCCACTGAGCTCAAAGTTATTAATCCTGCCAAGATCGGTCTCAGCCAGCATCAGATATCTAACTTCTGTCTACGCACCTACAGGAAGGCACCGAGAGAACCATAGCACACATATTCCCATAGCAGAGAAGAGGAACTTCAGGCTAAACGTGGCCCTTCAAGCTGCTCTACCTGGCCCTCTGCAGGCCACACACCCCTACCAGCCCTGCTTCACACCTTCCTTGAGTGGTCTTGCCTGGCTGGGATTTGTCCTTGAGCTCTGATCAGGCCTCTTGCTTGCCTGCATGGAGGGCAGAGAGGGAGGGAGGGGTGAGTGGGTGGGTGTGCGCGTGCATGTGCATGTGCACGCACGCAAAAAAGCCAGCTTGCTGGACAAAGGTGAAATCTGCATACGTTGCTCCTCCCACTTTTGCACTTGTCCTGTCATATGGCCCCTGGGAGGTTGCCCAGAAAAATGTGGCTCTTAGGCTGCAAAGAAAGCCCATCCAACCCCTGTCCTGGCAGGCACCAACATTTTTGAAATTTTTGAAAAACCTGGCCAGCAACCGACTGGAAAAGAGGGATCGTTTGAGCCTCTGCTTCTTGGATCCTGGATGCAAAGAACCACCTGGCCCCACCCACCTATTTCAAAGTCAGAGCAGCTCTTTAAAAAGAAAAAAATCTGGTTGCCCAACAGGTTCCTGCTGCCACCATGGCTGCTCTTGCACAATCGGTCCAGCTGGGACATTTATAGGCTCACTTGCTAACTTTTGTTTTGCAAAAGCTGGACAGCTACCAGGGAAGTGTCCATTAGCCCCCTTTTACAGCTGCAGGAGCAGCTGCGGAGAAAGGGAAGAGGCAGTTTACGGCTGCTTTAGGCATAATGCGCACCAGAGATGTTTCAAAGGAAAGCACAGGTGCAAGAAATGTGTGTCTCTCAAGGATGCCAGGCAGGATCTGGGCTGGCTTCTGATCCCTGGTGAGCATGGGCCCAGGGAGGGAGGTGGGTCTGTTTAGCCTGGAGAGGAGATGAATGAGATGTGCTATGAGAGCTCTCTTCAAACATCTGAAGGGCTGCCCTGTGGAAGATGGAAGAAGCTTGTTTTCTGCTGATGCTCTGGAGGGGAGGAAGAACTTTCTGACAGCAAGAGACATTCAACAGTGGAACGGACCCTCTCAAAAGGTGGTGGACTCCCCTTCATTTGAGGTTTTTAAGTAGAGGTTGGATGGCAACCTGTCAAGGATTCTTGAGTTGTGATTCCTGTGTTGCAGAGGATTGGACTAAAAGACCCTTGGAGATCCCTCCCAGCCCCATAATTCTATTATTCTATGCACTTTGTTGCAGTGTCATAGGACAAACTGCAGTTTAAATGTGGCTCATCCAAGCGTAGTTTCACCACCACCACCTGGAGCCTTAGAAAATGATTCTTGCTACAATCTCTGTACAATGCATGATTGAGAAATAATACATAGGCTAGAATACTCATTCACATTACTAATGCCCTCCCTTCCGGTTTCTGTTCCACACCAAAAGTAGACATTCATTCACATAAATAGCAGGAGGACTCAAAGACAATGCAACTTCCTGCACAATGTTTTGAGCCCAGTTAGCGTACAGTCATAGAATCATAGAATCATAGAGTTGGAATAGACCACAAAGGCCATCGAGCCCAACCCCCTGCCAAGCAGGAAACACCATCAGAGCACTCCTGACATATGGTTGTCAAGCCTCTGCTTAAAGACCTCCAAAGAAGGAGACTCCTTGGCAGCAAATTCCACTGTCGAACAGCTCTTACTCATTCTCCTGTTTGATGGACTGGTGATTGATTGAGGTTTCATCAATAGGAGGCAATGGCTAGCAGAAGGACTCCTGATAGCTGGGCATCTCTCTGTGGTTCCTGCATGAGATACCCACCAAGGCTTGGAAGAGGTGAAATTAATCCAACTGAGGGAAGGGTGGAAGTGTGTTGTGTGTATGCAGGAGAGAGGAGCAAAACAGCAGGTGCTTTTAAGAATCGAAAGGCAAAGTTTCTAGATGGAACTAGACAAAAACTGACCACCTCACTGAACAACCACGCACTCGCCCCTGGATGCACAGGAATATCTCTCTTGCTCCAAGATTATGAAGACCAGGGTTCAAATCCCCACTCGGTCATGAAGCTCACTGGGTAACCCTGGACCTGTCACTGCCTTAGCTGAATGATGGAAGATTTGGGACATGTAAAAGGAAGTGGCTCTTTATGCAGCACATGGTTAAAACTAGGGAACTCACTCCCAAAAGAGGAAGTGACGGCCACCAGCCTTGACAGCTTTAAAAGAGTTTTAGGGAAATGAGCCCCCTTTTCCAGGGAAAGGGCTAAAATCTCAGAGTGAGACTTTCTGCTTGGCCCAAGGGGGTTCTCTCCTAGCTCTGCCCCCCTTTTGCCCACCAGGCCCCCAAGAGTCTCAAAAAGGGGGTGCCACATTCCCATCTTGCAAGCCCCATCCCTAGCTTATCCCTAGACACCACTGCATATCTTATGAGGAACAATTGAAGGAGCTGGATCTAGAGAAGGTAAGGCTGGGAGGTGGTACGAGAGCCATCTTTAAATATCGGAAAGGCTGTCCCATGGAAGATGGAGCAAGCATATTCCCTGCTGCTCCAGAGGGTGGGACCCAAACTGATGGATTCAAATCACCAGCAAGGAGGTGTTGACTCAAAAATAGTAAGAACTTCCTGATAGTAAGAGCTGTTTGACAGTGGAAAGGACTCTGGCAGAAGGTGCCCCCCATTGGAGCTTTTTTAGCAGAGGTTGGACGGCCATCCATCAGGGATTCTTTAGCTGCGACTCCTGCATTGCAGGGGGTTGGACTAAATGACCCTTGGGGTGCCTTCCAGCTTGACAATCCTATGATTCTCCCTCCCACAGCCAACCCGCCCCAGTCCCAGGCTCCAGAGCCTGCCTGGCAGCCCCATGGACTCTGTGGACTCGCTCAACCCTGAAGCCTTTCCCAAACTGGTCTCTGTGACTCACAGAGCTGCTTTTGCGGCCTGCAAGTGGTTTTATAAGGCACAAACCCCGAGTCAGCATCTCTTGCAGGGCTGGAGCTCCTTCCGGAGAGAGTAATGAAAAACCAGTCGAGTCACTTCAAAGCTGCTGGAGTAAGGCAATGGGGGGGGGGGGAGAGGCAAAGAGGCAAGTGGAAAAGGCAAAGCTAACCGCCCCCTCCTCTAAATGGCACCCCATGATGCCAAATCTTATCCAATTAGTGAAGCAGACTGGTGCCCAGTGGGGTCTCTCAGATTAGGGAGGTTCGCTGTGGTCACTCTGTGGTGAGAGGGGAGCAGCCTGTTCCCTCAGTTTATTTGCCCCTGTGCTCTGGGCAGGCAGAAATCCAACTGGTGAAGCTTTCCTCGGCATAGCAAGAAAACACCCTGTTGAATTCCCGCTCTTCAGGCTGTACAAAGAACAACGCGGCAACGTCAGGGCTAGCCAATGTTGCGGCACCCTCCAGATGATGGTGGAGACCCCCAGCTCCCATCAGCCCCAAGCAGCAAGGTGAACGGTAATTGATAGTTGGGGTTGAAGTCTGACAACACCTGAGAGTCACTGCATTGGCAACACCCCTACCGTACACGGTCAGAGAACTAAAATTCCCAGAGTGGTTTAATAACCAATCCTGCTTCACAGGGAGCCCAGGAAATTGCTATTCTCTGAGGGGAATAGGGGTCTCCTAACAACTCTCAGTACCCTTAACAAACCACAACAATTCTTTGGGGGAAGCCATGACTGTTTAAAGTGGCATCATTGTGCTTTAAAATGCGAATGAGGTCCATTAGTACTTCACGCCTCCAGATCCTGAACAAAATATATTCGGGCACCAAGGCATCCCACATAAAATCACTGGGGTGAGTTGTTTTCATGGGTATGTTACTGATGGCTTCCTTGCTTCTTAAGTACATAGTAACTTCCCCTTAGCTTCTTTCAGGGAACTCCAGACTCAGCTAGATTGGTAAAGAAAAAGCGATTCATATGCATTGTATATGTGATATAGTATTGTGCCACCAGATGTCGCTGTGGAGTCCGGTTTTTCTGTACCTGTTTTCCCTGTTTAAATTTACAACGCATTTAACTGAAATGCTTCTTTGATGTGTCTAGATCCAGCCTCCCTATCCTGAGTCTTCTATTGCCACTCCACCAAACGCCGCAACTTCTCAGCCTCCGCAACACCCAAGCAAGGCAGGAAACAACATTATTTCAACAATTTACAGAGCAAGCAGCCCACAGAGAGGAAGACAGGCAGACACAGAATAGCCTACCTTCCCATGTGGGAGGCAAGCCAAGTTCAGTTATTGTGAAAGACACGGCACAGGAGGAGATGGCATTTTCCCACCAGAAAGTGGTTTTCTTTGCAACAAAAAAGTTAAGCTTCCTGCATCCTCAGCCAAATGGATCTCTTCTTCTTTTTTTGGCAACAGGTTTGCTTTTTCTAACTTTCAAATGTCATTAAGAAAATGAAGAAACCAGGAAATCCAGGAAATCTGTTTTTGGTGTTGCCCTTACGGTTGTCATTTCAAGGGAAGAGCTTGTGAGCGTGTTGACGGCTGCAAGAAATAGGGTGGCCCATCCCTCTCCACACCACTGAAAGGACCAACTCCCCCCCTCCCTGGGCACTGCTCCTGTGCTTTTAACAGCAGCCTGATATTGGAGGGGGGTGTAGCAGCTTCAGTTTTTGACACCCAATTGGTTTCCACTCCAGGAAAATGAAAAACATCACTTGCTGAATTTCCTTGGGTCAGGTTACCGCAAGAGCACCAAACAGGCAACGCATCTCCAGACTGCGAGCCCTCTTTTTGTTTCACCCTCCAGCAAGAAGAGGGGAAAGAGAGAGGGATCCCATCCCAGCTTCCCTTTGCAGATGGGATCAAGAACCTGGGATGCTGAAGCGCCTCACTTCCCAGGAGATCAGGGTTGGAAGGCACCCAAAGGGTCATCCAGTCCAACCCCCCACAATGCAGATGTGTAGAACTATCACAGGCCAGTTCGTTCTGCAAGAGGTACTGACAACCGTCCATCTTTCCTCCAAAATTCTGATACATACATCCCCAGGCATCTCATTTTCCAGCTCATCTCCCCTTAAGAATCTGCCTTTTGCAAAACAGGCTACATCAAGCAGAGGCTCTTTAATCCACAGCAAGTCAACAACAGGGGATCAAGCAATGTCTAGGATCCCTAAAACACACAAACACACCCTCTGCCTTTCCCATCAGGTACATAAAGGAAGGCTTAGGAAGGTGGGTGGGTGGGCCTGGAACGAAACCGAAGCAGGACTTTCCCCATCCAAAAGCATCCCCCCCAAAGCCCAGCAGAGATTAGGCAAAGCTATCATTACCCAATTACTCACTAAGTCGGTCTGTGGGAAATAAAGGAGCTACAAAAAAAACAACGATCTCTCTTTCAGAGAGCTCAACAGTCAACGAAAAGTGTGTGTGTTGTAGAGAAAGTCGAGGAGGGGGTAAAACGGAAAGGAAAAAGAGCCCAGAGGGCGAGGACTTACCGGGGATAGCCAGCAACAGAAGGAAAACTTTCCGGATCATGGCGCAAGGTGGAACCAGCTGATTCAGCTGCTGCTGTCAAAGTGCTTTCCGCAGGCTTTAGAACCAAAGTGGCCAGCTGGGTAGTGGTGAAGAACCTCTCCTTGCCTTCTCAATGACAACAGTGCCGAGTTAAGGGGTGGTGGGGAGACAGCTACTCAGCTTTTAAAAATAAAAAGAGCAGGGCGAGAGGGATCATGCCAGCTGAAAGGGGGACAAGGGGGCTGCCATCCTTAGGCTCGATGCTTCCGTGACTCCTGGGAAATGGGTCTTTCTCATGGGGTGTCCGGGAGAGGGTGGTCAGGTCCCCCTTTCTTCGGCGGCGTTGGTGCGGTGGCTTGCTCCTTGATGGTGCTGAGCAATCGCTGCTCTGTTTTGAAACTCCACAACCTGTTCTCCACGAACTGCCAGAGGGAGGGGAATGGAGAGAGAGAGAGAATATTAACCTGTTTGGCAAGTTTAAACAGGTGTTTCTCAAGGGGGGGGGAGGCGGGTTTCGTTTATAAAAGCGAAGGGAGTTCACAGCCCAGTGCCAGAACAGCTCACCAGCGGTGTCAAGGCATCACCTTCCTGGGTAAAAGCTTCCCAGCTCCGATCCCAAAGGCCAGAGCTTGCCTCCCCCTGCCCCACTGACCCATTCTCAAGGGCCAAAGGGAAGGCCGGACACCAGGAAGTCAGGAGTTATGTGGGTCACTCAATCCTCACTGGAAAAGCTCATCCTGGTCAGATTTTGCTCCCCCCCCCCACGCACCATACACGATTTTTTTTTCTTACAAGAAAAATCAGCTTGGTCCTCTAAACCTAGACATCTTTCCCCTGAAGGAGCACTTTTCTTGAAGCAATAAGACAGCCTTTGCCAACCTGGTGTTTTCTATGGGAGTTGCCGTCCAAAACATCTGGAGGGCACCAGGTTGGCAAATGCTACTGTTTCCCAGGTGTTGAGACTGCATTTTCTCATTGTTTGGAAACGGCAGTCTTCCATCCTTTGGGAAGTGCATCCACTTAAAACGGCAAGCATCAGGTAGCAGATGTTGTTCTCTCCACTTGCCACCTTGCGTTGTTGTTGTTGTTGTTTTGTTGGTTCAGCATCTAGTTTGCTGTTTGACTGCCATTAAAAACACCAGGAGAGCTGTGCTGGATCCAACCATTTAGTCTTGCATTTTGTTTAAACAGTGGCATGGAAATGCCTATGGAAAGCCCGGAAGTGGAACACGAGAACTGCAGAACTATTAACTGGTCTTCTGGGACATCCCGTCACTGATACTGGAGACAGTCATAAGAACATAAGGAGACCTTGCAGGGTCAGGCCAATGGCCCATCTAGTCCAGCATCCTCTTCTCACAGTGGTCAGACAGACAGGATCACAGAATCATAGAACTGGAGAGTTGGAAGGCACCCCAAGGCTCATCTAGTCCAACCTCCTGCAACGCAAGAATCTCAACTAGATTCAACTAGATCCAACCTCTGCTTAAAAACTTCCAAGGAAGTAGAGTCCACCACCTCCCAAGGGAGTCCGTTCCACTGTCAAATAGCTCTTACTGTCAGAAGCTCTTTCTGATGTTTAGTTGGAATCTCCTTTCTTGCAACTGGAATCCATTAGTTTGGGTCCTGTGCGCAAGCCTGGAACACAAGAGGCCTCTCCCCTTTGTGGTTTCCAGCAACTGGTATTCAGAAGCATTAGTTCCTCTGACCACAGAGGCAGAGCAAACAGCCATCATGGATACCAACCACAGATAGCCTTATCCTCTGTGGATCTCCTCTAAAAGTTCACCTGCACTGATTAGTTTTAAAGCCTCCTTGAGGAGCAGTTTGTTTAAAAGAAATTAATAAAGATCAATTCTCTATTGTATGTTCAATCTATTTTAACGATTTTATTGAGAACTGCCTTGAGAGGTTCATTAAAGGCAGTATATTTTAAACAAACAAAATACTGGGGAATGCTTGGGCTATTAGCCACAGGCCCTTTCTCAGGCTGTTGCCATTTTGCGGAAAGGGTTCAAAAGGCATACCAGGAAACGTAGGTTGGCAAAAATTAAAGTGAATCAAAGCTATGTCTCCATAGTGCAACAAATCAACTTTAAGAAATAAGAAACTGGACTCTTCTTTTGCAGTTAGGATAGTGAACTGGGAAATGCACTGAAAAGTGCGGAATGAGTGAAAGGATAACAGGAAGACGTGTAAACACCCTGCAAGGAAATCAGGACAAATGCTCGTTATCCTATTATCAGCCTGCAAACAAATCAGAATGAAAGCTCAATAAAGACTGGATATGATCTTGCTTATGTCCGTGTAAGCAAATCAGGAGGCACGGGTTCCATAAACAGGCATGGGTTCCATAAACAGACCTCTTCCACACAGGGCCTCCACCCCACCCCACCCATGACCACATTTTATCCTCATTCATTAAATGAAGTTCCTGTACAGGAGGTTGATCAACCTCGTTGGAAAATTCAAGACAGATAAAAGGAGGCAGTGACGCTACCAGCTTGGATGACTTTAAAAGAGGGTTACATCAATTCATGGAGGAGGTAAACTATTGATGGCCACTAGCCATGATGGCTGTGCACAATTGCTCCACAGTTGGAGCCAGTATAATGCTTCCGGTTGCTGGATACCACAGGAAAGTGCTGTTGTGTTTGACTCCTACTTGCAGATTTCCCAGCAGAGGCGTCTGGTTGGCCACTGTGAAAACAGGATGCCGGATTAGTTGGGCCACTGGTCTGATCCTGCTGGCTCTTCTCACATTGCTGCGGGGGGAGAGACATGTTCCTTTCCCCACAGATCTTTTCCATTGTTGGTTAGTCTTTACTTTCTTGGTGTAATTCTACAAACACAACCGTTCTAGGAGTTGCTTATGGGGAACTCCAGTGCCCAAGGTGCCCACATACAGGCACAGAGGCATCCTGAGATGTGAGGGCAACATAATCTGCTAGGTTCTATGGCTACTCACTGCCAGCTCTGCCCTTACTCTACCTCCAGGCGTAGGTTGATGATGTCATCGGCCCGCGCCAGCAGCTGGAGTGCTGGAAATGCAAAGTTTCTGAAGGCCAGTAGCTTCAAGGCAGTGACCCAACCCATCAGAAAACACACATTTCAGGTGCATCGAGAGATCTCTGGCACCTCCAAGCAGAAATGCCTCCTAAATGATGCTCCCAAGCGTGCGGGGAAGGGTTGCAGCTCAGCGGTAGAGCATCTGCTTTGCATACAGGTGGTCTTGGGTTCAATCCCGGGCATTTCCAGGGCTAAGCACAGCGCCTGGCTGCTGCAAGTCAGTGTAGGTTAAGGATAGCCAATGGGGTGCCCTCAATAGCTACCAGCCACAATGTCTGCATTTCACCTCCATTGTCAGATACAGTACACCTCAGAATACCCATTGCTGAAAACTGCAGGAGCGGAGAGTGATCTTGTGCTCAGGTCCCGTTTGTTTCCGAAAAGACTACATGATCCAGCAGGCTCTTCTTATGGAAACACCCCCCGCCCCCCATCCAGAGGCAGTCTATCTAGAGTCCTAGGTCCTTATGGGAATTTGGCCACCATGAGAACTTAGTTTGGGGAGGAAGCCTATCCGTGGTGTCCTCCAGATATCTGATGGACTACAACTCCCATCATCCATGACCATTGGAGATGCTGGCCAGGGGTATGGGAATGGCCAGTGTGGGGCCGAGGTTAGAGTGTTGGACCAGGGTTCAAATCCCCACTCAGCCACAAAACTCACTGGGAACCTTAGGCACTGCTCAGCGCACCTCACTTCACAGAGTTGTTTGGGGGATTGAGGAGGGGGAGAACCATGTTACAGCTCCTTGGAGGGAAAGGTGGGATAGAAATGCAATAAATAAATAAATGGGGGTAGCCTTCCTCAGTCTAGTGACCGCCAGGTGTTTTAAACTATCAATTCCGATTTATTGATTTATTTTAAATGGGAGTTGTAGTCCAAAACACCTGGAGGTCACCAGACTCAGGCGAAGGCGAGTGCCGCATGCCCTATGCAGCAGTGGGAGCTTGTATAAGCGACCATTATAAGGTGGAAGGGACGGCCGACCCCTCTTTTTGCATTCAGAAGCACAAGCCGGGGAAAGGCGCCTAGTGGTTCTCCGGAGAGCTGGAGAAAAGCAGTCCCTCTGCTGGGAAAAGCGGCTCATCTCCGAAGTACTTCGCTGGCTTCGAGCCCAGAAAGTTTTACCTGTCGCAGGTTGCTGCATTGGAAGGAAGGCAGGCGGGCATGCAGGCAGGCAAGCGACTGCAAAGGGGCTCGCGCGTGTCCCTTCCACGCCTCGCCGCCGCTGCAGGAAGTCCCAGGCCCGCCGACGCTTTGGCTCCGCAGTCAAAAAGGGAAAGCGCCAAAAAAGCCCCCACCTGCTCTTTTCTTCTTGCCAGGCTTCCGCTCCACTGCGCACGCGCCCCGACCCCCTCGCCCGCAACCTTTGCTCCAGGGTTAGGTGGCCAACTTTTTGGACCAGCCCGGCTCCTCTGCCTCTTTAACAACAGCTTCCAGCACGTGTTCGCCCTTAGTGCTTTATTACCCGATAGGCAGGCTTAGCTGGTGTTCAGGGCACCAGTAATGCAGGGGCACATAAAGAAACGGATTGTTATTATTATTTTTAATTGGCATTTGATTATTTCAAAAGAGGCATCAAAGTAGCCATCATGGGGGAGAGCAGAACTTTGCGAGACTTCCTTATGCTCCGCTACAAACTCCCAATTTTCTGTTCTCATTTTTTCCCTTATCCTCACCTAAACCAGGGGGGGTACCCTACTAACATAGATTGAAATAATGTGAGGAAATCAAACCTTGTCACGTGTTGCATGTGATGTACATGCATGTACATATCAGCATACATGCAATTTCTGTGTCCGTTGGAAAAATAAATGTTATTTTACAATTGAATATTGTTTTTATTTTTTAATTACATGGGGGGACACCATAATTTTTTCAGTGCTTAGGGCCTCTAAAGGATTTAATCTGGCTCTCCATGCCACCACCTTATTTCTGTCCCCCAATTTCCTGTGCAAAGGAGCAGGCCAAGCTGCCTGGCAACCCTAATCCAATCCACAGACAACCCCCCCCCCCCCGCCTTCCCACCCCTGATGCTAGCAAATTAATGCATTCAAAACAGCAGAAACAGGGCAGCAGATTGGTGAAGGCTGAAGCACGCTGGCAGGATTCCTGTTCTAAAATAGCACCTTCTTGCTTTCTCCCACTTTTGTCAAAACAGTTTCTTTCAGAGAGATTCTTTTCATGGCACATTGTGAACACCATGCATGGGACCGAAAGGCCTTTGGTTTCCGGGAGGAAAAGGTCCCAGGAGAAAACTGTGGTAATAAAAGCTGCACTTTGAACTGTGTGTAAAATCCTGAGCACTGTGGCGCTTTGCTTTCTTGAAACTGTGTGCGAAAAAGAAAGTGACACCCATCCGCCAGAGTTGCCAGCTCCTGTTTCCCATGCCTTTAACAGCAGCAGCTCGACTCCACAACATGAAAAGTCTCAACCTTCTATTTCTGCACCTGCCAGGTGCTGCGAAAGGCTCAGGAGCGAGCAGGGCAGCCTTCCCCCCACTACCCTGATAAGCAACTCACCCAAGTGACTGGAAGTTGCTATTTTTGAATCCCAGTCCAGTGTGATTTGGTCCAAAGGAATATTTTGTTAGGTACTTCTACATGCCACATGTGGTCAGTCATGGGATGATTCCCACAGTCGCCTACTCCATCCGTGGCCTGATTTGCAGGCAAAACATGAATGGCCCACAAGTCCTCCCCAGTGACTAAGGAGGTGTGTGCCTTGTGAATGGGCCCTGTGAATCACAGCTCAAGCAAACACTGGAGAGAAAACGGGTGTTTATTTTTCCTGTTCAATGCAAGGACTTGGGAAAACAATGTGGCCCTCTGCAAAGGCCCTTGGTGAGGCAGCCCAGGTTTTGTCCAAAATTGACAGGAGAGACTGGCTAGGTTTGCCTTGTCTCCACTCCAGCATCCAAAAGCCTTTTTCCTCGGGCTGAACACATTGGGAGCATCAGCAAGCACACTGACATAGATTGAGCACACACCAGACATTTAAAGGACATGGCTTTCCCCAAAGAATGCTGGCAACTGTAGTTTACTCCTCAGAAAGCTACAATGCCCAGCACCCTTAACAAACGATTATTGGGGGGGGGGGAGGTCATGTGCTTTAAATGTTTGGTGTGCAGACCACCACATGCACTTGGATTACATCAGAGGTTTGCTGCTTGCACATTGCTGAATCCTCCACTGGCTTGGTAGCTGCTGCCCTCTAGTGAATTTATGTCACAAATGTCATGAACCTGGACTAGAGAGCTGAGGCAGGACAAAGGCCTGGGGAGAGAAATGACAGCGTTTCTGCACCAATAACAATAAAATAAAATATAAAAATGGCAGTGCAATTCAATCACACTTCAACCACTCCTTGAGAGTGTGGCAATGACATGGAGAGCCATTTCTATAGGGTTTTCCCCAGCATCTCAATAGCAACCTTCTTGACTTTTTGTGTAATTGTTGTGCAGATCCAGAAAGACAATCTGGGGAGGGCTTATGAGGGAAGAGGCAGCGACAAAGTCAGGAGTCCCAAGTGGGAATAATCTCAGACATCTAGACAGGATGGAATTGGGCCAGCGTCCCACAGGGTCAACCGCTTGCCACGTCAGAGCCGTCGGAGGATGAGTTCCTGGGGACAGCGCAAATGTGGAACACACCTGAGGAGAAAACGGGGAAGCCAGTGAATCATGAGAATTATAGTTATTGTTATTATTTATAATTTATTACCTGCCCTTCGCCCTAAGGTCACAGGGCAGGTTACAATAATTTAAGCCCAATATTAAAAACAGTTTAAGACAACTTAAAAAGCTCAGAAAGAAGGTGGGTCCTAAAATATACACCCCATGTGTCAAAGGCCAGGGTGTGTCTTCAGCATTTGTTGGAAGCTGTGTAATGAAGGTGCCAGGCATATTTTTGTGGGCAGCTTAGGGGCTGCCACAGAGAAGGCCCTATCCCAGCCTGCCACCCCCAAGCTTTCAAAGGTAGTAGAAGTAGCAAGCGGGCTCCCTATCCTAACCTTAGCATAAATAAATAACATAGGAAAAGATATGCAAATAAATTCCTTTGGAAAGACCATATGCCCCTTGGATCCACACCCATGTTTGGGGTGGAGAAACTGAGGGGCACTCCTGGTACCTGCTGAGATGGTGAGGATGACAGCGATCCATCCCAGAATGTAGGACCAGGAGAACCTCCATTCGGCGTAACGCTTTCCGTAGAAACTCACTGTCACTCCCGTATACACCGAGATACCCAGCAAAGCAAAAAGTCCTGGAGGAAGGAAGGGTAGACAGGGAAGGAGCCCAGAGTGAGGTTGTGGGGGGACCATCCCATTCCACACATCCCATTTTCTCAGCAAGGACCTTTGGCCAACTGCTGGGATTTTTAGGGTTCTTGCAAGTAGAGGTTTGGGGGTTATCGGAGCAGAAATGCCACACAAAAATTCTGAAGGGCACCATGTAAGCGAAGGCTGGCAAGTAGATCTGGGAGTGGGGAGGAGAGGCATAGTCAGCCGGGGGCTGACAGCTGCCCTATGCATAGCAGGCTAGTGTTTCTGCTCTGGGTTGTTCAATAATCTGGATTCCTCCAGCCTGCTGCACGTGTTATGTATTCAGTGGTCTGTGTTTGCTTGAACTTGAGTTTTGGACTAAGGATTCTGAGCCCCTGTGTTCTGATTCGATACATGATATCCAATCACAGAACATTTCAGGATTTGGGCCTCTGCCATTGGCCCTTAACCTCTGAGTTATGATTCGCAGCTTGGAAGTTTGGACAGCCAATCACGTTGGGAGTGGGAGTGGCCCAGGCCTTCAGAAATGTATATAAGCAGTTGCTTTGCCCCTGTTGTCCAGTTCTGTTTGTTCAGTAAAGGTTCTTGCTGTTATCACCGTGTCTGGCCTCGTGGGAACCCACCTGCATTTCAGCACGTACCTGCGATCAAGAGTGTGATTCCTGCAGAGCGAGTACGTGTGGATCGGGCACTACTGGAGTAGATGGTCAGCCCCAATACGATCCCGGCGAAGGAGGAGAGGATGGAGAGGAGCATGAAGGCTCTGGTGGCATCCCAGAATGCTGTGCAGGGAGGAAGGCACCGTGAGAAGCAGCAGTCCGGAGATGCAGGCTGGGCAAGGGCAGGGGGGTGGCAGAGGCATAGGAAGGAGGGTGCGAGGGGGGTGGCCTGCCCCGCCCTGGGTGTCATCCCTGAGGGGGTGACAAAATGGCACACCGCACGGGCGGCACTTACCGCAGGGCCTGGCCTGCAGCACGCCCAAGCCATGTGTCTCTCCTGGGACTGACGCAGTGGCTCAGGGTCCCGCGCTGCCCAAAACGGCAGCATGGGGCTTATGTTCACCAGGTGGACTGCGTGGGCAGCTCATTGTGCTGTGCCTCACCGCCCCCCCCCCCCGGGCAAATCGTCCCGCCCCTGCCACTCTGGGTGTCAGAGCAGCTAGCTACACCCCTGTGGGGTGGACCTGTAGGGGCGGTTGTTGTCAGCCCCGCCCAGCCCAGCCCTGCCTCGCCTCAGGCTAGAGGTTTAGGGGTTTCTCCTCCGCCTCCTCAAGATGGGGCTCAGCTACAGAGCACATCTTTTGCGTGCAACCCCCTGTTCAATTCCCACTGGCTGTCGGTAGGCGTGAGAGGCCAGCCAGAGACTTAGCTTAACCTCAAGTGGGGTTAGGAACACAGGAATCTGTCCTTGTAGCTCAGTATCGTGCACACCAACCAGCGGCAGGTAGATCTTTACTTGGAGATTCTGGGGATTGCATAAAAAGCTGATGCTCTACAGCCACAGCCCCAAAACCCTATCAAGGTGACCACAGCAGAAGTGGAGGAGATCACAATATGCAGGCATACAAATTCTGGTATGTAAAATGGGATTATATCAACAACCATGCCGTGATTTTAGAGTTAGAATGAGCCATTCAACTTGAAACATAAACTTCGTCCGAGTTTCCCAATTGTGAGGAAAGTACTGAAGATGTAAATCAGGATCTTATATCCCTGTAAAAATTACAGTATAGAAGGACATGCGCTAACATTTGAATTGGGCCACTTTTGCAAAGACGGATTCTCAGGTTGTCAAGGCAGCCTGCTAGCTACACTTGGCTTCCATAACTGCTTTTGGCAAAGGATTGATCCACCTAGCCATGAAAAAAAATCTAGGAACATTAGTGTTGCTAAATAGGTTGATAATTATTACTAGGCTGTAGACCAGTGGTGAGCAAACGCCTTTTGCCATGAATTTGCTAATGAATTTTGCAAATTGGGATCTAGAAGTCCCTCTTTAAGATAGCTGGGTGCTTTTTCTTATCCAAGTGGCAGGACATAGGGTAGTAGTGAATAGCCAAAGATATTAACTTAATTATCCTTACTCTTGGCTAATTTTTTAAAAAATTATCAAGCAAAGCTAAGGATAAGTTAGCCTAAATCTGTTGAGGATATATTTAGGCAAAGCTGGTCACTGATTGCAAAAGGTGGTCTGGAGAGTTGAATCCAGAAACTGACCTCATGGCTACATTGTCAACCCAATTTTTGTATTTTATTTTTTTTTAATCCTCCTCCCCCTCACTCTGTGTTGTGTGTAACCTCTTGCATGGCTGGTCCCAATAACCATTCCACAACTGTGATTTTGGACCAAAATGGCTACCTTTGCTCTTTATGTACCCACAAAGACAGTGGCTGGCCCAAGGTCACCCTGTGAGCTTCATGGCTAAGTGGGGATTTGAATCCTGGTCTCTCCCAACTCTTGGTCCAATGCTCTAACCACTACACCACCTCTGGTTCTCTCACACCCTGGCTTCCTGCTCAGAAGCGGGTTGCCCGCAAGCTAATCATGTGTTCTCACGAGCATCACGAACCATTTTTCATATGAGGGATCCAAATGCAGTAAATAGCCTTTTTCTTAAAAGTTGTGCAGCGCCCCATTACCGAGTGTGATGGTGTGGGGGTGGCACTTGTTCCCCACACAGAACCGCCAGAGGCCTTGGTTGCTGAGGTTGCCTGAGTAGCGGTACTGCATCCAGAAGTCTGTCGCCGTGGCAACGATGAGGAGGACCAGGCCGGAGGCTGCACACAACAGCCCACCTCCCATCAAGTTGAACATCACGGACCACTCACTGGTCTGGGGCTCGGGAGGAGGGCCTTCCTCCTGCAGAAGGACCAGAGGGGAAGGGTCTGCCTGGGGAGGGGGCCCCCAAAGGCCAGGGTGTTGTGGGTAAGGAGAGAAGAGTTATCACCACCAGGTATTAAATTCTTCAGAAAGAGAAAAACTGAATTCTGAGAACTGTGTCTTATAAGCAAAGCAAAGCATTTATTTATTTTTTCAGTCCCCCCCCCTTTATTTTGTTTTTGCTAAACCTGAGGAGAGACAAGTATGCAACGTTCCAGGGCGCTCAAAGACCGTCTATCACCCCACAAAATCATACTCAACCAAATACAATTCCTGATTCATACAAGAAGACTCTTCCCTCCTGTGGTTCCCAGAAAGTGGGTATTCAAAAGCATTGTGGCTTCTGATTGTGGAGGCAGCGCATAGCCATTGTGGCTAGTAATCATTGATAGCCTCTTTTGAAGCCACCCAAGTCTGTGGCCATCACAGCACCCTGTGGGAGCAAGTTCCATGGTTTAACTATGCACTGCATGGAAAAAGCCCTGAATCTTCCAACATTCAGCTTCGTTGCATGCCTTGGGACTCGGCAAGATTGGAAAAGAAAAAGTGTTTTATATGCGTTGTATATGTGATATAACACTGTGACACCAGATGGCGCTGTGGAATCCTTCCTTTCCCTACCAAATTACTCTGTATGAGTTTGCAACACCTTAAACTGAATTGCTTCTTTGATGTTTTCTAGGTCCAGCCCTGGTGTTATCAGAGAGGATGGGGAACATTTTTCTGTCCACTTTCTCCATGGCATGCATAACTTCTATCATGTCACCTCTTCCTTGCCTTTAAACGGAGAAGTCCTAAACATTGCAACTTTTCCTTATAGAGGAATTTCTCTACCCATTTGATCATTTTGGTTTCCCTTTCCTGTAATAATCCTTTTTGAGGTGTTGAGACCATAACTATACACAGTATTCCACATGCACCATAGATTTGTATAATGGCATTATATCGGCAGTTTTATTTTTAGTCCCTTTCCTAATGATCTCTTAGCATGGAATTTGCCTTTTTCGCAGCTGCCACGCAAAGGGTTGACATCTTAATTGAGCTGTCCAATATGACCCCAAGTTCTTGTTCCTGGTCAGTCACCCCAGTGTGTGTGTGTGTGTGTGTGTGTGTGCGCGTGCGTGTGTAATTAAATGTTCTGTTTTACAGTTTAAAATACTCATTTAAACATCGTGAACATATAAATGACTTCCCTTCTTATCTTTCCATGGTTCATTTTGCGTATAATAAATCCCTGCATATTTCACAAAAACTAAACCATTCAGTATTCCATTATTGCATCCATCAAAACTTATTTACACTGTTGAATTTATCTTAATGCTGCCAACGTTTTCAGGTGTCCACAATTCCCCCCATATATTCAATAAATATTTTCCAGTCTTCTCTAAACGTATGCTCTTCTTGTTCTCTAATTCTATATGTTAAGTCTGCAAGCTGCGCATATTCTGTCAGCTTAAGTTGTCATTCTTCTTTAGTTGGGACCTCGCTCATTTTCTATTTTTGGGCTAATGCAATAGTAGCATACATAAATAACCTTTTTTTGATACCTGGGAATTTCAGTCTGAATCATCTCCAACAAAAAGGACTCTGGTTTTTTTGGGAAAGTACTTTAAAACATTTTCCCCCAATTCATTATGTATTATGAATTGATTAACAGTCACCCCAGTTTAGACCCCAGGAGCTTATATGTGAAATTAAGATTTTGCATAGAACACTCCCTGGTTCCAATCAAGCCTTATGTTTCAGCTTACCTTCAGTGCTCAATCCTCAGAATGACCATTATCCAAGAAATTCAGAGAGAAATAAACAAAGAAACCCAGCTAACAAGTCTAAAAGTTTTCTGCTATCACCATTAACTATTCTCTCTATCTCTATCTCTCTCCTCTGACTTTTCTTTCCCCCTCTGAAAACAAACAGAGAGCAAAAATGCTGTAAAGATGGGACTTTTATAGAGCTGCCTCCTCTGTCGCTTTGTCCGATGGATGACCAGGCTGACAATAGCCAGGAAGCATCTCGCACTTTCCCTCTCTGCAGGCTTTTGCTGATGTAGGATGTGTGGAAGACCAGGTGCCAGATTGGGGGGTGGGGGAGAGAGAGTCCTTTCTCTTGTGGTGGGAATAAGCAAGGCAGGCAGATCCTGTGACCCCCTAAACTCCCCTTTTCCATGACCCACAGGGATCAGTTGCTGCATTGTTTAGAAGATGCTTCCCAATTGTTATATAGCTGAGCCACACTCGTTTTGTGTGTCCTCCCCACTCCCCAATTAAAACGTTGAACTGAAATTTAGGGTGTGTACAAGTGGAATCCTCCAGTTGAGCCTCTGCTCGACTCCCTGTTCTGACGGGAAAGAGAAATGCACGGGACACAGCAGGCAGCCTCTGCCATGTAGGAGGAGACAGCCAGAGCAGTAAATCATGCAGAGATGCAGCCAGCGAGCAGCCACATCTGTGAGAAGTGAAGGAATGAAGGAATGATTGAAGAGAGAGTGGTGTGGTGGTTGGTCATCAGACTAGGACCCAGGAGAGACCCGAGTTCAAGTCACTGCTCAGCCATGAAACTCACTGGTGACCTTGGTCACTGCCTTCACAGCTTAACCTACCTTGCAGGGTTATTGTGTAGATAAAATGGGGAGGAAGAGAATCATATATGCCACCTTGCGCTCCTTGGAGATAACATTGGGATACAGATATGATCAATCAATACGTAAAATAAACAGATATGGGTATCCCTGGTTTCACATATGGTCAGTTTTTGTTCATAACTATTGGGTATCAGGGGGTGCTGTGGGTTAAACCAAAGAGCCTAGGACTTGCCGATCAGAAGGTTGGCGGTTTGAATCCCCGTGACGGGGTGAACTCCCGTTGCTCGGTCCCTGCTCCTGCCCACCTAGCAGTTCGAAAGCACGTCAAAGTGCAAGTAGATAAATAGGTACCACTCTGGCGGGAAGGTAAACGGCGTTTCCGTGCGCTGCTCTGGTTCGACCAGAAGTGGCTTAGTCATGCTGGCCACATGACCCGGAAGCTGTACGCCGGCTCCCTCGGCCAATAAAGCGAGATGTGCGCCGCAACCCCAGAGTCGGTCACGACTGGACCTAATGGTCAGGGGTCCCTTTACCTTTATGGGGTATAAGAGAGGTTAGAAGGGGTTAGCAGGGAAAAGCAAGTACTTGGCCTAACCCAGGACCAGCTTCCCCCCTCTTTACCCCTATGTGTGAAGGGGGTGTGGGAGCAAAGATAAAAAGAAAGAAAAGGGGGCAAAATAGCAAGAAACAAGGGGACCAGCTGCTAGATTTCTAAGCCGTCCACTTATGCACATTTACTTTCATGCAGTGTGCACTACAAAATGCTGGTGACAGGTATTGTTATGGGGAGAGACATTGGGGCAGGCGGGGGGGGGAGCTATTCCAAATGCCTTGCCCCACCCATCCCTCCCTGGGAATTGTAAAAGGACAAGCTGCTGTTTAAGTTCTTATTCTTGCTCTGTCTTCCGACAGCTCACCTGATTTTTGTCATTTTGGGAGTGCTTACATTCCTTGTTCTCAATTAAGCATTCCTCAATAGGATTCAGGGTCTGCAAAGCTCTGACAGTAGGGTTGATTTAGGAATTGAGCAGAGCACACAGTTTAACCAGTCATATCCCACCTCATCTGACCACGCCATCGATAAGGTTTTTTTTGCTAACGTTTTCATATAATGAGTTATGCAGAGGTATAGATGGATAAACCACATACTCAAATTTATTCAAGCTATGCAAATTAAAAACCTACAAACAAATCCAAAGGTTTGCACCTGAGTCCTTTGCTTCCAATATTAAAACTGCTACCAAACAGCCACACGTGACTGGTTACAAACTGTGATGGTGTCAGCCCCCAGCCCCCTATTTGACATGAAAAATGAGCTCTTAGCAATGAGTTCTTCATTGGAGCTGTTACATCGCCGCCACCCTGAAATGTGAAAAGTCCTGCTGCAAATCACTCAAAGTTTTGAGTACTCCAAGTCCTCCTTTTTAGTCTTCCAAGTTGCGGAAGGCATTCTGCATTTCCTCGCTAAGCTGGGCATAGTAAGCTTTGATATTTGCCTCTCCGTCCTTCCCTGGATCCTGGATAAAGAGACAAACCATGATTTATGAATGGCAGGCTGAGGACATATTGAAAGAGAAGAGAAGAGAAGAGAAGAGAAGAGAAGAGAAGAGAAGAGAAGAGAAGAGAAGAGAAGAGAAGAGAAAAGAGCTACTAGGACCAGCAGCACACTTTGGGCTATCAAATTTCTTTTTCTTTTTAAAAAGTAATTATTTTTATTTGTTTTTACAAATACAAAGTTGTAGAGATCCAAATATATATCCATATACAGAGATTACTCCAACTCTTGTGACTTCTCCCCACCCACTCCATGGGCTCCCATTTTAAACATTTACAACTGCATATTCTTCCATACTCTAAATATTATATAAATCCATATTGTCCATGGTACAAATGGAATCAAAATCCTGTCAAAGTTTCCATCTGCTTACAGCGGTCTCCTAAATAACTTATAATTTCCCCCCGTTCTTTTATAAAATTTTTGTCCTCTGGGTTCCTGAGTCTTCCAGTCAGCTCTGCCATTTCGGCACAGTCCAACAGCTTGGTTTGCCATTCCTCTCTGGTAGGGACTTTTTCTTCTTTCCATCTCTGGGTGGGCTCTCAAATTTCAACAGTGTCCTATGTGACACTAAAATCTCTTCCCCACCATACCTCTCACACCCCGTTCTACAGCTCTGTTTTGGTGCCCCCTGCAGCACAGCACCCTGTATGACCGCACAGGTTGCACCACCCTAAAACCGCCTCTGCTAGGATGGAGGCAGGTAGAAATAAAAGGGAAGCTGCAATCAGCTCGTTAAACTGAAGGTAGACGGCCCAGCCTCACCTTGAACTTCATGGAGCTCAGCTTGTACATGATCTCCCCAAGGTTCTCACGGATGACAGCCCAGGTGATTTTGTGCTCGGACTGAGCAGTGGACTCTACTGCGTGGCGGGCCAACTCATAGAAGCCAATCATGTTCTGGAGCATTCCTACTGTCTTGTAGAAAGGGCAGAACCTGGAATCGAGAAGCACGTTGAAGTACTTTAATGCACGCTCAGTGGTGAGCGAATAAATCAGAGCGCAAGTGCTGTGGAATGTCTTGAATTATTTTTTTTACTGGGGTGCTGTTTGTGGGAGGCACCCTCCTTAGTTATTTGTTTCATAAAATTTGTACATTGCATGACTGTAAAAAACAACTCTCAAAGTGGTTTGCAAAAAAGATAGAAGGACAAAGTTATCAATATGAAAAATTTGCAATAATTTAAGACTTTTGAAAAATTAAAACAATAGACTAAAACTCACATCAACTTCAACTTTCTGGGTAGGCTTGTCTAAACAAAAATGTTTTAGCAGATGTCAAAAAGCACCTGCCTGATGTCAATAGGTAGGGAGTTCTTCCCCAAACCTATCACCTGCATACCATTATGTCTGTCAAATAAGAAAAGGTACATTTGTTTTGCTACAAAAAAGTGGAAAGGATGAATAATCAAGGAAATAGTATGGGTAGGGCCTACGGACAGGAAGCTAGTAATTAACATTGGAAAGGCTTTGTGCTGATCAGACTCACTCCCATGTTGATACATCACTGAAGAATCTTGATCGGGGGAAAGGAGCTGCTGTGCAACAGGGCTAGGGAACCTTTTGCCCTTTGGGTGTTGTTGGGTAGCAACTCTGATCACCCCTGACCTTTGGGCATGATGGCTGCAGCTGATGGGAGTCCAACAACACCTTAGTGTGGAGAACACCTCAAGGACTGCCTCTTTCTATATGAAACTACCCGGACGCTGAGATCATCTTCTGAGGCCCTCTTTTGTGTGCCTCCTACTTGAGAGGTCCGGAGGGTGGCAACATGAGAACGGGCCTTGTCTGCAGTGGCTCCCCATCTGTGGAACGCTCTCCCCAGGGACGTTCGCCTGGTGCCTTCATTATACACCTTTAGGCACCCGGCAAAAACGTTCCTTTTTAAACCAGGCCTTTGGTTGATCTGATTGACATCCTATGCCCTTTTAATATGTGGGTTTTTTTTGTGGTGGTGGGGCTATTGGATTATTGTTCTTATTTTGATTTTACATATTGTGATATTTTCTGTGAACCACCCTGAGGACCTCTGGGTATAGGGCGGTATATAAATAAAATAAAATAAAATAAAATAAAATAAAATAAAATAAAATAAAGAAGATTGAGAGGCAATACGATAGCCATCTTCAAATATCTGAAGGGCTGTCACATGGAAGATGAAGCGAGCTTGTTTTCTCCTGCTCTGGAGACCCAAAACAATGGATTCAAATGATGAGAAAGGAAATTACGTCTAAACATTAGGAAGAACTTCCTGATGGTAAGAGCTGTTTGACAGTGGAACGGACTCCCTTGGAAAGTGATGCTCTCCTTCCCTGGAGGTTTTCAAACGGAGGTTGAACGGCCATCTTTCAGGGATTCTTTAGCTGTGATTCCTGCATTGCAAGATGTTGGACTAGATGACTCTTGGAAATCCCTTCCAGCTCTACAGTTCTATGATCTGGAGGGCCACAGGCTCCTCATCCCTGCTGAACAATATAGTACTGCATTGAAGTGTTGTGTTGGGAACTCCACTTTAATTCTGTTTTCAGCTAATTACAGAAAAGCAACACCTTGGCAGAGCTAAACGAGGAAAGTAGAACTTGGGCAAAAGTGCTGTGTGGAAGAGAGAGGTCCAAATATTGAGTCGACTGGTGTTGGGTTACCTGTCATAGGAAGAGTAGCCGTTTTGCTGCAGGAAGTCATCCTTGATCAGTTTGGCCACCTCCAGGGTGATCTTGTCCGTTTCAGCAAGAGACGCCTGGACAAAAGCAATAGTTATAAATGGGGAGCGGCAGCAGGAAAAGAGTGAGGTTGGGGAAAGAGAAGAATCAGGACCTAGGCACCTTCAATAGCCCTGCCTGCCATCTCTCTCAAACAAAACACTCGGTGCTTAAAAGAAGAGGTGCCGAGGTTCAAACCTGCCTGGAAATTACACCTTTTCTTCCAGGCATTCTTTGCATAATCCCAGATTCCCCACCCAGCTTCATTTCTCCCCAACAGGGAAGTGCGGCAATGCAAGGCACACTGTGCACAGTCAGTGATCTAGGCTTAAGCCCTGCTGCGATTGGAAACAGATTCTAGGGCTTTGTAGCCATTTTTGGGTGTTTTGACCACGTCACATATTTTATATCAGGAATACTCACAAAACCCTGTAAGATGTCTATTTTAGCAGTCTGGGTGACTTGAGTATAGCCAATTGCAGAGTTCCAATGCCCCAGGATTTGAGTTAACAATAGATTTTGAAATACCACTTGCACTCGCATCACTGTGACTTTTCAAAATAAACTGCAAAATCAGGTTCCTCTAATCCTTTCAAGGCACAGAGCTACAGCGCCAGGGTTACAGGCAATGCAAGGCCCCTGGTCTCAACAAACTGGAATGGTGAAAAATTTGTGATGGCACAAATACCATCCCACTGAAGTGATAATGAGGCAAATGAAGATTTTTAAAGGAACAGAAACAAATTGATGAGTAATGATTTTTCTCTCCTCCCTCTGCAGACACCCTTCTGTTCTCCTCCTCACCTTTCCAACCAGCTGGACAATCTCTGCCAGATCTTCCTCCTCTTGTAGGATCTCCTTGGCCTTAGTGCGTAGGGAGACAAACTCTGGGTAGTGCCTCTCATAGTGTTCATCTAACGCCCGCATGTATTTGCTGTAACTGATCAGCCAGTTCACTGATGGGAAGTGCTTTCGCTGAGCTAGTTTCTTGTCCAGCCCCCAGAAGACCTGGAATTATTAGGACCAGAAGGGAGGTGAGGAGTTAGCAGGACCATGTCAGGTAGTGTCAAGGAGCTGGCAACACTCTAGGAGAGACTCACCTGGACAATCCCCAGCGTTGCTGAGGTGACTGGGTCAGAGAAGTCACCGCCAGGAGGGGAGACCCTAGGAGTCAATGAGAAAGGTGAGATGAAACTCCCAGCAAGAGCTCAGTTGAGGATCTGATCCCACTGGAAGCTGGCAAGCTGTGGCCAAGCACACGCCAGGTATGAAACCAACAGATACCTACTTACTAAAAATGCAGGCCTCTTGCCAGTCTGAAAAAAGGAGACGTGTGTAAAATTCAGCCTGAGTCCACAGAGAGGTCTTTTTAAAACAAGAAAGCAGGACTGGACCCTGAACCTGGGACCTTAGGAACACCGAGCACCTGGTCTAATACTGACTCTGGGGCTGATGGGAGTTGTGGTCCAATATGGCCATGCTAGCTGAGAGCTGATGGGAGGTGGAGTGCAAAATGGCTGTGTTGGCTGGGCTGATGGGTGTTAGAGTTCAAAAGGGCCATGTTGGCTGAGGGCTAGTGGGAGATGTAGTTTCAAACTTCTGAAGGGCACTAGGGTGGAGAAAGCCATCAAAATGAATGGATTTGACGATTGGGGCTGATGGACACTTTAGCCCAAAATATCAGAGGCCACCAGGCTGACACGAGGCTGTGCTAAACTCACAAAATAAAATTTACTGCAAACACTAAAGAACGTTGATATTATTTTTAATATACCAACATCCACACACCTAGAGCTTTACAAAAACCAGAAATTACATGACGCAAAATTCAATGCAAGGAAGGAAGATGGCTTATCTCTTTTCCTGGTTTTGGATTTTAGATAATAGGTGCTATCTTTAAAAACCACCCAGAGTTCTTTTACTCAATAGAAACTTGTCTGTCACCGACGTTAAGCACCTTTAGAGAGGTGCTGAAATAAGTAAATGATATCAATTAATTGCTTGAAAGGCAGTCGATTTATCCACTCAGAGATCTTTAACCAGGTCCCCTGCTTCACTTCTCTCCAACCACACCCTTGGTAGGGCACCGAGGTGGTGAAACTTACGCTCCAACAATGCTGACGCTCCCTTCCCGCTCTGGACTCCCCAAGCACTTCACACGCCCAGCCCGTTCATAGAAGGAAGCCAGGCGGGCACCCAAGTAGGCCGGGTACCCGCTGTCTGGAATTTAAGAATGTAAACGTAAGAAGAGTCCTACAAGGTCAGCAACCCATCACCAGTTCTCACAGTGCCTCCCATGGGATGCCTACGAGCAGGAGCTGAGCACAACAGCACTCTTCTGCTCTTGTTCCACAGCAGCCTGGATTTAGATAGCACAGAGCCAGGATCGCCAGTAACCATGGTTATCCTCCGTGGATTTTGCCTAATTCCCTTTCAAAGCTGTCCAAAGTGGTGGCCATCTCATTTTGTATTTTTATGTTGTGAACCACCCTGTGATCTCCAGATGACAGACAGTATACTACTACTACTGCTACTACTACTACTACTACTAATAATAATAATAATAATAATAATAATAATAATAATAATGGTGTGCAGGTTTACAAAGGATAAGGGACAGGGAGGCGCTGAAAAGCTTACATTGAAGGTGACTGCCTGATGTCAGGGTGCAAAGGAGGGGGATCAAGATGATCTAGGGCCTGGAAACCAAACCTTATGGGCAATGTTTGAAGGAGTTGGGGTGTTTAACCTGGGAGGTGATAGGCTAAAAGGTAAAGGTAAAGGGACCCCTGACCGCTAGGTCCAGTCGCGAATGATTCTGGGGTTGTGGCATTCATCTCGCTTTACTGGCCGAAGGAGCCAGTGTACAGCTTTGGGGTCCTGTGGCCAGCATGACTAAGCCGCTTCTGGCGAACCAGAGCAGTGCACGGAAACACCGTTTACCTTCCCGCCAGAGCTGTACCTACTTATCTACTTGCACTTTGACGTGCTTTCGAGCTGCTAGGTTGACAGGAGCTGGGACCGAACAACGGGAGCTCACCCCTTCGCAGGGATTTGAACCGCCAACCTTTTGATCGGCAAGCCCCTAGGCTCTGTGGCCCTTTCAGGTGATAGGCTAGCCATCTTCAAATACCTGTAGGGCTTTCTCAAGGAAGACAGAGCAAGCTTTTTTCCTGCTGCTTCAGAGGGTAGGACCCAAATCAGTGGAATCAATTTACAATAAAGGAGATTCCAACTAAACATTAGGAAGAACTTTCTGACAGCAAGAGCTGTTGGACAGTGGAATGGACTCCCTCAGAAAGTGATGCTCTCCTTCACTGGAGGTTTTTAAACAGAGGCTAGATAGCTGTTAGGAATTCTGTAGTAGTAGTAGTTAAATTTATATACCACGCTTCATCTGAAGATCTCAAGACAGTTCACAAGATAAAGATACCAGACAAAAGCACAAAACAGCTAAAACAAAACAATAAGCCCCACAGCCACAAACACATTTAAGAATGCCGTAGAATATTAATCAGCCAAAGGCCTGGTTGAAGAGGAACATTTTCACTTGGTGACTAAAGATGTATAGTGCAGTTGTGATTCCTGCATTGCAGGGGGTTGGACTAGATGGCCCTTGGGGTCTCTTCCAACTCCAGAATTCTATACTGAACTGGCACTGTTATATTAATTAATACTGTATATATATTAATGTGGAAGCACTCACACACTTTGGAACTCCCTGCCCACTGACATCAGTCAGGAAGGCACCCTTCATTGTAATGTTTTTGGTGTCTCCCTGTCCCTTGTGTGTCATGTTTTTCTTAAGACTGCAAGCCTGTGGGCAGGGACAGTCTTTAAACTTTAAGCTGATCAGGGCGACTTTTTGGCTGAAGATTGAGGTACAAAGGCTCTACATAAATTCAAATAAATAAACAAGAGTCGGGGGGGCAGGATCGCTTGTCCCACGCTCACCCTATATAAATCCCCTAGACTTGGGAAATGAGGGAAGTCTCGAAAAACAAAAAGAGGGTTACCTGCAGGCATTTCAGCCAAACGCCCAGAGATCTCACGGAGTGCCTCTGCCCAGCGGGAAGTGGAGTCGGCCATCATGCTCACATGGTAGCCCATGTCACGGAAGTACTCTGAGAGTGTGATCCCTGGATGGAGTGGGGTAAACAGAATAGAGAAAGAGAGAGAGAGAGATAGAGGCATTGTGGGTGGGAAGAAGTCCCTCTGAGGAGCAAGCGTCTCAAGCAGAAGAGCCGGGAAGACAAGAAATCTTCCAAAAATATAGCGTGAGAGAACATCTCTTCCCTACCCCAAATGCAGGGAAGAGGTTGAGATCATAAGATGATCTCAGCTCAGGGCCTGCCTGCCTGTGAGGTGAGGTGAGGAAAATGCCACAGGTGGTAGGCCCCCTCGCAGTGGCAGATCCGGGCTCTGAGGAGTGGGCCGCACACCTGCCTCTGTGTGCTGCTTGCCCACCACATGACAGCGGTGGGAGGGCGGGAGGCAGCAGCATGCATCCCATTCCTTGGAGTGTGGATCTTGCCACTGTGGAGAAGGAGGAGGAGGTGGGGAACGGCATTTTCAGTTTTGCCTAAGCTGTTGTAGGGTACCAAAGATTCACCCAGCCCAGCATCCTGTCTCCAGCAGAGAGTGGCCTGGCTGGTGCCACTCCTTGCAGCTGGGGAGCATTCATGGAGAAGGCTGACATCGTATGGAACTAACAGTGGGATTATTTGGATGCCAGGGAGCCATTTTTATACATTTGCCTAAAACAGGGCGAGATAAGGGCAGCCTCACCCGTGTAAATGGAGGCCTCTCGTGCGGCCACAGGCATGTTGGACGTGTTGGCAACAAGCGAGGTGCGCTTCATGATGGTCTCCGTCTTGCCATCCACTTCCATTGTCAGCTGAGAGAGGAAGCAAAGTGATTACAGGGCAGGGGAAGGGCTGGGGGTGGTTTCGGGAAGAGTTTGTGGGGTGGGGAGAGCTAGAGATTGGGGCAGTGCATAATAATGCTATGTTTGCCTTAAGGAATAAGGATTTGGGAGCAAAGAACCAGGATGGCTCCGCCCACAGCACAAAACCTCGCCCATTCCACTGATCTCACCTCAGGGAAGTCCCTCAGCACTTCAGACATCTCATTGCCCCGCTCACCGCAGCCCACGTAAATGATGACATCGCTGTTGGAATACTTGGACAGTGACTGGGAGATGACTGTCTTGCCACAGCCAAAGGCGCCTGGGATGGCTGTTGTCCCGCCTTGGACACACCTGTGGGAAGAAGTGGGGGGAGAGGGTAATGGGGGGGAAGGGAAAGGTTCTGCAGCCCAGCCCGCCCAGCCTCCAAAATGGTTTGGTGCCTGGTGGAAGATATAACTGCAGTGAGATTCAGGATCCTCTTTCCCTCTGGCCCTGCCCATTACTGGCATGTGGCCCCTGAAAGATGAATGTGAGTGCTGAAAGAGCTCCACCCCTGGCTTACGGGAAGAGGGCGTCCAGGACCCTCTGGCCAGTCAGCAGCGGATGATTGGCCGGGAGCTTCTCTGACACGGGACGGATCTGCCGGACAGGCCACACCTGCACCATCGTGAGTTTCTCCTTCACTCCCTCAAAGTCGAGTTCCAACACCACATCCTTCGGGGAGAAAGGCACAGGGGTGAGAGTGGCCACGGTGCAGTTGCCAGAGGCTGGCTGTTCAAAATCGCCCATTTCAGTCCAAATTCACTATTTCCACCTCCCATTCTACAAGATGAGAATAATAAGAATGACAACAGCTTACCACCTTACAGAGCTGTTCGAATGATTCCTGAGCTAATGTGACGTGCATTGGATGCTCTAAAAGGCTACATAAATCCTTTATATTGTTGTTGCTGTTATTATCATCACTATGGGACACTGGTGGCACTGTGGCCTAAACCACTGAGCCTCTTGGGCTTGCCAATCAGAAGGTCGGCGGTTCAAATCTTCGCAACAGAGTGAGCTCCCATTGCTCCATCCCAGCTCCTGCCAACCTAGCTGTTCGAAAGCACACCAACGCAAGTAGATAAATAGGCACCACTGCGGCGGGAAGGTAAACGGCGTTTTCGTGCGCTCTGGTTTCCATCACAGTGTTCCGTTGTGCCAGAAGCAGTTTGGTCATGCTGGACACATGACCTGGAAAGCTGTCTATGGACAAACACTGGCTCCCTTTGCCTGAAAGCGAGATGAGTGCCGCAACCCCATAGTCACCTTTGACTGGACTTAACCATCCAGGGGTCCTTTACCTTTTACCTTTACATCATCACTATTAAAAGGGAAGGCTAGAAAAATGTCAACGTCTGCATTGTATGGCTAAAAAGTAACAGTGTCAACCAATTACAGAACTCCCAGTCAATTTAATGCACAAGTTTTAGCCAATTAGTCGAATAAATCTGCATAGAAGAAGCACACATAAAACACTACCTACCGAGGTATCATACTGCCCAGCCGGAGCAACGTGGGTGACTGTGCCCCGGCACCTGGGGGGCACCATGATCATATGCTTGATGAGGGAGTTTTCGCGCACTGTTCCGTAAATATCGCCGCCAGTTACATGGCTCCCAACCTAAAGAAGTAGAAAGGAGAACAGCAGAAATGATTAAGAAGCACAACAGGATCTCAACATAAAAGAAGACCCAAGACAGGGGCTGGATGTGTTCTGTGAGAGTTCACACAAGCACAGAGAAGTCACATAAGGGGGAATTGGCTTAAGCATCCTGAGAGTCTTGGCTTTCATTTGTCTTTGCATTTAAAGCAAACTTCTAATCCTCATGAGTGTGAAAACTGGCTTTGAAATGTATGAGAAACACCTACTGAAATCAACAGCTATGTTGCCGCAGGAATGCCTATGGGGAACTGTCCCACTAAGGATTTGAAGCCACTTTTCTGGATGTCTGATTCTTCTTCTTCTTTTTAAAGTGAGCTTCTAGCCTTATTTGAGAAGATATAAGGGAGAACACACAGGCAGTGTCCACTGCCCAAAGCCTTCATAAGGAGTTAACTTTCCAGCATTCTGGCCAATGAATGAAATGCCCCTATTTAAAATGTTATAAAAAGATTTACACGTTATAAAATTTACATTCCATTGCATGGACATATAACACAATACAATCACAACGTGATTCCTGTATTGCAGGGGGCTGGAGTAGTTGACACTTTGGGTCCATTCCAACTCTACAGTTCTATGATTCTGCAGTAAATGTTAGTCTACTATTACGAAGATTGCGGTAAATCTGAATTGATTCACACACACACACACACACACACACACACACACACGTCTTCTTTGGCGATCACTCATAGCTGAGTAAGATTGTCTTCCATAAAATCATGTCCACTGTCCCCCTAGAAGGCTGAAAACCATTTTGGGATTCAGGAAGGGTCACCTCGGATATTGTTATGAGACGGTTTGCTAAGATCCTTGCAATAATTTTGCCGGCCGCAGCTATGCCTCGATAGTTTCCACAATCAGTTCTGTCACCTTTTTTAAAGAGATTGATAATTTTGGCACCCCTAAAGTCTTATGGGATTTCTTCTCTTTCCCAGATTTTTTCGATGAGCTTGTGAAGTTGTTGTGTAAGTTCAAATTCTGCCCACTTTGAAGATTTCGGCAGGTATCCCATCAGGTCCACTGGCTTTGTTGCTTTTAATTTGGTTAATAGCTGTACACAACTCTCCCACGTTTGGAGATACTGCAAGCTCATCTCTAACTTGTTTTTGCAGAATTTGTGAGAGGACCTCAGTAGCCTTGGGGGGGAGGGGGGGTTGTGATTAAGGAGATGTTGGTAATGTTCTTTCCAGCGCAGTGAAATAACTTCTTTATCTTTTATAAGTGTGATACTGTCTGCTGAGCATAGGGGGCATATGCCATGATTTATTGGCCCATAGATGGTCTTTATGGCTTTAAAGAAACTCTGTGCATCATGAGTGTCGGCTAAGTGCTGGATCTCTTGAGCTTTTTTTTTATCTATCAGGTGTTTTTTAGTTCTCTGGTTCTTCTTTGAACCTCAGCCTTAGCGTAGGCATAGGTTCTTTTCTTAGTCACACACACACACACACACACACCTGCACATTTTCATTATTAAATTTCTGGCCATCAGCCTGTAAATCAAACATTTACAAAAGCACCTGGCTTCAGTTCCCAGCATTTCCATGTTAGGGCTGGGAGAGACCCACCTCCCATGTCTGAAAGCCTGGGGAGCCACTGCCAGGAAATACATACTGAGATAGATGGACAAATAGCCCAGTTCAATTTAAGACAGCTTCCTATGTTCCTATTGCAAGCCAGCAGGCTGGAGTAGACAGAAAGTTGGATTAGGGTAGAAGAGATCCAGCTTCCAATATTCACTCAGCCAAGAAGCTCACCTTAAGGCCCAGTGGTTCCCCAAACTTTCTGGGGCCACTGCCCCCTTGGTTTCATAATTCATCCCTATGGCCCAGGGCCTTGTTGCGTCCCAAAACCAATAGTGTGTCTCTTACCCGGATGTTTGGACTGGGACTGAACTCCCATTTCAGGTCCTTGGACAAAGCCGAGATGTTGATGCCCCGGGGGATGTAGATGCTCTTGGTGAGCTCTGTGATGTCTTTCAGGGGGCGCTGGATCCCATCAAAGATGGACCCCATGATGCCTGGGCCAAGCTCCACCGAGAGCGGCTTCCCCGTCCTCAGCACGGGATCCCCCACGCAAACACCCGCTGTAGCAGCTACTCAGGAAAAAGACTTTGATAACAGAGAGCAAAGAAAGGGCAGAAGGGGGGGAGCAATGGGGTTCCTTCCCAGCCAGGCTGACCTGAAATAGATACTCTAATATTGTCATCTACCTTTGCACAGGTACTGCTTTGAACTTTGCCTTTTGGAAAGGTAAGAGGAGACATGATGCGAATTTATAAAATTCTGAATGGCGTGGAGAAAGCAGGCGGAGAATAAAATTCCTTCCTCTCTTATAATATTAGAACCTGTGTGTTCCAGTCCTGCTTGCTGGTTTCCCATTGAGGTCTCTGGTTGGCTACTGTGAGAGCAGGATGCTGTACCAGATAGGCCATTGGCCTGATCCAGCAGGCCTTTCTCGTGCTCTTAATACTTCCAAGGACAGTCTTCACTTGTGCCTTGTGACCGCCCCTCAATGGAGTCATTACTTTTTGGAAATGTAATCAGAGTCCCCACAACACCGTTAGAGCAATGGCTGGCTGTTTATGTGTGCTAAACATTATTTGGTTATATCTCCTCTTTCAAATTTCTACACCTCCCATACCTCATATATATATA
This sequence comes from Podarcis bocagei, assembly GCF_964188305.1. NCBI lineage: Eukaryota > Metazoa > Chordata > Lepidosauria > Squamata > Lacertidae > Podarcis > Podarcis bocagei. Next base: position 27,222,817 of record NC_138142.1, on the reverse strand, counting down.
GTGATTTCAATACATACGCGTGATTGTGTCTGGGGGGCGGGGATTAACAACAAGAAGAAACAATGGTTGGATCCAGAAACATTAAAAAAAAATTGTTTCAGGAAAACACAGTGTAAAACTCATGAGAAATCACATTGCAGAAGGACTGGACTCTACAGCGCCATCTGGTGTCATAGTGTTATAATGCATTTGAAACGCTTAAAAAAAAAAACTAATGTAGCTGACTCCAATGATTGGTGCAATGGGCCCTTCTGTACCTTGGCTGAAGGTGGTTTGTGAACCCCACATGTCTCCTTTGATTCCCCCTCGACCATGTGGCGTTCCCCTCCATCTACTGCTATCCTACATTTTCTTCCTCCTAAATTGCTGTAGCATTCCTGTTTGGATTCTCTAAGCACAGGGAACCTCCAGATTTAAGGGAGGAAAAGGTGGGGCAGCATAGGGACAGGCCCAGCCATAGTTTAAAAGGCAGCATGGAGAACAACCCCGACAGAATTTGTAAATCCGTTGAACTACGAAAAGCCTTGTAGAAGTAAAAGGTCAGAGGTGTTCCTTGCAACCAGGAACACAGGAGACGTGCGTCTTAGGAAAGCGAGGCCCAAAGGTGGTTGAGAGATGGAAGCGTAAGTCTCGAAAGGGACTGTGGAGGGAGGAAAGGAGGTAAAGGGAGCAGGTAGACTCAGGGCAGAGGAAGGGAGACAAAGGAGGCAACGAGCCTAAAAAGCTGGAGGAGGCATCATCTTCACTCTTTCCAGAAAGATACAGGTCTCCTCATAGACTTGGATGGTAGCCAAATCACCCTCCAGACGGATTATTTCGCCCACCAGCTCAAAGTGTCCGACGCGCACCAGCTCGTACATGGCAGCCCCAGCCATCTTGCAGGCAATCACCACTGGCAGTGGGGAGAGAGAAAGAGAGAGTCACCCCACCTTCGATGACAAGTTGCTTCCTTGCTTCTCCAGCTAGTGCCGGCCCTCAGTATCTGCCTTAATTTAAACCACAGTTACACATGTGCAGATAACTGGGCTTGCAAACCACGATACAAACAAATCTCAGCGTTTCAGTTCTCCATGTAAGCCCTGTGCAGTAAACCAGTCTGGAAGCTAAGAGAGCATGGAGAACAGTGGCCAAGTCATTATTCTCCAAAAGGAGCTGGAAAGAGGCACTCATGATAGTAGTAGTAGTAGTAGTAGTAGTAGTAGTAGTAGTAATAATAATAATAATAATAATAATAATAATAATAATAATAATAAATTATTTATACCCCGCGCATCTGGCTGGGCTTCCCCAGCCACTCTGTGCGGCTTCCAACAAAATATTAAAATACAGTAATGCGTCAAACATTAAAAGCTTCCCTAAACACTCCTAACCACTCCTGACCACTGAGGTCACCTGAGCCTTCAATGGCAATGTTTGATCCAGGAGCACTCCATTTCCCCCAGCAAAGCTATGGTCCTGCTCCTTTCCCAGGGGGAAAGCAACCTTGTGCAGAAGAGGCCATATTGACTCCAGCAGTGCAGACAGAAGCAGACTTTCCCTTCCAATCCCAGCCCCACCTCTTTCAAAACTACCAGTTATTTTAACCACAAATGTTGCAGAAAGTGTTAGAAGCCAAGAGAGGGGGATACTGAGAATGGGAGTCCAATAAAAAAATCTTAGAGGACCACAGGTTCCCTATCCTTGTTTGTAGTTAGCACAATCCAGAGGTTTTAAATGTTGATTAACAGACTGTTCAAACTTTAAAAAAAGAAGAAGGAAGTGTTATGTTCAGTTTGGTTTACTAACATGCCTTGCTACACAAAGGGCAAAATTGAGTTATTCATTGCAGAGTAAACTCATTTGCTCCTATTTTCCGCTTTGGTTGTTGGAGGGTATTATTAAGCTTCTCCAAGTGCCAGAGAACCTACCTGGTCCAGAGACACCATGCACAAATCCCATCTCACTCTCCTTCTCTGCATCCCCAATCTTCGGAAGTTTGGAGAACTCCATGATTCTGGAAGGTGAGATGAGGCCGCAGGGTAGGACTTTCAACGGCAACAATACCTGCATCAGAAATGGGGTGGGAGGATGAATCAAAGCACAGGGTGGTGGGATCCATGCCCTGGGTCTTTTGCACTGAGTTTCAGATTTCCTGCTGCTTTCAGAAACTTTTGTATATAAAATATGCTCACACAGGGCAGTTTAGCACAATGCTGGTAAGACCACAGTCACCCAACATCTTAATTTGCCCAGACAGAAAGCACATACAGTGGTACCTCAGGTTACATATGCTTCAGGTTACATACACTTCAGGTTACAGACTCCACTAACCCAGAAATATTACCTCAGGTTAAGAACTTTGCTTCAGGATGAAAACAGAAATCGTGCTCCGGCAGCACGGCAGCAGCAGGAGGCCCCATTAGCTAAAGTGGTGCTTCAGGTTAAGAACAGTTTCAGGTTAAGAACGGACCTCCGGAAGGAATTAAGTACTTAACCCGAGGTACCACTGTATAAAATTAGCAAGTGTGGTGTTGTGCCATGGGCTTGCACCCGAGTCTTTCAGCACCCAGCAACCCCTCTGCAGCCCATCCCTGTCCCCACACATCTTCAAATGGTGGGTCACAGCTGGGGAAGAGCTTCGCCTAAGCTGGAGTGTACATTTTGCTATGGTTGCCAACTTTCTTTTCTAGTGGGGCTTCTGTGCCTTTACGACAACAACACTGCAGGGCAGGTGGAATGCTCACCGGTGAAAGCTGTTTCTGTGTGGAGATAAAGCGGCTGGAAAAATATTCATCAGCCTGTCATGCACCCGTTAATGGCACAGGAGCCCCGTCAGAAATACATGGAAAACACACCATTGGCAACTGTGGTCCAAAGCTGTGAAGAGCACCCATTCCCACCCACACTGAATTCCTGAAGGCCAAGCCTTACCTTTTGGAAGAGGTGCCAAACTATTTGGAGACGAGGAGTGAGAAAGTCCTTCCTTGCATGTGGATGCTTAGATCAGCCTGACCTCTCTTTCTGCTCTCAAGGTTTAGTCAGGCTTGGCGGGGCGGTGTTCCTACTTTTGGGAGGGGGGATGTTATTATTATACAGGGAAAGTGGTCAGGTAAACAGGTATGGCACGACCGCTTTCTGCTCTGAAACCAGTTCCAACCTGAGCAGGCCACAGAGAGCTGGGGAGAGGCTGGAGGTCACTGGGACAGGAGGAACGGAGCAAAACCTTACAAAGCGACTGCAAACAGTCATTCTGTGTACTGTCAACAGTCCACTGGATTCTCCTTCCTGGTGCTTCAGGGCGGGGGGCTGCTCTGTTCTGATCCCCTTCCATAGGAAACAGAAACTCAACAGTTTTCTCCATATAGCCACATCTCTATGTGGGGTGGGGGTGGGGGGATGTACCTGTTGAATTTCTGCCTGCCATGTATCTGTTAAAGGCAGAGAAAAAGAGTGGCTTTGGATTGCATGGGAATAGCAACCCCCTTTGATAACAAATAAATTTCAGGGAGAATTTTGTCAAGGAGCCATTTAAAACACGGGGTCCGAATCCCGCAACGGGGTGAGCTCCCGTTGCTCGGTCCCTGCTCCTGCCAACCTAGCAGTTGGAAAGCACGTCCAAATGCAAGTAGATAAAATAGGTACTGCTTTGGCGGGAAGGTAAACGGCGTTTCTGTGCGCTGCTCTGGTTTTCCAGAAGCGGCTTAGTCATGCTGGCCACATGACCTGGAAGCTGTACGCCGGCTCCCTTGGCCAGTAAAGCGAGATGAGCGCCGCAACCCCAGAGTCACGACTGGACCTAACGGTCAGGGGTCCCTTTACCTTTATAGGATCAGTGCTGGATTGTCCAATAGGCAGACTAAGCATGTATTTAGGGCACCAGCAAAGCAGGGACACACACAGAGACACACACAAAAAGAAATGAGATACTTTTTTTGAAAGAATTTGACATAGATTTTTTTAAAGCATCAAAACAGTCCTTATGGGGAGAAACACAGCTTTGTTAGTTTTCCTTACACTCCACCCCACGCTGTTCCCCCATTTTTCTGTTCTCTTATTACTTATCCCCACCTAAACCATAGGGGCATCCTACTAACGTTTATCGAAATAATACGAGGGAATCAGGTCCCATGCATGTACATTTCAGCATACATGTAAGTTTTGAAAAAGAAAATTTTATTTTACAGGTTAGTATTGTTTTTATTTTGAATTACATATGGTGGAGGAGGGACCATAAACTTTTCAGTGCTTAGGTCCTCTAAAGGGCTTAATCCAGCTCTGTACAGGATACATGCGCATTTTAGACAGCATTGTGTGAACATGGGTTAAAAATCCCACACTAGGAATGCAGTGAGTGTGTACAGAAAACAGGAATATAAACATGAAGGTTGCCAGGTCAGGAGCATCCCAGATCCTGAGCTTTCAGGCCTCAAACCTGAGATCTAGGGATGGCGCCTGGTGAGTCTTCTTCTGTGCTCCCTACCACCTCCCTGGAGATGGAGGTGAATTGGGAGAAGGGAGGTGGGTGCATAGAACGGCAAACCCTCATCCTCTCAGAGTCTATGCAATAATTTTCAGAGGTGGAGGTTAATTGGGGAAGAAGGGCAGACCCCACCCCCAAGACTCTATGCAATAATTTGCAGGCTGAAGCTTGCAAGCTGCACACACAGTATTCTTAATTTTGCTTTTGTGGGGTTTTTTTTTTTATTACACTCTCGTCCACCTGGAGATCCAAGCCCTACCCCTGACACCTGGAGGGGGCCAGGCAAATCTGGATACTTCAAGTCAATCCCAGAGGTCTGGCAGCTCTAGTGAGCACAACTACAGCTCGCGGTTTCAACTTTTTTGAAAACAAACGAAGGAAGCTCTATGATACTACCACCTCCAATTCCCCCCTGGTCACCCCCAGCTCATCATTTTTGCCATCAATGGTTATTGTTCCTCGGCAAATCCCAATTCTTTCCAGATTCCTCGTGACGCCCCTATGCTGGCCGTAAAACAAACACACACACACGGATTATTAATGCTCCTGCTGACTTTACCACACTCAGCAAATGCTTTCTGGCAGGGCCTGCCTTTTCCTGTAAGCCACAGAATCGGTTGCCAAGACACATGATGGGGTTGCTAGGGGCTGCCTATTGCTAGGCAACCAGGCTTTCTGCTCTGCGGAGGCTTCTTCTTTTAAGGTAGGCCCAAATGACTGTTTCTGAGATTGATGACACAGCCATTCCTGCATGCACACACAAATCTGGTTTGAGAGGGTTTTTGGGGGGAATGGGGAGGGACATTTATCCAGCATAACTAGAAAACACCCTGGCAGTGTGCTCAGAGGTGTTTGTGAGCATGTGCACAATAAGCTTTTTCTTTTTGCCGGCGGGGGTGGGGTGGGGGGAGACAAGCCTTGAAGTTTGTGATCTGACAGCTACCATATGAAGAGGAGGAACGTTATTTTGGAGTAGGACAGGATGCATTTTAAAAACAAAACAAAATTAATTGCACCAAACTCCTTGCACAAATGCTTCCACCCTTCCTATTTACCAGAGGAAGGGCACCCTTTCTTAACCTGTTCCTGGTATAACATGCTTGTTGTTCCTGCTCTTGCCTTTGGGCATGCCTTGGTAAAATGACCTGAGCTTGGTGGGGGCAGCCAGGGAAAGGGGCATTGATTTTCAGTTTAGGCTCAGTGGTGCAGGGACTTTTTAAACCCAAGTACAAAAAAAAAATGTTTATTCTTATTTTAGTTTTTGGAGGGGTAGGAAGAGCATGTCCGGGGTGAGGATGCATATGCTTGTTTGTGTATCGTAAGGGTAGATTTTCAGTTCAGTTCATTGTTTAAGTGAAGTGGTCTATTTACATATGGTGTATTGGAGCACATTCCTGGAATCAGTTCGGCCATGCATTTAAAACACTGTGATACTTCTTTAAACAGTCACGGCATGTGCTGAAGAATTCTGGGACCCGTAGTTTGTTAAGGGTGTTGAGAGCTGTTAGGAAGCACCTGTTCCCCTTTTAAAGCTACAATTGCTAGAGTGGTTTTAACAATCAATCCCCCTTCCCAGGGAAGTTAAGGGAGTTGGGTAAGTTTAGCCTGGCACAATGGGGACAGAAGTGATATGAGAGCCAGTTTATGAAGGAGTGTTGTTTCATTGGGCATCTAACAATAAGACCTGTCAGTATTTTTTATTGTTGGTAATCTCCACATCTCTCCTCTTTCCTGCAAGAAAAAATTGTTTTCTTGAATTATTTTAGGTTTGTTCCAACATGGCTATTTGCAGTTCATTAAGATGAATAAATAAAACCCTCTTTGGATTGTCCACTACCTGGTCCCTTGACCCTTCTTGCTTTGCCCCCTGCAGGTCAAACCTGGTATGGCAGCCATCGGCCGCAGCTGGGAGTGGAGGCCAGTGGTGTGCAGTGACCTCCTCGGCCGTGCATTCCACTCGTGCAATGTGGTGCAGGGCAAGCTCCTCATCTTCGGGGGCCTGAAGTCGCAGGAGACCCAGGAGCCGCCCCTTGGGGATGTGGTGGCCTTCGACCCCTCACTCCAGACGGTCAAAAGGATGGCTCCCAAATGCGAGCACCCCCGGAGCCACCATGAAGCTGTGGTCCTGTCTGACCGCTTCCTGTGCGTGGTGGGGGGCTGGGACGGCTCCCACCGGGTCTCTGACGTGTGCTGCTTTGATGCCGAACAGGGGCAGTGGGAACGCTGGGTTGCAGGGCCCTCCAACCAGGCCCCTGTGGGGCTCAGCAGCCACACTTGCACTAAGCTCACGGACCATGAGGCACGGGTGGTGGGCCGCGAGGGCGGGCTGCGAACTCAGCGGCGCTACGCCAGCATCTTCACGTTGCATCTCAACCCTGTCAGCAAGACCTACTGGTAAGACCTTGCCCAGAATACCGAGCTGCTTGCAAGGACTTCAGTCCTACAAAGGTTTTTCACCTTCTCTCATAACACTGGAACACATGGGCATCTAGAGAAGCTGAGCATTGGAAGGGTCAGAGCAGATGAAAGAAAGTACCGTATTTTTCGCTCTATAGGATACACTTTTCCCCCTCCAAAAATTAAGGGGAAATGTGTGTGCGTCCTATGGAGCGAATGCAGGCTCCTTGGCTTCAGCGATAGCAATGTGAAGCCTCCGAAGCGCAGAGGGAGCTCTCCCTCCGCACTCCGGAGGCTTCGTGTTACTTTTGCTGAAGCCTGGAGAGCGAGAGGGGTCAGTGCGCATTGCCCCCTCTCGCTCTCCAGGCTTCAGCGATAGCCGCCTGAAGCCTCCGGAGCGCAGTGGGAACTCGTGCTGCGCTCCGAAGGCTTTGGGTTCCTTTTGCTGAAGCCGGGAGAGCAATACTCTCCCGGCTTCAGCAGAGAGGGAGAGCTGCGCAGCGCCCCTTCAGCGAAGCAGGAGGAGAATTGGAAGGGGCCCTGTTTCTCCTGCCACTTTGCTGAAGGGGTGCTGAGCAGAGAGGGGGAGAATTTTTTTCTCTTGTTCTCCCCCTCTAAAACAAGGTGCGTCCTATGGTCAGGTGCATCCTATAGAGTGAAAAATATGGTACTTCTTCACACAGCGCATAATTAAAACTGCACAACACAGAATGACTTTAAAAGAAAGTTGGACAAATGGGGGAGAAGGCTAGCAATGGCTACTAGCCGTGTTGGCTGTGCTCTGCCTCCTATGTCAGAGGCACCAATGCTTCTGGATTCCAGAGGGGAGAGGGCTCTTGTGCTCAGATCCTGCTTGCAGGTTTCCTACAGGCATTTGGTCGGCCACTGTGAGAACAGGATGCTGGACTAGATGGGTCACTGGCCTGATTCAGCAAGCTCTTCTTATTTTATGTGGCTGCACCTACAAGCTTAGATGGTGCAGGCCAGACTTAAATAAACATCTGTTAGATTTAGCAAGCAAGGGGGATCCTCCAGATGTTCTTGGACTCCAACTCCCACCATCTTTGACCATTGGCCACAATGGCTGCTGGGAGTTGCGAGTCCAACTGCTGGTATAGGAAAACCAGTGTGGCATAGTGGTTAGTCTTGGTCCTGGGAGACCAAAGTTCAGGTCCCCACTCAGCCATGAAGCTCACTAGGTGACATTGAGCTCACTCACTGCCTATAAGCCTAACACACAGGCTTGTTGTGGGGTTTAAATGAGAGAACCATGTACACACCTTGAGTTCTTGATAGAGGGCTTTCTAATTTCCTTTTGTTCTTTCTTTCTTTTCGCTTTTCTCTATTTTTCTTTTCTAGATTAGTGTGATTTTCATTGTATTTTATGTTGTATTTTATGTTATATTTTCATCGTATTTTTATGTTTTAATTTAAAAAATATTATTATTTTTAAAAGAGCATCCTTTGCCTCTCTCCTCCTGTTGCCAGGTACAAAGAAGAGGAATCACGCACGGCCTCCCGGGCCGGCCATTCTGCCATGCTGCTGCGCGAAACCACCCCAAGCGGGAAGAGCAGTGGCTATAATCTGGTGGTCTTTGGAGGACGGGACTCTGCTGACTTCGACATAGCTGGACACTGGGGGAAAAGCAAAATCCATGTGAGTGTGAGTGGGGTGGGTGCACGATGTGGCCTTGCAGAAATAGGAAAGCCAAGATCCCCTCACGTGTGTATGTGGAGGTGGGCTGTAGCTCAGTGGTAGAGCATCTACTTTACTTGAAGAAGGTTCCATATTCATCGCCAGGCAGAGCTGGGATAAAACTCCCCGTCTGAAGTCCTGTAGAGCCTCTGCTAGTCAGTGTTGACAATGGTGAGATGAATTGTCTCAGTATAAGCAAACAAACCTAAAAGCAGTTGCAATTAAAAACATACTTCCACCTAGTGATCTCAGGGATTGCCAGGCACCACCACCAAGGCCTCCCCTGCTAATTGTAGGGTCCAAATGGCTAGTACTGTGGAAAGTGCTCTTTTGGGTTCAGATCAGGATGTGAAATTGAGCCTCTTGGAGTGCTACCTTCCTCCCTGTGATGGGATGATGAGCTGTTTGTGCGTAAAATCGTAGTCCCTCAGAGTTTGTGCAAGTCCACAAACCTCTGTCTGTGACGGAGCCCCTCAGACATGGCTGCTCTAGTCACTTGCAGATTCCGACAGTGGTTGCTTTCGGAATCGTTTCCAGCATAAAAGCTCCTTAACGGAAACACGTCTTCTGGACTCGCGGCGTGACAGTTTCCGGCGAGGAGTGGGTCTCCCTATGGGAGCTTCAGATACCTCCCCACTGTTCTCGCTGGACGTGTCCCTGAGCCCTCCCTCTTGCTCGCTTTCCCTCAGAGATCCACCTCTCCCCCTGCTGGTTCCTGCTTCAGCTGCTGAGTCTCTACCAGCCTCCGTGAGCCCTTCCACCAGAGACCCACCTCTCCCCCTGCTGGTTCCTGCTTCAGCTGCTGAGTCTCTCCCAGCCTCCGTGAGCCCTTCCACCATCTGTTCCTCCGATGGCAGTTCCCTGACACTCCCCTTTGCATCAAACCCTTTTCTCCAAATGCTTTACCCTCGAGCTCCTACTGCTCTTGGCATTCTCAGCCTGTCCTGTTGTCCTCAACATCATCCATTCAACCATCCTGCCCCATTGGAATCCAGTCCCTCCGCTTAACAATCCATATTCTCTCAATAAAATTAAGCATTTTTAATCCACATTCTAATAAAAGAATTTAGCGACGCTTGAACCTATACAGCCTCCATCTCTCTGCACTTTTCAAAGTCTGCCGCACCCTTTCCCTCCCTCAGGTTGATTCTGTCCATGCTCCTGGGCTGACAGAGAATCTCTCTCGCTTGGTCAGCACTGAAAAGGGATCCCGGCAGGGTCCCAAAGGCCTGAGGCACCAATCTTGCACTGTGGTGGGGCCTTTTGCTGTCATCTTTGGTGGAGAGACTTTATCGACCGGCAGGGATGCCATTTGCAATGATCTTTACATCCATGATACAAGTAAGTGGCATCTTTTTGCAAAAAATCTCTCTGGCCAGAAGCTGGGACAAATCCTGGGGGGTGCTTATTAGAACCACGCTTGTAAATTCTCCAGCTATGTAGCATCTTCCACACACACCCATTGCAATTCTCCACTTGCCCGAAGGGTTGTTGAATAGGGAATTGTACGCCTAGCAAGCCACGATGAGGAACAAGTACTCCTCAGATAAAATGTAGGGGGGAACTGAAGTAACTGTTAACCAAGACATCTTGGCCTATCCCATCTCTCCACACAAAGGTTTAGGTATGAGCCTCTTTTGCACCCAACCAGCAGCTAGAGTTGATGGGATAGGAAGTTTCTCCCAAGAACCTCACAGAGCTTGTCTCTTCTCTCAGGGTCTTCGCCAGCAAACTGGTTTCACTTCTCTTGCTCCAACCGAGGCCAGAAGAGAGTTGGCCACCGCACCTGCCTCTGCAATGACAAGCTCTACCTCATCGGAGGGTTTGGGGCTGATGGAAAGACGCCCTGCCCAGAGATCTGCAGCTTGGAGTTTGCTCTGTGAAGTCTGAAGCCTCTCGCTACTGGCTCTCATCAACACCCTCAAGTGGACAGCGCTCTCAATTCTGCTCCACTCTCCTCTTGCCTGCAGGGGAAAGTGAGCCCCTGGGCCATGTGAAATAAAGCACCCCTCTGGCATGTCAGAAAGACTTCGATGCTCTTTCTGCAGGTAAATGTACAAGAGGGGGAATTGATCAGACTGAAGGACAGTAGGAAGAAAGTGCCTCATCGGGCAGGGGTGTAAGAGTCCAAAATTATGAATAAAGGTTTTCCATGTAAACATCTTACTGATTTCTGAGGGCCTTCAGTATTGAAATCTGATCCATGTTTATCTGCACTCTACACTATTTAACGCACCTTTTGCAATGGCAAACAACAGCTGAATTCATCACCCCGCATTTGCCAGATTTTGCTTATTTGGGGGAGTCTGGTTTTAGCAAATTAATGAGAGTTTTAATCACCTAAGTCTACATACATGAACAGTTTTTTGTGGCATGGCAGGGGTGGGGGTGAAGCATATTTTGATTCACATGATGCACACCCCATCTTGAAAACAGCAGTGTTCTTGCAAGAGATGGGGAAATGCCTTTTAAAGTGACCCCTGTATTGACTTTTTTTTTTAAAGGGGTGTTCCCCACCTATTTGGGCTTTTGACTGAGTAACAGATTTAAGCATAGTAGCCACTTACTTTGGATGATTCCATTCTTTTGATTTATGATGATTGCAGCACATAACTTTGTTCCACTGTGCTACTTATTGGAAGGGTGTGGGGCAAGGAGGTCAATTCCTACACACTATATAGGACATTCCTCATCTGGTTTCTCAGATTTTAAGTATATATTTGTGCCCAACACGGGCTAGAAACTCACTCTGAAAGCAGAGATACTGAAGAAGCCAACAGCTCCTATTTTGCTCTAGCAGAATCTTGGCATTCAAACACCAGCCCTATAAGCTACCTAGCCCAACTTCACCAAATGTTTTGGACAACTCCCATGTGGCTGGGGCTAATGGGAGTTGTGGTTCAAAACATATGGGGAGCATTGGGTTGGCTTTGGACTAGCCAGGTGGGAGCCATTAACTGGAGATGCTGGAGGCCAAACCTGGGACCTTCTGCACACCAAAATATGTGTGCTGCCATATGCCTTTGTGCCTCCCCTAGCCTTGTGACGTCTCTCGAGATATCATTCCCAGCCCTGCTGTGTAACCTCCTTTAACTAGGGATGCCAGTGACTGAAGCTAAGGTTTCCTCCACTGGGAATGAGGGAACCTGTGGCCCTCCAGATGTTGTTGGACTCCATCTTCCATCAGCCCCAGCCAGCAAGACCAATGACCAAGGATGGTGGGAGTTGGGTGTCCAACAACATGTGAAAAGCAGCAAGTTCCCCATCCTTGGCTTCCATGCAAAGCACATGCTCTAGCTTTGGGTGATGGGCAGCATTTTGTAAAGGGATGGGTGGCGATTCAGCACAGCTGCCAATGTTCGCACTGGTCCCAAAAGTATGTGACACACCAAAAAGTTTTATTTAACAAAAAAATATTGTCAGAGTTGACACCAAAATAATAATAAAGTTAAGCCTTTTGAGGTGAAGAGCCATAACTGTAGAGCGAGAGGCGGTAAAAAAGTCCTTTGGGAGACGGCTGCTGTGCCCACTAGGAAACGAGGACCCCTGTGGAGCTGGCCTTGCCGCCTGACCCCTCAGCGCTGTCCTTGGAGGGAGCCTTCTGGTCATCCTCGCCCATCAGGCGGATGTTGTGTTTTTCCCGGAACTCGTTCAGCTCCCGCCCTTTCATCTGCAGCTGCTGGGTCAAGGTCTCTATGATCTTGTTGATCTGCAAACAGGGAAGGAGAGTCAGGACGGGAAAGATGGAGCGCCACATTTTATCTGGGGAGTGGCAAATGAGGGCTCTGAGCTCCCCGACATCCTCCCAAGATCACTTTGCATTTATTTATCCATTTTAAAGGCATTTATAAACCATCTTGACATTTCAAAAATCTCTTTTAAGAATTCTGTTGTGGGCAACCTTCCAGGAGCCACGTGCCAGGAGTGGGTGAAGTCAGAGTGAAAAGTGGGCAGCACAATGGATATGACTCTTCTCTTTATACGGTAGCCTGAAAACTCAAGAGACTTTTGACACCCACTCCATACACATCTCTCTTCATCCTTCCTCCAGGAAGAAAAGAGGCATTAACAGGGTTCAAGGACACATTCCAGCCAGGCAAGAGCACTGGAGGAGGGCATGGAGCAGGGGGGGGGTGTAGCCCAGGAAGAGGCAGCAGGGCCTGGTGTGAAAATGCACATCTTAAGTGTCAAAGGCTAAGGTAACTAGGAGCCAGTCGTTTCCCCACTTTTCCCCCCATGGACCACTTGAAAATTGCTTGAGGATCTTGGTGGATTACTTAAATGATTTTTTCTGCCGGTTGTAGCAATTATAATTTACTGTGCTAGATGCTGTATGGTTTTCATTTGTATTTTTACAGATGCACCGTGGGCCATCTGAATGAAGTTTTGGGGCCACTGGTGGGCCACAGACCACAGTCTGGGAACCTTCTGCTGTTTTCCAGCACCATCATTTAACACATCACTATCTAGAACAGCTCTTCCATACGCAGTCCTACAACTCCCATCAGCCCCAGCCAGCATTGTGTTAAGATGCAGGGGTTGATAGGAGCTGTACTGCAAAATATCTGGAGGGCAGCAGGGTGGCAAAGTTGATGGAACTGAGAGAAGGGGCTCACCCAAGGATCTTAGGGAGATAGGATCTTTCAGGGAGCCTGGGCTCAAGTCATGACTGAGTTGTTTTTACATTCTCTCTGAGAATTTGGGTAGCAGTGGGAGCGGGAAAGAAATATAACCAAGTTGCATAATGAAGAATCTCTACACACACAAAAACACCTGGACATTTGATTGCTTTTTACTTATTCTTCAGCAGTGGCCAAGAATGACAAATAGTGGCAAACAGAAGAATTGAAAACAGCATATATATTTTTAAAAACAAGTCATAAAATCATAGAATTGTAGAGTGGGAAGGGACCCTGTGGATCATCTAGTCCAACCCTCTGCAATGCGGGAATATTTTGCCCAACGCTGGGCTTCAACTTATGACCCTGAGATTAAGAATCTCAAACTCTACTGTGATCTAGTGATGATAGACCAATATGTTTTATGTGAAGTTCATTAACTTCCACTCACACGATGGCCTTTGGTGAGTAAAAATCTGCAGCAGGCGAGAAGCTAGAGAAGTTCTTGTAAACTGCAAAAACGCTGGGTCTTCCTTTTCTTTCCAGCCTTCAGATGCCAGAAATGACTATCAGTTATATATTATTAGCTTTCCTTATATATATGCACCTTTTTATCAGTTAATTCAGTTGGCATACTTAGTTCCTTCCTTTTGCCTCACAACAACCCTGTGAGGTAGATTAGGCTTAGAGAAGGTGACCGACCCAAGGTGACTTACCCCCCACTGAGTTTCATGGCTGAACAGGAATTCAAACCTAGGTCTCCCTAGTTTTAGCCATGATAACTAAAGGCAAGTATTGCTGAGGCTAAAGGCATTCCCTGTTCCAAGGAGAAGCAGGGAGTCTGCTCATTGTCTGCAGAGGCATTACCTGCTCTTTGTTATTTTCCAAGGCTGGGAGAACTTCTTTCACAGTGCGCTCTACCAACACACCTCCCACCATCCGGTAACATTTCCTAGTAGGGTCCACTTCTTGGAGTGTTTCAATTACCAGCCTGCAGAGTGGAAGAAAGGAAGAATATCTTAGCATTGTACACCAGCTTATGATAAGGACAGTATCAAAGGATCTAGAAATCCACATGGCCAGGAAGTATACTTGTGACCAGGAGCCTCAAGACTGCAGGGAAAGACATGACACATTGCTGTGCTGCTATTTTATTATTTCCAAATCTAGCAGTCAAAACTCTGAATTGGGAGCACTTTCGTTCAAAGATGGAAGAAACAAGGCAAAGTTCACTGGGTGGTTCTGGGAAGCTGTGAAGGGTATCAATGGCTACTAGCCATGATGGCTATGTTTGCCATTAGAGGCAGTTTGCCTCTGAGTAACACTCGCTGAGGTGCACAAGTAGGAAAAGGACTGTTGCATCTTTTTCCTGCTTGCAAGCTTCCCAGAGGCATCTGGTTGGCCATTGTGAGAACAGGATGCTGGACTAGACCTGCCCCCCCCCCCTTAGCCTGATCCACCAGCCAGACCAGGGGTCAGCAAACTTTTTCAGCATTGAAAAATCCACAAGAGCCAGTGTGGTGTAGTGGTTAAGAGCGGTAGTCACGTAATCTGGGAAACCGGGTTCGTGTCTCCGCTCCTCCACATGCAGCTGCTGGGTGACCTTGGGCCAGTCACACTTCTGTGAAGTCTCTCAGCCCCACTCACCTCACAGAGTGTTTGTTGTGGGGGAGGAAGGGAAAGGAGAATGTTAGCCGCTTTGAGACTCCTGAAGGGGAGTGAAAGGCGGGATATCAAATCCAAACTCTTCTTCTTCTTCTTCTCTTCTTCAGCAGGGGGCCGGTCCACTGTCCCTCAGACCTTGTGGGGGGCCTGGCTATATTTTTTTGGGGGGGATGAACTAATTCCTATGCCCCACAAATAACCCAGAGATGCATTTTAAATAAAAGCATACATTCTACTCATGTAAAAACACGCTGATTCCTGGACTGTGCGCAGGCCGGATTTAGAAGGCGACTGGGCTGGATCCGGCCCCTGGGCCTTAGTTTGCCTACCCATGAGCCAGACTCATCTGATGTTTTTTCTCAATTCTATTTGCAAGGCTGCTTCCAAAAACAGAGAAAACTGCAAAACGACCAAGCAGCAATATCCAAAATTAGCAGGGGGAACAATGTTCAAATCCACTGCTTACTTGTGCTCATTCAACTCCATCTCCAGCTCAGCTGCCTTTGAGGCTAGACCTCGCTGCTCCTGACGCAGACGGTTAAATCCAGCTACCACCTAGAAGGGGAGAAACGTCAGTCACAGCAGGCAAGGGCTTGCACCAGCCACAACTAAGTTAGCATTGACACAGGGACTACAGTGGTACCTCGGGTTAGATACGCTTCAGGTTACAGACTTCGCTAACCCAGAAATAGTGCTACAGGTTAAGAACTTTGCTTCAGGATGAGAACAGAAATAGTGCTCCGGCAGCAGCAGGAGGCCCCATTAGCTAAAGTGGTGCTTCAGGTTAAGAACAGTTTCAGGTTAAGTACGGACCTCCGGAACGAATTAAGTACTTAACCCGAGGTACCACTGTATTCACATTGCCCCTTGCTGCTTTTACTTTCCCCACTCTCATACTTTAGACTATAAGGTTCCTTGGGGTTAGAAATCTGCCATGTTTTACTTGAATTGCCAACTGAGGCTGCGGTATACATCACAACCATTCCTACCTAAACCCTCCTGAATCACTGCAAAGGTGGAGTATTTTGCTCATGGATCTCTGGACTTTCAAATCATTCCATCCCACAGCCCTAGGGTTAGACCAACTGAGAAAAGAAAACGTGTGTGCCATATCTAAGGGTGGTTGGTTTTTTTTGCAAGATAGTTTTTATTAATGTTCATCTTTAAACTGTTTAACATGGTTGCACTGAGATATACATTTACATTAGAGGATATGGCATGCAACAATTATATAAAATTAAAAATAAAGATTAAACAATAAACACTCAGAAAAACATTTCTGAATATAGTAACAATAATATATATATAATAATAATAATTTATTATTTATACCCCGCCCATCTGGCTGGGCCTTCCCAGCCACTCTGGGCGGCTTCCATAAAAACCAAAAATACAATAAAATATCACCCGTTAAAAACTTCCCTGAACAGGGCTGCCTTAAGATGTCTCCTGAATGTCAGGTAGTTGTTTATCGCTTTGACATCTGCTGGAAGGGCGTTCCACAGGGCGGGCGCCACTACCGAGAAGGCCAATTTTTAACAAAATTGTGTCAAAATATATATACCAAAATTATATTGGTACTGTTCTACCATATGCCCCAGTATTTGTGTATACTGCATAGAAATTGTCATGCTTCTTTTGGCTTCTTGCTAATTTTAATTTTTGTGTCACTTTTTCAAATAATGTTTGATAAATTGCATAATACCATTGGTCCATAGTTAATAACTGTAATGATTTCCATGTCCTAGCAATGGCTGTCCTTGCAGTGGCTAATAGATGTATTATGAGATCTTTGTTTCTAATTTGCAACATATTGTGATTATACAAGTCCTGGGGTCATGGAGGTTGTTTGCCTTGGGACAAGAGATATTTCTGTAAATAATTTTTCCAGAACTTTTCAATTTTTGGACCCCCTCACCACATGTGTTGATATGTCCCTCCAATGGGACATCCTCTCTAACACGTGGGAGAAATGTTTGGTTTCTATGGCCTTTTAAACCAGAAATAGAAGATTGTGGATGGTATTGTTTTTGTTTGTTACTATGTTATGCATTTCTTATGCTTTTATATTGTAAACCAGCCTGTGATCCCCGGATGAAGGGCAGTATAATACATACATATACACACACATACTTAGTTAAAAAGGACATATTTGAACATTTCCCACCTGAATTTGCATCTCATTAATGGTAAGCAGTTGTCTATCTTTGTAAAAATTATTTCAAACAATACAATTGTGGTTTTTTTCAGGTATCTAACTGTATTATGGGCTCTATATTTATTTTTGAAAACCGGGTGGAACTGTAATGGAATAGTGCGTGAGAGGCCTGGGACCAAAAACTTGAAAGTTGTGAATGTGAATGGGTTTGTAAGCAAATGTAAAGAACAGATTTCTAAAAAAAATGTATTACTTTTATAGGGACACCATTTACTTCTAAGTTCTTTAACCTGCTCCACTGAATTCCCTTATTGCCAAATATTATGTCTGTCATGTGCTAAGTTGACATGCATTTTATTAGCAGTTTAGATTTGGGAATCCCCATCCTCCAACAGTTTGGTGAACAAACAGTAAATATTTTTTAATGCATGGTCGGTCTGATTGAAATATGCCTATGTTGTTTTCTTTGCCGTTTGGACTTATGGGCTGGTGGAATAAGTATAATTTTAGTTGCAGCCAGTCAGTCCGTAATAGAAAATTTCATTTTCTTCCAGAAATTTATTGATTTCCATACTTTGCTATAATGGGTTTAAATTACAGGTAACCTGAATGCCTAAGTAGCTGAAGCTTTTCCTTCCTATTGGGAGCCATACCTATGTTGTTTTAAGCTGTCTTTTAATATTGTGCTTTAATATTAATATTGTTTTAATTGTTGCAATCCGTCCTAGGGCCTTGGGGTGAAAGGTGGGTAATAAATTGCAACAATGATGATGGTGGTGATTATTATTATTACAGTATTAGGACTTCCCCGATGAAATGTTAAAAAGATTCCGAGTGTCTTTTCTCGACTACTACAACGTCCACAGGAGCGGCGCCACCCCTAATAACGGCACCCTTCGCTCTGCACATGCTCAGAAACCCTCCCGCGAAACACGCGGAGGCCAGAGCGGGCTACGAGTTCGGGCTGTTGGACGTCGTGACGACGCATCTCCCCCCGGGAAGGGGAACTCTGCACATGCCCAAAGGCGCTCCCTTTGCTCGCCCCTCCCCGGTACCTGCTCCGCCGTCATGGCCTTGCCGGCGCCCCCAGCCGAAGCAGCAGCGCCAACGCCGCTGGGAGGAGCCGCCGGGCCACTTTTCGTCTTGCCGCTCTCCGCCATCTTCCTTCACCTGGCCAGGCCCTCGAGAGACAAGGCCTGCCTAACAACGCCACAACTTCCGGAGCGAGAGAGGTCACTGCCTTCCCTCGTGACCGGAAGGTTCCCCGTTTCTGCTTCCGTCGACGCACTTTGGGGCTTCAATCTCCAGTCACCATATTTGTTAAGGGCACAGGTGAAACCCAGTAGAAGTGAGGAGCCCGAAGCTTGCGAGGACGACGCAGAATAAAGTCACAGATAAAGAAATGGTCATTATTTAAATTACCGAAAACATACGAACTTTATAGGTAGTGGTGGCGGTGGAGTCCTTTCTTATGCAATCCCAAAAGCGCCATTTTGCTTGAGGGCGCGGCTTTATCAAATCAGCACCATCTTTGTTGCGGGCTAGAAGTTCCTCGCGCCGCCCTTTTAAAAGCCATGATTTCTATTCGTTGGAGTCAGGAAGAGATAAAAAAGTGTAGAACTGCACATGGACTTCTCAGGCTGGAACATTTCCGAGTTTTCTTTGGAAATTTGTAGCGGGGTCAGAATTGCCAGTCGTTGATAGAAATCAGTGGAGAAATTCAGGATTTTAAATATAACTGCGCTAGTTACAGCAAACGTGTTCAACAAACCGTCAAGCAAAAGGCAATCAGCCAACAGTGAGGCGCTCAAGCATTTTCTGACTCTGCATCTTATATCTTATTTAGTGTGGGGGGGGGGAGTAGAATTAAAAATACTGTATATATTTTAAAGCGTTTTTTGGGTGGGGGAGAGATCCCTGCCGATGTCAGAACACATATGTTAGCCCCATATTTGGGAGATGGACTGCGATTTTTAATTTATCATTGCTTTTTTAAATGTTTTACATAGTTGTTTTTACCAATATTTTTAAATTGTTTTACAGTATTCTTTTTCTAAACTGCTTTGAGGTATATAAATTTTATTTAAAACAAAATACTTAAATCGAGTCTCACTCTCATATCCTCTCCCAGCCCAAATTCAGAGCTCAGTTGCATGCAGAACCTCATATGCAGACACTTTGCACTTTTAAATGTCTAAAAACTTTAAAGGTTTTCTAATCAGAATAAGAACTGAGGTAGAAGGAGGATGAGCTCCTGCCTTCCTTGTTGCTTTTTAGAATTATTATTTTCAAAAAGTTTAGGTGCTGTGCTCCCCAATCACTGCTATGTTAAAAATACTGGATTTCTCCACTGATCTCTGTGATGAACCTTCGCACACAAAAAAACCATTTGTATAGACACCTGAAACTGGCCTCACTTGTCAATCTATATGGAGTATTAAGTCCAAGTAGAGATTTTTTTGCCCACCATTTTTAGTATGGGCTCCACTACGCAGAAGCGCCATATTTGTTTGGGGACAGGTCTACTTCCGGACTGGACTTTCCCCCCTGGCTTTTAGGGGCGCACCGGCAGCTGCTGTCATTTTTTCCTTTTGCTCCATGTAATCACTGCGGGTGAAACTTTTGGAGGGGGAGTTTGTTAATGACTGTAATGGGGAAAAGAGAAAGTTGACTGTTACTTTTTGAACTATAAAGTATTGGCTGGGAATTGGAAGGGTGAGATAAGGGGAGGGCAATTTAAAAGCAGCCCTGAGCAAAATGATGCAAGAGGCATGAAAGAATAACTATAATATAATAAAAATAATATCAAGTAAACCTGATTTATGGAGGGAGGTGGGAAGAAGAAAGGGAAGTCCAGAGAGAACATACAGTAATTGGTTTTGCCTTGTGGAACTCCTTGATCATGTATGGTGAAGGGTAATGATAGGGTTTGACACCTTATCCTTTTTATTTTTGTTTTAGATTTATTTGTTATCTTTAATTTCCAGGTTTTTTTAATCAGGGCCTTCTCTTGCCCTTTCAACTGCACCCATCCGTCAGGGATTCTTTAGTTGTGATTCCTGCATTGCAGGGGGTTTACCAACTGGATATGATTCCGTGATCCTGACACATAGGCACACTGGAAAGCTTTTCTCGGGGTTCCTCTGACAAATTTTAGCTGCAATGTCTATGTGTTGGCTTACTGTGAAAAAGCAGAGCCTGCTGGCTTTGGGTTAACTTTTCCCTGAGCAGAACCACCCTGAGACATTTTCCCAACCCACCTCGTATCAATATGTGATCTGAAAGGTGTGCTACAGGACCTTCAACATCTCCCCTGATGTGAGGGATACAAGGGTGCAGCTATCTGACTGTGCCCCATTTCCTTGGCAACTGGATCAATGGGTCTTTCTCATCTCTTAAACTGATGGGGACTGAGCCTTCTTCTTAAATACTTCTGGTGCAAGGAATAGATGTCACTCAGAGCTCTGAGTCGTTTTCTTCTCTGTTTTTGCCCATAGCCAGAAGTGGCTTCTGCAGACTCCCTGTCTGTGTAGGAGAAAAGCAGGCAAGGGGAGGCCCTCCCTCTGCTCATTTTCCAGCTCCAAATCACCCTCTTCTCTACTGCTTTCCTGCCTGTGAAAGAACAGATGAGGGAGACCCAGTATCTTTCCCCCTGAATCTGTGTATGACTGAAGGAACAAAGGAAAAAGGTTAGGCTGTCATATCCAGCTGGACTCATTTACTCTTAATTTACTCCAAAATTGCTTTTTAATACTTTTGTTTTATTTTTTAAAAATAGAATAATCAGAGGCAAGAAACAGAAACCCCCTTATATCTAGGTGAATCCTGCAGTGTTCTGCTTTGTGGAACACTATTTTTCTCTCGCTGGTGGCTGGTGGGAGTTGTAGTCCAAAATAGCCAGAGGGCACCAGGTCAGGGAAGGCTGTTCTAGGTCCCCTTTGTGTTGGAGGCCTGCATTTCCCAGATGCTTCGAAATAAGATGTGTTTTTCCCCCATTGTCTCATCTAGGTTGAGAGCGGTGATCCAGAAGCCATTGCAAACACTTTGCCTCGCTGGTGCGAAGCCATTTGCAAGGATCCAAAGCCAAACCCGTGGCCACAGGTATCTGGCCTCTGAGAAGATGTAAGAACTGACAATGACATTTGTACATTTTAAGAGCTCGGGGTCTCTCCACCACTCTATACGCCTGAGAGGTAGTTCGGGCTGATACCGTACAGCCCCAGGAGATCAAGTAGCCTTCATGCTTGAGCAGGGATTTAAATATCAGAATGTATTTGCACGAAACAAACCATAATTAGTCAAACCAGCCTGTGCATGAGCTCAAACAGTCTCTACATTGCTCTTCCCTTTCTTGAGCAGGGAGACAAACCACAGAGTGGCTGGCTTAATGTGGTGCTTGTGTGGGTTTTCACAGTCGGTTCTACTCTCTCCCCTGCCGCTCCAGATTCAAAGCCATGTCTACGGGGGGCGCAGGACCCCTGAAGCCCCTTATCGCCGTCTGCCAGATGACCTCCACTCCCGACAAAGCCCACAACTGGGCATCCTGCTCACAACTCGTCCGGGAGGCTGCCCAGAGGGGGGCCTGCGTCGTCTTCCTCCCGGAAGCCTTCGACTTCATTGGCAGCAGCGTGGAGGAGGCCCTGAGCCTAGCTGAGCCCTTGGAGGGAGACCACCTGCAGCGTTACGTCGGGTTGGCTAGGTAGGACTTGCTGGGGCTGCCCTGTGTGGATGTGGCAGGGCTTTGTCTGTGAGAGTGTGGCAGAGGCAATGGCCAGGCACTTGCAGGTAACCCCCCCTCAACCCCCCCCATTTCTCCTCTTTTGACAGGGAATGTGGCGTCTGGTTGTCTCTTGGAGGCTTCCATGAAAGAGGCAGTGATTGGGAGAGCACAGGAAGGATCTACAACTGCCACCTCCTCTTGGATCCCAAAGGTGACGAAATTGTCTTCGTATAGGATGCCTTCTCTCCCCAAACTGCCCAAATCTCCCTAAACCACTCCTTCCTTCCCTCCCTCTTTCTCGCAATCAGTTCTTCACTAACCAAATGGCACATTCATTTTCAATTTCATTTACAGTGGTACCTCGGGTTACATACACTTCAGGTTACAGACTCAGCTAACCCAGAAATAGTACCGCGGGTTAAGAACTTTGCCTCAGGATGAGAACAGAAATCGTGCAGCGGCAGAGCAGCGGCAGCGGGAGGCCCCATTAGCTAAAGTGGTGCTTCAGGTTAAGAACAGTTTCAGGTTAAGAACAGACCTCCAGAACGAATTAAGTTCTTAACCCGAGGTACCACTGTATTCCATTTATATCCCGCCTTTTCCTCCAAGGTGGTGTACATCCTTACAACAACTCTGTGAGGTAGCTTAGGCTGAGGGGTGGTGACTGGCCACGCTGAGCGGGGATTTGAACCCCAGTTTCTCCCAGGTCTTAGTCTGACACGCTTTATCTGCTACAGCATACTGGCTGTCTCATGCAACACTGGTGTCAGAAGAGCTCCCTCCTGAAACCAGCCAGCAGGGAAGGGATAGAAACACTGTGGCCTGCCTCTTCCTTTCAGCTTCCCTGCAGCTCCCATGGCTAGCCTCACTATGTTGATGCCTTAGCAGCCATGAAACCATAAGGACCACCGGCCCCCGCCTTCCAAATCTCCTAATCTTATCCTTCTCTCCTCGGGGAGGCTGGCCTCAGGAACCCTGGTGGCTGCCTATCGGAAGACTCATCTTTTTGACGTAGAGATGGAGGGGCGAGTGTCCCTGAAGGAAAGCGCCTTCACCAACCCAGGCTCCAAGATAGTGGCTCCTGTGGAGACCCCGGCCGGAAAGGTACGTGCAAAATATTCCAGAGACAGGTGTTGGTTACGTCATTTGAGACCAATAAGCTAAGCAAAGTTGAGTGCAAAGCGTGGTAGTGGTGTTTTTAATTAAAAAAAAAAATGTTTGTAATTAATCTGGAGTTTGGGATGAGCAGCGAGGTGGCCAAGTTTGCTGATGATCCCAGATGGTTCAGGATGGTTAAAATAAAGAGGGATGGTAAGGAGCTTCAAAAAAGATCTCTCCAAACTGGACAAAGGAACATTAAAATGGCAAACGTAGTACTGCAAATCAGGGCAAAAAAAATTCCTAAAATTCATATACGCAGGTGCAGGCAGGACAGACAAGAGAAGGCACAGTACTTCATGATGCAGCACAGAGTTAAACTATGGAACTCCCTTCCACAGGAGGCAGTGCTGGGCATCAACTTGGATAGCTTCAAAAGAGGATTAGAGCAAATCATGCAGGAGAAGGCTATCAACAGCTATGGGCCACAGTGGCTATATAGTCATACCTCATGTTACGTTTGCTTCAGGTTGAGTGTTTTCAGGTTGCGTCCTGCGGCGACCTGGAAGTACCGGAAAGGGTTACTTCCGGGTTTCGCCGCTCGTGCATGCGCAGACGCACAAAATGACGTCATGCGCAGAAGCGGCGAATCGCGACCCATGCAGACGCGGGTTGCGTTCTGCTCATGTTGCAAACAGGCCTCCGGAACGGATCCGGTTCGCAAACAGAGGTACCACTGTATTTTACTTTCACTGTCAGAGGCAGCTTATCTCTGAATGCCAGTTGCAGAGAATCACAGGTGGGGAGAAGTCTGCGCTCAGACTCCCTTGCTCTGGGGCTTCCCACTGGAGCATCTGACTGGGCATTGGGAGAGCAGAATGCTGAACTAGATGGCCCATAGGTCTGACCCTGCACCCAGGCACTTCTTATGTTCAGACTTATGTAGGCTGCCAAAGGCTCTTCCCCAACATAAAAATTTGGAATGATTGATTATTGTGGTCTACAGACTAAGATCAGGAAAATCAGAAATGTAGATACAGTTACTATATAAAAGAGGAGAATATAAGTGGGATGAAACTGGTGCTTTCTGCCACTGGCAGGTACAGGGCTGTCTTAAGCATATGCGGCGCCGGGGTGCAAAGATCCAGTGCTTACTAGCCTCCCCTCTGTCCTCCCTCTCAGGTTGGTCTGGCCATCTGCTACGATCTCCGCTTCCCAGAAATATCTATCGCTCTGGCCCGGGAAGGGGCAGAGATTCTCACCTACCCATCAGCCTTCACTGTGACAACAGGCTCTGCCCACTGGGAGGTAAGTGGATCCAACATTACAGCGGTTGGGTGGGGTACTTTCCAGGAATCCTTTCAATTAGAGCAGGCATAGGCAAACTCGGCCCTCCAGATGTTTTGGGACAACAATTCCCATCATCCCTGACCACTGGTCCTGTTAGCTAGGGATCATGGGAGTTGTAGTCCCAAAACATCTGGAGGGCCGAGTTTGCCATGCCTGATTTAGAGGTTATGGGGATTGAACCTGGAGCAAAGTGTGCCCTGTACTGAGCTATGAATGTGCCAACACACTTTTTAGAAATAGTAGCTCGTTGCCGTCACATAGGGCAGTTTGCCCATGCTCAGACAACCTTGTCCTAAGAATAAACGCCTTTGTTCTCTTGCATTAGTGCAGCAAAAACGACAGTACAGTCATACCTCGGGTTGAAGTAGCTTTGGGATGAGTATTTTCGGGTTGCGCGCTGCGGCGACCCGGAAGTAACGGAGCGCGTTACTTCCGGGTTTCACCGCTTGCGCATGTGCAGATGGTCAAAATGACGTCATGCGCAGAAGTGGCGAATCGTGGCACGTGGGTTGCGTTCACTTCAGGATGCGAACAGGGCTCCGGAACAGATCCCGTTCGCATCCAGAGGTACTACTGTAGAAGGAAGGCGGAGACAGCATAACCCAACAAATAACATTGAATTTCTGCGTTTGAAATTTCTTAGTGAAGGACCCAAGTGCTCAAAAAAGTATTGGGCATCAAACTGTATCTTCTACCCCTTTGCTTCCTATTTCCCCTCCCTGCTCTTCCTGTTCTCCCACATCAGTGGTTCCCAAGCAGCTTTTGGCAACTACCCCCTCGGTTCCATAAACCCATCCCCAGTGCCCCTTTTTACCCTATAAAAAGCATTATTCAGGATAGTGGTTTGCACGGCCCACTAAGGAAGGTAATAACACAATAAGATTCAAAAGATGAACAATTCATTGCACATTTATTCAAAATCCAGTTGAAACTATTTAGTTTAACAAACTTGATCCAGCAGCAAGACCTGCTTTTCAAAGTCTGATAGCCATTTACACCCCCAGCGCCGCCCTAGACCCTTCCTGCCTCCTGACCTAAGTGCCCCTCTGATAGGTAATCCCACTGCCCTCCTGGGGCCAGTACCGCCCACTTTGAGAACCACTGTCCTGAATCAACCTCTCTCAACCTGTTACCCTCCAAATGTTTTGAACTACAACTCCCAAAGAGTACCATTTTTATTTTTTGGGTGGGGCAGCTGCCCTACAAGAGCAGGGACCCTCTGAACCAGCTCAGAGGCACTCAACGCCCTAGATTTCCGATAATGTAAGTTTACATGCTAGGGATAGTTAGAAAAAGGATTTGAAAACAAAACCATCACTACCATAATGCTGTTATACAAATCTGTGATGTGACTGCATGATAGCATTCTGGTTGCCTCGTCTGAAAAAAGGCAGTGCAGAGTTGGGAAGAACGTTCAGAAAAGAGCAGCCAAAATTATCAATGGGGATGGAGCGACTCTGTTGGGGACTTTTTGGTTTGGAGAAAAGGTAAGAGGTGACGGGAATGAAAATTACACATTTGCATGGAGAAAGTAGACAGATTCCCCGCCCCCCAATAACACTAGAACTTGTGAACATCCAGTGAAGATGAATGCAGGAGGGTTAAGGACCAATAAAGTCCTTATTCACACAGCACATGGGTCAAACTATTGAACTCTCTCCTACAGGAGGCAGCAATGGTCACCAACATAGATGGCTTTAAAAGAGGGTTGCACAAATTCATGGAGCAGAGGGCTATTAATGGCTGCCTGCCAAGATTACTATGCTCATCTCTAGACCTAGAGGCAGCAGTGCTTCCAAATACCAGTTGCTGGAAACTGCATGAGGGCAGAGGGCTCAGGCCACTGTGAGAATAGGAGGCTGGACTAGATGGTCCAGTGACCTGGATCCAGCAGGCTCTTAGCTTGTAATCAGAGTTGGAAAGAACCCAAATGCCTTAAGTCTTAAGACAAAAGATCAAAGATTATTCATGTATGCCACAGCTGCTGCAAGAACTTTGTTGGCCCCAAACTGGAAATCACAAGAAGTTCCTACCATTGCGGAGTGGCAGACGAAAATGACGGGCTCTGCAGAGTTAGCCAAACTGACCGGCAGGATTTGGGATCAGGATGATCAAAGATTCCAGGAAAATTGGAGTAAATCTATGGTATATTTAAAGGATAATTGTAAAAACATAAAGACACCAGCAGGATTGAAGTAACTCCTACAACGTAGACAGGATGATTAAGATGCAAGAAGATAAAATACGCAATAGGATGTGATAAGGGATACCAACTGAAGGGAGGGAGGGAAGTTGCAAGCTCGGCAGAACAAAAGGTTTATATGTTGACTAATGTATTGTAAGAATGAATGTGTAAAGAAAATAATAAAAAATTATTGGGAAAAAGGGGAAAGAACCCAAATGGTTGTCTGGCCCAACCCCCAATGCAGGAATCACAGCTCAAGAATTCCTGACAGATGGCCGTCCAACCTATGTTCAAAAACCTCCAATGAAGGAGAAACCACCACGATCTGAAGTCATCTCTTCCACTGTTATGTTCTCATGTTAAAATTTGCAATGGGCGGAGACACCACAGGCTCCACCCCTGACTCTTTTATGCTCCTCCCTCCTCTGCAGGTGCTGCTGCGAGCTCGTGCTGTGGAGACCCAGTGCTATGTGGTCGCAGCTGCTCAGACAGGAAAGCACCACGCAAGCCGCACCTCCTACGGCCACGCCATGGTAGTGGATCCATGGGGCAGCGTCATCGCCCAGTGCCAGGAGGGGCCGGGCGTGTGCTACGCAGAGATCGACCTTGCCTACCTGCACCGCATCCGGCAGGAGATGCCAGTCTTCTCCCATCGCCGGGCCGACCTGTATGGCCAGGTGGCTGCTCAGAAGGGACCCCCATCCCCATGATTTGCTCGGGTGCTGCTGGACCAGCCTCCGGAACCTCTTATCCTTCTAATGACCTACCTGGGTGGATTTTCGCTCCCTCAACCAATTTGGCACTCCAGCAGTTCTGCTAGGGAGTGGATGATAAGTAGAACGACTGAGAGAAATGTACCCGCTCTCCCAAGTGGACCCAGGAAAGGGCACCTCGCCCCATAAGCCTGGTCTATTATTCCACCTGGGAGGGTGCATTTGCTCAGATGAGCTCCAGTGAATCCTTTGCCCCTAAATTAGGGGTGGGGAATCTGCAAGCCCCCAGATCCTGCTGGACCTAAATTCCCATCAGTTCCAGCCAACGTGGAAAGATGAGAGATGCAGTCCAGGAAGATTCAGAGTGTCAAAGTTCCCCCACCTCTGACTGAAATAAATCTGCCCCTGCTGGATTCCCACACTTCTTCCCGTCACCCAATAATCCATTTATAATGGGTACAGTATTGGGCTCAGAACCCAGCTGGCTTCCAATAGGGTTCTGCCCCTTAGGCAAACCATACTTTGCATTTAAGTTTCCATCTCTCTGCTGCTAAGAGTCAAGTATCACAACTTGCACACATGATGCAAACTTTATGGATCACTTTATTTCGTGCTGAACATCATCCTTCCACTTGATTGCAACTTAGAGATGAGGAATAAGATTTTAGCAAATAAATTTGTCACTTGCATGCATGGTGCAAATTTGGAATCTCTCTTTTTATTTTGCATTTTCTGCATTTCTGGTAGTCACAGGGAGAGGCAAGGGCATTGGCACCTCGACCCTGACTGCTGGGATCTTGTTCAGCAACTCCTCCGAGGCAGCTTTACTTGTATTATTTTTCAAGATCTAGAAACTTGGTTTTAAAAACAAACCCAAGGTCAGGGTGCCCAGACACCTGCATCCTGTGGCCAAATCATAACTTTCTGCAGAGGGCTTTCCTTTTTTTGCATGTGCATTGTTAAAACCAATTTAAAGCTAATGATTTTAACTGTTTGTATTTCTTTTTGTTAAGTTGCTAAGAGAATGGGGTTTGTGTTTGGTATAAGGCAGTGTTTTTCAACCTTTTTTGGGCAAAGGCACACTTGTTTCATGAAAAAAATCACGAGGCACACCACCACTGTGTGCGGAGAGGGAGATGTCAGAGCCCCGCTGCTCTCTGTGGGGAATCGGATGAGAGCGGACCGCCTGTCCGCTCTCATCCGATCCCATCCGATCTGATCCCCACCCAGGACGGATGGAAAATAGGGTGGACACAGTCCGGCGCCCGCTTAGTGGGCGAAAATTTGACATTTATTTTTTTAAAAATCTTTAAAATTTTTCAATTTTTCCCACGGCACACCAGGCAACATGTGGTTGAAAAACACTGGTATAAGGTAGCTAACAAATGTAATAAATAATGTAATGGCTGTTCATGCGCAGTCTTGCCACATGCACAGCTAAGCATGAAGTAGACACTTTGAAGACCTTAATTTTTTTTTTTTAAAAAAGTTATTTCACACAGCACATATTTGAACTATGGAACTCACTCCCACAAGAGGCAGTAGTTCTCACCAACTGGGATGGCTTTTAAAGATCGGACAAATTCATGGAGGGCTGCTAGCCGTGATGGCTTTACTCTGTCTCCACAGTCAGAGGAAGAAAATGCTTCTGAACACCAGTTGCTCAAAATCACAGGGAGGGAGAAGGCTCTTGTGCTCAGCTGCCGCTAGTTGGGTTTCCTACAGGCATCTAGTTGGCCACTGTGAGAACAGGATGCTGGACTAGATGGGCCACTGGCCTGATCCAGCAAGCTTGGCTTAGATTCTAATTAAATGCAACCCCCACAGAAGGTGTCGCTGAATGGGAGCCAGCCATCAAGGTCCCCTAGCTTCAGAGATTGCTGGTCACCAACAGCCACTTTTCCAAACTTCTCAATGCTAAATTTCTCCACGAATTTGTCTAATCCACTTTCAAAGCCATGTTGGTTGGGGAGCATCACTGCCTCCCAAGGCTGGAAGATCCATAGCTTAACTACGCACTGTGTGAAGAAGTCCGTTCTTTCATCTGCCATGAATCTTCCAACATTCAGCATCATTGGGTGTCCACAAGTTGTAACGTTATGCAAGAGAGGGAGAAAAACCTTTGTGTCGCCTTTCTCCCTGCCATGCATAATTTTATAAGCTATAGTTTAACGACTGAGGCTGAAGAGTTACATTTCAAAAGATCTGGAGGGCACCCAGGTTGGCAAGAGCTAAATTCTAGCCAGTTGTAAATGGGTGTTTTAGTGCCCAGATTTGTATCATTTCCCCCCTGAAGTATTACCAGTGGGAAACCTCATTTAAATGAGCCTTGTTTCCTTGCAAATTCAAACAAAGGATGGAGAATTTGTGGCCTTCGTGTTGTTGGGACTCTGGCTCCCATCAGCCCCAGTACTGCCACTGGCCAGAACTGATGGGAACCCAGAGGTTAGCTTCCCGCGATTTAAAATAACCCAGGCTAGAGAACAGAATTGGGGCTTCACCCTTGCCCTCCCCGCTCTTTATTTTCTGTCCCCCAAAGCCACTGCCAGAAGTTTTTTGACCGGCTAGAATAATCTACACACGCAGAGGAAAATAGTGTCTTCAGGAAAACAGAGGTATTGGGGTACCAGGGGAAGAAAAGCCGATGTAATCTGGGCATGAGCCACTAAAGGTTCATCCAACGCATGAAGTTTTTGCCTCAACTGGAAGTTACCATTTTCTCTTGCACACACAGGTGAGCAAAGCACAGACCCCTGACAGTAGCAGCAACAAAAGGCAGAAGATTTTTATTATTATTATTCTGAGGAAAAACAAAGCTACACTGGGATTATGACCAGTTACACTGGAAGTTCCTTAAAAAAACCCAAAACAGAAGTCACAGATTTTACACAATTTTTGCCAGATGTGTTCTGAAATGGGAAGTGTGTGTGTGCGTGTGAGTGAGGGGGGGTACACAAAGGATAGCAGCAGGGGCCCTTGCACACTTTGCCAAGATACCTTGTACAGTTGACCTTTGGCAAGCTTGTGCCCTCTGGATGTTGCAGGATTAACACTCCCATCGGGGCTAATGAGAGCTGTACTCCCACAACGTCTGAAAGATGCCAGCTTGGCGAAGGCGGTTGCAGAGCATAAGAGACATCAGATACTTGCACATCAAGTGGAATATTTCCCAACCAATGCAGGATTAGATTTTGGCTCAAAACCTGTTTACGCAATCGATCGACTCGAGTGGCATAGCTTACCCTGGACTGTACCAACTTCAGGCTGAAACAAGGGTTGCTATGCAAGAGTGGCATGTCAAGGAGAAGACTAGGGCAAAATATCCTCTGCTTTGTTCCTATCATTATTAGCCTTTTCTTTTTAAAGGCTTTTTTTGTCCTTTCTAGCCCTTTTCTCTCTGGGTTTTTTAAAAAGCAATTTACAGAATGCAAGGTAAGAGTTCTAGTTTCTTCTCCCCCCAATAAAACAAAGACCATGTCTTAAAGCTAAATCAACATGCCCTTTGTTTTTCTGTAAATTTAAAAAACAACCAGTTGAAATGGTACAGCCCAAGGGTAAAGAGCAATGCCACTTGATTTTGCCTGCCAGTCAGATAAACCGCCCCACCATTGGAATGCTCCTGTTCATACATTTCTTAGATGGAGCCTTCTTGTTTGACTAGTAAGCCAGAAAGAGAAACTTGAAGGGGAGTGGGGGGAAGTGAGTGAATACTACCATCTGTGCCATCTGAAAGAAGTCGGGGGGGGAGGGGGCTACCAAGATTATATTGCTTGGGTTGGGGGGAAACAATGCTGTTCAGAAGTTACAAGCTTTCTGGAATAGGCATCCAAAACCCAAGGGAAACACCACCATGGCTTGCCAAGGCGATTTCACAATACGTACTTCATGTAATCCAATGGGATCCCAAAAGCAGCATGTGTAACTCACCCAACGGAAACACAAAAATTCAGGAGCAAAACTTTAACAAAAATTAAAGAAAAAAGAATAGATAATCCCTTTTAAAGAGTGACTTGGGATACTTGAGCAGGCTTCTTCCTACCAATACATATGCATTTATAATAAAAAATAATAATTGATTTCCCCCACTAACGGAGCCTAAGGAAGTCCCAATCCATCTCCTGGGGCAGGGAGTCACCCCATCTCAAGTTGCAGTCTTACCAAAACCTAACTGCATTTTAAGCCCACCTGTCCCACCCAACAATAAACCACCAGGGTCCTCTCTGTCCCCAGCACTGGAAAGGTTCACCCCTCAAGCTTCTCCCAGCAGCTCAAAAAAAGAGAGGGGGGAAAAAAGCTTATTTAATATAGGACAAGACACAGGAGGCAACTGCTGTGGTGCCCAGCACCACGTGAACAGAAGGCAAGAGCGGAAGGAACTCCTGCCACACATCCCTTTTGCAGCCTTCCCAGGGGAGTAAGCCAAGAGCCAAGCCCAGATCGAGAAACTGGAGGATCACGTTCCTGGAAAAAAACACAAAATGGCAAAGGAGGTGGAAGGCTGGACTGCCTTGTCCTCCTGGCTCTGATCTGACACAGCCATTCGCAGCTGGAACAATCCCTTCCACCTCCTCCTTGCCCTTTGCACCCATGCAAGGCCGGCCGTGGTGCTTGTGTGGTTTCAGAGAGGTGAGAAAAGGCCTCAGACGGGTGGCCCTTTCTCTGTTGTCTTTGGAGGCAGACGATCCCTCCACCAAAGGTTGAGGGAAAGGCACACACAGTGGATCGGGGGGGGGGGGGGCTGAAAATACTCTCTGCTCAGGACACACGTCAGGGGAAAGGGTTAGGTGGAAGGGAGAACAAACACTCAAATTTAATTCAGCTGAGCTAGCTGGGCTGGGACAAAGCACGCTCTTCCCACACGCACAGAAGAAAACAGTCTTTCAGAGCAGCTAAGGTCCCAAAGACCATTTCATCCCTTGTGTCTGGACCCCCACCCTTGCTGCAACTTCCTTCTAGGCGAGGGTCCTTCCCATCCACACTCCCCACCCGCCAACAAAGTCAATTGCATAACCATTTCTAAATCCAACTGGCAGGCCTTGAGTGTCACTTTTAAGAACACTGCTACATAGAGGGGGCAGGTGGTGCGTCTGGTTAAGATGCAAGCGCTCTCTTCCCCAACTCCACTCCGAGAAGCCCCGTTCCTCCCCCACCCTGTCCCACCACCCATGGAACTCACAGCTTGAAAGAAAAAAACACCGGTGTTAAGATGTTCCTGGCACAAGAAGAGCCACGTTCAGGTTTGCTTCTTATTTTTAATATAAAGAGTGGAAGTCTCGCCTTCTGGACCTCGCCGCACCTGCTTAGACCTTTCTGGGCAATGGCACACCACAGGACAGTCTAATGTTTTAGAGAGACAGTACCAAAAAGAAAACAAAAACAAAAAAACCCAGGAGAGAAGTAGACAGCACAAGAGAGAATGTGGTTAAGAAAAGACGAGAGACCAGAGGAGCATCGGTCAATGAGCGAAGATGCTCAGCTGGCCTGCAGGGAAAGGGCCCCTGCATCTCCCTTGCAGGCAGGGAGGAGCCCAGGAATTTCCATCTCCTGTTTTGGTTCCCAACTGGGGGAAAAAGAAAAAACCAACCACAGCGCTCATCCTTGTGTTGAAACAGACCGTACAGTTACTCAGTACATGGCAGGGAGCTTGAGGTTTCATTCCTTTTAAGATGTTTTTTTTCCTTTTCTTGAGAGATAGAGAAAAAAACCCGGAAAAAAAATCATCCAAAGGAGAGGCAGAGGACAGGGTGGGGGGAATAACAGCAACCGAGGTTCAAGGTGCCGTCTGCAGCATCAAGTTCCTCAGGAGTTTCTGACGGCCCACCTCGTAATCCTCTTCGTCCACGTTGACCAGGAGCTTGATGGCCTCGTGACCCACCGCTTGCTTGAGCGAGTCTGTGATGAAGACCCCCTTGAGGGCCTCCAGTAGCGAGCCGTTGATGTAGTCGCGCCAGAAAGCGTCGAGGTAAGTGAGCTCCGAAAACTTTATGTCACAGATGATGGAGCCCAGGTCCCGGGATTTCAAGATGGTGTTGGCCTGGCTAAAGCGCTCAAACTGGCGCTCCAGGGGGTCCTGCTTGTTGGAGAAGACGTTCCCCTCCAAGGCCGTTTCGTGCTGGCAGTACTCCGCTCGGACTCGCAGGCGGATGTCTGGAAGGGAAGCGCCAGGAGACAGGAGATACGTTAATGCTCTCTCTGCTCGAAACATCCAAATGTCCTGGATGTGAGATCTCAGGAACCGGGTCCTCTTTGCTAAATGGTAGGAGCAGCTAATGTGGTGCCCTCCAGATGTGGCTGGACTACAACTCCCATGGTCACTGACCAGTGGGCCATGCTAGCTGGGACTGATGGGAGTTGTAGTCCAACTGTATTGGCTACCTCTTCAACTGGTGGGTCAGGACCTGTTAGTGGGTTGCAGCCTAATTCAAGGTGGGTCACGGCAGGAGTGCTAGCACCATGCAAATATACTGTGACTGATTTAAGAAATGGGTCCCCAAATGCATACAGTTGTACTTCGGCTCCCAAACACCTTGGGAGTCAAACGTTTCGGCTCCCGAACAATCAAAAACTGGAAGTGATAGTTCCGGATTTCTAACGTTCTTTCGGAAGCCGAACGTCTGACAGGGCTTCCAATTGGCTGCAGGAGCTGTGCTTTGGAAGCTGAACGGACTTCTGGAACAGATTCTGTTCAACTTCTGAGGTACAACTGTATCAATCAAGAGCGGTCCTGCTGCACCTCTAGCTCCAATATGCCCTGCTGCAAAATCCTATGCCCAAAATGTGTTCCTCATTTCATACCCTCTCTTTGCCTTTGGCAATACTGGGAGGGGACAGACTTGTACCACCAGCACCTTGAGCTGCTGATCCCCAATGCTGTGGAAGGGTCAACAGTGTAATGTCTCTGTCTTTGTCTCTCACACACACCCCACATCTGTCTCAGCATAGAAGATTGTTGGGCTATGTGATAGTCCTGGGTCTTAGCAAGACCTGCATTCAGAGCATCCATCTTGGGAGGGGACTCAAACATGGCTGCCACGCTGCTGCTACTGTCAAGATCCTTACCGCACGTCTGTTTGTCTTTCGGGTCTGGCGTCACCGACTTCCTCCTTTTCCGCTGGCTCCCAAGGAGGGCTCGTCCCCGGCCAGGTCTCTTGGTGCAGATCTGGGGGCCTGAAGAGGAGCAGCAGACCAGCGGGTGGTGGGGAGGCACTGGGAGGAGGCACAAAGGTGAGGGCTCAGACAGCTCAGTGCAGGACTAGAGACTGTGAGTTGTTGTTATTATTTTTTGGTGGGGTGGGGGAATGCACACGTCCCACTTCACAACCCCAAGAGGCTCTCAAGGCAGCTGACCAAGAAAAGCCTCACGACAATAACACTCACAGCCACATAAAAGAACAGGAACAGAAAGAAGCAAGGTTTTCATCTTTTCCTTGGGGATAACCCCTGGTCTTGCTCATCTGGCAGCATCACACAGGAACATAAGAGCCAGCTGGATCAGGGCAATGGCCCATCTAGTCCAGCAGCCCTTTCTCACTGTGGCCAACCAGATATCCATTATGGGAAACCTGCAAGCAGGACCCGAGCACGAGAGCACACTCCTCTCCTGTAGTTTGTATTCAGAAGCATTACCTGCCTCCAACAATGGAAACAGAGTATAGTTATCATGGCTAGCAGCCATCTTCATGAATTTGTTGTCCTCTTTTAAAGCCATCTAGATTGGCAGCCATCACTGCCTCCTGTGGGAGCAAGTTCCATAGTCTAACTATGCGCTGCATGAAGGAGGATTTTCTTTTGTTTGTCCTGAATACTGAGGACTAGTGAGGCAGGGGCCCTCAGTAAGACAGAACTTGCTCCATCCTTCATAGAAGCAAGCCTAGTAGGCTGAAGCACCATCAGAATACAATTAAATACCGTGTAATCTGCATCCTGCCTATCCCGCTTGGAGCCTAGGCTAGTTTGGTGGTCGTGGTGTGGGGAGGGGCTCCCCATTTTAGCCCGGCCAGCTTCTTCCACCCACACAGACACCACTTCAAACCTGCAAACCAAAACTAGAGTCTTCAAGATCTTAAGATCTTCCATAAAAATGCCAAATGCGGGGGCGGGAGGAGGCTTACTCAGAGACCTGGTGACAATGCAATCTCAAGATCTTAACAGTGACAAAATTAAACACAACCTCCAACTGTCTGGAAATTAATGTTGCTTTATAAATACTGCTATCCGGACTGCTAAATTGAACAAGCAGAACTGACAATATTTATTTCACCAGGATTACAAGACCAGGACTGGCTCCTACTTTTGTCATTCAATACAGACTTCCCTGGCACTTGGAAACAACGCCTTCAGAAACCTTTCACTGGGGCAAAGAACAAAATTCCTGGTTTCAAATTGGTGCTGCGTCTTCTCATCACTTTTTGGCTTTTGCCTCACTTGAAACAGGAGTGGGGAACCTCAGGCCTGAAGGCCAAATGTGGCCCTCTGCCCCTTCCTTTCTATCTGGCTAAATTTGCACTAACAGCTAAGAAGTTGTGATCTACCCATATCCAGAATTATAATACATTATAATTTTTAATCCAATATTGTTATCCTTGGATGGTATACACAGCAATTAATGGCTGCCCAGTGACTTTCCGTAACACATTTCTATTTTAATTCATATATTGGTTTGTAAATTCTATATTTCATATAGTGTAAAGTATGTACAATAAACTTCACTGACTGACTGCCCTCATAACCAAAGATGAGTTGCAATTTTTTTATGGCGGGGAAGAGCCAGCGAGACCAGCTTGAGCTTAACAGATAAAAGTTTGGGATAAAAAGTACTAAAAAGTAAATATTCTGCCCACCAGCATCCCAGGCCTTTTATGTTGATAGCCAAGATGAACAAGACTCTGGAGAAATGATGAGGAACCTAGGACTCTCACTGGACACAGCAACCCCATCTCCATTCCATCCTCTGCATCTCAACAGACGAGGCTTTTGCCCTTAAAAATGATTCCTGAATTCATGAGGACTAGACACTCTCACCTTTTATGCAAACAGCTTACAGATTTATTTATTTTTACATCAACTGCTCTAAATAAAAGAAGCTGCCAGAAACACACAGATACAGGAAGTAACTCAAGGTTACTATTGCCAGCGTTTAAAAATCACTCCTTCCTCACGTACTCTGGTCTCCAGAAAGCAACAAGAGTAACAACCTGCTGCCGTTGAAGTCTGGCTTTCATCAAGGAGCAAATCAACCCTCAAGGGATCAAGAGGCGAGAAGCTCTGTGGTGCATAGAATCCAATGCCTTTCTACTGTGGCAAAGGGCTACAGCAAAGCTGTGATTTCTACATTGTAGGGAGTTGGACTAGACACTCCTTTGGGTCCCTTCCAGCCCTACAATTCTAAAAGAGCACCTGCTGTGCATGCTGAAGTTCAATCCCCCCAGCATTTCCAATTAAGGAAGATCTCTGGTAGCAGGACTGGGAAAGATCCTCCTTTGCCAGAGACCCTGAAGGACAACTACCAGTCAGGGGCAGGTGGACTAGGTGGAACAACTGGTCCAACTCTGTCTAAGGCAGCTTCTGGTGCTCATCCAGTTCTCTGGATTTGGCTGGGAAACAGACATTCAGGAACAGAGCCATCAAGCAGATGTGGCTAGTGAGGCCTGCCTGTAGGGAAGAAGACACAGAAACTGTCCAAAAAGCTGGGTCTGGATTTCTTTTGAGGTCCCAAACGCCTGCATTAAATGCCGAGGGCAGGAATGCCCAGAACACAGATGCCTGGGCAATGGAGGGCACTGAAGGAGACTAGCTGGACAAAGGCTCCTGACATCTATCTGGCCGCAAAGTCTCACCAGATTTGTGTTGGTGGGAAGGAACGTGCTCTGCGCTGCTGTGGGCTCGCGGCGTCACGTAGCGAATGGAAGTCTCTTCTAGGTACTTGTCTACAAGATCCGGGCACACTGCGGAAGAAAGGAGGGGCATGTTAATCGGTGGGGTGGTCAACAAGAGATAGTTTACCTATGAGATCACCTTTCGCTATATATGTGCACCCACTCAACTGCTTCAATCTGCAGAATTGGCCCTGTTACAGGTGCCACATAATGCCTGTTCTGCATTTGTAAGAAATTGATCTACTGCGGCAGAACCCACACTTTGGAACTCCCTGCCTATTGGCATCAGGTGAGCGCTGTCACTGTACTCTATTCAGAATTAAGTTAAGTACTTAATTCGTTCCAGAGGTCCATACTTAACCTGAAACTGTTCTTAACCTGAAGCACCACTTTAGCTAATGGGGCCTCCTGCTGCCGCCGCGCCACTAGAGCACAATTTCTGTTCTCATCCTGAAGCAAAGTTCTTAACCCGAGGTATTATTTCTGGGTTAGCGGAGTCTGTAACCTGAAGCATATGTAACCTGAAGCGTATGTAACCTGAGGTACCACTGTATGTTTTTTGTTTAGACAAGCCTACCCAGATACTGTGGAATGCTGACATGTGTTTTAATCTGTGTTTAGTTTATTGCTCTTCTTTATTATTTTTTAAAATAGTTGTTTTTAACTGTTTTGACTGATAATTTGGCACCCAAGTCTCGCCTGCCACTCTAGGCCACTCTTCATTCTTCTCAGGAGGCTAATGGTTTTTAAATCCTTGACATTGTTTTTCTACCAATGGGTTTTATAATTATAATAACTATTATTACTACAAGCAGCGACCATTTTAGGCACATCCAAATGACGGGCTATTGCCAATGCGCAGAAGCAAGAAAGGGAGTGGAATGGGGGGGGGCGGAATGGGGCACGCTTATGCATTCTCTGCCACCGTGTGCAGGGGCTGGGAACCCCCATGCAAAATGGTTTTTGCCTGCACTACTATTGCTACTCGAGGCATACAATTAAATATTGTGGTTAAAAGGGACAAAAATACAAATAAAAAGATATGATGGGAGTTCAAATAGGCAATAAAAAGCTAAGTGGTATTTAAAAAAGGAAGAAGTGCCCTCAGTCTGGATAAATACATCAATACAGTTATGTAAGGTGACAAGGTGAGAGATTCCAGGGAGGGGAGGAGAAAAGTAGGCCAAAGTTTCAGACGGGCTCTGTGATTGGTGGTGGAAAGAGGAAGGCGTGGCAAGTGTTCTGAGAGATAAGCTCATGAGATCTACTACCTTGTCATTTCACACCCTCTCCTTTTCACTCACACCCCCTAATTCAGCACAACTCAGCGCTACTTCTAAAAAAGACCAGGGCTTGTAGAAACTGCTGCAGAGCTATAACACGACCAGTTATTTCAAACACTTGGCTGTTTCTGACAATGCCTGACGCTCCCTGACTGAATCCTTTTAGATTGGGCTGAAGAACCAGCTGTAGGCTTGCACCTGGTTCACCATTGGGATAAAGGGTATGTGTGTGAGTCAGCAGATGGGCTACATGCAGCCTGCTGTAGAAGACCCCCGAACCAGAGAGGACCTACCGGCCTTCCTCCTCTTTAAAGTGACATAGGGCAACAGGTCGTGGCGGGTGATGATCCGCAGAAGCTGAAGCACCTGGCGGAAGTTGGTTTCGTCGCAGCGGCCCTGCCTCTCCAGCGCCAGGAGGAAGTCCCGCCCACTGCGGATCATCCCCCTTTCGTAGTCGTCAATGACGTCCACAAAGAGGAAGGACAAGACCCGGACGTCGCGGTGGGTCAGGTGGGTGCCCACGATGTCAAACATGCGGTGCAGGCTATAGAGCCCGTGCTCCCGGTCGCCCTCCTCTTCTGGCCAGGCCTGCCGGCGGCTCCGTTTGAAGGCGGCCATCTCGAGCGACTGCGGGGCCTGCTCGGGGCCGCCCAGCTTCCACAGGGTTCGAGGGGGGTGGGGTGGCTCCTAAAAGTGGGACACTGGAAAAAAAAGAGAAATACAAGATCTCTTCAGAGCTCTGCTCGCTGAAAGGTAGGGAGGGTGTATGTCTACACACAGCACTACAGTGGTACCTCGAGTTAAGCACTTAATTCGTTCCGGAGGTCCGTTCTTAACCTGAAACTGTTCTTAACCTGAAGCACCACTTTAGATAATGGAGCCTCCCGCTGCCGCCGCGCCGCCGCCACGCGATTTCTGTTCTCATCCTGAAGCAAAGTTCTTAACCCGAGGTACTATTTCTGGGTTAGCAGAGTCTGTAACCTGAAGTGTATGCAACCTGAAGCATATGTAACCCAAGGTACCACTGTATTTTATGCTGCAATCCCATCTGAGATTCCTCTCCCACGCTCTTCATACAGGTACAGAAGTGGAGTGAATGAGAGAGGTTTCTTTCCCCCAGGAGATTTAAATTCCTGACACACTGACAGTATGACTTTTCAGAATAATGTTAAGAGCAGCTTGCTGGATCAGGCCAAT
Source organism: Podarcis bocagei (assembly GCF_964188305.1). Taxonomy (NCBI): domain Eukaryota; kingdom Metazoa; phylum Chordata; class Lepidosauria; order Squamata; family Lacertidae; genus Podarcis; species Podarcis bocagei. Next base: position 27,183,402 of record NC_138142.1, on the reverse strand, counting down.
GGCCCAGCTACTTCAGCATCCTGTTCTCACGGTGGCTGACCGGATGCCTCGGTGGGAGTCCCCCAAGCAGGATCTGAGCACAACAGCGCTCTCTCTCCTGTGGCTTCCAGCAACTGGTATTCAGAAGAATTGCTGCCTCCGATCGTGGAGGCAGAGCAGAGCCATCATGGCTAGAAACCACTTGTCCCCCAAGTTGGCATTTTGATTGTACTTTTGTGCACCCAGCAAAACAGGGCTGGGGAACTTTTGGCTCTCCAGATGTTGCTTACCCCCTCAACAGTGTATAGCTATACACCACACCCCCTCAACAGTATTTATAGGAACTCAAACACTGAGATCCTGCTCTGTTCTAGTAACAAGAAGCCGAAAGCACCAGCCTGAAGATGACGAGTGAGACCTCGTCGAAACGTCGCCTAGACACCCCAACTCTTACACGGGAAGACACCCGAAGACACCAAAACCTACATTCCTGTACCCGTGAAAATCTACGAAAGCAAATATGTATATATATATATATATATATTTAAATTGTGCTGTCCAGATCAGCAACCTTAAGCTTCACCAGTAAACTAACTTGGGCTTCCTAGAGCTCTACAGTCAATGCTGACATTTGGAGAAAGCAAGCAGCAGCGGCACACACTTCTCCCAAGCTGTGCGAAAGGATCTTGTTGGTTCTTACCTTATCCATTCCCCTGTGCAACTGAGAAGGGACTTTGCTTCTCTCCTAGTCTGTGGCTCAGGGGAGGGGAAATGAGTTGGTAGCAAACCACAAAGAACAGCTGGCTAGAGTAAGCTAAACTGACATGCATGCACACTAGATCTCGTCCTCTGATCTGAGAGATTCCATCTCTCAAAGCCCTTTAACACAATCACTGGCATGAACTAGAACCCGTACTCTACCCACAAGCTTCTATTAAAATGCCATGGCATGAAATGTGTGAAAATGCACTTTGATTTCCTACCTACCTCAACTCCAAGGGGAGCCAGCAGTTGGTTCAAAAGTTAAGCAGGCTGTCTCCCATACGGGATCCGCTGCATGAACCCTGCAACTATAGACCTCCCCCGACGCCCATTCTCTGCTCCCATTTCAGACCCTGTCCTACTTCACTTTCAGCACAACTTCCTGATTCAGTCCCTGATCCCAGATTATCTCCATTTACTGCCACACGCCATGCCTCTGACCCTTCAAGACAGCTGACCTAGTTCATGGCTTTTCCATGGCTCAATCATGACCTCTGGCGTAACACTGGAGCCAGAAACTCCCAAAGGTTCCTGTTTCAAACCCCAGTACTAATACAACCCAAGAAAACCCCAGGCCGTTTGTGTGTGTCTTTTGGAAAAGAAGTCACTCAACACAATGAAAGAGGATCCCTCAAAACTCATAGAAAGGACGCTCCGTTAATTTGGCTGCTATACAGCAGAAGCGGGCTGTTAAGAGATAAAGTTTGCTTGTTTCTCTAAATCTGATTCAAAAATGAGGTCCTTGTATTTTGTCCTGGCACTGCCACTGTAATGTCATCCGATTAGAAAAGTATAGTTTCACAATGCATGATTATGCTTAATAAGCTGGGCAATAGTATTTCTTTTCAAAGCTATCACTGACAGCCTGAAATCCATGAACTCTGGCAAGCGGGAACCCCAGGCCACAAAGACAACTTGCCTTCCTGATTTTGTTATTTAAAAAAAATCACCCTCAGAATTGTTCCACAAGTTATAACAACAAACCAGGGGCTCGTCCACATGTACACTCTGCTACTATGCCCCAACCTCCCACCTACAATATTTTTTTTCTTTTCTGGGGGGTGGGGATCACACTGGCCTGCCTTACAGTACCTATTGCAATGATTACTGAGAGAATGCACTTGAACCTTCAATTCACACTCCCACAGGCAATGCATCCGCAGCCTCAGTGTACCATGCACTCCACCCAAAGCTGACTTGTACAAAAGCCAGACTGCTGGCCAATCTGGATGACCTCCTCTCACAGGCAGCAGGTCCCAAGATGTGGGGCAGAGGCGACCTTCCCAGCCCCACTATTAAAGAGTATTTCAGCTAACTCTGAACCTGGGGCCTTCTGCATACAACTGAGGTCTACAATTCTTCCTGCTGAAGTTCACCGTACTCCTGGCGAGGGCACCAATTCAAATCATATATAATGAGTGCTGAAGGAGAGGGGTATGGGATGAAAAGAGAGAGTTGCCAACAGGCCACAGCTGAGTCCCTAACTGAGCTCTTAACTACAAACTCTTTTTTTCTGAAAAATCACATACACAATAAGGACATTCTAATTGACTGCTCTAGGATTATCTCAAAAGTCACAGAAAACAAAACAAGGGAGAGGAGCCACACATTGTGCCCTGATCCGATACGCCCCTAAATCCTTGTTTGAATTTGTCCAAGAAGCAAACAACAGCTATGTTTCATTTGCACCAACCAGCATCCCCCATTCTAGTTGAGAGCTCATTTACAGCGCTGTCAAGAATCACTCTCTGGAAGGAGGTTCCTTACTTCCAGCCACTTATTCCTGGACAGCTCCAGAAACTCGGTCAAGCTCCACACTAAAGGGCAGGTCAATCAACAGGAAGGCAGTTAGTCAACCACTGCCTTGCTCTACTTATGTTAATAAGCACCATGAAGAGCAACGGAAGGGAATGAATCACCACCAGGCATGTCACTGCAGAGTTTGGCACAAGTTATCACCCAACAACATACCGTACCTTATGTCTTCTTGTTTTCTGGAGGTTCCCTCTTTGCCGCGTTTAGATCCAGTCCTGCACAGCTGACGGGGCACAGAGGCCAAATGTGAACATACGAAGTCTCTAGTCCACTTTGCTTTACTTTTTTAAAATTAAAAAAGACAGACCAAAAAGAAACAAAAAACTTGGCAAATGGATTTCATATATGGCCCATGGGAGGACAGGACAACTTTTTTCTCCTAAAGTTAAAATTCTCACTACAAGATTCTAGAGCCCCCAGTTTCCAAACCCTCTCCATCTCTCTTTGGCTTTAAAAAGAAATTCCACATAGGAAAAGTCCCAAAACCATCCAGTAAAGTCTGGGGGCATTGATTTATTTTCTTTTGTTCTATCTTAACTTCTAGCAAGAAGACCTTTCCTAGCACTCAAATACATATACAGAGTCACCAGATTAGCGAGGCTAATAAAAAATAAAAATAAAAATAAAACACAAACTTATTGTATGCTTAACTTTCAGCTGTGGTACACTATAAAAATATTTCATGGCTAATATTTAGTACTTCTCTCTCACACACATACAATTCTATTTCATCCAGCAGATTAGAGTCCTCGCTTTCCCCCAAAGCAGAAAAGTTATTGACCAGTTCTTAACTTTTCATATATTAAAAACCTAATTTGAAAGAAATAAACCTCTCCTGAATAAGAGAAAAGCACATAGCTAGCTCAATATAGGATTCATCAGAAACCCCTAGCATATTAATGCTCAATATTTAAACTAAAATACCTACAATTGGTTTCTCTCTCTTATTTTCATCAAGCAATTAAGAACTAAATTCATTCTTTGATCTACAGTACATTAATATGTATCCCCTTTGTTCAAAAGCAAGGAAATCTAGGCTTGTTTATTTGAAACACAGAGGTGAATATTTTTAATCTCACACAGAGCACCTTGATTTAAGTAAAAAAACCCACACTGTGCCACATCCACCTCCTCTTTTCATGTTACCTTATTATTCCTTCCTTTGCTGCCCCTTCTGCTTAATGATGAATGGGGGGGAAATTAAAACAAAAATAAGGACTGACAAGGTAAAATGTCACAAGCATGTTTAGAACCACCAACACGTGAGCTGGGTTTCCTGGGGCCAGGTCCACTACCTCCTACAACTGCCCTCTCCCCTGTCAACCCATCAATCTCTCAGAACCCTGTGCCCCCCAAATGTTTCCCACTACCCCCCCCAAAAAAAAGTCCAGGGGAAACTGAGTTGGTGGGGCAAATGCTTTAAAGGGCCTCCCCTGCCCCTCCAACCTTTGCCAAACTCCCCAGCTCCCCTCAAATAAGATAGGAGAGGTTAAACTTCAAGGGGGCGACGAAATAAAAGGGGTGGGTTTCTACTCCCCCCTTACCTATTAATAAATTCCTCATCAACTGCCCCTGCCCACCCCTAAACCACCACCTTACTCAGCCCTACCTAACGGGCAACTGGGGAGGGGGGAGGGAATACTTTAAGAGGGTAGTTTTAAATCAAAGGGAGGCGGGGGGGGCTTGTATTTCTCCTCACCCCACCCCCACTTTCCTCCCCCTGGCTGATGGGGGTGGGCCCTTCCGCAGCTGGGGTGGGGGGTGGGAGTGGCCCTTCCCTTCTCCCCACCAGTGAAGGGTTCCCTCTTTCCCAGCCTGTGACCAAACGGGGTGGTGGTGGTGTCTCCTCCTCCCCCTCCCCAAAATAGGCCTCAGGGTCCTGCCCCCCCCTTCCCTGCTCAGGGCCTGGGCCGGCTGTCTAGGCCTCTCACTCTCTCCTCAGGGCCATCAGGGCAGCCATATTGGATCCATCCGCTCCTCTCCAAGCTCTCTTCCTCCTCCTCCTCCTCCCCCCGCCCGGCCGGTTCTGACCCGAGCCTCGGCCGCGGCTGGAACGAGAGGAACATCCGGGCAACCGGCGCCTCCCTCCTGCCGAAGAAGGGCTGCCCACATCCGGGCATCACCCGACCTAGCGACCTACTTCCTCCCGGTTGGGGTGGGAGGCGCCGAAGCTGCCGCCGCCATCTTTCGTGATGGATAATAACCTAAAGGCAACCATGTTTGTTACGGGCGAAAGGGGCCGGGGTGAAGCTGCCCGCGCCATCTTTTGTGATGGATAGTAACGCTTTCAAATAATAATGGTAAAAAGAGGGTGGGGCGGCCATGTCTGTTAAGGGCGACTAGGAGGGCTTCACTGCTAATAGAAATAATGGGCGTTCGAAGCAAACTCGGGTGTGGAAACGGGCGGAGAGGAAAAAGAAGAACGATTAAATCCAAGAGGGTGGGGAAGTGGATGTTTAAATGGAGGACGGTTTAAAGACAAAGCGGAAAATAATAAAAAAAATGTGTCCGGGGTGGGGCTGGGGAGGGAAGGAGAAGAATTCAGCGCCAGCCCCGATTTCCTTTTGGTCCTAGGATAAAGAATGGTGAACAGAGTGCCTCTGAGCTGGTACAGAGTGCAAATAAATGCACCACAGGATGCTCGAGAGTCGGTTTGTTTAAAAAAGAAGTGAGCCCTTAGGGAAAACTTAACACTCCCAACATTTCACAGATGAAAACAGATGGTGCTTGTAGCACTATGTTTCGTTACTATTACAGTATTATTAATTACCCGCCTTTCACACTAAGGTCCCAGGACAGGTTATAACAATTAAAACGTAATATTAAAAACAGTCCAAAACAACTTAAAACTGTTGTTATTCTTATATTTTCAGGATATTATGTTAATAAGTGACTAAAGTGCCTCTCATCCATAGAGCAGAAAAATAAAGCATAACCAGTAAAACGCCTCGAAGACACAAGTCTTTACCTGGTGTCTGAAAACTGTTAACGATGGTGCCTGCCACTGAGGCAAGCATTCCAGGGATAGGAAGCACCAGCTTAAAAATACTTAGCAATTTGTTAGTTCCACCTCCTCTACTATTACACATTGGTGGAGAGTATTTTCTGCCTGCAGTATCAATTTACTCTGCAGCAACTTACAGAGCTAAGAAGATTTGTTGCTTAATGTTAAAGATATACTAGCATTTTATCCTTTAAAATTTGACAAGGCAACACCAAGGGGCAAAAAATGATAAATGCCAGAAAATGTGACAGCAGGCATGTATTGGGGAGGCAACTCTATATCAATTTGACACTTGGAAATGTCCTAGAGCTGTATGTGTGGCCACAGGTAAGAGAACACAGACAATTGCTATTAATACCTGTGTCCAAATTTTCCTTTGGCAGTGACAAGCTGTAGTGAAGTTTCTTTACATCAATTTGACAGTCCTTAAGATTCTAAGCTCCTGCCAACCTAGCAGTTCGAAAGCACGTCAAAGTGCAAGTAGATATGGTAAATAGGTACCGCTCCAGTGGGAAGGTAAACGGCGTTTCCGTGCACTGCTGTGGTTCGCCTTGTTACCGGAAAAATCCGAGGGCTCCCTTGGACAAAATAAAGACACCAACCAGGATAACTTGGAGCAAAACAGCAGCCTGTAGGCTTGGCCTTTATTGAACTGTTGCAACAGGGTGTTCCCCTCACTTGCAGGAGAGAGGAAAGACCCAGAAAGATGGTGTGCAAGACCTTATAAAAACTTTTGAAATTCCCCTCCTCTAGGTCAAGCCCACCCCCAGAAACATCATGCATACATTACAGAAAGGAGGGGTTGAGGGAGGAGTTGTGGTGGTAACCTAAGTCAGTGTTTCCCAACCTTTTTTGGGCAAAGGCACACTTGTTTGATGAAAAAAATCTCGAGGCACACCACCATTACAGCCCCGTGACGTCAGCGCGCAGCGTCACGCCGGGAGGGACGCACAAAAGTGTAAGTTTCAATTTTTTTCCTCCCCCTTGCCGGGGAACCTCCAAGCTTTGGGGGTGGGGGGGGAGGAGGCAGCAAAGCGAGGCAGGAAGGAGAGCGCAGCTTGGCTGGGTGAGCTTTGGCAGGGGCAGGGAATGAGAGCCGCGAGGCGGGCGCTGCGGACGGAGGCGCTGCCCGCCGAGCTCGCAGGCAGCCAGGCAGGCAGACGGCGAGAGCCCCGCGCTGGGCGGCCTCTCCTCGCTGCTGCCGCACCGCCTCTCGCCGCCCGATTCGCCCGCCTCCCTCCAGGCAACATCTCGCAGCACACCAGGCAACATCTCGCGGCACACTAGTGTGCCGCGGAACAGTGGTTGGGAAACACTGACCTAAGTGTCCTGTCACCTGGCTGGTTCCTCCTTTCCCCCTGCCCATAAGTCACTTCAAGGAGACAAAGGGGAGTTGGCAGTTTCCTGCCCCCAGAGGGAAGATCTGATCATTGTCCTTTGTTTCAGTCCATGCTGAATCCACTCCCATATGCAAGTTCTTTGTGATCTTGATGTCTTCTGTCTAGGACCATCAGGGTTGGCATAGCAACTGGGCAGGGCTCCTGTGGATGTGCTGGGATGGTGAAGGGATTATGGCTGACCAGAACCAAGCCACCCCCCTTTGATAGTCCTTGTCATATGGAGTAAAATAAAAATGGAACAGTGCAAATCCGATATATGGTTGCTTTGTCTATGAATTTATAACAGAAGTGTGGCATATGTAGTGTGTGAGTGTGAGTGTGTGAAGTTTGTACAAACTGAATGATTGGGGTGGGGGGTTCCTGCTACATCAGCCATCCCTACTTATGAATAAGCCTTTCTCTAAGGAACTTAGAGAAAGACAGGCAGCTAAGTTGAAAGGGCAACACTGCTGGAGATTGTGTTCTTTAATTGCATCATATTCACTAGAAACAACAGTTGTAAAGGAAAAAATAGATAATATGGTATTGGTTGTACTTAAAAGTGACCCATCATCTTAAACATGAAAATGGCTTAGCAACATGAGAAACTGCCTTGTATGGAGTCAGACTTAGCTCAGTATTCACTGACTGGCAGCAGCACTCCAGGGTTTCAGAGATTCCCTACAGATGCAGACCCTCCAAGTGTCCCTATTTTTAGAGAAGCTCTGATTTGATCCTGGAATGTCCCCCTTTTTCTCAGGATGTCCCATTTTCACTGGAGAAATGTAAGAGGGTATGGTGTTGTCTGACCCCAAGCCATCTGAAGGCAATCTTGTATAGGGAAGTTTTTGTTAATGTCTAATGTTTTATTATGTTTTTATATATGTTGGAAGCTGCCAAGAGTGGCTGGGGCAACCCAGTAAGATGTGTCAGGTATAAATAGTAAAATTATCATTATGGAATGGGACACCCCTGTTTTCATTGGAGAAATGTTGGAGGGTATGCAGATGTCAGGGATTGCATTTGGAGCATCTGCTTTGCATACAAAAGGTCCCAACTATGAGCAACAGCCCTTACATTTGAAATGCTTACGGTATGAACTTCCATCAAAATATGCTGGTATTGGGGTGGGTCCCAACCCCATTATTGCATTTTAAGCCTCTAAAATAAGGAATCAAGCACTACTCACCCTCTAAAAATGATAAAAGAAAGGAGTGATAATCTGAAACAGAAATTTTGCTTTCTCAAGTAAAGAAAGGCTGACACAAGAGACAGACACTATTCTGGTGATTATTGAAAGATTAACTGCATTTATTTGTATTCTTAGCTGAAGCCACTTGCAGAATAGCTGTTAAGTATGTTAACTCACAAATATATCCTACAATGTCTCAGTAAAGCATGCACAGGAGTGCAGCTGGGAAAGGCAATCCTAAACTCAGAAGTCCTGCCAATTCCATTAGCAGTCATGCTGTGATACACAGTGTGTAGGACAGTTTAGGACTGATTTTTGTTGAGCAGCTCAGATTTAAAAAAAAAAAAACCAACGAAGAAACAAATGTGGTCAAAATGCCAAAAGCTTAAGGGGGTGGGGAGAAGTAGTAGTTAAAAGAATTACAGCCTCCCATTTTAAATGTGGAGAAAAGATTATGGAGGATATTATGTTAAACACGCAAACAAGTAGCAGTTATACAAATTATGCTAGGATCCCCCTTCCCCTTGTTAAGATTTTAAAAGCCCCTTGCAGTTTGATTTAAAACAGTTGCCTTTTCTGGAGTTTTCAGGCCACATATCAACAAAAAATTAAGATGGAGATAGTAGACAGGTTTCTGCAACACGCAATGAGGATTCGTGAATGCTGTGTTACAGAAGTGTTAGATGCAGGATTTTTTATTTTATTTTTTGTATTGAACCCTATTGGAATCTTGTACACAATAAAGGTTTGAGAATAGGGATATCAACAAATAATGATTTTTAGAACGCTGCTGTTAACAGCAAATGAACCCACACCTTCGCACCCGACTAAACAAGCCTTCTTGACCCATCTCCGGAACTCTCTGCTCTCGCCCAAAGCCAGCGCCGGGTGCCTATTCACGCCAGCCCGGAAGCACCGCGTTTAACCCGGAAGTGGAGCGCCGGTAACCAGGAAGTGCCACTCACCTGAGCCTCTGGCTCGCAGAGACGCCATTTTCTCAGCGTCCAGCCGCGTCCATGGGTTCGTCGAAGCGGCACCGGGAGCGGGGCGAGACCTCCGAAGAACCTCCGCCTCCTGCCTCCGGCACCGGTGGCACCGGGACCTCGTCGTCGTCGTCGTCCCGCCACCGCGAGCACAAGAAGCACAAGCATCGGAGCAGCGGCGGCGGCAGCAACAACGGGAGCGAGCGGCGGAGCAAGCGGAGCCGGAGCCGGGGCGAGCGGAGCAGCCGGCGGAGCGGCGGGGATGAGGCGGCCACCGCTACCGCCTCCTCCTCCTCTTCCCGGGGAAGCCGTGCTGCTGCTAGCGGGAGCCAGGAAGGCGAGGTGGGGAGGCGGATCAAGCGGGAGAAGCGCGACGAAGGATATGAAGCCGCCCAAAGCTCAGGTGGGGGAAAGTGGGCAAAGGGAAGGCGGGGGGGGGGGGTCCGGCCCACCCCGATACTCAAACGGCAACGGGTTTTTTTATTGTCGTTATTTGTTAAATGTGTTGGTCGCTTCTTTCCCGTCCCGCACTAAGGTAACTGAAAGTGACTTGAAATACATGAAGGATCACATACATTAAAAAACACAGCCCAAACAAACAAAACAAACAAAAAGAGGCATCTTGTTTTTAAAAAGGCAGGATGGAAACATCTCACCCACCCACCCAAAGCCGCTGTAGATAATTCAAAGCCAAATGCCTGGGTTAATATGGATTGTATTCACCTGGTGCCCGAAGATATGTAGTGACGTCACCAGGTGAGGGCCCCCCACTACATTTCACAGATGGGGAGCCGCCACTAGAAAGGCCCTGTTCTCATGCTGCCACCCTCCACACTTCCCAATGAGCAGATTAATGAAAAGGGGCCTCAGGTGATGGTTGAAGGGTCCATTTTGGGGACCTTATATGCCACGCTTGAGTTCCTGGGGTGGAGGAATAGATATCAGAGCAGCCAAATAATAAGCAAGGCGATTCAAATGAATCAGTTTCCTTTACACCAGGGCCAATGATCATGTACTATGAACCTAATAACATCTGGGTGCCACCATGAGGGCTATCACTGCTTTACACCCTGGGACAGGGTGGGACAGGGGAGGGAGAGTAAGGCTGGAATCCTACTCATCTTTATCTGGGAGTAAATGCCACCAAATTCAGTGAGGAAAGACTTTAGCTCTGTGGTAGAGCATATGTTTTGCATGAAGAAAGATGAGCCAATGCAGCAGCCCAGGGCCCTCCAGATATTTGGGTCTCCAACTCCCATTGTCCTGGTGGTATTGTAGTCCAAACCAACCAGGTTGGTGAAGGCTGCAATACAGTTTTCTGTATTCCTTTGTTCCAGCAGAGCCCACACCTTACAGATTCCAAGACTTCACTGGTAGAAAATAGGAATGTGTTTGGATCACCGAGCATCACTTCCCGAGCTAAATCCCTTCCCTAGTTACACACAATTAAAGGCTCTTCATTCCCTGTCAAGATATACCTAGTGAAGTGGATTCCAATCCACAAAAACTAATAAGGGTAATGTGCTTGTTAATCTTTTAATGTGTCACAAAATCCTTGTGTTTGTTGCAGCAGACTTAATATGGCTTCTTCCTTGGAAGTCTGTAGCAATACAGTATTTACTCTGCAAGAACCCAGTCCTCAACTGATTTAAAAGCCAGGAGGGTGGGGGTTTAGGCCTTAGAAAAACATGGCACATTATCAGTTATTGGAGATATACCTTGAGTATTAATTGGGTCCCCGAGTCTGAATCCCTGGAAAGCCCCTGCTGTTCAGTGCAAGATGGACCAGTGGCCTGACCTGGCAAAACGCAGCCTCCTGTGTTGTGGCCTAAAACTGATGTCATCTTTATGGGAGTTGTAGTCCAAAATGTCTGGAGGACACCAGGTTGGGGAGGGCTATTTTATATCAATTCTGTGTTCTTTTAGATATGTATCATGGGAATTCTTGTGCTTAATGATCAGGAAAGAGAATGACATGTTAGGTGTCCCTGTGTGCATTTGCATGGCTCTAAGAGGTTTCCCCTGACATTGAATTCAGGCAGACTGTGAGCCTGGATAGGGTCAGAGTGCCCTGTTGCAGCTGTGCATGTGCTGGCTTAGAAAGAGGGTCATTTGAAGTGAATTCTGGGGGACAGGAGTCAAGCAGGGAATCCTAAGCATGCTTTTCAGGGGTGTCTGTCCCACAGAGTACATTGCAATATTTAATAATACTTTTGGATAAAGAAGAGCAGTAGGAACATCTGAGGACCATAGAGATGACATTTTGCTCAAAGCCCCCGCTCCAGTTGTTAGTCACTAGCTCTGCTTCATTTTCTTAAATATGTTAAATGTTGTTTTAGTGTCAGCTGCATTGGAGCAGAGATCGAGAACCTGTGAGGCCATTAAAAAAATAGTCAGTCAGCTGACATCACTGGAATGGAAGGGGACATCAGCTGATGGGGTGGGATTTGATTCTATGTTGGTTGTGAGCACAAGGCATGTACAGTTAAAGCTCAGTGCAGTGATGTGTGAAAGCCCTTTTGCAAACTGCCCCATGCTTGGGAGGTTCAAAGGGTAACGTAGTGTTGCTTGCAAAATGGCTTTCAAACAGCCCCACACTGTTCTTTGAAGTCCTGACCACCTGGGCTTCAAAGCAGTGTGTCACTATGTTGTTGTTGTTGTTGTTGTTTCACCTTGGTGCTGCTAGTGCAGCATTATCTCTCGAGGCAAATGGATGCCAACAACAAAATTAGTTATATTTATAAATCACCCTTCATCCAAGGATCACAGGGCGATTTAAAATATAGAAACACAAAAAGACATAACGTAATAGCAAACTAAACAATAACTCCCCACCCACCACCCCTTGTAAATCCCACCCTGACTGCCTTTGAAGAAGGTTGGAATCTAAACATGGTGGGAGAAATGCAAGAACGCTCATAACTTGGACTAAATATTTTTTTCCGTTTTAACTAACCAAACTTCTCTCTGTCTTTATTCCCAAACAGTTGTTGGTCCAAAGTCTAGCTCGGGAGATGCTTCCCTCAGCATTGAGGAGACAAAGTGAGTGCGACAGAGCCTGATGTCTTTCTGTATCCCTGTAGTTTTGAAAATGCCTCCTGCTGTGATCTTTTGACAGCTGGCCCTGACTAATTAAAACTGGTGCATTTGAGAGCTGCTAACTCGGATTAAAATATGCGACTGGATTTGATAAGGGATACCAGCTGAAGGGAAGGAGGGAAGTCACAAGCTCGGCAGAGCAAAAAGGTTTATATGTTGATTAATGTACTGTAAGAATGATTGTGTAAAGAAAATAAAAAAAATTACAGTGGTGCCTCGCAAGACGAAATTAATTCGTTTCGCGAGTTTTTTCGTCTAGCGAATTTTTCGTCTAGCGAGGCATTCGTCTTGCGGGGCACCAGTGTATTGAAGGGGGGGGGGGGAGAGAGCTGCTAACTTGGAGCTGGGCAGAAAACTCCCCAGAGTGATCTCTGAGAAGCAGGAAGTTGCTGCTTAGGCAGTGGAGCCATTGTGACTTGTAGTGATTTGCTGAGCAGGGTTTGATATTTCTGCCTTTCTCTCGACAGCAAGCTTCGGGCTAAACTTGGGCTGAAGCCTTTGGAGATCAATTCTGTCAAAAAGGGTGAGTGATTCCGGCTTCTGTGCCACTTGGGTTCATGGCCTCAGACTCCATTCAGAGAATAGCCCTTGGTGTTCTGCTGCCGCTGCTGCTGCTGCTGCTGCACCTTCCAGGATTCTTGCCTCCCCCCTGCTGGCTGCTGAAGCAAGAGGAAGCATGGCCTGCTGGTTAAAGGGGAACACTAGTCCATGTGCTGTGGCTCTGTTGGTTGCCCAGGCTTGTCACAGGTCCTAGTGTAGTGTAGTGGTTAGTGTGTTGGAGTAGGACCTGGGAGGCCAGAGTTCAAATCCCCGCTCAGCCATGAAGCTCACTGGGTGACCTTGGGCCAGTTACCGTCTCTAAGCCTAACCTCCCTCACAAGGTGGTTGTGGGGATAAGATGAGGAGGAGGGAGAACCATGAACACATCATTGAACTTTTTGAAGAAAAAGGTGGGATAGAAATGCAATAAATAATTAGCTGAGCAAATAGGGTGGGGTGGGGAGGCTGTGGGGAGTGCTGAAGGTTCTCTTTGTCCCCCTGCCTTCATAGCCGAGTTCCTAGGCCTGCCTTTCTCAGAAATAAAACAAGGTGAAAGTAAAAGATGGTTGATCAATGCTTGTGGGGCTAGTGCTTGGGGGATTTTCTCTGCCTCCTTAGTTGCTGTCTAGGGCCTAGATCCGGGGGTGGGGGTGGAGGATCTGTACCTGGAACCAGACAAAGGGAGTCTTTCCATGTTTGCCCTGCCAGTGCTTTTGATACCATGGTCTCCTTAAGGGATGTGACTTGGAAGCTCCATTTTAAGGTGGTTCTCGTCTTCCTTGAAGAGCCAGTACATCCTGAAGTGCAATTTACCATCTCAGGGTCGAGTAAGCCTTAGCTACTGGGGGCTCAGAATTTGGGTACTGCTGCGAACCCAGTGGACTCTTGTAAGAAGAGGTTTCCTCCATCCTAGTCCAGTTACCTATTTTTAAAAAGAGATGACTGAGGAGCTCTACTGTTTCTAAGGCAGCCATCTTCCCAATCTCCATGGCCCTTTGATAACCTCAGGTTTTTTTCGCCCTGCAGAAACTGGCAGCAAGGAGGACCCTGTGGCAGCTGAGGTCATCAATCCAATAGTGTTGAAGCAGAGAGAGGAGATCCGGGAAAAGCTCGCTGCTGCGAAGGAAAAGAGGCTCCTGAACCAGAAACTAGGGTACCATTTCCAGCTGCTCTATCTAAATCAAAGATGTAACTGTATGTGTGTATGACTTCAACTCCCATCATCCTAATCACTCACCATATTGGCCAGGGCTGCTGAGAGCTGGAGTCCCGCAGCCTTTGGAGGGCACCATTTTGCCCTACCTGGTTATTCTGCCCTCAGTTTTTTCTGGGGAGGGATATCTCTGCTTTTGTCTGGAAAGGGACATCTCCTTTGAGGCACTGACCTGGATCTCCTACTCTGATCCACTAGCAGGTCAGGTTTCCAGCTTGGCTGACTCCTTACTCCAGTGGTTGGCAATTTCATCATTTAAGCTGCTTTTCTGAGTTATTTAGTTGTTTAATATATTTGTATCCTGCTTTAACTGGAAATTACTTGATGGCAACTTATTAACTAACAGCTTTTAAACTAATGCAAAAATAATTAACAGTTAGCCAACTCTGTGCAGGTGGATGCAGCTGTAGTAAAGTGAGCAGAAAGTCTCAACAATCAGCACACTAAATAAAGAGACTTTAGAAGAATTGTATCTATTGTATATAATGCTAATACATAAAATCAACAGCACAAGCATTTTACAAACACACAAAATCCCAAATGAATACGATGAACCACCTGTTAAAAAAAACCCAATAAGTTTCACTGAGGAGTCTTTCTGAGATCAAGCAGCAGATTGATAGCTTTTTGGTTCCTCAGGAAAAGTTCTTCATCAGATTCCAGCTTGAATCAGTAAGTCCTTCTGTGGTGTTGTTTGATGGCTGCAGTTCTCCAAACTTGCCATGTCATTTAAAAATTAATAATAATCAATGGCTTCTTATTACTAACTGTGGTTCTTGTTACTGAACTGAAGTCATTTTGGGGGCTTATGAAATGAAGACTGTTTTTCAGGCAGATTATACTTTATACAGAAATGCAGTTGGTAACAATAAAGAAGGTCTCTGCCTAGCACTTAAAGGAAAGTTGGCTGGGTTTTCACTCTGTTCTAGGTTTGTGAAGTCCCCTAGCTGACTTAGCTCATTGTTCTCCTTTAATCTTTTCTTAACGCCACATTCCTCCAAGTCCTCTTCTTGCCCTCCTGTTCCACCCTGTCTTTGGTGAAAACTTAGGGTCTCATTCAAATCTTTGGGGTGACTGGGGAATCCTTGGGGTGATCATCTTTGAGCAGGGTGTTCTTCTTTTTTCCTGCCCTCAGGAAGATCAAGTCGCTTGGTGAAGATGACCCCTGGCTCGATGACACCGCTGCCTGGATTGAAAGAAGTCGGAAGCTGCAGCTGGAGAAGGATATGGCTGAGAAGAGGGTTGGTATCGCCCCCTTTGAGAGCCTGGAGAGCTGACTGTACTTTGACGGGAGGTGGGGGCGGGGAGCCTGTTGTACCATTCAATGCCTGTGCCATCCTTCACGAAATTTGGCAGACAGTATTCTGACCTGCATTCCTGGCATGGTAGAGAGAGGGAGCCAGTTCACCAGTCCTTAATGCTAACTGCTTTCCTCCATGCATTTGCTTTGCCCAAACCACTGGACATGTACTTCCTCTACCTCTACACCTTCCTTTCCTCTCAGTGTGTCCTATCTAGAGCTGTACTCCATGTTTTGTATTCTTTCCTGCCTTGCAACAGGCCAAGCTCTTGGAAGAGATGGATCAGGAGTTTGGTGTCAGCAGCCTCGTGGAGGAGGAATTTGGGCAGAATAAGAAGGTGAGGAGAGCAATCCCACAAGCTCACAGACATGAGTTGGGTTCATGTCCCAACAGAGCATCCCATCAAAGGGATAGAATCTTCAGTTATAATAATAGAATTGTAGGAAACATGATGATTGCCTTAGCTGTTCTGATGCCTGCTTTTAATCCTCTTCCCTGCAGGTGAGCTACAGCTCACGGGATTTGAAGGGTCTGACAGTAGAGCACACCATTGATTCCTTCCAGGAAGGGAAGACGGTCATCCTGACGCTCAAGGACAAAGGTGGGGGGACAGAGATTGCAACACTCTTGGCGTGTCCTCTGGCATTTCCATCCAGTGACCAGGTTGCAGGCTGCAACTCTTGCTCCCACACTTGTACACATGCAGTCACATACAGACTCTCTCTCCCACTCTCATGCAGGGACACAAACACTCTTTCAGCATTTCCATCTCCCCCTACCCAACCTCTGGGGTGCATGGAAACTGGGGGGAATTCAACATCCACACCCTGTTCTGGGGGGTTCTCCTGACCTTCCCCCAAGCCAATTTCGGGAGGGGGCATGGGGAGGGGGAAGCCCTGTTTTGCTAGCAGAAGTCCATTTGAGATTTATTCTACATATTCAATCTGTTCAAAGTAAAAGGCGTTTCCACCCTTCTGCGCTTTCCCCTTGCCCTCCCTGCCAGAGATGGACCTTTGGGGTCTTTCTAATGGGAGGAGATCTCTGAACGGGCAGCAATAAAGAGCATGGCGAGCAGGTCCTTATGTACAAGGGGAGGGTCAAGGTCGGCGTCCAATGAGACACAGTTCGGGTTCAGCAATTGGTCAGTAGCATTAGAAAGAGTTGTGTTGTGAAGTGGCTGACTTCACGCTGACTGCCAGCTTCCTTTTAGGAGTCTTGGAGGAGGAGGGTGGCGATGTGCTAGTGAACGTCAACATAGTGGACAATGAGAAAGCCAAGAAGAATGTGGAGCTGCGCAAGAAGAAGCCGGAATACAAGCCCTATGAGGAAGAGGAGAGCGTGGACGACATGGTGCTCGTAAGGGAGCTTCCTTGTTTTGTTGTTTATGGGAGGGAACCAGGCAGAATATACAGAATAAAGCATTGGGATAGAAAAATAGGCGTGGCATGGCAGCAGTGGATAGAGCTGTCCCGGAGCTGTTTTGGGCTGCAGCTTGCATCAGCCCCAGGCAGCACAACTGTATGGGACCTGGAAGCCCAAAGCATACAGAGGGCACCAGGTTTGGGTACAGATATATATTTCCCTCCCTCTGTAGTAGCTCAGGTTGCCCAAGGAGAGCATCTACAGCCCACAGCCGTATATCAGGACGAAGGGGTCAGGCTCGAGTGTTGGGAGGAAGTGACTTGCTGGCAGGCTTGGGAAATTTCAAGTGTTGCTGCTCTTAAGCCTCCTGGCAAGTCCCTCGGCTTTGCCCACCGGCCCCTTCTTGTTCCAGGCCCCTGGAGCGCCTCTCACATTGGTGAATCCCCACTCTCTCCTCTGATCCCTTCTTTTTTCTCTGTCTCCAGTACAAGCACAAGAGTGTCCTGTCCAAGTACGATGAAGAGATTGAAGGGGAGAAGAAGAAGTCCTTCAAGCTGGACTCGGTGGGGATGGCGGACGGGTCTTGGGAGCGGGAGCTGCAGCAGATCCGGGACAGCCTACACAACCGGGCTCAGACCCTGGATGTGCCGGGCCTCCGCCTGGCTTCAGAGTACTTCTCGCCAGAGGAGATGGTAAGGCAGGGATCCTCTATCCTCATGTGGTTCTTGGGGGTTCCTTGAGTGTTTTTGTCCACAGCTCTTAGTCCTAGGAACTTAGGCTGGAGGAAAGAGCAGGTGTCCTGGACCCTGGAAGATTAGAGGCAAGGGGCAAAGTTCCTGTTGTGAGAAAAGTCAAGAGGGGAAAAGGGAGGTCTCAACAGGCCGTCAGCAGCAGGGCACAAGAATGGAGGAACATCAGGAAGCCTTTGGAGTGGGGCGGTCTCCTCTCCCGAGTCTCCTTCCCTTAGCTCTGGCCTTTGCAGTGGGAGGGGATGAATGAATGGTTTGTTGCAGTCAGGAAGTGTAGAAAAATGAAAATGTATCCTCCCTTTCTGGACATCAGCCCATAGAATTGTAGAGTTGGAAGAGAGCCAAAGTTTCACCACTGCAGTGCAGGAATCACAGCTAAATAATCTCTGAAAGATGGCCATCCAACCTCTGCTTAAAAGCCTTTGGAGGTAGTCCATTCCCATTGTCAAACATCTCTTACCATCAGAAAGTTCTTCCTAATGTTTAGTCAGAATCCCCTTTGAATCTATTGCTTTGGGTCCTTCCCTCCAGATACACAGAAAGCAAGCTTGTTCCATGTGAAAGGCCTTCAGATATTTGAAGGTGGCTATCCTATCTCCTCTCATTCTCCTCTGCTCCAGGCTAAACATCCCCAGCTCCCTCAACCATTCCTCATAAGGCTTTGTTTCCAGGCCCTTGGATCATCTTGGTCACAAAACCTCTGCACACGTTCCAAGCTCTGCATTCAACTGCATCAAATATTCACGTCCCTATAAATGGCCTGCCTTCCTCCACACCATGTGGCAAACTCCTTTCCTAAGGAAACTGAGCTCTCTCCACTTGTGAGCTTAGCCCAGAATTCAAGATGGGAATGCCAGAAGCATGTTGGACCCAAGGACTTCGCTTTATAGCCTTGAGGAGCAGAAGGCCTTTGGGGTGGGAGAGTCTTGTATGGGTGCAGGAGGGCAGGCCGGCAGTTCTCCCAGAGGCCTGGGCTTGCTTTTTGATGCTTCTGCTCCTTGCCACAGAACGTCACTTTCAAGAAGACAAAGCGACGGGTGAAGAAGATCCGCAAGAAGGAGAAGCCAGTGAAGGCCGACGATCTCCTGCCACTGAGCAGCATGGACAGCGAGAGGGACTTTGGCTCCAGGTAACAGGGGCAGAATGGGGCTGGCTGAGCAGGAGAGGGGCTGCAGAAGTATTCCGTGGCCCTTGAGTGCTGCTTCCCACCTCGCTTGGTGAGCAGGCAGGGGGTTTATCCCTCCTAGACCCCTCTACCCAAGAAGTGTCTCCGTGCTAGGTCTGGGGTGCCACAGCTTGTGATTGTGGTGCAGAGAACTGCTCCTTCCTGTGCTCAATGTCTCCCCTGCAATGGCTCTCTAGGGCTCGTGGCCGGGGGAGGAGGAGGAAGACTGCCGTGGTGGAGGAAGAAGAGGAGGAGGAGGATGGTGAGGGCTACACGGAATATGCCAGGAATGGAGCTTCAGAGCAGTTGCCCCAGTCAGACGACATTCGGGTGGAGAGAATGGAGATCAGCAGTGAAGATGGTGAGTCTGCTTGGGGATGATTGGGTGGCCGAAGGAGAGGGGGTTAGAGGCATTCTCAAAGGAAAGTGCATAAAGCATTGGCTGAAGGTGTCTGTGTTTTATTTTCTTCATTTTAGACCTGTGGTGTTTTTTTTTACACAATTGAAAAACCTCTGTACCATCATACCTTGGTTTTCGAACAGCTTAGTTATCAAATATTTTGGCTCCCAAACGCCACAAACCCAGGAGTGTTCCGGTTTGCGAACTATTTTTGGAAGCCGAACCTCCAATGGAGCTTCTGCGGCTTCCAGTTGGCTGCAGGAGCTTCCTGCAGCCAATCAGAAGCCGTGCTTTGGTTTTCGAACGTTGTGGAAGTTGAACGAACTGCCGGAATGGATTCCGTTTGACTTCCAATGGTGTTTGGGTTGATTTACAACAGGGATGGAGAACCTGTTTCAGGTAGAGGGCCACATTCCCTTGGCCTTATCTGCCCCATAAACTGAAACACTGGCTCTGGCATAGCCTGCCTTAACCTTGCTCCCTTCAGAGGTTTTGGACTACCAGCTACAGTTAGCCCCGGCCAACACAGTTTTGCTGATGGGAGTAATTTTATAACCTATCTTGTTATATAGTATTTTATGTACAGTTACTTTTCTGTTATTTTTATTTATTATAGTCTAATAATGATTTGTTGCAATTGTTGAGAGTGAATTTTGATTTAATTATAATTTTTGGATACCGTACCTTGAAGGTCCATCTTATTATGCAGGCTACTCCACATTTACGTGGGGGCTGCCCCATTCTGCCCCTGCTCCATTCCCCCCCCCCCCGTTCCAGCCCTGCCCCCTTGTGGTGACCAAAACGGCACAGGCGTTAGTGGTTCACACGCAAATAGGGAGTTGCCTGTATTCTAAATGGATTATTGAATACTACATTATTTGATAGGTTATTGTAAAATCGTTTTCCCCCGTTATGATTTATTTGCATTGGGTTGGATTGTTCTAGGATGTGTGCTCTTTCTTTTTACATTTTGTTTCAACAGGCTTGTAAACTGTGTTGTGTATAACAGCAGTGTAGAAAGGTGGCATACAAATTAAAAGTGAAATGAAAATGAAAGGGGGAGTTGGTAGTCCAAAATATTTGGAGGGTGCGAGGTTGGGGGAAGGCTGAACCTAGAAACTTGGGTGGTCCATTGGGAGGCAGATCTTTCTGAGCGCAAGGGTGGGGAATCCAGGGTGAAACACTGTGGAAATACAGTGGTGCCCCGCAAGACGAATGCCTCGCAAGACGGAAAACCCGCTAGACGAAAGGGTTTTCCGTTTTTGAGCTGCTTCGCAAGACGATTTTCCCTATGGGCTTTCTTTGCAAGACGAAAACGCCTTGTGAGTGTTCCGATTTTTTCCCGCTTCCCCCCCTTTTTCTAAGCCGCTAATAGCCTTTTAGCCGCTAATCCGCTAAGCCTTTAATAGCCGCTAAGCCTTTAATAGCCGCTAAACCGCTAATAGCGCTAATCCGCTAATAGGGTTGCTTCGCAAGACGAAAAAACCGCTAGACGAAGAGACTCGTGGAACGGATTATTTTCATCTTGCGAGGCACCACTGTAAGACCTTTTCGCCTCCTTTTCTCCCCCTCTTCTCCCCCTCTTTCTGGCAGAAGACGCTCTTGCAGGCCCTGACTCTCCTGCTGCCCTGGAGGAGGATGAGGCGGAACTGGAGCTGCAGAAGCAGCTGGAAAAGGGGCGGAAGCTGCGGCAGATCCAGCAGCTGAAGGACAGTGGGGAGAAGGTGAGGAAGCGGAGGGGATCCAGCTGCCACAGAGGCTGACCTTGTAAAGCGGCAAGAGGTTCTCCTTGGCACCTCAAGGGCAAGGAGAAGTGCGGGTGCCATGGGGCCTGGGCAGCCACCAAATATACTCTGCATCAGCTTCTGAGACCATCTCCTGAAGGTCGTTTTTTAAAAGATATATATATAATTTCAGAACAAACACAGGAAAAAAAAAATACTGTATTTGGAACTCAGAAACTTCAGTCCTGCCACCGCCCCCTTTTCTAGAGAGCTTAATGCTGCCGGAACATCCAAAGCATTCTCATTTTACTTTATCGGGGAGCTTTTAATGTTTGATGTATTGTGTATTTTCTTACATTCTGTTGGAAGCTGCCAAGTGGCTGGGGCTACCCAGTCTGATGGGTGGGGTACAAGTAATAAGTTGTTGTTATTGTTGTTGTTGTTAGGATTCAATGCATGCATATAACTATCAGGCCAAACAGATTTGTGCTTGATTGGAAGCAGTGTATTGTTTATTTTGTTTATCTATGGCTTTTACGTGCCACCGTTTTCTCCAAGGAGCTCATTGTGGTGTATGTGTTTTTCCCCTTCCTCGTGTAATCCCCACAACAACCCTACGAGGTAGGGTAGGCCGTGAGGCAGTGACTGAGCTCAAGGTCAACCAGTGAGCTTTATTGCCAAGTGTGGATCCCTGGTCGCCCAGGTCCTGGTCCGACATTAACCACTGCACTATAGTCCGTGCCCCCACAAATGGATCTCACTTTCTTCCATCCCTAAGTACTCTCCCATTTTCCAGGCAGCCTCCTGGAGGCCTTTGGACCCTAGCTAGCTCTTCTTCAGTGTTACTAACCCTCCCCTGCCTGTCAACTTTTCAGGTCATAGAAATAGTGAAGAAGCTGGAGACCAGCCGAAGCCAAGAGGACGACGATGAGCTGGAGCGGAAGGGGGCCATAGTCTTCAATGCCACCTCCGAGTTCTGCCGCACACTGGGCGAGATCCCCACCTACGGGCTGGCCGGCAACCGCGAGGACCAGGAAGAGCTCATGGTAATAAGCCCCTAAGGGATGCTGGCCTGGTCAGTGCAGATGAGACCCAAGTGGAATTGCTAACCAGCACCCCGCTCCCAGTATTGTGTTCCAAGAAGCAGCTCTCCGATGTAGCCATGGCTCTTCACACAGTGCAGCGTTAATTTCTGGAGCTCACTGCTGCGAGATAGTTTTCATTTATTCCATAAAATGTACGCACTGCTTGATTGTAAAAAAAGGGGCAGGGGAATCCTCAAAGGAGTGAATGCGGAAGTGTGGTCTAACCTGGTTTTAGTTCATTGCTGGTTTTCATTATTATTTCAGTGTTTTAAATAGCTCTGTTTAACTGTTTTTATAGGTATTGTTATGTTCTCTTTGTAACTGCTTTGAGGGTTTTTTAAACAATCAAACGGTATATACATTTTATGAAATTAAATAAATTAAAGTGTGACGGATGACCATAACATGGGAAGTTGCCTTAGAGTGAGTCCATCTAGTACTGTCCACACTGATCAGCAGCAGCTCTCCAGGATTTCTGCTAGGGGAGGGGTCTCTCTTCCAGCTCTACCTAGAGATGCCATTGGGGTTTTGACCCTTCTGCATTCCAAGCAGTTGCTCTTCCCCTGGCTTGTAACACAATCTCCTCCTCCTCCTCCCTTTATCCCTTCTCAGGATTTTGAGCGAGATGACGAGAGGTCAGCAAACGGGGGCTCAGACTCAGACGGGGAGGAGAACATCGGCTGGAGCACTGTCAATCTGGATGAGGAGAAACAGCAGCAGGATGTGAGTTTGCCTTTTGTGTGTGTGTTTGGGGGGGGGGGGTGTTCCAGGCTGGCGCTCTAAGATTCTTTGGCAGCCACTTTAGGCCTGGCATCCCTTCCCCTTCTTGCCAGCAGCGGCAGTGAGCCCAGAGGCCTTGACAATATATAGAATATAAAATCTCCAACCCAGTTCATGAATTTAAAGAAAAGCTAGATATGAAATCATAGAACCACCAGCAGTAACCGTGTACACCATCCTGCAGGGGTATCAAAACATTGGGGTTTAGATATATAATACATTATAATTCCTGATACAGCCACGTTTCTAAGCTGCCAGTGCAGATGTAGCTACCAAGCGTATAATGTGCAGTTGTCCATCAGCTTAGAAGTTCAGTGATTACTTCTTGAAGTTACTGATCTGGATACAACTGAGGATCAGGTGAGAGGAATTTCCCTGTGGGCTCCAAATTCAAAGGAGAGAACAGCAAACAGTGCATGGTGTCTTCAGTTGGATTCCACTAAGATATACATTTCCTTTCTGTAACTGGGATTCCAAGGGATCTCCCACCTAAATGTGCTGAAGGCATCTGCTGGAGCCTAAATTCCAGTGGGTCGGTACAGGCGGGGTGAACTGAGCGTGATTCCTTCCCCCTTCTTTCATTTGATATGCAGTTCTCAGCATCCTCCACCACCATCTTGGACGAGGAGCCCATTGTGAACCGGGGCCTGGCGGCTGCTCTTATGCTCTGCCAAAACAAAGGTAAGGCCGGTGTGTGTGTGTGTGTGTGTGTGTGTGTGTGTGTGTGTGTGTGTGTGTGTGTATGAAGGGTGAGGGGTTGGCCAGAGCCTTCCTGCCACCTGCAGGCCTGTGTGTAGGTCAGCCTTCCTTTGGTGTAGAGAAGGGGGCTCCATCTGCATTTCGTGTCCGCTGGCACTCTTCCTCCAAGAGGGCTGCATGAGTAGGATATTGCAAGTCCATTTTCTTTCTCTCTCCTCCTCCTCACCAGGCTTGCTGGAGACTACCGTACAGAAGGTGGCAAGAGTGAAGGCACCCAATAAGTCTCTGCCATCGGCAGTCTACTGCATTGAGGACAAAATGTGAGTGGCTTGGTGGGTGGGGGAAGGAGCTCCTGGCTCTCCAGTGCAGATCAGGCAGGCAGAGATGCTTCAAAGGGTGGAGATGGGACATCCCTGGAACTAGATAGCCTGGGTCGGGAAATTTCTAGACATGGCGAAACCAGCAGAGCTGAATAATAATAATAATAATAATAATAATAATAATAATAATAATAATAATAATAATAATAATAATAATAATAATTTATTTATACCCCACCCATCTGGCTGGGCTTCCCCAGCCACTGTGGGCGGCTTCCAAAAAAAAATATTAAAATACTGTACTACATCAAACATTAAAAGCCGCCCGAAAAGTCTGGTAGTTGTTGTTCTCTTTGACATCTGGTGGGAGGGCATTCCACAGGGAAGGCGCCACTACCGAGCTGAAGACTCTGTATTTGCCAGGCTGGGCCAGTGAGGTTAAGTCTGCTCTGTTCCCTCCTCCTCCTTACAGGGCCATTGATGACAAATACAGCCGGCGTGAAGAATACCGGGGCTTCACTCAGGACTTCAAGGAGAAAGACGGTTACAAGCCAGATGTGAAAATAGAATATGTAGATGAGACTGGGCGCAAACTCACACCCAAAGAGGTACTACTAGGCAGGGCTATCAGCCCTCTTCTGGTATGATAGATGGCTTATATTGTGGTATACTATGCATATGGTATAATAATACCAAGCAGGGCAGTTTTAACGGAGCAGCTTCCTCACTTCCAGGAGGGAGTAACTGGTTCTCAATAGGGCAGCTGCCTGATAAAAGAATTTTATGTGTGTTGGCTGGTTAGTGGAAGCTGCTGTCCAATACATCGGGGGGGGGGGGCTGGTTGGGCAAGGCTGGCTCAGTCTCAACTAATAGGCATCTGTGGTCCTAGTTCTCAGCCTTGGTCTGCTTGAGGTGCAGCAGCCAACCCAGCTGAAGCTGTTTAACCCTCCGGTCTTCTTGCTCCAGGCGTTCCGACAGCTCTCTCACCGCTTCCACGGGAAGGGTTCTGGGAAGATGAAGACCGAGCGGCGCATGAAGAAACTAGATGAGGAGGCGGTGAGTGAAGGGAGAGGGAGGCACTGGCCAGTTACAGTAGCGTGGAGAATCTGAGACCATCCCACTTGCCTGTTCCCCAAAATGATTGGTCTCTCCAGGGCCTTCTGAAGTGTGGCGCCCATTTTCCCTTTCAGGAGGGGTAGCTTTTGACCAGCCGTTGAAATGTGCCTCTTTACATTACTGTGTAAGACATCAGCTAGGGTGAGGAATTGTGCAGAGGGCAGGAGTACAGGGATGGTGAGGGAAGTGGTCCTGATTGGATCTGTCTACTCTTCCTCCAGCTCTTGAAAAAGATGAGCTCCAGCGACACCCCTCTGGGCACGGTGGCTTTGTTGCAGGAGAAGCAGAAGGCCCAGAAGACTCCTTACATCGTGCTCAGTGGCAGCGGGAAGAGCATGAATGCGTAAGGAATTGTAGGGGGAGGGGATGTCTTGGGGCTGGTGTGAGATAGGGCTGCCAGGTGGGGATCCTTCCTGCTAAGGAGAAGGGAGGCAGCCTTCTCTGTGGGCGACTCTGCAGCTGACTGTTTGGCTCGCCTGTCTGCCTTGATAAAGTCCTGAAAATATCTCCACAAGTCACTCTCAAGCAGCCAGTCCTCACAAAAGTTTGCCGATCACATCTACAGAGAGTGGGGCAGTACTAAATGCTCATGGTGTGCTGGGCACCCTAAGCCATCTGTACGAGGAAGCATGTGGCTGAGGCTTGAAGGATTCTTGCTTCGTAGCTGCTGTTTCCACCCATTTCATTTTCCCTGCTAGGGGAGAGGAGCTAAGAGCTTCTCCATTCTCTGGAGGAGTGGGCAGGTGGCGTCTGTCTTGCTTGCTGCATCCAGGCCTTTTGCTAACTGTTTTTTCTTCTTCCTCCACAGAAACACCATCACCAAATAAAAGTCTTTGCTTTCTGCATTGGAGAGAAATGTTTGCTCAGGATTCTGCGGAGCAGTACTGTGGTCGGGGTCCCCGCAGAGGGCCTAGGTCCATTGCTTCCTGAAGGAAACGTGTTCATCATGTCCCTTCCCCACTTTGAAATATGGGGAGGGGTGTATATAGTTGTGGAGCTGAGTTTTTAGCACCATTTTTTTGTATCTATATATGTGAAACCAAATAGCTTAAGTAAAAGTAACTGCTTCCTCACTCATTGTTGAGCCTCTTCCTTCTACTGTCCCGGTATGAACAAGAGTTTAAAATGCTGTGTTTGGTGGCTGATGAAATCGGAAGAACACACTGGGCTACATATAATCTTCTCTATCACTTCAGATTGCAGCTAAGAGGCTCATGGGACTGACAGCTCCTTGCGCATTCCCTGCATATAGAAAATTGGCTTAGTCAGGGAATGTCCAGTAAGCGTCCACTTGAAATGGTACAAACTTCAGCAACTTTGGTTCCATCTAAAGCTGTTTGGCAGCAGAGGGCAGGAGAACAAGGGGGCCTGCTATGCGTGCAGAAAACCTTCAGGTTCTCTCCCAAACAGGACTGAGAAAGAACTGCAGCTGCTCTGCAACTCATCCAAAAGCTACATAATCCCCACCCCCAAGTGTGGTCATACATGGAATGTATAGGGGCATTATGATAGTGGCAGTTTGTTTCATTTCCTAATGATCTCCAACACAGAGTTCACACTTTTCACAGCCACTGCTTGATTAACAAGTTCAAACTTATCCACCTCAAGCCCCACATCTCTTTGCTGGTCAATCACTGCCTGCTCAGACCTTATTAGCATTGCATTTCTTTATTTTGAACCATCTTTACATTTTATTACCCAGCCACCATTCAAAGAGATCATTTCAGAGCTTTCTGCAACCCCTTCTTTGTTTTAACCACCCCGGACAGTTTGGAGTCATCAGCAAACCTTGCCTCTACTATTTACGTCTGATCCCCTTCCTAAGAAAGTCTTTCAGGCATGGGGTGCTGCCCTGCATCTTTTGCCTTGAAGGCAGTTGGAAAGAATGCAGCTTCTCTACAGTCGCCCTTTCCTCACACTTTAAAGCATTTAATCCCCTTGTCTAAAGGTCCAACTGTCCCCCTAGCTGCTTTCCTGTATTTACATGGTTTAAGAACTTCACAGAAAGCAATTTGCGCAGTTTTTTAAAAGATGAACCTTCCCCTCCTCCCTCTGCTTTATCAAGCTCACACAAAGGCCACACTTGTAAACAAGAGTGCTCTCACCCCAGTCTCACGTTAAAGTTTATTGAAACATTTGCTGAATATTACAATACAAAAGAGAAGTAGTCCCTCACTGTGGGTGTCCCCTTGCCTCTCAAGAGCCAAATCTAGCAAATGTGAAGGAGGAGAAATAGAAGGCAAGGTGATTTGAGCCTAAAGCAATACCCGGGAATGGCTTTGGTGCAGAGAATTTGGATAGAAAGCACTGAGATCAGCCCCAATACCATCTAATTCAGCACCTGCCTATTAAATACGACTTGCTCTTGGATGCTCCCATTGTGTGCTGACCATCTCTTAATGTAGGCCAGCCCACTTTTAGAAGAAAGGAGTGCCACTTCAAAATGATCAATGTATCTTGAAGCTTGTGACCTATTGCAAAACTGCTATCTGGCATGCCAGGCAGTGTCTGGGTTTGGGACATACACATTGTATTAAATAAGGCAAAGGGAGAAAGGGAAAGAGGCCTGGAATACAGTAGAGGCATCTGGTCAAGACAGGGTCAAAGTTCCTCAAGGAATGAGCTACGGCTGCTGCTAACAGGCTGAGCCAATTTTTGGTTGTTGTTGTTGCCTGCAATACAGCAGCTCCAAAATGCTCCTGCAAGTACAAGCTCCCCTCCAGAAAAAGGGGACAAACAGCTAACCCTATTAGACAAGAGGATGGGGTTTGAGGCGATGCCCCTTTTCTCTGAGCAAAGTTATGGAAGCCCCCAGGCTGGCTTGACCTGTCACTTCTCCTCCTCATCCGAGTCACTGCTGTCTTCACTCTCCAGGTAGTTGTAGTTCACCCTGTTTGTATTCACAAACAAGTCTGCATCATCGTCCTCGGAGTCTTCCTCCCCCGCAGAACGTGGTGGGCTTTGTGGCCCATCCCTGCTAAAGGAAGACAGACAGAAGGCGCTCTTAGCGTAAACAACTCTCTAATTATTACTTCCATTTATTATCTGCCTTTCATGCTAAGGTCCCAGGGCGCAGTTTATGATCCCAGGGCACAGTTTATAACAAAACATAACATTGGAAGCAAAGTAGGACTACTAACAGCTGGCCCCATCTACAACATCCAGCCTAATTTTTGTACTTTTATAACTTGTCCTTGCCTCCCCTTTTTCTTGCTTTGTGCAATTGTGTAGCCTGTTGTGGGTAATGTCTCTGTCAAAACGCAACAGACGTCCATGATCCGCACTTTCCAGGAGCAGTTGAAGACATTTTTGTCCCAACAGGCTTTCTCAGCTGGATAAATGGGTCTCTACCACAAGTGTTCACTTGCTAGGGTTTTAATCTTGTTTTAAATGTATAGTTGTACCTTGGAAGTTCCCAAACGTTTTGACTCCTGAATGCCGCAAACTCTGAAGTGACTGTTCCAGCTTGTGAACTATTTCTGGAAGCTAAATGTCTGACAGGGCTTCCGTGGCTTCCGATTGGCTGCAGGAGCTTCCTGCAGCCAATCAGAAGCCACACTGGACTTCCAGAATGGATTCCATTTAACTTCCAAGGTACAGCTGTATATGTTGTTCTTTATTTATCTTATGTGGTGGTTTAGAAGGCAATAAATTAATTGTAATAATTAATAATACTTACATCACAACAGCAACTACACCTTAGAGGTGAGAGACAGGAGGTCCCTAGTGTGCTCTCCCACCCTCCACACAAACACATCGCAGGAGTCCCATTCCCAAACTCACCTGTCTTTAGCACTGCTCTGAGCTCCTGCCGCACCACCCAAGAAGGCCTCAGGCCTGCAGAAAGAAACAGGAGAGAGAAGGGAACCTGGGATATTGGTAGCTTAGTAGTTTGGAAGGTACATTTGAGCCTACAAAGGGATGGCCCCAAGACAAAGGTGGGAGCTGCAGAAGAGATGGGTCATTACATAAAACTAGTCAGGAAAGTGTATCACACCAGCAGCCGGGACATACCCTTCACCCAGTCTGGTGCACTGGGGTGGTTTAAACTCCCATTGGCCAATCAGGCCCAAAGTCAGGGATGATAGGAACTGTAATCCAAAATATTAGGAAAGCACCAGGTTGTGGAGGAGGCTGGCCTAGAAGGCTTCAGGGGTGTTGTCAGTAGCTCTCCTTGTCAGTAGCAACTTTCCTACTACAGTGGTACCTCGGGTTACATATGCTTCAGGTTACAGACTCCGTTAACCCAGAAATATTACCTCGGGTTAAGAACTTTGCTTCAGGACGAGAACAGAAATCGTGCAGTGGTGGCACAGCGGCAGCGGAAGGCCCCATTAGCTAAAGTGGTGCTTCAGGTTAAGAACAGTTTCAGGTTAAGAACGGACCTCCGGAACGAATTAAGTACTTAACCCGAGGTACCACTGTACTGCTGGAGGGAAGACAGCTGGGTGGCAACAAACCTATCAGCAATTGCATTTTTTGGGGGGGTCCAACTTGATACCCACAGACACCCCCTGGCACCCTCCAAGACCTCCTACCCCTTCCAGTTTCTATATTTTGTTGTTTGGCTGGGAGCGAGGGGGGAGTGTTAATTCCTGCTTCTCAAATCTGGGTTGTGGGGGTTTTTTGGGAGGAGGCAGGTTGTTGACGGTTGAACCCTATTTTGGTTTTTGAGTGTCACCAGTGGGTATTTGGTCCTTACCAGTATCCTTCCTTTTTCAGGTAGCGAACATGGTCCTTGTAGAGGACAAAACTAATCTCTGCTTTCACTTTCTCCCCTTCTTCTATGGGATCTACCAGCAGGAAGTCACCTGGGAGGGGAGAAAAAGATAAGTGTGTGTCTATGTATATAGTTAAGCTCACAGCTTATGCACATTTACCTTGTGCATATTCAGCTTTATATGCATGGCCAAAAATTTAAAAGGGGGAGACGTTCTAGGGAAAATGACACTAGCAATCCCACCTGCCACTAAACTCAATAGGCATGGTCTATGTGCAAGGTTGGCTTTAGCCGTGATCTGCAGAATGTAACCCTTGTATAAGTTGTGGGCTTACTGTATATATTGCACACAGACACAAACTTGCAGGAACTGGAAAGGAGGAGGAGGAGGACACAATTTCCATCACTTGCTATGAGGACAGCAGCCTTTGCCACTCACCTCTCTTGATCCAGATATTCTTGCGGAATTTTGTGGGCATGCTCACAAGAAACCGCGTCCCTTCAGATGTCTCCACCTCATGGAGATTGTTGCCAGGGGTCCCCACCACCTGGAGGAAATAGGTAAAACAAACAACAACCACACTGTAAAGTTGTGCTGGGGTTTGTACCCACAAACAGCAACCATCACTGTAAGTCCATGAAAAGGGCCCTTTCTGTTTGACTGGCTTGAAACCCACCCACTCCGCTTTCCTCTCCTGCAGGGGAGGAAGAGCCAAACCTCTTTTGAACCGCCCAGCTATAGACAAGATGAACAGAGGGAGGCAAAATAATCAGAGAACTGTAGCTTTGGAGTAGACACAAAGGATAATCTAGTACAATCTCCTGCAAAAAGCTGCCCCAGATCCATAATCAGGGTTAATGCAGATCTAAGACAGCCCTCCCCAACCACAGATGTTTTGGGCTATTAATTTTGTGATTCCCAGCAAGCTCAGCTGACAGCAGTTGTCCAAAGCAGCTGTACTAACTGGAGCTTGCTGAGAGGTATGATCCAAAACAACCAGAAGGCACTAGCATGAGGGATGAAGATGTACAACAACCAAGTCTACAGCTGTCTTGGGTGGAACACAGCTGCTAGAAACTGCAAAATCAGGACAGAAAATGAGCGATGACACCTGGAAGCCCATGGCCAGTCCAGGCTGGAGATGCACAGTGGGGAGGCCTCTGTTCTCACCCGGACGATCTGCTGCCTCTCTGAAGGCACCACATACTCTTCTAGGACTTCTTTCACCACATGCTTGCGTTTTGTGGCCTGGGACATGCTGTTCTGTTAGCCCTGGGGAACCGTGTCTCTGCCGGGGGCGGGGTGATGCAAGGAGCCGTTTGCAGAATACGTCCACGTTCTAGGAGGCTGCCCAAAATAAAGTGAATTGAATAATGAATGGAAGAGCATCACAAGTGCTTTAGCAGTGGAAATATCAACTAGGACAGGTGGAGCACTGCATGGGGCTGGGAGATAATGGAAGCCAGGTCCAATTGCTCTTCATTTTTAATTCATTTAGTTTAAATATTGCTTCTCACTACTGGAAGGAGTTGCAAAGCATTTTACAGGGACAATGGCATGCAAAATATACCAGGGGTAGCCAATGCAGTGGCCTTCAAATGTTCCTAGACTACAACTTCCATAAGCTCATTCCAGTATGGCCAGTGGTGAGGGGAGTTGTAGTCCAAAACATTGGGGCACTAGGTTGCTTGCTCCTGAAATATACAATTTTAAAAATCAGAATGAAAAATCTATGCTAAAAGTGTTCATCCTGTTCTGCCTGCACCAGGAATAGAGGTCTTCCTTGACATCACAGGGAGAGGCCAATGGAGATAAAAAAAGAATGGTGGGGGAAACTCATTCTTTGAATTCCTCTCTGGGTGGGAGAGGAACAGGGGTCTAGATATACTGTATAATTTAGTATTTTAATAATTGGTTTTAATAACTATTAATTGGATAAAATTGGCATTGTTATAATGAGGCTGTTATTGGAACAATATTGAGGAAAAAATATTTAGATGGGGGTGAAAAGTGTTCATCTAAAAAAATCATGCACCATAAGATAGCCAGCCAATCTAAATTATGAACAGATATAAAAAATAAAAGAGCAAGCACCAAGGAGAATAAAAACATCTTCATCTGGTGTCAGAATGACAATGTCAGTGCAGGTGAGCTTCCCTGGGGAGAGAATTCCATGATCAGGGGGCACCACCCTCCTGCCCACAACTCTTGGACGACCTGCCAGATAACCCACAGGTTTAAAACATAAGAATGGATGGGACCAAAATACCTCCATAGGAATTCACTTGTGTTCAGTGATGGGGAGGTTCTTTGTATAGGGGTGGGGGTGAGGGTCCACAGAAAACTGACCTGTTTCCAACAACAGCCAACGTCGTCCAAGTTCAAGGGCTGTGGATCCAGTGCTGATTTCACTCTCTGGTACATTCACAGTTCTGGAAGAGCTTGAAGGGTGTGTGTGGAGAGAGGAAATCATAGTAGGTCATCATACGCAAGGACAGTCTCAGGGGCTCAGAGGTATACTGCTTTTGAACATGGATGTTCTACCACTGCCATTGATCCTTCATAGATTTATCTACTCTGTTACAATTACTGCCTTGCTGGATCTGAAGAAAAGATTCATCTGGTCCAGACTTCCTCAAATGGCGCCCTCCAGATGTTATGGGCTACAACTCCCATCAGCTCCAGCTGCATGGAGTTGTAGCCCAAAACATCTGGAGGACACAAAGCATTGGAGTTTTTTGGGGGTGCATGTGTGATTTATTCCAACATCCTCTATCCCACAATGTCTAACTATGTGCTGTGTGAAGAAGTCCTTCCTTTTATTTCGTCCAATATGCAGCTTCATTGAATGTCCCCGAGTTCTAGTGTTAGGAGAGAGGGAGAGAAGCTTTTCCTTATCCACTTTCTCCATGCCATGAAGAATTTTATACACTTCTATCATGTTGCCTCTTACTTGCCTTTTCTCTAAACTAAGAAGTCCCAAATCTCAAGGCCTGGGATACTTCATATCTGGCAACCCTTGCTGGGAGTAAGCTAGTTGGATTCCACTCATAGAGCTTACTTAGCACTTTGGTGCTCTATATTTCAGCACTCAATGCGCTTCGCGTGTTAACTCTTAAAGTCTTAAATTACTGTTTGTTAGTTTATCTTATTGATCATTCTATTGGGGGACGGAGGGTTTTGTTGCTGTGTTGTTGTTTTTTTGCAGACCGCTTTCGTTTGTTTTTTCTTTTACAATCAAGCCGCGTATAAATTTTATGAAATAAATAAAAACTCGGCAAGCACCACAACAGCCCTGTGAGGTAGGACCGGCCCACCCCCCGCCCTTAGGAAGGCAGTATCGGGCTCTCATCTGTTTTTGAACCTACCCTTTCAAAGCTTCCTGCGCCCCCAAACCTGCAGCCTAGCCCTCCGTTTGGTCGATACCTGCTTAAGAACTGGCGCCTTCTCGTCCTCTCCGAAGCGTGAGAAGCGAGAACTTCCTACTTCCGACTGCCCTGGACTCGACTTCCGGGTGCGTCACGCTTTTCCTTCCCGGAGTGCTGCGCTTAAAAACTTCCCCACCTCCGAGGAAAGCTGCCCTAATTGGACTATACTGTATACCTGTGAGTTAAGAGCACTGCGGGTGCAGCCACTTCAGAATTGACTTGTCAATGACTTGTTGTGATATCAGCCTTGCTGATTTGTGCAGGAGAGGGCGAAAGAGAAACACCGATTAGATCACCGAATGACCAGAAGAATCAGAAATCAGGAAGACCAAAATTTTAATAAGGAATGGGGAAAATTTATAATTTATCTTAAAAACCATTGTAAACAGTTAAAACCGTTAGTAGGACTGGAATAAAATTTGTAGTTTAATGGTGAACTTTGGACATAATGGAGATGTAAAATATTTGGATTATCATAAAAGATGCAGGAGGAAATGATTAACCATAGGACCCACAAAGGGGAGGAAGTAAATCCAGGAGATTCTTTGGAATCTTGTTTTTATGTTGTGTATTGGATATGTGATTGTAAAACTTTGATCTGAAAACCAAATAAACATTTTTTAAAAAAAGAAAAAAAGCACCAAATGAAACAAAACAAAAATAACTCAAGTATCCGTTTTGTCCTAAATAACCTCTCCAAAGAGAAACTTGAGTGATTGCTGGGGGAATATGTTGGTACAGATCTGGCCACGTATGAAAAGAAGGGGAACTAGACATAGAATTGTAGAGTTGGAAGGGACCCTGAGGGTCGTCTGGTCCAACCCACTGCAAGACAGGAATCTCAACATACATTTCCATGTGGCATCTCATCAGGTTTTCAGACAAAAGTCTCTTCTCAAACTCTTGCCCGTCCATCTTTTCACCCAAAGGTTGCCTGGTGTTTTCCACTGAAAGGCTATTTCCATACAAGCTGCTGCTAATAACACCACAACTAACTCATTATGTGCTCCTAATGTGTCCAAAGCTGAAGCAGGAACTAAAACAAAAATTGTGAATTGGAACACAATCCTATCACATGTGTTCAAGAGAGCCATCAGTGCCACCATCTCTCCAATATGGGGTGAGATTGAGTTGTTAACAAAGTGGAGCTTTAGGGTGTCCAATGCCATCGAAAGAGCGCTTTAAGTTCTGCCTTTTATATTCAAGTTGTTATTTTTAAGCCGGCCTTGGACTATGTACCCATGTTGGTTCACGTTTCTCCAAAGCCAGCCCATCTTCCCAAGCCCATGATGGCAGTGATCAATATTCAGGAGGATGGATTCAAATATCTGAAGATGGAGCAAGCTTTGTTTTCTGCTGCTCCAGAGGGGAGGACCCAAACCAATGACTTCAAATGGCAAGGAAGAACTTTCTGATGGTAAGAGCTGTTCAACAGTGGAATGCAGACCTGGCCCACTTGAGGCAGGGTAAAGCAGCTGCCTCTGGTGGCAGAAGCCCCTGAGGCAGCATCCCGACCCTGGCATTTGTGCAAATTTCCAGGGGAATCTTGTTGGAAGTCAGTGTCAATGCTGGCACCACTTCTCCACCCGTGGCAGAGGCAAGCAGTTCAGTGGTGGGGCAGCACTTCCTATTTCGCCTTGTGTCACCTCTGAGCAGTATTTTTTTCTGGGGATACACAAACCCCTAAACATTCTGTAAATCTAAGTTTGGTCTCATTGAGGGGCAGTATTTCAATATGAGTAGGAAAATGAGAGTACTCCTAAACATTTTTTTAAAGTAAAAAAGCACTGCCTCTGAGATAAGCCTATTCTGATTACTTCCCATCCACTTTGTCTCTCATCCGCCTTGGAAGGATGCTGGCAAGACCTACTCAGGAGTACTCAGCAGAAGGTAAACCTAGTCTCCCACCCTCAAGACTCCAGGCGTCACACTACCCTCACCCCTGAAACACACAGACACTTTAGTTCAGAGTCCATCAGTATTTATTAGTGTGGAAATTACAGAAACACCAAAGGCTGCATCTTTAAAGTAACAGACAGAAGGCACAGCCACCTGAGCAGCTGCGTCTTCCAGAAACACTTTTTTTGCAGCCATTTTGCAAGTGCTAGTTATGCCTTCCACTCCCCAAAAGCCCTCAGTGCAACGGGGCTGGGGGCTGGGGAGTGCTCAAGTAGGATTCCTTGGAGGAGAAGGTTTGGGTGGTGCTTAGGACTGACCAAACTAGGGATCATCTCTCAGCATTGCCTTCAAACCTTCCACCAATATTTCCATTCTAGCAGCAAACATTAATACAGAGCAGCTAAATCTAAAAAAAAATGTGGGCTGGGTCTGACCTCTTTTTTTGTAGGGGGTGCAGGGAGAAAGATTTCATGGCATCTAAGTGCAAAAGCTGACCAATACTGGAATGGTTACTTTTCCTACAGGCTAGCGGAGCCGCCCAGCCACAGGCAAGACTGTCCTGCAAGGCTGTGACTCCACCACATCAAGTCTTCCAGAAGCAGAGGAAGACTTGAGCTAACGGAAACAAGGGTACCCCATTGGGGGGGGGCATTTATCAGTGCTACAATTCCTACGGGGAGCGGGAAGACTTGGAGAGTGCAAAAGAAAGAAGCCCCTGACTAACTAGAAAATAAGGGTGTTAAATGTGCTCCCCTCGTTTCCACAAGGAAGGGAAAATTCACCTGCACTTATTTAAGGGGGCTTGAGTGAGTTGTGAAGCTCCTTGGAACATCTTGTCTTAAATGCAAGCCGGTTCCCCAAGTTGTATGGAGACAGGAAGCTGGTCTTAGACCAAGAGAGACTGTCTGCTGTCCATCTAGCACAGCAGCTCTTCAACTTGAGGGGGGCCTTCCCTAGCCCTGCCTCCTGAGGATTGCAGGGTTGGACTAGATGACTCTTTGGGTCCCCTTCCAACTCTACAATCCCAGGACTGTATGAGATTCTATGTCTGGGACTTTCTGCGTGCAGAGTGGGTGCTCTTCTACTGAGCTGTGGCCCAAACTTAAGAGGCCTATGGTTAAAAAACAGTAAGGAGTTCTGCTTTTTGCAGAGGGAGTTGGGATGGGAGCTGGTAGTTAGATTGCTGCCCCTTCCTCCCTGGCCCCAGTTCCCAGTCTGCCTTCCAAAAAGCAGCTCAGGATTGACCAAGGTAAAAGAGGAGGCTCACAGCGAGGAGCAGCTGATGACCTAACCATTTCAGAGGAGCAAGTCCCCTTCACCATCCTCTGTGCATCTGCCCAGGCACCAAGTACCCCTTCACTGAGAGTCGGGGGAAGGAATCTGCTCCTACTGGAAAGGGGAGCACCCTTTAAACACACACCAGCACCAATCCTGGCCTGGTTGAAGGATCTCAGCAAGGTTAAGGGTCCTATCCTAGGACATGCTACCTCCAGTCTCTACCGTTCATAGCAGCAGGCAGGAGCAGGGGCCAGATCTTCTTAGTTATGCACTAGGCCTAACCAGGGCTATTTGGAAAGGGAAATGGGTAAACAGGGTCAGTATAATGTACAGGGAAGGTGCTCCGATCTTCATCTTGGTGCTGGGTGGAAAGCCAGCAAGTTGATGATTTGGACCGGAGGCAGTCAAGGGGCCCGAGAGGCTTACTCTATCACTGCAGAACTGCACATTGAGTTCATGCCACAGGCATGGCTGCCACGGTACAGGTAGTAGTAGCCCTGAAAAGAGACACGGGACAATTGTCAGTAAGCAGCACAGATCTTCCATGACCAGGAAAGCCTAGCCACAGTATTGGTTACTACAAGACTGGATTACTGCAACACACTCTTCATGGGGCACCCCTTGCGCTTGATCGGGAAGCTGCAGTTAGTGCAGAATGTTGCAGCACAATTGCTGACAGGACCCCATATAACCCCTCTGGTCGGAGATCTGCACTAGTTGCCCATTTGCTACCCAGGCCAGGTTCAAGGTGTTACTGTCAACATACCAAACTTTTAGCAACTTGGGACCAGTTTACCTGCGAGAACACCTCATCCCATATATATGCCCACTTATATCTGTGAAACTGGCATTGTTACAGATGCCACATAATACCTGTTCCACATTTGTAAGAAATAGACCTTTTATTGTGACAGCTCCTACACTTTGGAACTCCCTGCCCATTGACACCAGGCAGACGCCTTCCCTGTACTCTTCTCAGGGCCTGCAAAAAACTTTTATTGCTTACAGAAACCTAGCCAAATATGTAGACTGTTTACATCTGTTTTTAATTGTTTGCAGTAAAGTTTTTAAAAGCTGGTTTTGGTAGTTTTCATTGATGGTTTTACAGTGGAACCTCGTGTTATGTAGTGTCCCCCTTATGAATGCTGCAGGTTACACATTCCGCTAACCCGGAGTAGATGCCCCTTGTTGCGACCTTTGCCCCGGGATGCGAGCAGAAGTCACGGCGCAGCAGCAGGTGCCATTAGAGAAAGCGCGCCTCCTGTTACGAGGTTTCCTGTTACGAACGGACCTCTGGAACGGATTAAGTACGTAACATGAGGTACCACTGTATATCCTTTCTGTAAACTGTTTTGAGATTTTTTACAATCAAGCAGTTCCACAGTATGATCACATCTTACACGCATTTAAGTTTCAGCCATATGTGATTGAAGGCAAGCTGGTTGAATTTGTGCAAGTCAAGTCCCAAGCAAGATGGAGAGTTTAAGAGCTCTTTTTGCATTGGGTCCACTTGCAGTTACCTGGGGCAGAAAGAGCTTCTAAGTTCTCTGCCTTGCTTGCTGGGGATTCTGGGGATTATCTCTCCCCATCTGCCTTGCTTCAATTTTCATGTATATGCAGAACCCTTGGACTCGAACGTCTACATAAAATGTGATCGTAAGGAGCTTACATTTTGTGATATATATATCTGCCTTCTGCCTGCACATGAGCATGTCATTGGCCAGCACAACGTAAGCAGAAGTCAGCCATACCCTGGCACCAGCTCCTCCTTGCCTCAAAAAGCATTGTCAAGCAAAGAGACACTAGGTTAGAGGGTCAGCAGCAGGCAGTTACACTGAGGAGAAAGCCAAGCCTGACTCGTGAGCTTTCAGTGTATCAGCCCCTTCCTTACAATGTGAACAGAGATTGCCAAGAGCAGGGGAAAGGTCGCCCAGCTGCAGTGGCGTAGCGTGGGGGGTGCAGGGGGGGCCGGCCGCACCGGGTGCAACATCTGGGGGTTAGGGTTAGGGGGCGCAAATTACTTGCCTTGCCCCGGGTGCTGACAACCCACGCTACGCCACTGCCCAGCTGAGTTTGGAAGAATGCTTACCTTCTCTCCCCAGTTCTCTCCCCAACTGTTCTTGATCGCCCAGAATGGAGTACGGCCCCCTGTGTGTGCATACAGGTGGAAACAGAAGAGAGTCGTCAGGGGTAGAGCAAGCAGTAAACCACTTTGAGTTTGATTTTTTCCAAAGCAGCATATAAATTTTATAAAACCCTCCATCTATCCCTCGAGAGAGTCCCCCCCCCCTCAACCCATCGATCTCTTGAAGTGGCTTAAGATGGATCTGATCTCTGCATCATCCTTGGATGGAAGCCAGCAGCTTTTTGCAAGCAGGAAGGAATTCATTCTTGACCCTTCCTGCTTCCTCCATCCACCCACCGCTCCCTGCCCACCTCTGAACACCCATCACAAGCAAGGAAACTCCCCACTTGTAGTTCTCCTTCAGCCTCTATTAGTCACACCTGTTACAACTGGGGAGTCTGAAGTGAAACTTTGGGAATCATGAGAACTAGGGACTTAGATCAGACAAACATCAGCTGCCAGCACTATTAAAACTGCTCTAATATATTTTGCCCAGACGCAAGTAGGTTTTAACTGAGCAAGCTTTAGGGTAATTTAAAGTCTCATCTGCATTTTTTCTAACGCTTTGCGTGAGCGTTTTAGGAATGAGATAGGGTGGCACCAAAAAATTGTTTTAGATAGGTCACGCAAATAAATTAGAAAGAACAAAGTAAAGCAAGCTTATTGAACACAGATGGAGACTGCTTCTGAACGCTAAACTGCAGGGTGGAGGAATGGAGATTCCCGAGTGAATCTCCCCACCTTCATGCTTTGGGAGCATCCCCCCCCCCTGCAAGTAAAAGTAGCCACTTACGTGTGCCGTAGCCCACCAAGAGGACTGCGTGGTCAATCATCCAGGGGTTGCAGAGCAGGAAGAAGGGGTGGGAAACTCCCCTCCTGTAGAACTGGAGAGAGGAAGAAGGGGGAAAGGGCTCAGAGACAATCCTCGACTCCAAGCAACTTAATACATACATGTTGCACCTTGTGCAATGTTTGGGCCTTCAGGCAATTTGGGAGGGCTTGAAAGTCTATGCCTGAAGCTACTAAGAAAGTCAAATGTGTCCTAGCTGCAAGGAGTCCTTGCCCCTCTGAACAGATCTATTCCCTCGTGTTCTGCATGACTCAGCCCTCCCTCTCTCAATCAGCAACAAAAACCGAACTAGGCCAATCTGAATTTGGAAGCAGAGTAAGCCGTGTAAAAGAAATGGAAGCAGGGCTAGCTGTTGGATCAGACCAGAGGCCCAGCAGTCTGACCAACCAGAAAGCTCGCAAGGACAACAGAAATACCGTATTTTTCGCACCATAGGGCGCACCGGACCATAGAGTGCACCTTGTTTTTAGATGGGGAAATCAATAAAAAAAATCTTTCCCCCCCCCAGCCCCAAAGAGCAAAGTACAGGCTGCGCACAACCTCTCCCTGCCGGAGGGGTTGTGCGCGGCTATGGCACAAGCCAAGGCAGCGAGCGGGATGGATCGCACTCGCTGTTTTGGCTTCCTCTTTAGCCCCGCGCAATCCCTCCCTGCCGGGAGAGGCTGTGTGGAGCTAAAGAAGCCATAGCCCCATGCAGCCTCTCCCTGCCGGAGGGGTTGCACGCGGCTATGGAACAAGCCAAGGCAGTGAGCGGGATCCATCCCACTCGCTGCCTTGGCTTCCTCTTTAGCCCCGTGCAATATCTCCCTGCCGGAAGAGGCTGCGTGGAGCTAAAGAAGCCATAGCCCCGTGCAGCCTCTCCCTGCCGGAGGGGTTGCGCGCGGCTATGGCACAAGCCTGCATTCGCTCCATAGGACGCACACACATTTCCCCTCAGTTTTTGGAGGGGAAAAACTGTGTCCAATGGAGCGAAAAGTACGGTACTCTCTTCTCCACCTGCGATTCAACTGGTGTTCAGGTGTATGCTGCTTCCCGACAGCGGAGGCAGAAAATAACCATCATGGCTAGCAGCTATCGCCGGGCTTATTCTCCTTGAGTTTGTCTAACCTGCTTTTGAAGCCGGTCACATTAGTGGCCATTGCTGCATTTAGCGCTTGCAAATTTGACAGTTCTATTTGTGTGTGGAGAAGGGCTTTGTTTTGCCTGTCCTGAATCAGAGATGGCTCTGAGTCCTAGGGCAGGAGGTGGCAGAGCATCCCAGGATTTCTTTTCTTCTTTTTTTAAGTTTTAAAAAGCAAGGGGAAATGGAAAACCTATGGCCACATCATAAAGTTAATGCATCTCCCTGCTCAAACTTACATAGAAATTTCTGTCCCTCCACTGTGATTTTTTTGGGAGGGTTTCATTTTGCTCCCCACCTGCTCAACAAATGATGTGTGTGGGGGGGGGAATGTTTTTTGACCAAAAGAGCAACCTCTGTTGCTTACAGCATGGAAAAAGCAGCATGGCCCTCCAGGGGCCCCCTCACCTGCATGGCAAAGGCGTTCAGAGCAATGGAAATAGGGCCGTTCTTAGCCAGCCAGGCAGCGATCTCTGAAACGGAGAGAGTGACTGGTTAATATGCAAGGCCATTATATGATGCAGAGAGATATGAGAAGGAGAGGGAGCTTATGGGAGCTGCGCTGCAGGCCCTGCCCCAGAAAACGAAAGCATCTTACACATGTGGATCGCCATGCATTTGAGATCCTGATACGCTGCCTCTCTCCCTGGCCTCAGTTGCACTTCCTACACCCATGATTGGTGGCAGCAGGTAGGACAAGAGATCATAGCAGGACAGCTCAGCAGAGAAGCTGTTAAGTATCAAGTGTGTGGTCTTGAATGTTTCTTAGCCATAAAAGCAGCAAGAAGGGCACCTATCAAGTCCAGAGAACCTCTAGGGCAGGCCTGGGGTGCCTCAGGGACCTATGCAGTCATCCAGACCTCTAAATCCATCCCACAGGCCACAAGTCTCTCTGGCCCTGCCCTGTTTTTTCTTGGCCAGAATGTGTTATTGGACCATGATAATACCTCTTGCTTGTATGGATAAAGAGGATGTAAATAATAGCCTCTGTACTGGCTGCCCATCTACTATCAAGCCAGGTCCTTGTATTGATTTTACAGAGCCCTGAACAACTTAGATCCAAGGTACCTTAGAGATGGCCTGAACCCTTATATCCTGGCTCAGTTACCAAGATCACCTGGAAGAACCTCATTGGTCATCCCTTGTGTTGGCAGAGGTCATTTGACATCAACGTGAAATAGAGTCTTTAGTCTTATCAGCCTAGTCCTGTGGAACACTCTGCTAACAGCATCCAGCTCCTTTTAAAGATCCGCTGAGAACTTCTCTATGTCGTCAAGCTTATGCCAGCAATTAAGAAGGCATTTTTCCATAACACTTAGATGATGGTCTCTGATCTTAAATGTGTTTTAATATTATATAGTTAGTATTGTACACTGCTTTTATTTTGTTATGATTTGCAGCATATAAATATTTTCATAAACAGATATATATGTCTACACCAATTCTTACATGGCTGACTTCCGTCACATCTGTCGCCCTGTCCAGATGTTTTGAGACTACAATTCCCATCATCCCTGACCACTGGTCCTGTTAGCTAGGGATGATGGGAGCTGTAGTCCCAAAACATCTGGAGGGCCGAGTTTGCCTGTGCCTGCTCTGGCCCCACATACCACTGGCATGTGGCCTCTGGAAGTTTGGCCAAGAGGGAAGGCAGCCCTGGGACTGGGAAAAGTTTGCCCAACCCTTGCTCTAGGCAGTAGCAAGTGGCCTTCCTCATTCCACAGCGGAGTGTTCCAGATCTCCCTAGGTATTAAGAGGCCCACAATCTGATTCACTAACCATGGTCTGATTCAAGCCATGGTCTCAGACACGTACCTGTCTCATCCCGGGATATTGATACGGAGCTATTGATGTAGACGGCCACCTTATCCTTGGAGAAGCCACACTTCTGCTCAAACCCCTCGTAACTGTAATCGCGCTCTGTCTCCAGGCCGCCTGGGGAAGAAGAGGAGAATCAGGAAGGCAAAGGAAGGTGATGACCTGGCAAGGAAAACCGTGTACAGGCTGGGCTCTTGCTGTGCAGAATAAGGATCTAAGAGTGGCTTTAAAAAAACCCCACACATTTATTATGCCCTAATAATACTTCTGTGGGATGCAGGTGGCACTGTGGATTAAACCACAGAGCCTAGGACTTGCTGATCAGAAGGTCAGCGGTTCGAATCCCCATGACGGAGTGAGCTCCTGTTGCTCGGTCCCTGCTCCTGCCAACCTAGGAGTTCGAAAGCACGCCAAAGTGCAAGTAGATAAATAGGTACCGCTCCGGTGGGAAGGTAAACGGTGTTTCTGTGCGCTGCTCTGGTTCGCCAGAAGTGGCTTAGTCATGCTGGCCACATGACCCGGAAGCTGTACGCCGGCTCCCTCGGCCAATAAAGCAAGATGAGCGCCGCAACCCCAGAGTTGGTCACAAATGGACCTAATTGTCAGGGGTCCCTTTACCTTAATAATACTTCTAGAGGCAGCTTCCAACAATAAAAGCAGCAAGGAACAACAACCCCTACATGAGAAATCAACAGCAGCCAGAATCCAGAAATTCTGAAGAGGGACTTTGCATTGTCAACAAACGGCTGAACAAACAGAGCATCTTCCAGCCTCACTGTGGTGGTTGCTTCACAGCCATTGGGGAACTGCAGTAAAGGCAGCATGTGCACTCTTGAAAAATTCAGGGTTTGCCCCAAGAAAGAGGGAATGGATTTTTTCTAAAAGGGAAGGATCTGGCATGAATGGTGCTCTAGACGCAACTGGCAAAACTCAGTTACATTTTAGCTTTGGGAACAAACCAGCATTTCCAGCACCACCGTGCTCAAGCCGCCTAGTTTCTCCAGTTCAGAGATGGCTGTGAAAACAAGTCTCTGAACACTCAAAACATCTTATTCTCTGGATGTCAAGGTACATGCAGAGGAACAAGTTGCAGACCAAGTGCTGCGCTCGAGCAAAAATATTTTGCTGACTCACCCAGCCCTTCGATGGCCTCGTAGGCCGTGGATGGAAGTCCTCCTCCACAGGCTTTGTCTACGGAGTCACAGTCCAGCAGCTCTGTGGAGGGAGCAGAAATCAGGTCAGCTGGAAACTGGAGGGTAAACACCCAAAGACATGTCCAGTCTTGCTCCTGAAGTCAGCCAACTTCCCAATTTATTTCTTTATGACATTTCCTTCATAAAATTTATATGCCACTTGATAGAAGAAAAAACTCAAAGCAGTTACATCTTGCTCCTCGCCATATGTGATCTCAGGATGGGTTATAACAAGGTAATGAAAGGA
The DNA here is from genome assembly GCF_964188305.1 of Podarcis bocagei. Classification (NCBI taxonomy): domain Eukaryota; kingdom Metazoa; phylum Chordata; class Lepidosauria; order Squamata; family Lacertidae; genus Podarcis; species Podarcis bocagei. Next base: position 27,140,056 of record NC_138142.1, on the reverse strand, counting down.
AAAATTAAATAAAATCTGCTTGGAGAATGCAAGCATCCTATACCTGTAAAATATCTGAGTCAACGCGGTCATGTAAACAAGGCACAACCAATGACTTCACTGACAGTTTTTTTGTTTTGTTTTAGCTCTGCTGCCCAGAAAGCTCCCAATCCAAACATGAGAGGCCAGGCCTCCTCAAAGAATTCCCTTACCTTGCTCAGAGAGGGAGACCAAAGTGCCATTGTGGAGGAACCACTGCCCTTCCACGTTGCCCGTCACAGAGAAGGCCCAGCAGGAGCCACAGTAACCCTGCAGTAATTGAGAAAAGGAAAGCATTACTCCAGATAGTATGAACTGCCCATAAGATGAAAAAGGAGACAATTCAGAAGCAGCCTGGAAGAAGGCAACTTACATCAGTTAAACAACTTCACTGGCTACTGGTCCACTTTTGGGCACAATTCCAAGCGCTGGTTCTGACCTATAAAGCCCTATATGGCTTGGGACCAGGCTTCCTGAATGACCATAACTCCCTATATAAACCTTTCTAGGTGCCAAGATCCTCAGGTGAGTACCTTCTCTTTGTTAGGGGACATTCAGCACAGAAACATGTGTGTATACCTTTAAGAAGTTTCTGGGATTAATTGGCTGCAGGTGGCCATTGCTATAAAGGAAAAAAGCTGAGTTTTGTGGCCTGCCTGCAGGAATAACACCCACCAGAGTTTGTGTTTATTGTTTAGTAATAAAGTCTTCGTTTTAGTTTGGGTTTTACACCTATGTCTCCTGGAGTCACTCTGTCCTCTGCCACCGGCTGGAAATCCCCCTCCAACACTCTTGGACCCATTAACATCAAAAACACGGTTGGTGGTGACACAAGAGAGAAGCTTTGCTGCGGCTGCTCCCAGATTGTGGAATCCTCTCCCAGGAGAGGTTAAACTGGCTCCCTCTTGGTTATCCTTCTGCTGGCAGACTAAAACTTTTGTATTGAGACAGGCCTTTGAAAACGAAGGTGCAGACGATGCAGATGGTGTTGCCAGGGCAAACTGTACTTTAGCTGGTTCTAAATGTGTTTCGATGTACAGTGGTGCCTCGCAAGACGAAATTAATTCGTTCCGCAAGTCTCTTCGTCTTGCGGTTTTTTCGTCTTGCGATGCATGGTTTCCCATAGGAATGCATTGAAAATCAATTAATGCGTTCCTAGGGAAACCGCCTTCAGACCAGGTCCGGGGACAGTCTGTCCCCGGACCTCTTCTGAAGGCTGGGGGGGGGGGGGACAAGGGCTTTTCTTCCCACCCCCAGCATTTTAAAAAACCCCGGGACAGCGGAGGACTTCTCCGCTGTCCGGGCGATCTTAAAATGCTGGCGGGCGGCATTTTAAAATCGCCCCGGACAGCGGAGGACTTCTCCGCTGTCCGGGGCGATTTAAAAGCCCCTGGGAAGGCAGGCAGGGGGGACAAAGACTTTTGCCCCCCGCCAGCCTTCAGAAGAGGTCCTGGACCTCTTCTGAAAGCGGGCGGGGGGCGAAAGTCTTTGCTCCCCCCCCCGCCTGCCTTCAAAAGGTGTCCCCGCGGCAGCGGGAGGTGTCCCCTGCCCCCCACCCGGCTTCGGAGCACCGGGAGAAGCGATCTCCCCGCAGCCCCTTGCTGCAAAAGACGTCCGGGGGAAGCGGGGAAGCGAAGCGCTTTGCTTCCCCGCTTCCCCCGGACGTCTTTTGCAGCAAGGGGCTGCAGGGAGATCGCTATCTCCCCCCAGCCCCTTGCTTCAGAAGAGGTCCGGGGGCAGCAGGAAGCGAAGCGCTTCTTCCCCGCTTCCCCCGGACGTCTTTTGCAGCAAGGGGCTGCAGGGAGATCGCTATCTCCCCGCAGCCCCTTGCTTCAAAAGAGAAGACCCGCTGTCCCCGGGGCAAGCTTCGTTTTGCGAAGCAAGCCCATAGGGAAATTCGTCTTGCGAGGCAACTCGAAAACGAAAAAACCTTTCGTTTTGCGAGTTTTTCGTCTCGCGAGGCGTTCGTCTTGCGGGGTACCACTGTATTTTAACTACTGCTTTCAATTAGTTTTATTACTTTTCATTTTATGAGGATTTTTTTACATGTTGTAAGCTGCCTTGCATCAAAATTTGATACAAAGCTGGGACATAAATTCCTACAGAGAACAAAACAAATAAAGCTCAGGCCCAGAACCAAGGGTGGATCACTACCTTCTTCCAGCTCCTCACCAACCTCACACAACAAGCCCACACAGGGAAACAGTGGAACTTTTATCCCCTTTGGAAACTTTAAGCCCAACCTGGTCCCCTTGAGGAAGCAGCTGCTTCCATAGTGGAGCAGAGGAAAACCGACCTGGTTCTTGACACCTGTGACAGCCCCGTGGTCCCGCCAGTCCCACGAATCAGGGGGTGGATCATTAGGGATGGTGGCTGGTTTCATTGGCCGACCAGGCAGCTGGGAAAGCAGTGGGTTCAAGTACGTGGAGCGGAACTCCTCCTCTGAAACAAAGGAGAAAGATACATTGTGCGATGAAAAGACAAAAGCACCAGACTTCATAAAATATGACACTCTAGCCTTCCTGGCTGGTTGAAGTTCTTGAGTTCTATCTGCCACAAATACATACAGTGGTACCTCGGGTTAAGTACTTAATTCGTTCCGGAGGTCCGTACTTAACCTGAAACTGTTCTTTAACCTGAAGCACCACTTTACCTAATGGGGCCTCCCGCTGCTGCCGCGCCGCAGGAGCACGATTTCTGTTCTCATCCTGAAGCAAAGTTCTTAACCTGAGGTACTATTTCTGGGTTAGTGGAGTCTGTAACCTGAAGTGTATGTAACCTGAAACGTATGTAACCCGAGGTACCACTGTATCTGTATCTTTCCTCTTTGGAACTTGTGCTGTAATTTTAAAAACATTAGATACCCATTTTTGCTTTATTTTATGCTACTTCTATTCACTTTGTTTCATTCTCTCTCTCTTTTATTGAATAAAAAACCCTTTTAATATACACATCCGGATAATGTATTATCCCAGTTCCTTAATGCGACTAACTGAATGTAAAAATAAAATATCTGGTTTGAGACACCTGCACTTTCCAAGGAAGCTGGGATATGTAACACTTACCACATTGCAGGATAAAGAAGACAAGACTCTAACCTGTTAGCTGGAGCTTTTTCAGAGAGGGTTTGGTGGTGGCACTGTTAGGACTAAGTGTCAGAAGTTTTGTAGAGAATGTCATTTGTTTACTGCAGCCTGTTTAGCCTGGTGCCCTCCTGATGGGCGTTTTAGTCTTGCAACATCTGGAGGGCAGCTGGTTGGCGAAGGCGGGTCTACCAGACACAGGTATGCTGTAGCTCTGTGATTCAGAGGGGAAGCTAGCAGTAGAGTCCCTGCCCCGTCCTCACCTACCTGTCAGATCACTGAATTTGGTGATACCGTATTCTGCCGTGCCCTGATCCAGTTCCTGAATTAGCCGGGCCTTCTCCAGATTCTCTGCAAAGATCCTGAAACGCCTCTCAGTCTCTAAAAGAGCAGGAGGCCAGGGAAACAAGGACTGAGCATGAGTATTGATTCTTATTGGTTCTTATCCATCAGCAGTTATGCCTACAGTTCTTTAAGGATGCTTAACATGCAGAATGCTACTGCCAGCAGTGTGTACGTGGGCTGGTGGGCTCCGAGGAGTGGAGGGATGCCCAATTGGATCAGGAGAAGCTGGAAGACAGACAAGGGAGGCGGGGAGCCTGTGGCCTTCCCAATGCCTTCCTTCCTAACTCCCAACAGCCCAAGCAAGCACAGCCATGCCTGCTACAAAATCTGAACATCAGAGGAACTCTGCTGAGAAGCTAGCCTGACCTTTGCAGCTTATATTTATAATCACAGAGCCAGTGTGGTGTAGTGGTTAAGAGCGGTAGTCTCGCAATTTGGGGAACCAGGTTCGTGTCTCCGCTCCTCCACATGCAGCTGCTGGGTGACCTTGGGCCAGTCACACTTCTTTGAAATCTCTCAGCCCCACTCACCTCAAAGAGTTTGTTGTGGGGGAGGAAGGGAAAGGAGAATGTTAGCCACTTTGAGACTCCTTAAAGGGAGTGAAAGGCGGGATATCAAATCCAAACTCTTCTCTTCTTCTTGCATTTTATATCCCACTTTCCTTCCAAGGAGCTCAAGGTGGCACACACAGTTCTCCCAGCCCTTCTTATTTTATCCCCACAATTACTCTGCGAGGTACATCAGACTTGAGAAACTGTACCTGGCCCAAGGATATCCCACGAGCTTCAGGGCTGAGTGGGGATTCAAACTCTGGGCTCTGTCAGGCCCTAGACCAACCATTACACCACACAGGGCAGCCTTACCAACATGCCCAGGCATGTTGTTGCTTTGACAGTTTCCTTCGCCCAACATTCACCTTGCTTGTCCTTGTAGCTCTTCTCATAAGTTGTCAAGAACTCCTTGAAGAGGGGCACCTGGTGGTTGGAGGCATTCTGGGGATGGAAGAATCCAGAACTGAGAAACTGGTACACAAGGAACTGATGAATCACAGAAACAGAGCTGCTGCCTTCAACTGCAGATTGCGATTTTATTTTATTTTCCAAACTGTATTGCAGAAATGTTGATTAAGGCATAAATATAAATTAGCCCTCTTCCCTCCTATGAACAGTATTTCCAGCATAATATTACATTTCTTTAACACAATATATTTTACGAGTAGTATTAAGAACCTATTAAACATAATATTTGACTTTCAATAGTATTATTATTATTTTCCTTTACAGCATTCATTGTCTCTTAGAACCTATAATCTAAACAAAGGACTCCATTAATTAGATGCACGTTTCATTTTTCTTAATTAATCTAACCCTTCTACAATGAATCCTGTCTTTCTCTTTAAAAGACCAAACTGTTTTATATATAGTTGGAACTGATCTACCAGATTCCTGGCATTTTATGAAATCAATGAATAAATGCCAGCCTGCCAAAAACCTGTCCATCTTTTTTTGACCTTTGACCTTTCATTACCCTAGCCAATTACTTTTTTTAAATCACTGTATCAGAAGCAAGGTTATCTTAGGCAGATGATATCAAAGTACCCAAGATGAATCAGTTTCCCTAATGTTAGAATCAGGAACATGCAAACAGGAATGCTGTGCATTTTTGACCAAAATTGGAAGATTATGCCTGTCTCAAATGTATACAGTCAAACCTCGGAAGTCGAACGGAAGTCCATCCGACTATCAAAATGTTCAGAAACCAAAGCATGGCTTCTGGTTGGCTGCAGGAAGCTCCTGCAGCCAATCGGTAGCCATGTCGGACTTTCGGGTTCCAAAGAATGTTCGTAAACCAGAACACTCACTTCCGGGTTTGCGGCATTTGGGAGCCAAAACGTCAAGAGTACCAAGACGTTTGGGATCCAAGGTACATGTACATGCTTTTGGTATAAAGGGAAAGAAGAGAAAGAGACAACTCAGTCAGCAGGAACACAGCCCTGCTTTGCCCTGCTAAGAGAATTCACACCCCAGCTCCAAAAGGCAGACGAATGACACTCACCTGCAGAAACCTCTCTTCCTGGGCTAACTCCTCGACTTCCTTGGCAGGTGCCTTCGGACGGAACACTTCCCACTCCCCCAGTTTTGCTGCATGGACTACCTCCGATGGCTCTGCAAGAACAAGGGGTGTGTGTGTGTTTATTTATTTACTATCCCACACTCCGTCACCAGACTACGTGGATACAGTCATACCTCGGGTTGAATGCGCTTTGGGTTGAGCGCGTTCGAGTTGCGCTCCGTGGCAACCCGGAAGTAACGGAGCGTGTTACTTTCGGATTTTGCCGCTTGCGCAGACGCTCAAAATGACGTCACGCGCATGCGCAGAAGTGCCATCACTAGATATGTTTTCTTCTGGATGCGAACGGGGCTCCGGAACGGATCCCGTTCATATCCAGAGGTACCACTGTATTCCAAAAGTCACCTAAATTCTAAATGGCTATCAGCTAAACCCCCAATCCTTCCCATTACACCTCCTCGCAGAAATATGTGCTTAACCAGATATGCAGAAGGAAATCTTTTACCCAACAGCCTACACCTTAATGATTCATGCCCCTGAATGATTAATTGTGCCTGGGGAGAAAAGGTGAGGCCATGTATCAATTACACACACGGACACCCATCTCGCAAATGATGTAAGTCCAGGTATCAACATCATAGTGCCTTGCAATCTTCTCCTGGCCCCCACAAAGCCCCTCCCCGCACTACCCACTTGGTCATGAGGCCGTAAGGGTGGCCAGTTTTTTCTCCCTTTAAAGATACATACAGGCAGCACCCCCAACCCCCCGTTTAGGCACGTTCCATATGTGTGCAACCGTGTACATGTGCATTGCGCCAAACCCAGAAGTGACCCAGAAACATCATAAAGACGTCACTGAAATGTCACTAAAAGGGCAGAGCAGGGTGTTTGCAGGCTTTTTCAATGGGTTTCAATTATACACAATTTCACTGACGCACGCAGTACCTCAGAACGTAAACCCCGTGTAAACGGGGGGAGGGGCTCCTTGAACAGGAGGAGGAAGTTGGAAAAGTGGCGCTCTTTCCCATTTCCTCTTCCAACTCTATGTGCTTTTCAAGCCTCAGATTAATATTATCGGGTCGACTTTTATCCAGATCCCTTGGAAAGGCAATGAGTGCGTATGTATGAACTCTGACAGGAAGGTTGATCCAGAGGACACAGAGAGAAGCAAGCAGGCTCGGTGGCGCCCACAGCACACAGTCGTAAATCGCCACAGACCAAAGAATGGTTGGCAGCTCCAGATTAAGGAATTCTAAATGGCTCTGAAGCTACTTGCATTTGCTCAGTTGCACTGATAGGATTCCAACCTGGATGGAGCATTACAGTGTGGAGGCTATTTGCCGCCTGAAGGAGAATTCTGTGGAAGTAGGTAGGCCGGTACAAGAGTTATCTTATCCGTTCTGGTTGCTGCTGGCTTTTACAATCAATATCGCTGAAGGAAAAGCTTGGCTCAGGGAGCTACTGTTTATGTCAACAGTATGCAAAGGTTTGGGGCCCTGCCTTCTTGACTGTATTTTCTGCTTTTAACGCTTCGGACAGACTACCCAGACCTGACTTACCAGCCAGGCGACACTCTTGCTTCACCAGTCTCTTCCTGTTTGCCCAGGGCTGGCTCCAGACCTCAAAGTGACATGACTGGAAGGGAAGAACAGAAAAGGTTAGGAGGGCAAGCAAGGACAAGCCACTCAGATAAGATGCGTGAGGCGGAAGGATGCAAGGCTGGAAATCAGAAATATTGCCTTGCCATCAACTCTAGGAGAGGAAATGGGGCCTACTGGGCTATCTGAGGAGGCAAAAGGAAGTCAGGACCTCTGGCTCTGGCAGGAAAGGGCTGCCCTCCTCCCAAAAGGTTGAAGGTTCAATCCCCATAAGGGGCAGCTGCAGATTCCTGTATTGCAGGGGTTTGGACTAGATGATCCACAGGGTCTCCTTCCAACTCTTATGATTCTATGACCTAATGGTCTATGACTCCAAACAGTAAGGTGCCTTGGGGCGTTCATCTTGCACCATGCACCAGAGATGCTTTATCCCTACCAGCCACTCCACTGGGAGGACCTTTTGCATCTTAATTGAGGCTGATCTCATGAAAATACAGTGGTACCTTGGGTTAAGTACTTAATTCGTTCCGGAGGTCCGTTCTTAACCTGAAACTGTTCTTAACCTGAAGCACTTTAGCTAATGGGGCCTCCTGCTGCTGCTGTGCCGCCGGAGCCCAATTTCTGTTCTTATCCTGAAGCAAAGTTCTTAAACTGAAGCACTATTTCTGGGTTAGCGGAGTGTGTAACCTGAAGCGTATGTAACCTGAAGCGTATGTAACCCGAGGTAACACTGTAAGTCCTAGCAAGAGGGTCAGTGTGTGTACTTGTCAGATATCTTGCACTGAGGGCTAGTTGCGCCTGGGTTGTAACCACTTCAGTCTTCAGCTTGGAGGATCGAGGACACCATAAACATCTCAGAAGAGCCTGCCTGCTGGATCAAGCCCATCTTACGTAGCTCAGAGGTAGAGAATCTGCCTTGCATGCAGAACCACCCAGGTTCAATCTCCAGGTAAGGCTAGGATAAACTTTTGGATAAAGCAACTGTGCCAGTCAGTATACATGATGTCAATGCTCTCTATCTTCCTCTTCGGCACCCAACCCCTGGAGCTACATGAGGCACTGTCAGCTGACAGGCTGGCCAGCCAAACCAAACTGCTCTTATTTGAGGGGAAGTTTATGCAAAGAGATTCAGTGATGCCAGGTCACAAGATAAACATGTGAGACCCAGGGGGACAAACTGAATTTGGCATGTGCTTATGGAGATCGTAGCCTTGATAATGAGAAGTCTGAGTCAACAGTACCAATGTTTACTGTTGTTAACACGCTGCTTTATGCAGACCAAAGCAAATCTGTAACCTTCCCAAGCTTCTGGGCAATGACCTGCTACTTCCCCATTCATCTCCTGGACATCTAACTTGCCACCATTTCTCCAACACGTTGGAAGGAGGAGACCATATTTGCACAAACTACTTTGCGCCAGCCACAGGTCCCAGTGGGAGGTCTGCTCCTCTTCAAGCAAAGAGGTGTCTGTTTGGAGATAGGAGAGTTAGAAATCCCACTTCACTGCCATCTGCATATCCACACTTCCAGGGAAACTGAGGTGCCAGGGAAAGATTCTGCAGAGTCCCAGCCTCAGGTGCCCCCTCAGTCTCAGCCCATTCTGTTTCCTAATGCCCACAGTGGTGATACTCAGGGACTTGTAGCACTGTTGGAATAGAGACAAGAGCTGATATACCCAACTGGGGTCATTTTACCACCCTTTCAAATGTTTCTGTGGGAGGGGAGGCTATTGTTTTGTTTTGGTTTTGCTTTATTATGTATTTTGTGTTTTCATTTTGTATTTTTATGTTTCGAACCACCCTGTGATCTTCAGGCGAAGGAAGGTACACAAATAAATTATACTGACTGTAAAAAAATCTCAAAGTGGTAAATGAAAACAAGAATACAATAAAAACTACCAGTAAAAACATTCAAAAAATTAAAATCAGGATAAATTAAAAAAACAGATTAAAACACACATCAATGTTCAAGGTATCTGCGTACGCTTGTCTAAACGAAAATATTTTAAGCCAGGCGCTGAAGGGAGTTTGGTGAAGGCACCAGCCTGATTATCAATTGGCAGGGAGTTCCAAAGTGCCGGTGCTGCCACACTAAAAGACTGATTTTCTACAAATGAGGAACAGATATTATGTGCCAGTGCCTGTGCTAACGGTTGCAGCCCCATGTGTTTTGCGTGATGCTACCAAATGTGTTTTTTTTTTAAACTCAGAAGAGAAATCAGTAGAGCCATGCAAAACTAGGATACCTTGGGAACCAGACTCCAGGTTTCCAGCACATTGAAGGTACTAGCTACGCTCCCCCTGCCCCTTTTAACCAGAAAGCAAAAGCACCATGCTGATTCTTACCATTTGCTCCGGTTCTTCTGGAGTGAGGCAACTAGGAGCATCTTGCCCCACAGCCTGCTTCCCACTGCACTGACTGCTCTGCAGCAGAGTCACATCCAGGTAGTACTTGATTCCATTCACCACCTGGAGATGAGGAAAGAACAGCTCTCAGGCAAGTGGGAAAAGTTGGGAAATTGCCCAGTGATGTTGACTGCCTGCAAGCAGCCAAAACCAGTTCGGAAGAAACTGGAGAAGACCTAGAGTGGCCTCAATGGTTTTCTGGTTTGGAAGGAGGAGGCAGCAGATAAGTATGGCTGGACTCTAAAGTTCACCACCCGGCTTTAAACTTGAGGTTCATAAGCTCATGCTGCAAGTTCAATCCATACATGCATAGAACAGGAACTTCATGAAAGAAAAACGATACACAGCCACTGTCTGGCACACTGCTGACACTGGGAAACATTTCAGCATTCCACAATTCCTGACAGGCAGAGAAAGGGACCAGACTGTTCTGTCTCTTGCTGGCTGGCCAGGTCTGTGGTCACCTCACCTCAAAAAGGATACTGTAGTTGGAAAAGATTCAGAAAAAGGCAACTGAAATGATCAAGGGTATGGAATGACTCCCCCATGAACAAAGGTTGCAGCATTTGGGGACTTTTTAGCTTAGAGAAAAGACGAGAAATGACAGAAGTCCATGAAATTATGCATGGCATGGAGAAAGTAGTCAAAGGGAAGTTTTTCTCCCTCTCTCATCACGTTAGAAATCATGGGCATCCAATCAAACTGAATGTGGAAGCTTCAGGACAGATAACAGGAAGGAGTCTTTCACAGAGTACATAGTTAAACACTTTTATAGGAGGCTGTAAAAGATAATTAGACAAATTCATGGAAGAGAAGGCTTTCAATGGCTACTAGTCACAGTCATTATGCTCTGCTTCCATGGAGGTCAGGGGCAGTATGCGCTGAATACCAGTTGCTGGAATCCACAGGAGATGAGAGAGTGGTTGGCTACTATGAGAACAGGATGCTGGACTAGATAAGCCATTGGCCTGATCCAGAAGGGCTCTTCTTATGTGATTCTGTCTCACAATCCCAAACACTGAACAAAAGGCTCTCATGAAAGCCAGGAAGTAAATAAAGCCTCACACACACACACTTGGAGAGCTAGCCAGGCACAATACTGGAGGCTCGAGGCCAACTGTGGCCAAAACACTTCTGTGAGAGCCAGCACCACAGTTGTACAGGGAAGAATTAAACAGAGCAGGCTGCCTCCTCATGGGAATTATGGTTAGGCCTGCAGACCATTTCAAATACTGATAAAACACACACACCCTTTTGTTTCTGATATTTAGATTCCATCAAAGATGCAACCTGGTTCTGAGGGAGGAGCAGGAATGCATGGGGCTGAGTTTCTCTTGCTGACTGTCAGCTGTAAGGGCATTCCACTGGCCTTACTCTTAGTCACTGACCTAGTTCTCCAGCATGGAGTGACAGCCTCGGCCCAGAGGTTTGTTACTTGCAGGTCAGCATCAATTACCCAGGACTCCAGCTAATCAGATGGAGGCAGATTCCCTCCCCCTCTGCCAGTATACCAGTTAAAGCAGTCTAGCTTGATGGAAGCCACCCGTAACTATTTTAAGAGTTAAGTGGATTGTGCTTCTAATTGTCAACAAGAAGACACCTGGGACAGCAATAAGGATCCCAAAGGAAGCGAGAAGAAGAAAAATAACATCCTCAGCGGCAGACTCCCCGGCCCTCTGTACTTCCTAAGTCCTGTGTTTGCTGTTTCGGATGCCTGTGGAGCTCGGGGTGGGGGCCGATAGAGAAAATACTCTCTACAGATGCCATCAGGCCTCCCCTCCCTCAAATGTCACCTGGTAGCAGGCTGCTTCAGCCTCTTGCCCTGAACTGTTTCCATGACAGCTGATCATTACAGGAACTTAATACTTAATTTTAAAAACTGATGTCTCAGTTTACTTCCCATCCCTTCCAGTCCCTTTTTCACAAGAACAAGTGCAGCATCCTGTTCTTACAGGGGTCAAACAGATGCCCAAGGGAAACCAGCAAGCACTCTTCCTTCCTGTGGTTTCCAGCAACTGGTATTCAAAAGCTGTGGAGGCAGAGCATAGCCATTGTGGCTAGTAGCCACTGACAGACCCCTTCTTCATAAATTTGTCCAATCTTCTTTTAAAGCGTTCCAAGTTGGTGCCCAACACCACCTCCTGTGGGAGTGAGTTCCATATTTTAACTATGCACTGTGTGAAGGACATTCTTTTCCTTGGACAACGTGCAGTGCTTTATTTTTTTAGGGAAAATGGTGCCGGTACTCATCATGACGTTGTTACAGTAACTGCCACACTTTTAACATTTGAAAATTAAAGGTTCTGGTACTGCGTACACTTGAGTACTCCCAGAAAAAAAGCACTGACAACCTGTCATTTAGACTGTAATCCCAAAGGCAGGGTCAGTCTTGTTCTAACTGAATGAACGTAAGCTGCTCTGGAATTCTTTTTGGCTGAGGGGCAAGGTACAAATGCCTTAACTAGTTCGCTAAATTAAATTAATTTGACTGGAAGGGGTGGGGTTTCTGGGTCTCTTGGCAAAACAAAGAGCACACACTTTGCATGCAGAAGGTCCAGGGTTAAATCCCCAGTTCAGAGGATCAAGGAGGTGTTGGAGGGGGGGAGACCCCATAGCCAAGACCCTGGAGAAGTGCTGCAAAAATGGCTGGCATGAGAGCCAGTGGTAGTGTAACAGTTAAGCTCGCTCACTGTCTCTCAGCCTACCCTGCCTCACAGGGATGTTACGGGGATTAAATGTGATGCAGAAAAACCATATAGGTCACCATTTTTAACTCATTGGAGAAAGGGGGACGGACATAAGCGCAATGAATGGACTTGGATGGGGGCTACTTGGGGCATGAGGTCCTCACAGCCTCTTTGGCCCCAGATGCTTTGGATTACGAGGAATACTTAATCCTCCCCCATCCTAAATCATAGCCCCCACTTCTTTCAGCTCCAAAGTCCCCCGACGTGCTTCAGCCCCCAAATACTTCATGCTCCTCCACAGTGATGAGCCCCATCCAATTCTTCCAGCCCCAAGGTTCCTCCCTCCTAGCACCCGTGGCCCCCCAAATCACGATCCCCCCTCATTTCTTCCAGCCCCAAGGTCGTCCCCCCGCACCTGCGCCCAGCCTTTCTGCATCTCACCTGCGTCTGGGCTGAGCGCAGCGTCCAAAGTCGACCGCCACCTCCGGAGCCCGCCTTGTCGCTCTGGAAAGTCTCGGCCAAGGCGAAGCGAGCCGCCTCACGGGCCTGGCCGCTCCGCACGTCCACCTCCCGGGCGCCCCCCGGCATCGCCGCGGAGGCACCCAGCAGGAGCAGCAGCACAAAGGGGACAGCCGACGCCTGCGCCATCCTTGCTCTGACTGAAGGGAGTCGGGCCGGCGGCCGGGTGGAGGGAGGGAGAAAGGGCGGGGCCTGAGGCAGAGTGGGAGGGGCCTGAGGCAGACGGCTGGGCATTGGGTGGCGTCCCCTTGGCCGACGAGGCTGGAGGGCGTGTCTCCGCCATGCCCCGCCCACCCGGCGTCATCTGAACGCCCTCGCTGCCCTTGGCTTTGGTCCTCTCCCTAGAAAAACAAGAGGCAATCCCGGCTTCCCTCCAGGAGAAAGGGGCGGGGTCTCACTCCCGCAGCCCCCCTCATGTGACGTCACACGGGGACCCTTCCCTTCCTGCACACCTGGAGAGTACCCCCAGTGGGGTGAGGAGAGGCACAAGGGATGAGAACAGGCAGCGCCCTCACCCTGAGCATCTTGCAGGCCACAAGGGCCAATGCATGAGCCCGTGTGAGGCAGAGGTTCGAGGGCTAGGATCTGGATTCAAATTCCCACTTGGCCATGAAGTTCACTGGGTGGTCTTGAGGGGCAGTCAGCCTAATTCTACCAGACAGGGTTATCGTGACCATAAAATGGGGGAGAATCAAGTGTGCACAGCTTTAGAAGCAGCAGGACACTAGATGCCAGCAGCTGGAGGAAAACAAGGTAACAATAAGTTAAAACGCCTGGCTACCAAGCAACCTGAAACGTGGCATGTGTTTGTATACATAGTAATGGTGCCAGGGTGTAGCTAGATCTTCCTGTTGTACAATGGCGAGATCAGATTTTTCACTGTGTGCCACAGATCCAAGCTATGGACACTTGTTATCTGTCCCAAAACACACATGGGATTGCAACATGAAATTCATCTGCCCATGTTTGCATATTGTTCTCTGAACTTGCCACAATCCCTGCATGCAGGGGTAAAGCACACAAGAACCTACGTATGTTTAGCCCTGATGGATCAGACCAGCAACCAGCAGATGGTTAGAGTGTGGTGATGACAACGCCAAGATTGCAAGTTTGATCCCCGTAAGGGACAGCTGCATATTCCTGCATTGCAGGACTTAGATAATCCTCAGGGTCCCTTTCAACTCTGATTCTTCTAGCCCAGCATCCTATACTCACAGTGGCCGACCAGATGCCTGTGGGAAGCCAGCAAGCAGGATCTGAGCACAAAGCCTTCTCCCCTCCTATGGCTTCCAGCAATTGCTGTCTGCAAGTGTGAAGGCAGAGCATAGCTATCATGGCTAGTAGCCATTGATAGCCCTCTCCACCATGTATGTCTGATCCTCTTTTAAAGCCATGAACCAGTAGGACAGTATATGAACCTGAGATGAAATAGCATGTAATTTAAAATGTTCTGCAGGACTCCGGGCAGCAAAGACTCACCCGGCTCCTTCTGGCATCTGCCCACAAGATAGCCAAGGGAGAGTACATTTCCACACCCCTAAGGTGAGGAACATTTTGACCTTAGCCTAATCTTCTGCAGGTGGCAGAAGCCTTCTGGCAGGAAGAGCTGGTTTGGGCAGTGATTGGAGCCTTCTGGCAACAAGACAGCAACATAGGGAGAGCCAAAATGGGTGGAGATGGGGTAGCAGTTATGAAGTCCTGAAATGCTGCAAACTCTGCCCACTGCTAGCAGGTACCTCCCTGGCAGATTACCTCACTGGGCTGTAGCGCAGAAAATAGGTTCCCTGTTCCAACCTCAAGGTTGGGCCAAGTAACACTTATTGTAAGGCACAAATATTTTTATGTAAATTTCAATTTCTATGCTAGGGCAAGATTATTGCTTACCATTCCTAACTTTGACAGCCATCTAGATTTTGCCCGTTTTAGAATGATGCCCGGGGAAGGAGGCAGAGCATTGTTCTACCCAACTATTTGGGATAATTTCTATCCTAAGAACTAGGCCAGAATGCTCAGCCTCCTTCGGCATACATTTAAAACAGGCAACTGTAAAGGTCACATTCTGTTGGAAGGGGCTGCGTGCCAAGAGTGGTTTGAGTCAGTAGCAGTGCTGGATTGCTCTCTTCCTACCTGGACGAGTTTGGGGAAAAACTGTGCTCCATCATGAGGCTGAGACTCACAACTCCTGACTTTCGCCATCACTTCAGCAACCTCAGGTAGATACTAAACCCTTAATAAACTTCCTTGTGGGATCAAGACACAAATTGGATTCCCGCACCCCTTTCCCCGAAACAGCTCACTCCAATTAATTTTCAAGCAACACTGAATAGTTAACACAGCTGATTTTTATTGATTTAAAAACTTTGCAATGATTTTTGGTTCTTGCCAATAAACCGAGTAGCATAAAAATTATAGCAGGGATCAAACACTGGAGAGAAATCACAAAAATAATAGGCCTAATAACATCTTTTTTCTTCAGAATTGACAGGTAAATCTCAGTCTAACTGGAGCTCAAACAAAGGGAGTAGGGGAACTTCCATTATTGTTAGCAGGCAGGTCTGGTTCTGGAGTTGGGTGGCCTAACAGTGAGGGGGCTTGCAATTAAAGCCACATAAAAAACGACCTACATGGAGCATCGAATTAGAACATTTGATGTTTCTCAACCCTCTCCCTGGAGGAAAAAATATTCAGTTACATTAAAAGGCAGTCATGGCTCCCCACCCCCACCCCACCCCAGTGTTGGGAGCAATAGCCCCCAGCAGCCCATGTAGATGCTGGAAGGTTTATAAGAAGTGGGTGCTGAGAGACGGGGAGGAACAATCTCTATTCAACTACAAAAGCCCTAACAGCATCCACCAGGCTTTGGCCAACATCATTCACAAGAAAGCATCACACCATTCCTTCAGGCAGCCATAACAGTCTCTGGATTGCTTGGCATTGGCACCGCACGTGTCCTTCAACCACTCGCGGAAGAGGTCCTCGTCCTTCTTCAGCACTAAGAACTGTCCCAGAACCACGTATGCCTGTGTTCAAGAAAGGGGGGGGGGGGAGCACACAGAGGATTAGCAACTTGGGTAAAAAATAAAAAAGAGAGGCTACCTATATCAGACTCTTTTGGGAGACTGAAAATTCCAGAATACCCTTCCGCGACCAGGTGCCCTCCAGAGGCTTTGGACTACAGCTGCCTCAGTTTGATGGGAGATGTAACCCAAACTATCTTGAGGGCTCAGGGTTGTGAAAGGCTGTTCTAGAAGCACAGAAAATCTGGGAACACAGAAGTTATCCTTTCAGTGCAGCAGTTTGAGTTTTGGACTCAAGACTTGGGTTCAAGTCCTCATAGATAAACAACTACCTGACATTCAGAAGACATCTTAAGGCAGCCCTGTTCAGGGAAGTTTTTAATGTATGACATATTAGTGTATTTTTGGTCTTTGTGGAAGCTGCCCAGAGTGGCTGGGGAAACCCAGCCAGATGGGCGGGGTACAAATAATAAATAATAATAATATTATTATTACTCACTCTACCACAAAGACTAATTGGACGCAGGCCTACTGAGATTCAAAAAGACTGCTGCATTGCATAGGCCCTGAAAAGCAGGCTGCAGCAGTCGTCAAAATGGAGCATGTCTCTCCTGATCTTGTAGTCCTGCGGGTACTCCTGGTACCTCTGAAGTGAACCCCCCACAGCAGAGGTTTGTCTGGAGGCTAGAAAGCATCACTCTGCCCAAGCTCATTTCCTATTCCATAAACTTATTTTGCTTTCAGACCCACTGTCCCAGAAGATACCTTGTCAAAGCCTTTGTCTTCCAGCTTCCTGCCAAGTACATCTCCAATGCCAGCTAAAGTACCAACAGACTTGTCCCCCATGGGCTCAGCCACGAAGTCCCGATGCTTCTGACTGGTGGTCATGTTGCCTGCAGCTGTGCCTGCAAAGGAACTCAAGAGATCAGTGAGGTATCAGAACTAGAGGGTGGGTAGCATCACCAGGCAGCTGAGAAAATCCACAGGATGCTAGAACTCCACATGCTTCTTGGCCAACTGTCATACAGCTTATTTGTTTACTATTCCAGGGAGGAAGAAACAGTGTGAGCCATGTCAATGGTTGCATTAGGAGTGTATACTCCCCTGCCTGGTTGGCCAAAAAGCTGAAAGCCTGCAGTGAATTAGACAATAATTCTCCAGCATTAGGTAGCTTTCTTTAGAATGCCCATGGATGTTGCCACACCATACCTTAGAGGCAGGGGCACAGGACAGAACATTTTCCACTTGTAAAACATGCATTTAAATTAGGAACTGTAGCATAAATTAAATGTGTACATTTTGCTAATTTATGTGTTTGGCAACACTTAGTGTTTATTTTGATACTGTGGTAAAAAAAAATTATGCTGAGATTTGTTGTCCAAGTTGGAGGATGTATTTAAAGATAGTGACCTGGCTCAAATGCCATGTTAAATCTTAGTTTAAATGTGAATAAGGCTTTTCACCCATCCCCTATGCAGGTGGCACACACAACACAAACATATAAGAGTATGGCTTGTTGTGTTGTGAGAACTCAGTGCATGACTTGTTCCTTTCAAACAAACAATGCACACCCAAGTCAGAAAGAAGCCGAGAACCATAGCTTGTTTGTTGTTTGCCTGAGTAAATAAAATGCAAACCAGACTTATATATGGTTCAAATGTAAATGAGCCAATATATAAACTGGGCAGTTTTTAAGCTGTAATTAACTTTTTTGAGATCACACACAAAAATATATAAGGTTCAGCTTGCTGTGTGTGCAAGGACTGGTACATAAGCTTATGTTAATGTGTTATGTACATATCTTAAGGCAAATATCAAGTAAAAATAATTTACACCTAAAGCTTTGATCACAGATTAATACTTCATTATGTACATTTTAATCAGGAAATTAAATTTAAATAAAAATAAAAAAATCATCTCCTTCCAGCTATTGAGCAATTTATTTGGAAGCATTCATGCAGTGCTTTTATGTTAATTTTTAGGGTTTGGTTACCAAAGTGAGTCAGACATACTAGATCAGATCCCAATTGGTTACAGAAGCAGAAAATGTTTATTCAAAAGTTTTCAGAGCACACCGCTGCTCAGATTGTACACAGAATGTGGGCGGGTGTTTTGCAAAGAACCATTTATAAAATAAAGCATAGTCAGCAGCGCTGCTACTATTTCCAACACAAGTATCAGAGGCAATGCACCACTTCTCAACCATGGTTGCACCTGAGATTACAAAAACAAGATCTCATTGCTCCTACTAGCTGTATCCAGTTTAGGAGAGATGGGGAAGAGGCCAAAAGGTATAGTTTGACTGGACAGTTCTAGAGTTCACACTTGGAAAGTGGGAGGGGGCTCAGTTAGAGACATTACAGCTTTCATAACATCTGCTACAATCTTTGGAAGTTTCTGATTCCAACAGCAGCCAGCCAGAGGGTGGCGGTTGCTACTGCTCCCTAGGTTCACACAGCCTCCAACTGATGACTGCAATGATGACATAGCCTCCTGGTAAGGGAATACAGCCAGGGAAGCAGCAAGAGGTGTTACTTGACATAGCTAAATAAGGCAAAGCGGTACTGAAGGGCAGGCAGCTAAATAAGGTAATAGCGCCACCTACCAGAGAGTGAATTGAAGAACACTCAGTGGAATGAGGTGGGGCTTGGTCTCCTTTGATTCCTCACTGGCACCTGGGGCTAACTGGAACAGCAGAACCATCACCAGCCAGGGCAGAAGGTGGCTTAGGGGGTTCTTTTGTTGCAGTACTGCCAGGATGACACAGGACCTATGTTGGGCTGCTCTTCAGGAGAGAAACCAGCCTAGGATTCAGGAGATCCAAGCACTTTCACATTCTACCTCACCTTCACAGAATCCTCTTGGTTCTATTGCTGGTGGAAGGAACACCAGAGGTAGCCTTTCACTCATTCAGGTGAATGCTAGTCTTCTGCTGCAGTCAAGAAAGCTAGTACAGTGGTACCTCAGGTTACAAATGCTTTGGGTTACAAACACTTCAGGTTACAAACTCTGCTAATCTGGAAGTAGTACCTCGGGTTGAGAACTTTGCCCCAGAATGAGAACGGAAATTGCACACCCATGTGTGCGGCGGCAGCAGCAGCAGCAGAAGGCCCCATTAGCGAAAGCGCGCCTCAGGTTAAGAACGGTTTCGGGTTAAGAAAAGACCTCCAGAACGAATTAAGTTCATAACCCGAGGTACCACTGTAGTGCTCCTCTCCTGACCTAGGCATGGAGAATAATTGGTCCCCCAGATGTTAAGGCTTCCAACTCCACCAGCCCCAGATAGCATGGCCGGTAGGTAAGGATGATGAGAGTTGTAGCTCAACAACTTCTGAGGGACTGTTGGCTACCTATACCTGTCCTAACCTAACCCCCCCTCTCTCTCCAGCATTAGGTTGCTTTGGTTCACTGAGGCTGGAATCCTAATGCCAAAGTTCTTACTTCATCTTCCAAATAATAGTAAAAAAGGCTATTTGTTAGCGTTACAGGTTTAGGATGAAAATAAACCCACCTACTAAGGTCAGAGCTCTAAGTTAGCACTCAATAGCAGACTGTTTGCTGCTTCAGAGCAGAGACCCCAAAGCTAAATTTATGTGAGAAAACCAATCAACAAATGTGAGTATAGATTATTATTATTGTTAAATCAAATTTCTATACCGCCCTTCATCTGAAGATTACAGGGCAGTTTACAATACAATACCAAAAAAAAAAAAAAATTATTCCAATTGTGGGGAGGGCAGGTGGTGGGAACACTTGGGTGAGGGGTGAAAAGCCAAGTCAAGCAGCCTGCTTGGGAAGAGTGTAGGTGCCTGCACCACTTTGCCTCACCTTCTCCTCCCTGATTTCACTAGCAACAATCCCCATGGAAAAAGTCTACCACACCCAAACACTCCCTTTCCAAATACTTGGGGAAGATGAGGCAACCTAAGCCAGAGATGGGAAGGCTGAAACAAGACACAATGAATTAAGGAAAATCTCAGGTAGCTCAGCACAGAGGAACTGACGGGCACTACATCACAAGTCTTAACTGTCTTTCTATCCCCAACAACAACTAAGGCAGAACAAATACAAATCTCATTCAAGCCAGTCAGTTTCTTTGGGAGGGCTTCAAACAATGTTACATTGTTATGTCTTAATATTACGTCCCAAAACATTTGGAAATGTTCCAACAAATCATTTCCAAGTACTGTAAGGCTTTCAGTGTTAAGCCCCATTAATCCATTTATCTGGGTGTAAGCTCAATTGAATTCCTATTGACTTACTTTTGAGTACCATAGGATTCACTGTTCACTGGGACTCCTTCCTTTTTTAAAAAATGCTTAAGAATGCAGTTTTCGGCCCACTAACTACACTCAGGACTGATTTGTGAATGTGATTGGTTGAACTTTCTCCCCAGTCAGATATTGCCTGATTGTTCATGGAGAAAATGGGAGCTATTTTTACATGCCATACAAAGTCAACACGCTGTACTTCCCGAATTCTGTTTGGTAACTACGACAAAGGCCAAATCAGTTCCCCATAATCTGAGGGATTGAGTAATCCCCTCTTTGCCCATTTTAACATTTCTCTCCCCGAAAAGCCACATTGCTTATCCATCAGGGGCAAACCCAACCCCTCTTTTTTTAAAAGCAGTAACTGCTTTGACATCTTCACTTAGGAGTTATTGGAGCAGGAATCCTCCTTCTGGAAGCGAACATTAAAACAAGCATCTTGGGGGAGTGATTTTCAAACTTTTTTTAAAAAAAAAGTTTAAAAACAAACTTCCCTTCAGCTGTTTTACTGCAATTCCTTCTGTTAATCCTGGAGTCTTTCTCTCTTTCTGTGAAACCGCCCTTAAGCAAAAAGGAGAGGCCTAAAACGAATAAGCCAAACAACATCCCTGGAAGGTAGGCCGACACCATCATGAAAAAGATAAATACATGGAGAGGACGGTGGGAGGAGAGAGAAGCTCAAACTGCTCAGCATGAAGTTTCTGGTGTGTAATGCTTGTGGGATTAAAGAGGCTCCATTAATACGCCTCAAGTGAAGAGGGCGGATGGAGGGAAAGGCGGCGGCGGCGGCGCCTCATGGCC